>NW_013532703.1:8698549-8900576 GCF_000836235.2 Papilio xuthus | reverse complement strand
ACAGTCGCTGGCCCCGCCCCCGCCAACGCCCCCGCGCCCGCCGGGCCGCCCGCCGCACAGGCCAACAGTAAAGAGAAGACACCAATGTGCCTGGTCAATGAATTGGCCAGGTACAATAAGGTTAGGCAACTGACAGGACTCAAACTTGTCAATAAATGACAGTTACAGATAAATGAATGGATATGTATACTTTAACAACGCAAAAGTTTCCTTTCAGTTATTAACCCATATGTTACACACTAGCTAACAATTACTTTATTTTATAATTTCAGATTAAGCATCAATACCGCCTCACATCTGAGACGGGGCCCGCTCACAAGAAAGTATTCACAGTAACACTCCGCCTGGGTGAGACTGAAGAATACACAGCTGAGGTTAATTATTATCTATATATTTAAAAAAATATATGTTTAACAGTTGATAAAATAATCTGCGGTTTGCCTCGTAGGGGTCATCGATAAAGCGCGCGCAACACGCGGCGGCGAGTGCGGCGCTGACCGGCACCACGTTCCCGCCCCCGCCGCCGCGCATCCCGCCCCCGCACGCGCCCCACGCCGCGCTCCACAGACACGCCGGTAACTTTATACAGACAACAAGATACCTAAAAACATAAATACATCATTCTGTTCATGGTATAGTGTAAAGTTATAATATGATTATATTTTTTTTTGTCTATGTATGTATAGGTGCGGTGATGCCGACTGTGGAGCTGAATGCGCTGGCGATGAAGCTGTGCCAGCCGGCAGTGTACACGTCGCTGCAGCCGCTGGCCGGGGCGCCGCGGGCGCGCTCCCGCCCGCCGCCCTACCGGCTGCCGCATGCGCCCTTGCCGCCGCACCCCTCGCTGGTACCCCCCGTGCCGCCTGCCTACCCCCGTATGCTCGGACCTGGACTCGTATACAGGTTGACAGCACTCATTGTTGCCATTTAATTTTATTTATCGAAAAGGCAAACATTCAACAGTACCCCTCTGTTGGTTAGCTAAAATGATAGAAGTAAAATATTTTATTGATACTGAAATGTATTATCAGAGTGCGTGTGAGCGTGGGGGGCCGCGTGTGGATGGGCGAGGGCGCGACCCCGCAAGCGGCGCGGCACGACGCGGCGGCGCGCGCGCTGCACGACCTGCGCCCCAATCCGCCTCCAGACCCGGACGCCGACAACAGTACCCTCCCCCACGCCGACGATGGTAATGCCCCCCGCTCGCTGTTATTTTGGTGAACAACAACAAAATGTGGGCTGCAGCTTATTTAGTTAATGTTTCAGGTGACTCGGGCTCGGACATCTTGAACTCTGAGATAAAGTCGCCGGTGTCGCTCGTGCACGAGCTGGCACTCAAGCGGAACCTCTCTGTGCAGTTCTCTGTCAAGTCTGAGCGCGGCCCGCCGCACATGCGGGTCTGGATACATACATATTACTTGTTTATTATTAAAAAATGTCCGCTTGGCTCTAAACCGAAATGTATAGCTATTGAGCCACTAGTTTGGCTCGTACTAATATGTTTGTAATTCGTGTAGGTGTTTGTGACTGTGTGCACGGTGGGCGACATGGAGACGGAGGGCGAGGGCAACGGAAAGAAGGTATCGAAGCGGCGCGCGGCGGAGCTCATGCTGGAGGAGATGCGGCGTCGCTGGCCGCCTGCCGCACTACGTGCGCGACCCGCCCAAGACCGCCGCCGACCCCAGCCTGCCAAGAAACGCCCGCGCAATCTCATCAAGGTGATATAAATCATCTGGTCATTTCATTATCATTAATCAATTTTATTTACACAAAATGCTCTTATCGAAGGACCTATTATTAGTCGTCTGTTTATTTATTACCTAACTACTATGTAAAAATGGCTGCTGGTATTTCTACAATTATATAAATTAATTAAGCGTGTGTTACACGTTTCAGGAGAATAAATTCGGTTGTCCGAATGGGAATGGCGTGGGTGTCGGTAACGGCGCTGCGGGCAGTGCGGCTGCTGCGGCCGCCGACAACCCCATCTCGCGGCTGGCGCTGGCACGTCACGCGGCGCGCGCGCGCTCCCCGCAGTACCGCGTGGTGGAGGAGCGCGGCGCGGCGCGGCGCAGGGAGTTCCTCGTGCAGTGCGACGCTCCCCCGCATCGCGCCACCGGACTCGGCCCCAACAAGAAGACTGCCAAGCGACGGGCCGCGCAAAGTCAGTAACACGTATTAACCGTACATATATTATTATCTCACTCATTCTTCTTGAAAAAAACTGAAACAATATATTTTTATACATCTGTTTCGACACTATAAACTCACTTTTGAAGTTATAATTAAAAGTGATATAATGTATATTTGTATCTTTCAGATGTCCTGTTGGCTATGGAGATGGCCAACGGCGGTGAGACAGTCGCACCCGCCGGTGACAATTCCAAAGTGAACAGCGCCGCCGACACCAAGCCGAATATTGACATCAAACGAAAGGTAAAACTAGTAAATTAGGATAATTTTTCAAACCGTATCTCGGTACTATTTATATAGTTAATTTTAAAAATGTATGTTAACAGGAAAATGAGCCGGTGGCGAGCAGCGTGAGCGTTATGGGGGGAGCGGGGAGCGAGGTGCGACAGCCGGTGCCCGGCGTGCTCATGATGGACTACCACCAGCGCTCAGTACAGCCACATCACAAGGCCAATGGTAACTAATTAGATAATAATGTTGAATGTAAAGATTGTATTTTTAATATATTCGTTTTTCCAAAGTTCTGATCTTGATCTGAAATATTTCCGTTTCATATTTCGGTTGTTTTATGAAAGAACAATGTGAACATGTGCAGGGCTGAGCGAGCCGAGCAGTGCAGGTGCGGGTGCGGGTGCGGTTATGGGTGGTGCGGCGAGTGCCATGGACCAGCTGATGTACCTCTCGCAGCTGGTCGGCTTCACCGTAGAGTTCTCCGACTTCCCCAAGGTTTTTATTGCACACACTCTAAGCTTTATATGATAAAAAGTGGTTGAAAGTAAAATATTGTCACTGTTATTATTTCAATCCAGATGTTTTGTTAGTCGAATTTTATGTACTATTTTCATGATATTCGTGTTTGTAGCGTAACCACGGCGAGTACCTGTCACTGGTGTCCCTGTCGACGGAGCCGCCGGTGATGTGTCACGGCGGTGGAGCCAGCACGGCCGCCTCGCATGAGCAGTGCGCCCGCGCCGCGCTGCGCTCCCTGCGCCTGCTCGGCCTCGAGCCCTCCGCGCCCACAGCCGCCGCCGCGCCCACACCATCACACCACCAGCCTACTAATGACACCAGGTAGATTGGCCTCGCCTTCAACATTATTGTTATATGCCCTTTTTAAACCCTACCAAAGTTGGAGTCAAGTATTGTGCCTATGGGCGTTTCTGTGAAACTCATGATTCTTAATAATTTGTCAAACCACCTCTTAAGCATTTTCTGGATAGTTAACTGTGGTTACTACCCTACATGGTTACAACAGTCTACGTCAAAATAATTGTAATATTATCTCCAGCAGGATGCAGAGCATGGCGGGCGCGGGGCCCAAGGCGGGAGTCATCAACGGCCTGCCTGAGTGAGGGCATCATCCCGCGCACATCACCACATACAACACATCTCACCTTCTCACAATTATCTCGCAATACTAGGACATATGTGAATATCTCTCGGCGCGGAATTATAGTTCGGGACAACATTATGTAAATTGACAATGTATTGTAATATTTCCAGCTATGATATATTCACTATCACAATCATTATCATCTCGATTCCTGCAACATTTATTTCTCACTGAAGGTTTTTTTTGGTTGATATTTTATCGCGTATTACGCCAAACGATACATTTTGCAATTTTTTTCTTATTCTTCAATCATTTATCAATATCATTAAAGCTAAGCTGTACGCTACCCTACTAGAAGTAATATTATATTTATATTTATAAAAAAATTTTTGGATAGTTTCTAAGAAGTCAGACGTTTTGTGCTGAGTAACGAAATACAAATGAAATGGAAGAAAAGAGGCTGTGAAGCCAAGCCAAATAAGGTTTGTCCGAGACACTGCGGTGGTACCTGCTCTATAGTACGCTACATAATTACGCACCTTGACCTTTGGAGAGAGTTTATTTGCCACGGATTTGTACAGCGTTGTCTCTGTCGCACGAAGCACCAAGTAACAGTGTGTGACAGAGATAACGCTATAGAAAGCTAAATATTCTAATATCTCTATCAAACGGTCTACGTGCAATATTATACGTACGACCTCACAGTAGGGATGGGTCGTTGACGGTTTTGCAGTCAACGAAACTTAAAATAAATTTGCTTTTTTCAACTAGTAGACAAAATAAAAACCCGAAGTAGCAAAAAAAAATTGACTGTACGTAAATTAAGTTGAATTCAACTAGTTGATTAAAAAACAGTCAACGATTAAAATGTTGAAGGGGATCAACAGTTGAATCAACGGCCATCCCTACGTCAGAGGCGCAGAGGGGTGTATGCCGCGGCGCGGGCACGTTGCACCATGCGGCCATGGTGGAACTGTAGGTTAACTTAAGTAGAAGCCGACGTCCTCGTCCCCGCAGCGGCGCGGCCGCGGCGATGAGGACAAGTGGCCTCGATTTCTAACACCGCTTTATTAGAATAATGTATGTTTGCATCCCCCATCCCTCGACCCTGATCTATGAAATGTGTAATTTTAATATAAGTATAAGATATCTGGTAAATTTTTAGCAGCGGTGCGTCTCTATTGATTAACGTTTGATAGGAAAATATCAAAAGTACCGGTAATTAAACATAAGTTCATCATCACTACATAAGACATTTTCAGTCCCATCCCTTGTTTTTTCTGTGTGAGACTTCAAAGATATTGCCCAAATTAAACTTGTAGGTTTATCGCATTTTTTTAATTTGTTTCTAAATGCATGCATTATTTTTTTCTATTCCACTTAAAGGAACTGTTTACATTTTAATAATATTTTGAGTTCATTATGGATTACATTTATAATCACAAAGTTATTTTAGTTAAATAAAATTTATAAAATTGCCTTGACAAGAAGTAAGCGGCCCCCAAATGTGCGTTTATGATACACGCGCATTTTATTTCGAGTCTTTTTCTAATAAGATTCGCCAAATTTATACACAATTGAATAGAATATAATTTAAAATAATTTTAATTTAAATACGTTTACGTATAAGTTTAGTTTTCAAAAGTTGATGCTTTTTATTGTAAATCTTTGAGAACTATTATTTAAACTATTAACTGCCAACACAATGACATCACAACACAACTATGTATTCATTATTCTAGTATAAACTAGGCTAAGGTTGCTTGTTAATTTTAGGATGTTTGACGTACCTTGTGTATTTTATCCCTGATTAACGAGTTTAAATAGATTTAAATTATATTACTATAATATAATGTACTGAGCGTTGATACATTTGATCGGTAAATTTTTATGTATCCGATCATTTGTATGAAGAATGTACTAAGGCAATTGTACATTTCATTGTAATGGGTCAAATTTAAATAATTTTCATTACTTAGTGGTAACAGTGTCGCGACTTGTGTCTGGGCTTGTCGATTCGATCGCTCTTGCTCTTAAGTAAATATTATATTATACAATCTAAAACACGGATGTTTGTCTCTTATATTTTGTTGAAAAGATTATGAATCGAGGCCATTGTAAAGATTTCTTGATGTTGCACGTTACATAAGAGTAACAACGCGTAAAGAAGAATATTGGATATATTGAGAAAGCCACAAGGGCATTAGAAGTGTTTTATTTATTTTATTATAAGGAACTAATATTTCATATTATATTATGGGTGAAGCGAGTCCCAACTCAACTTCGTGCTGTTAGCATATATTGTAAGAAATAATAAAGTTAAAAAACCGATTAAATTGTTTTATTTAAAAACAACGGACCTTCTGACTTTCCTTCAGGTATTGAAAATGATATAAAAACTTGCGGACTTTTACTGTAGAGAAAGAAGGATGTTGATACGATACGATGTTTTTTTTTTTAAATTGGCAGAGATAATTTGATTTATGCCCACCGGGTCAGATAACTTTGTCGGTCTATGCATGTATTTTCGGGAGGAAGGAAAAAATAAAACACTGGTTAGAAAATAAAAACAATGTTTTTTTTAATAAAAAAATAGTAGTAATGCGTAACAATATCACCGGCGCCGCGGCGCCCGAGGTAATCATCAGACTGGTATTCTGGCTTCCTGGTATATTTACAATTAATACTATTTTCAGTGAGCTCGGTGTACTATTTGCGGCGTTGCATCGCTTGATGCGCGCCATCACTTGACGAACTTGAGGCCAAGAGTCTCTGTCATAAAGCACAGGATGTCTGTGTGCTCCTCAATCTGCAACAAAACATTCATTAGTATCAGTTTTTTTAGTAATTGCCACAAAACGATATTTCACCAACCAATTTAAAAAACGACTATACGTTAATAATTTGAAAGTGTATATGTATACTGAAAGCTACTTGATAAAAACTGAAAGGATTTATAAAAACCACCAACAATTAATGTTCAGCTGTGGTAGGTAATAAAGTGTGCAATATTAGGACGATGACTGACCACTTTGGCGGTGGGCTTGCCGCCGCCATGTCCGGCCTTGGTGTCGAAGCGTGCCAGCAGGGGGCGGTGCTGTGCGGGGCTGGTCGCGGCGGTCGCCTGCAGCGCCGCTATGAACTTGAGCGTGTGCAGAGGCACCACGCGGTCGTCGTGGTCAGCAGATAGCACCAGCGTCGCGGGGTACTGTGCTCTACCCTCTGCAACATACGATCACAAACATTTAAGAAAATGGTAAATTTATTTCTTCTAATGTTAAAAGCAATCACATACTACGAGATATTTAGTGTGATATATAGGAGTTAGCTGTTATATGAAATAAGTTCTTGCCATTGTCTGGTGGCCGAATGTTGTGCAGGGGCGAGTACTTGAGCAAGTATTCGAACTGCGTCTTGTTGTCGGAGCTGCCGTAGTCAGATACCCAGGCGTGGCCGATCGTGAACTTCTGGAATCGCAGCATATCCAATACGCTGCAACACGATACAACATTTGGTTTTATGACAATGATAAATTGATGGGGGTGTAAATTGATATGTTATTTACAACATAGATAGCTGTAATTCGTTACTTTACAAAACCAAATGTTAGCGCCATCACATAACCGTTACTCTCAAAGTAGCATATATTTCGTTGGTTCCTGTTGTGAGTACGTACCCGACTTGCACAATAGCTGCGCCGAAGAGGTCGGGGCGCTGGTTGATGCAGGCGGCGACGAGCAGGCCGCCGTTGGAGCCGCCCTGTGCGGTGAGCAGCTCGGGGCGCGTGTATCCCTCCGTCACGAGGTACTGCGCCGCCGCCTGGAAGTCATCGAACACGTTCTGCTTGTTCAGCAGCCGGCCTGCGTTGTGCCACCGCTCGCCGTACTCTCTGCACACAGAAAAAAAACATTGATTTTTCATTAAAAAAACATCCCTAGCACTCCTTTATCCTCATCTTTCTGTTTGTTATTTTTTCTTCTAAAAGGTCCCGTGCAACGTATGTGGGTTGTAAGTCGATATGTTGTACTATAAAAGATAAAGCTAATAAATGTATTTTCGTACCCTCCGCCGCGTATGTTGGGAATGGCAACGATGCCGTTGAAGTGCTGCATGAAGACGAGCCGCGTCACGCTGAAGCTGGGCTGCACGTTGATGTTGAAGCCTCCGTAGCCGTACAGCAGCGCCGGACTAGAACCGTCGCGAGGCAGATCCTAATACACACGGTAAATATTAATAACTAGCTGTCGCACGCGACTCCGTCCGCACGAGATTGGAAAGAAAATAGTAGACTATGTTTTATATTATGCCAAATATCGGCGAGATCCATGCAAACGTTCTGGAGATACATTCTAACAAACATCCATCCATCCAAACTTTCACATACATAATTTAAGTATGATTTCTTTTTCTACTATACTGAAAAGTAATTTTTGTTTTTGATAACAGATGGCGCTGTGTCAAGACCTGGCCGCCAGCTCTTCAGTTTTCGGTTATATTTGCATTCTTTGTTTGTCATTGTAATTTGTGTAGAACATAGAACTGGAAATCGTCCGTTGTCATGTCCATAACTATATTTTGATGTAATTATGATACTTCATACCTTTTTAGAAACAATAAACATAGGAACTTTGGTGCCGTCCTTGCTGGAATAGAATATCTGCTTAGCCTCGTACTGCGACGCGTCGAAACCTTTCACTTTCACCTCTCTGAACACCTGAAACGTTATACCACTGTATTTAAAGATTATTCGTGACGAAATCTAAATAAAAATCGGTCGATAGTTCGGTTTCAGTGTAGACGCTTATAGCATATTAGCATTTCAGTTTTTGACATAGACAAAGCAAAATAGAAAACTAACTAACACGTTTAATGCTATCAATTCGACTGGAAAGTTATGACGTGTTAACTCACGGTAGGCTTGTAGGGTTTCTTAGTGAAGTCGACGTGGTAGATAATGCCGGGCGAGAGGAAGGACATGAAATGATAGAAGATTTCAGTCTGCTTCTTCTTGCCGGAGAATCCAACCACGGAGCCTACATCCAGCTCAAATGTCTGGATCAGCTCGCCCGACTTCATATCGTGTAGTTGTAGTACACTCTGGAAAGGAAAACAACCAAATTCAAAATATAACATACTATGTAGTAATAAAAAACATATATATTCTAGAAAATATAATTACTTCTGGGTCTATTTTTAATTATTTCTAGAAAACTCTAAAATCAGTAAGCAACCAACTCTTATTTAAACAATATCTGAGGAAAGCTAGGGCAAAATTACTAGTTTTAAAAATATTAAACAAGGTTTCTTACCTTAACATCTCTGACGTAGTGAATCACAAGTTTATCATTGTCGACCGCTGACGCCCAGTCTAATACATCTCTAGGGTGTTCCTGAAATGAGAAAATAAATTTATTCCCTACATCGTAATTGTAATCTGTACTAGATATATACAAAATAGAGCTAAATAAAAGATTTATCAACATCTATGTAATATACAGTCAAACCTGGAAAAACGAGAGTCTAAAGCACCTTGACATTTTTCATGCTTATGGAAGTCATCCGTCGAGATCGGACAATAATTCTTCTTACTTAAGTTTCTCATTTATCCAATTCCAATTTTATAGAAATTTTGTAATTAAATATAATTAATAAATAATTATTATATTTAATTAACTGTCACTTACGGGTATAAGAGTCTGCCATTTCTCCTCTGCGGGGTCGTGCAAATCAATCTTGATCAGCTGATAGTTTGGCGCGTTCTTGTTCGTACGGAATATACACACAGAGCCTTCATTTGAGATGTACTGTAAACCAAAATATTATAGTATGATTATTAAAATTAAAAAAAAATAACTCATTGCCTTAGGTTTTGATCCTTAATAGGTGTCAAAATAATTTTCATAACTAGTAAAATATTTTAATCATCATTTAAATCTTTTAACATTTCTCCTGCAAGGAAAATACAACCTTACGAAACAATAACAGAGTCTTAATTACCTCGTAGTCAGCTTCAAATTT
This sequence comes from Papilio xuthus, assembly GCF_000836235.2. Classification (NCBI taxonomy): domain Eukaryota; kingdom Metazoa; phylum Arthropoda; class Insecta; order Lepidoptera; family Papilionidae; genus Papilio; species Papilio xuthus. Next base: position 8,891,032 of record NW_013532703.1, on the reverse strand, counting down.
GTGCACGATCTGTGTGAGTGGCAGCAGGCCGGTGATCTCTGGATGCTTTGAGAGGTCAGCAAAGTACAACAGATTGTCGCGACAGTCGCGCACCGGAGACACCAGCAGGTAGCGCCCGCAGTCTGACACCTCCGCACCACTACACATACAAAGTTCATCACATAGCATCAGCGCCATCTACATAATTAAATTAGTTAAAGAAAGCGCCATCTATTGTTGTGAAAATTAAACTGGGTTTTGTTTAATTTGTGCTGATGTCGCATAATTGAACTATAATTGTTAAATTAAAAAAAATAATCTAATGAAAATATGAAGTTGTATACAGAAATATACTCTTAAGAGTTACCCAAACCTATAAAAATAAACGGCTTTTCCACTAATTAAAGTAATTACCATATGTACATAAATTTTAACTTGTACGCTAAACAAATTAGCTATGCATTACATTTAACAAGTACATACTGTTTTATTTATGAAGTACATAACGAAACTAAAAATAAAAATGAACCTACGAGCGTCTCTCTTGACTCCGCATTTGCGTATTTATATCTCTGTTGACAACAGGGAAATATGTATGCAAAAAATATATAAAGATATTTATATAAATTCTTTAAGCCGTAAAAGTAAACTACGTAATATGAATCGTTCTTGACATAATTTTGCCTTCATTACAATATGTGAGACATATGTCATGTCCTACTTAAACCCTTTTTCCACTAGCTTTTTTTAAAGGTAGGCAACGCATATGCAATTGAGATTTCTATGGGCAACGGTCACTTCGCTATATCAGCGATTTCAAGTGGCCGCTCGCTCGTTTGCCACCTTATGATATAAAAAAAAACTTTGCGACTTTGACTTCGAGCCACTTTGACAATAGCATGTGGTCAATCATGCGACTAATTTAGTAGGAAAAGTGTCGTATTGCCACAAACCTATGCATTTAGTTAAACAGTTGTTAGTATAATTTTTCATACTAAATGTGAGCACCTTTCTTAGATTAGTGATTGTACATGTTCTTACATTCTCCAAAGTGGTTCCTCGGGGAATTCGACAACGACGACGTCCTCTGACTGCGGAGTGTTAAGGCGATGGTAGCACAGCTTCTGGTCGCGGTTCACCTCCGTCTCTGAGCCGTCAGCCTTGCCTGACGCGTCAGGATACCGCTAAGCACCACGAATAAACACATTTAAAAAATATAACAAACGTTTCTATAATAGTAAATAATTATTCCAATTGGCGTTTTAATCTAGATTTTTAACAAACACTTACAGAATAGAATAATCCTTTGTTATCCTTTGTCCAGGACATTGAAGCGAATTTGACTTTTTCCAACACTTCAGGATAGTCCTCACCTGCAATACGTAAATCAATATACTTAATATATTATTAATATGACATAGATAAGACAGAGAGACTATTTTTTTAATTCTTTTTAGTTGTTTACTAACCGGTAGCGACATCTTTAATATGTATTGTGATCCAGTCTGAGCCGCTGGCGGAGAGGCCGTACGCGAATGTGGAGCCGTCCTCAGTGAAGCGGCTGCCGGAGAGCGCGACCGTGCCGTCCGCAGACAGCGCGTTCGGGTCCAGGAACACGCGCGGCTCACCGTCCAGGCTGTCTTGTACGTACAGCACACTACCGGACAACAGACATTCCTTATCTTGCACATATGAAGACACGTATTGTAGAAACAATTCGCGGGTTTATATAGGACCCACTTTTAGCAATCTCTTCATTATTTCTTACTTCCATTCTCCTACAATTAACATTCGTAAAACTATTTGTCATAGACATATTCAAGGATGAATTGCCTAATTTACGCTACGAAATTTACGTTACGTATCTAAAATATAAAGGGACATCCCAAATGTATATGGTCTAGTTAGACGATACAATTAACAAGAAATGTGTTAAATATAATACCAATAAATAAAAAGTAACAAAACGATGATGTAAGCGCTAATATACGGACATGGAAGAGACCAGTCATGTTTTCCGCTTGTGCAAATCAGAAGTTGCGTGCCGATCGGCTTATACGTGCTTACAATATAAAAAAATGCTAGACAAAGACTAATTGATTTGTAATTTAATTTGTTGACGTTGCTTACTCGTTATTCAAAACCAATTTTAAGAGGTAACATAGGCCTACATTTAATACGAGATTGAGATGTTTTTATTTTTATTTATACCAACAGCTTAGCATCCGTACAGCATACAACCTATTTGACAATATAAATATAAGACTTACTTCTGGTTCTGCAGGCCGGTGTTCTTGTAGAAGAAGTACCTATCACCCCTGCGGAAAGGGCATGAGTACTTTGGGTAATTCCACAACTCAGTGAGACGGGCGCTGATGTCTGCTTTAACGGGGCACGCATCGAGGAACGGCCGCGTTATCTTGTTCTGCGCCTCTATAAACTCTTTGGTCTCGTTCGAGTCAGGGTCTTCTAACCAACGGTAGGGGTCATGGATCTGCACAAGATAAGAAATAATAATTGGTGAAGATTTACAAAATGTCTACGTAACTGTTAGGAGAGATAATTTATAGGTTCAGCGTATAATATTATCTCTTGAATTATTTCTTCTGTTCCATTATCTCTATATATGAGCATAGAAGAAAGTCGTGTTAATTATACTATTTATAATTTAAGAACGGCTGAACCGATTTGACTCAAAATAAATTCCTCGCGGACGGAATCTAGTTATAGGTACTCTACCTAGTAAAAGCACTGAAACTGAAAAGAAAACTGGCAAAAGTTATATTTAAACAGACGACAGAGATTCATAAACTTTTTTGTCGTAACCTCTTTTCAAAACAATGACTGATGAACCTTTCGCGTAATTTCCCTCCATCATTCTCACAGTCGTATATAAAATTTACTACTTTAAATATAGCAACCTTTGCCTATAATTGTTTACTATCGTAACAAAAACTCTATATACAAAAAGCGAGTGTGATTTCTCGTTTATTTCTAGGGCAGGGGTATTGTTCCATACAAAGCAATATTCAACGTTAATGAAAAAAAAACTTACAGTTGCGCAAATGGCTTTATATTGTATAAAATGTATCCTATTAATATAAAATATACGTATTATATTAGAACTCGCTAGTCATAAACAATGATTTAATTAAATTCGCGCGCAATAGATAATTGAACGAGAATCGATTTAACGATACGTACTAAAATGGATTTAATTTTAACGTATCTAAACCATTATAGAGAGGAAAGTTTTGTTTGTTCGCAATTAATAGGAACCGAAACTACTAAATCGATTTAACTGTTCAATATCTGTTGAGAAGCTACATTTATACCCGGGTGGTGAAAAAAATGAAGTCGAGGGCAACTGCTAGTTACAGGCTATTCTTTGATACACAACTATGTATAGTACAGTTCGACTCCTCGTTCGTTCGTGACAACAATACAAGTGAAGAACGAACAACGTTTCGCATATTGAGTAGCAATAGTCTCAACCAGTCTTTCCCAAAGTGGGCGATAACGCCCCCTTGTGGGCGCTGCAGGTTTCAAGCTGCGGGTTATAGTAAAAGTTTCGTTTAGAATTCTCCGTTAATATAAATATATAGGTCACAATAATTACTTAATTTAATTTGAAGTTATAGTGGTTTTTAAATATGTGAAAATATGGGGGCGCTAAAAAAATATTTATTCTCAAAGTGGGCAGTAGACAAAATAAGTTTGGGAACCACTGGACTAGACCCTTCGCTATTCTATAAGGTAAACTAGCTTCGTATGTAAACTTTATGCATATAGTCAGGAAAAGTCCTCGATAAAGCGTTGCAAGGTTACTTATAACGATAAGATTTTATATTCACATGTATTTTAAGTTAATTGACAAGGATAATGTAACATTACATTTATAAAAGTGAAACGAGATTATAAAATATAAATATATTTACTTACTAAAGGTCACATGTGATTTAGTCTGAGCAAAATTACAACAAAGAGGGTTATATTCCTGGGTCAAAATCGGTTCAGCCTTTCTGGGGATTATCAAAAACAAAAATGCCTTTTTGTTCTCAGCAACGCAAATACACTATTTTATTTACAATACGAATGCATTTTTTTCTTGAAATGAAACTAAAAATAAGTTATGAGCAATGAGTGCTTCAGCCATGTTTAAGATAAACATGTTATTATAGTAAATTGTTATACAATTATAATAATTGTACGTAAAAAAAATAATTTGTAACTAAATGCTATGTTTATACGGTGGTGATTTGTAAGCCATTTATCATTATAAACCATTTTATAGCATACGTTTTTTTTTTTTAAAACCAGCCAGCAATATTCTTGGACGCGTCTACATTTTTTTTTAATTATTATTTACAATCGTTACGTATTCTAAATTCTATAATAAAAGCCAATTAATAGTATAAAAATTTATTGCTTTCAATGATAGTCGCATCCAATAAATATAACGAGGTAATTACAAAAAACAGGTTTGTAATATAATATTCTGATAGACATAAAGGTAAAGGTCAATAACAAGCTAAGGTTTTTATACTGATTTAAAACGTTTAATCTTTCGCCATAGTTTTTATACAGATACGGTTTATCGAACCCGGATACTGATGTTATTGCAATGATTTTGGATGATCACCAAAAATGATCAGTTTTAGATAGGCTTTTTTGTAGACTTTGCTGTTTTTTCAGGGTGTTAAATAAGGAAACTTTTACCTTAATCTATGGGTCACGAAAGTAATATTATTATGATATATATTTTTTAAAGAGTGTAAAATATTACACTTTAGCCAGTCATTTTAAAGGCGGGTTTCCACGGTGCGAGATTCAGCCTGTGTGTTGTAGAGGACGTTATACGATCCGCACATCCTAAGAAAGATTATCATTCGCAGAATAACGTGTCGTGGAAGCCTGCCTTATGAAGTTACTCTATTTGAATACATAGTCCTATATTTATGGAACCTTCCGATCTTAAACATTAGTAAGCACCAGTCGTCTCTACATCCGGAAACTCTACATTAGGAAGGGACTTCCTATCGATACAACTAAACCATATTGTACCTGACTGAATTTGTAATGGATATAATAATATTTTGAATGTAATCAAACACATTTTTTATAACATAAGAGGGCAAACGAGCAGCGGGAACACCGAGGTGTTCAACGACGCTCATGGATATCAGCAATACCAGAGGAACCGTAGATGCATTGCCTGCCTTTTGTTTCTTTAATTTATGGCCTTTCCCATATATTTCTTTACTCAATATAACTATATCAAAACTTGCACAAATTTCATGATATTATTCTTTTAAATACGTAACAATTATTTTAAATAATTTATTGAAGTTGTGGCGAAACAACTTTCATAAGGAAAACATTTCATACAAGTCGAGATTGAATTTAAAGATGCACGAGATAATAATGATCGTATTTGAATACATCATAAGTTTTTTGCGCTTCACTGTGTTGTTTCCTAGGTTATTGACGAGTTTTATAGGATACTAACTGTCGCCCGCGACTCCGTCCGCGCGGTATTAAAATAGATGTTGGCCGATTCTCAGACCTACTCAATATGCTCACAAAATTTCATGAGAATCAGTCAAGCCGTTTCGGAGGAGTATGGGAACGAAAATTGTGACACGAGAATTTTATATATAAGAAGAACCAGCATCTTTTAATGTAATTATGAAACCATTAGCAAAACAGTTGCAGGAGGCTTCACTCAGTAAAATAAGAAATGGAGTAATTTACAGTACAAGAGCTTTAAGTCCAAAAGTAAACTTTTAATTCAATAGATGCAGCGGGTAATTTCTTTTTTATTCCGCTACTCAGTCATTGCCTGCCTGTTACAATTTCATACAAAGCTGAAAAGAAAAGTAGTTTGAATAACCGATTTGTAACATAATATAACGCTCTGTTAGTTATCAAATTATTGAAAAACCACATAGTAGTATAAAAGGAAGTATTGTTAAAGTGAGTAGCAATAACATAATAATAGTGGTATAGACTACAAACAACGCAAGAACCACGACTGGTTTTGACGGGAGAGGGAAGTTTATTTTTTTGCTGATCGTCCCATCCTCTTTATGTAGACAATGCATCTGCAACTTAGCGGATTATCTTGTCACAGATGCCTATCATTTAAAGATGACCCGGTTGCTAGTTTGCTGCTTCCTATTACTAAATTATATTTGGAACACACGATCAATAAAAGCGTGAATTAAAAGAGAAACCGAAAACCTAAAAATGATTAGTATCATCTTATTTTACCCAGTCGAGAATATTATTTTTATAACAAAAAGCTGCATTGAGATCAGAAAATAAATGAGCCTTTACCTATAATCCCAAATTGTCGTAAGTAGTTTCAGTACCTCAAAACAAACATTGTAAAACAAGGATAGCTGTCTATTTTGTCTGTTTTATTGTTAAAAATAACTCACTACTATCGACCATATTCCAATGATCGTGACAATCTACGTGCCTGCAATGTTTAAAGCTTATTACAATGGATGTTTATGAATCACTAGAGCATCGAACTGCTTACCTTGGTGCCGTGGTAGTCGTCGACGACGGACTCGTCCCTCCGCGCCACCGGGTACACGAAGCTCATGTTCAAGGGGGACCTCGAGGCGTGCGCGCACTGCACCACCGCACATGTTGACAACACAAGCACAACATAAACACACGGAGACATTATCAGACCGTGCAGACGCGAGCGAGCGTCACGGACTGACTGCTTCCACGGCCGCAATCGCTTTATATTTAGAGAGCCACAGACAGCCAGCGGGTTGGCTCTCGCCATCAGAGCTTTTTTCATATTTTTTTCTCTTCTGTCAGACAGTTCATCTAAGCTGCCAGTGTTCAGTGACACTTTGAATTAATAAGATCGTAGATAATAAATTTTATGTAACGGTGATATTGCTTACGCGACAGTGTTTCTTTGGAATTTTTTTGGAAAAAATAATAATAGGAATAACTATCGCTATCCCCAACTCTACGGTAACTTTATTATTTATTATGTTTGTTTAGGAATAAGGTTCAATGGTGATAAATGTAAATATATTTATTGTTAATTTGTACTTTCAACAGCAATTAAGCAATTAATCTTACCTGTAGACAGTAATTAAATGATTTTACAAGTAGAGCGGAGATAGTTGTAATTAGTGTTTGTAATGAGTGTTTTCCAGACTTTATATTTTTCAGTGTTTTGTCTTATTTGCAAGAGTAAGAAAAGGCATATTATAAGCTACCACGTATCATCTTTAGACGTTATATTAGGTAAACATTAGGTCAAGCGTAATTTATTCATTTAGAAAAACCTAAATGTTATTTTTGAAAATAACCGTACCTAAACGATCATATTTGATTGTAAAAAACACAATCTATAATTGCATCTTGTTTTTAACAAAAAATAAACATTTAAAGGTCAGGGAGATGGCAAACAAGTTTTAAGTTTAACACAAAAATATTCCTTTAATGGCATCAAGTTTTTTTTATAGCTTTACCTAAATAATATACGTATAGAGATAGACTACGATGCTATTTAACGTTTTTCCATCCTTTCATCACATTCTAATAGCCTAATATCTGCGCTGGTTGCTACTTGGAGACCCAAGAACGACGGTCTTTTATTTCTACATTCTATGGTTTTCTAGTTTTCGAGTATTATAGTCAGGTGTCGGAGTTACGATTTGGAAGTAGGGAGTTCAAAGTTCAATGGAATTAACAATAGCTTGTTAAACAATTTTTGGTGTGTGATCAAATTTTGATTACATAAAACATAACAATCGTTTCAATGTAACTATTGATATTATGAATGGTTTTAATGAGGATGTTGTGACTAGAAAGGTAAACTTCATTTCGGTATACGCCTATTAAGCGAGTAAAAATATTTATGTAATACTAGCTGTCGCCCGCGACTCCGTCCGCGCGGGATTAAAAATAGATGTTGACCGATTCCCAGACCTACTCAATATGCTCACAAAATTTCATGAGAATCGGTCAAGCCGTTTCGGAGGAGTATGGGAACGAAAATTGTGACACGAGTATTTTATATATAAGATTGTGATCATACCGGGTAGAGAAGTATGCTTATTATGACTCATTACCGAACTTAGTTGTTGATTGCTTAATAAAGTCACCCTTAGTGTAATTTTTCGTACTAAGGGTGACCACTTTACGACTCTGGGTGGTAGTTGAAGTTATAGAACTTCATATCATTGTTTGGCGACCGCTGCCGATTCTTGGTATGTGGTCGAATTGCATTGTTTATTGTCATTTCTTGTCGGAAAGTTATTTGAAACTTTAAAAAAGGCAATAGCGTCGGATCTGATGAGCGGGCACTTTAACTACTTCTAAAGATTTAAAAAAATGTAAGATCTAAGACCTAAAAATGTGTATGATTCTCGTATTCGTTCAGTCATGTTATGCATTTGTCGCCGATATGATGCGCATAAAATTGTCATATACGCAAATTAATCAAAAACTGAATGTACTACAAGAATGTTATTTTAAAAATATATGCATTAAATTTGGAATTTACGAAATGCACGGCCCACTAGAAACTATTCCATCACTTTAAAAAACTATAATTGCTTATTGATTTAAATAATCGGGGTATTTCTTTGCCATAAAACATGCATACTTATGATGTTTATTGATACGTGCAGATGTTTAAACTTAAATATCGATAAGTCAACGTCAGCTAGAAATTCAATGCCCCACATCATGTCTCATGTTAAAGCATCCATTATCGTACATAACGTGAGTTATTGTCTATTGATTTATCTTATCATATTATCTCTGTTAGACTTTGATATGAAATATGAGACGTAACTCACGATATTCATAGCTATTGTGTCTTCCAGAGTGATAGCTTAGTGGCAGTATGATAATGGTATGATGATAGCTTAGTAGTATAGTTCGAATCTGTATAAAAATATTTTATGTTGTACTAAACTAGATCATTTAAGAATTTTAATAATGGCAGTTATAAATTAAATATATTTTTCTTGTCAGTAAAATAGTATTTTTTAAATATTGATTATCATAAAAGTTTTAACAAATAGTCAAAAGGTTAACTTAAAAATTATACTTTTGTTATTCCATATTTTTTTTTAATGTAAACTAACAGTGAGTCACCTAAAAATGTAATATATACTGTATATATTCAAAGTATTATAGTAAAAACGAAATGTAAACATGATTGAAACAAAGCCAAGGCTTATCTCATTTTATCTATTTCGACAGTGAATAATGCATGGTACAACGCATGGTGACATTTTGTAGATTTAAATTGTTCTCAAACATTTTAATTATAAATTATTCCTTTTATTACATAGCTGAGCGTCGGTGGCTCAGGGGTCAAGCACTTGACTTGCAATCTGCAGGTCCTAGGTTTGAATCCCGCCATATACCAATGTGTTTTTCGATTTCCGATTTACATATGTACATTTATCCGACGTTCTTACGGTGAAGGAAAACATCGTGATGCAACCTGCACATATCTGAGAAGAAATTCTAAGATATGTGTGAAGTCAACCAACCCGCACTTAGCCAGCGTGGTTGACTATGGCCTAATCACCCTTAATTTAGGGTAGGCTCCGAGCCCCTCGGTGGGGATGTATAGTGATAGCTAGCATAAATAAATTCCAGCTTGATACATTCACACATTTAAAAAGGGTCTTGACAGACAACAAAGTGATCCTATAAGGGTTCCATTTTTTTCCTATGGGGTACGGAACCCTAAAAAATAATATAATAATTAGAAATATATTCAGTTAGCATGGTATAGTACTTAGTTCTAGAGTTGGTACATCAGGAAAAAGATTTACTTGTTCTCAAAGTGCCAAAACAAATGCTGGAGACATCATAAAGATGCCATATACTCATCATTAATGAGATGTTTTTATAGTAAACTTAAAACCCTTGATTTATATTTCTTAACAAAGAACAAATTCAACTGGAAATATTCAACAAAATTTTATTACTTAGAAACAATCAATTGTGGTTTCTTTTGTAAAAGTGGGTAGATTTATAAGATTTAATGTAAGTACAGTGTTTTGACATTATATATTTTAAAGTCAAAAGAATTTATTTGAATCTAAGTGTTTTCCACATAAAACACAAGACATAGGGCCTTTTGATTTAGTTGCATATATTATGCTATATTTTATTTTACATTAATGCAACTCGTAAACATTTTTTCTAAACCATAAATCCAATTTGAATCTATTTAGATTGTCTTTACCAGAGGGTTCTCTTAAAATTTTGTACACTAAAATACCATATGCTTCAATATTACAATTGTGATATGATTATTCAGACCTGTCTTAAATACAGTTGTCCAATTAAATTAAAAAAAATAATTAAATAATGTAATAGTTTAATTTGTTACTTCTAGTCTTATTTATATAGCCGTGGCCTTATTTCAAGACTAAAAACTTATAGTTGTAAAATATAAAGTAGTGATATCTTTACTATTATTTTTCATCGAATAATGAAATTTATCATGATAGTAAAATATGGCTCCAACGTGGAAATCTAGAGGTGATTTCAATTAACAATTATCAATTACTAAATTTAAATGTTCATGCAATTTAGCACTCGGTAAAAAGATTAACAATTACATAAAATACTTGAGATTTAAATAATTTTACTTACCAATATTTTGGAAGTTTCGACAAAACTGTTTGTTCGATAACCTAGTAAAGTTTTTTCGGTTTGTTTACACGTAATTTTAATAGTATTTGTGTAAATTCTGCAATGATAGGCAGAAAAGCGACGCACCGCCATAAAATTTGACATTTCACGCAATGTTGTCAGTTGTTATGTGTCAGGCAAATACAAATTTAGGGAGAATGACAGTAATTCAATTTTACCAACGTATTTTATAACTTTCATGTGCTTTAGGGAAAATGTGATGAAACATACAAACATAATTATTTATGTCTGAAATTATTCAAATTAATGTATCGCATTCGCTTGAAGTAATAAAATTAAACTTTAAACAAATATGTATATACAATCAAGATACGAAAATAGGCCCTTCTTGCCGTGAAATTCTACTGCCATAATATCGTTGTCTCTTTTTTTGATAGATAAGAAGGGAGAGGTCAGTTTTTTTTTAAATAAAATGTTTGTTCTGTGTAAATCCACAGTTAACATAGGTGAGGAGTTTTGCTCGATCTGAATACATATTTATACGTGCAATTGTTCGTTGGGTGCATAGGTTAGAGGAATCCTTACGAATATTTACTCGATTGCCTTGTGACTTGTACTGCATATCCTAAGACTGGTTTTCAAACATGTAGGTCCACATTCTGACTTGCTGATATGCGAAGTAGGGACCTACACATACGGTCCTCGGCTTTTGTAACCGAAACTATTTTCTGGATCTACTCTATTTAGCTATAGTCGTACTCGTAATGTTGTAAAAAAAAATCACAAGGGTAGGTTCAGCCTGCGCAGTAGCTGTCATGTATTACATCAATATCTTTACAGTAGAGCAAAAAGATATTTTAGGGCGCAGCTTTAAAAACGGTTGATGTTTGAACGATCTGGTTTGAACGTGTACTGCGTACGTTGCAAAAAATTTAAACAATAGTATTATTCTTGACCATTTAATTAATTTAAAACAAGTATTTATTGATAATGGAACTTATACAACTTAGTAACATAAATGTAGGGATAAGCCATCTATAATACAAATAATTCATCCTTACTGGGAAAGGTCAAATATAATTTGAAGCTAACATCGATATGTTACGATTTACGTAATGATATAAACATTCCCAATAACATACTAATAATAAATTTGAAAAACAGGTTCGATGCTATAAATTGCATATAATTTTGTTCGGTTCGTAAGAAAATATTTAAGGTATTGTCCTAATACTGATACAATTTAATCTAATCATAAGAGTTTGAAATAATATTTTTTGGTTATTGAACTATTGAAAGCATTTTATATTTTAAGCGGAATTGCTATTCTAAGTGTAAGGTTCGTTGTATTGTTTCGGAATCATCTAACAGTGAGTTTCCACTGTTGTAGCAAATGTGCAACAACATACATAATACATAGAAATAGTGTTCTTATATTTGTACAACAGTTGAAATTCACAATATTGGCGAAATCTAATCATGCATTATGTAAATTAGCTATTGAATATTGTGTCATAAAAACAGACTTTAGCTTAGGTCCTACTTTTGTGTTTCGAATAATAGCGTTTTGGTTGTGAATATTCTTGGTGGAGTTATGAAATTCATTTGAATTAAACTATTACATACATTTGTGTAGCGAAAAATTATCTTTTCGGTATTTATTACTAATTATATCGTTAGAAAAGTGTATTATTGTTTAGATGCATGATTAAATTCATAGAACAAGCATGATCATCTCACTTCGCTGGAAGACAACACATCTGCGATGTAAAATGCACACCCCACAGAGTAATTAACAAACAGAATGTCCTGAAATATCTTAAATAAAACTAAAAAGCCTCAATATCTTTTTGTTAATTACTGCTATAGGGTAAAGACATATATTTGCTGCAACAGATTTTTATTTTCTTTACAATTCCATGCACAATTCACCAGTTTGTATGAGGGTCGGCGATGTCGCTATACAATAATTATATTAATTTTACACATAGTTTGCATACTAACTCTATAAAGCTCATCTATACCATAATTATTATCATTGTATAAATAATTTTACATTAAAATAAGTGTTTTTTTTCCTAATTTAGTTGCGAATTAATACTGATTGTGTTTGAAAAAATATTTATTTTTTAAAATAACTTATTGTCTACGACTACATATGACTTTAAATTCACGACCACGCCGCAGTTGGCAATTTATGTACGTTAAAGTAATGACTAGAGGGCATAGCGCGAATACTTGCGATACTCGCCTTCGTAATGTTATCAACAAAATATTTCTATGAGATCTGTTGGTGTATTTTACGCTTGGTGAAGGCGCTGCACAAATTTTAATAATGTCATTGATGTCGTAATGAAAACGTAATCACGAATATTCATGATAGGCCCTCAGTTTAAATTGTCGGGAAATAAATATAAATTAAATTAATCATAAGCCTCTATCGTTACAAAATAATACTGTTTTCTCATCAATCATTCAATAATCCACAATTCGAATGTGCTTACATAATTCTAAAAAAATAATTAAATCCAAGGAAATAAATGTGTGAAGAAATCGACGTAAAAGATGTCGAAGAAGAATAGATGTCGAACCGTGTCTTGTTTTATATATAAGCACATATATAATAATAAACTTATTTACAACGTATCAGCTAATTACATAAGTCCGAGGGACCATAAATAATACTAACAATTCATAAGTCCAATCAGTCTCTACAAATCCGACACTTTTGTCCAATACTTATTTTTTAAATCGTCTTCGTTCTTGTTTCGGTAATTCGAGTTCCCACTATCCGAAACATTCACATAAAACATTATCTCTCTGTGAATTAACAGGTCTAACATACTTTATGCAGATTTTCTGCTATCACGAAGTTTTTTAGAAAGACAAATAATTAAGCAGTTTCCGGCTAGTATTATTCATTTCAAATATCTTGGCGGGCCAAGGTGATCATATCCAATGGGATGATATATTATAATACTTAACATTGTGTTCTCGTAAGTTCAGACTCACTAAAATATCTGAAAATATCGTTCTTAACTATAGGCAACCTTAAAAATGATATGAGTTGCTTTATTGCTATGTCTAAAGGTAAAGAAAGAGATAGAAAGATGTAACACAGGAATTATTGAATTTAAATACATATTTGACCTTCTTTTGGTTATTATCTGCAAATCATTCAATCTTTACGGGTATCTATAGGTCTATAACATGTCGTCTCTTTCATTCGTTATATGTTTAAGAGAAGCTGTCCTGCTCGCACTCGTCCCAGCTGTCGCAGTCGTAGTGGTCGCAGTCGCAGTCAATGTCGCAGGCGGCGTGGCCGGTCGCGTCCGAGCTGATGTCCGTCAGCGCCGCGTCTGACACCGGTTTCGATGATATATCTAATATCTGCAAATAATTAAAATGATCTTCAGAACTTTAGATGGATTGTGTATAATTCTCTAAAAACGTATACAAGTATTTAGTGTAATGCCTGGTTTATATTATGCCAGTACAGTAGAACAATAGCGGTGGCCTGGCATGATGAGTATGGGCTCACTGGCACCAGTAAGTGTTTACATTACGCCATAGCTGATTTCGATGGTTGCCCTACTGTACTGGCGCCAGGTGTAAGACTGACATCGGCGGAGGAGCGCAGGCTGTAGTTGTCAGAGTGCGCGTCGCGGTCTGCAGCGGAGAGCGCGTGCAGTGCCAGCGAGCCGCGCTTGCGTTCCTCGCGCGACACGTTGCGCACATCCGACCGTATCGCCATCTCTGACGGGTTCGAACGTTCTGGAAAAATGCAAATTGTCTCATTAAGTAAAAAGTTATTTGCAGTATTTAAACATAACGCAAATACGTAATGTAAACTATACCTTTAATCTGTGGATCGGCAAGCGACACTGGGGAGCTGCTTTTAGGCGATCCAAGACTCCCACTGAAATACATTTCTGGGTTTGCTTCGTGACGATCTGAGAAAAAAGAATTACTTATTAGTATTCCGAAGTTTAAAACATTGTAAATAATAGGTAAACTAGAGCACAAATCTTATTGTCATCTTATATCCGCAATTGAAGATGCGCTGCCTACTTGGGAGGATTCATAGAAAGAGGATTTCCCCCCTTTCTTAGGTCCTCTCGTCCGTCAAATTCACTTGATCTTCCCATATAAGAAAACGGTTAGAAGCGAGCGAGGGGAATAAAATTAGGCCTGCGGCACGCACAGTCAGACGACTACTTAATGCCAATTTTCTATGTGGTCGTGGTATTTCACTGGTGTCGTTTACCATTGTTAAAATGTGACATACCACAATCAATGACTTCGTGGAAGATATAGTTGCTGATGTTGACTGGCTGCTTGATCCATGGGTGTGACATGAGCTGCGGCACGCTGCAGCGGTGCGCCGGCTCCTTACACAGCATCCACCGCAGCAGGTGCTCCATGTCTGATATAATACAAATTTTTTACACTTAACGGTCAAAAAAACATTTTTAAACGACATTACAACCTGTTGACATAATGTAACGTTTCATTATACAATGAGGCGCCTCCGGGCGATACGTCTATATATATTAATAAAAATATTTCGTACATATATTATATTCGCGTAGCTGATAACAATTTTTTTTTAAATTTATATCTGTCTGTATGTCTGTTTGCGCCGCGTTTGTTCCTTGTAATATCCGTAACGGCTGGACCGATTTTAACCGGAGTTTGTCAGTAAGGTAGCTGGTATATGAGTATATTATAGGCTAGTTAACCTTCAGACACCATCTGCGGGAAGGCGAGAGCGCCGTGCACGGTGTCCTCGATGTCGGAGAACGGGTTAACAAAGAATGTCAGCACATACAGTGTTATCCCCATTGACCACATTTCTAATTCAGGACCAGCATATCTGGAAATTGTATCAAAACACATATAAAGAATAGCACTTTTTATAAGAAAAAATAGAAATTGGTTGTTTTTTATAGTAATGATCATCATCATCATCATCATCAGCTCACTATACGTCCCCACCGAGGTGCTCAAAGCCTACCCTAACTTAAGGGTGATTAGGCCATAGTCAACTACGCTGGTCAAGTGCGGGTAAAGTAATAGAATACGTAAATCACTAAAAAATGAGGCATACACTTTTCTTAAACGAACTGCACAAAAAAATCTCATCTATTAAATTAAAGAGAATGAGAGTTACAGGACATTTATGAATTCGGCAATTACAGCCTTTTATAATACACATAGTTGCTGTCTTCGAAATCGTAGGTATCATGTTATAGTGGTCGCATAGCACATACTTATTGCCGGTGAGTACTTCAGGGCTGCAGTACTCGGTGGTGCCGTAGAATGTGGAGAAGAGCGTGTCTGGACTCATGAATGTCGCGGAGCCGAAGTCTATCAGCTTCACGTGGAACTTGTTGTCTATGATGACGTTCTCGTCCTTTATGTCACGGTGCAGGATATTCAACGAGTGCAGATATTCCACAGCTTGACCTATCTGTAACGTCATCGACTTTCATACATTACTGAGTGGAGGAGGCAGAATAAAATACAATAATAAAAATATAAATAAACTCAACAACGGTTGTTAAATAAAAAATATCTTACACTTTATCTACAAGTCAAAGTATTTGTTTAAATGCAAAATGTTATAGCCACATTTTGACCGTTTATTTTTTAGTTCTAATTCCCTTTTGACCCTCTCGTACGAGGCAAGATGGGAAGGTAAAAGTGTGTATCAGGAGAAGAGACGCTTTGGTAGAGGAAATGCCCACATTTTGTGCGTCTCCTCTGTTAATTGGAGGTACGCAACTCGCGGTATTTTGGCGAAATCCGGTACATACTCAGTTGTCACATTATATGAAAATTGCCATTACCATAGGGACAGCTGCAGTGAGTAATAAATAATATGTAATAATAACCTGTCTAAATATATAGCTAATGAGTGGCTCGTCCAGCCGCGGCCTGCGCTCTATGAACTCGAACAGGTCCATGCCGGCGCCGTGCTTCTCCATCACCATCTGGAAGTACTTGTCGTTCTCGAACACGTCCAACACGCTCACCTGGAATACAAGCAATTTCATTTACATGTTAGCTGCCGCCCGCGACTTTGTCCGCGCTGTAAATATCAACATTAAGATACGAACTTTCCCGAAGCTAAATAAAGGTAATTCCAATTAGTCTAATCTAGAATCCTTTTTATTATATGTACTAAAATATTCCCGAAAATTTGAATATGAGTACACAATTGAAAAATTTAGGTATGAATGAAATTTTCAGTTGTTTTATCGAGATGTTTAAACTTACAATATTGGGATGTTTGAGTGTGGTGAGCAGGCTGAGCTCGAGCGGCACCTTACGGCCGTCTGGTCCGTCCACCCAGAAGTGCGCGCCCACCTTCTCCTTCAGGATGAACTTGGCCACCGTTAGCAGCCGATCTGATCGCCGGTACGCCATCTTCACACAACCGTACGCACCTTTGCCTGGACAAAACATCGTTCTAACAAAAGCAGGCGCGTGTGGAACTTATGCCACGTTTCGCCTGACTAGTTTGTGTACCGGAGGCTAAATTTATATTCTCTCCTCAACTTTCCCTTATAGGGATGGGAATGTGAAGAGAAGAGGCAGTCAAGGGGACACTTAGGAAGGGTAAATATCGTCCTTCTGTGCGTCCCATATTTTACAGCTTAATATCGTCTATGGGCAGAGGTCAATTAGGAGGACAACTTACCAATCTGTTTGAGAGTGACATAATGCTTGCTGTATTCACCGGCGAGCTGCTCCTCACCGCACTGGCTCATCAGAGACATCGACTGCGGCCGGCTGCTCACTGATTTGTTACCCTGTAATGTTTGCTACAGGGTTACACTAAGGAAAGAATCAATACCCCAGTTTTACAGTTCTTGAAAATAAATGTGCACTCAATGATTCGACTGGAAAGTAAAGCAAATAATATCAAAATGTTCAATAACTTAAAATTGTAACTAGTATAATACTATTATACAAAACCTCAGTATAGTTTGTAACAAGCCGGGCAAGTGTTGTTACTATGAGTTTACACAGCCGAATCTGTATAAAAACATATCTTTAAAAAGATGACAGTAAACGTAAACCGGTTGCGAGACTAACCATGACGAGGGAGTTGTCCGCGGTGGAGGCGAGGCTGGAGGCGAGCGTGGCGTGTCGCGCGTCCTCGCGTCGCACGCCGAGCCACACGCAGCGCACGCGGCTGCCCCCGCACAGCTGCATCGTCGACACCGTGTACACCACGTCTGCACAACCGCACACGTCACACTTCAAATGCCTTTTTTTAACACACTTTTTATGGTGGAAATCGAGCAAGTGGCCACCTGGATTCGCCGAAATAGCGAAGTGACCGCAGTCTATAGACATTCACAATTGCATATGCGCTGGCTAAGTTTAATCCTAGTATAGTATAAGTTAGCAAAAGGTATTTTTTTTTGGGCACATATAATTATCCTGGAATGAAATATGCTTCATAAAAAAATTAAATTTAATATTTTTGCACAAAAATGCTAAAACAAAAACATACCAAAAATCAACAATTCTGTTTAAAAAGAGTAGTTTCACTACGCGAGGCAAATACCACTTTACAGATTAAATGAGGAAAAATTATAATAGTGTTTTTATAATATAAAATACATACGTAGTTCAGTGCCGTCCTTGTGCAGCACGAGACCGCGGTAGGCGCCGTCCCCGCAGTCTGTGGGCGCGGGCGCGCGCGTCTGCTGCGGTGTCGACGTTGTCACCTGACTCCTCAACAACCGCTTAGCGACGCACGGAGTCTCCGGTGTTTCATCTGAAAATGCATAATCTGAAGGGTTTTCTACTGTCAGAGAATAAAAAGAAATCTCAAAGAGATTTCAACAAAAATGCAAATGTTTGGATGGATGAATATTAGTTACAAAGTATCTCCACTACCACTTCATGGATCTCGCTGAAATTTGGCATAGATATAGAACATAGTCTGGAAGAACACATAGACTACTAAGTTTTTTTTATTCAATTAAAGACGGAGACAAGGCCGTAATCATTGGTATGACACCGTTGTACATAATATATGACATATATTTTCTATATACAAACGTAGAAGTAAATCTATGCATATATTGTACAATGTTTAAAATCCCAACCTACCTTCAAACCTCTTCCTGGGCGCAGATTCAGTTTGTGTTTCCAAATCGATATCATTACTCAAACTATCCACACTATCATTACCATTATGCTTAGGTAGATCCTCTATCTCACATCCCGGGGGAGGCATCTCATTGATCGGAGTCAAGAAATCAGCACTGGTCTCATTTGAGTCGCAAAAGTCTAGAGATATACTGCTTTTATCCTCTTTCCCTTGATTCACTTTCACTGACTTGCATTTACTAGAGTCAAAAGACAGCCGGAGTGATGGGTCATTTAAACGGAGTCTTGGTGTATTCCCCGTTGGAGTGACTTCTTGAGAATGCTGTGATGTATAATAAATAGACTCAGACTTTTCCGATGGTTTAGATGGCGCCTGTTTACTTTGGGTGCTACTCTGTTCAGAACGCAGAATGTTCTCTGATCGCGATTTAGAGATACTACTGTGACAATAGTTTTCATCATCAATGGATATTCCTGACATGGCTGATGTAACATCTGGTAATGCTGATGTATCATTCCTCTGTTCAGTCGTACTGATGCTGGAGACCATGTCTTGTGTGGGTGTGGGTGTATGAGTGATCATACTGGACGACTTGTCGAGGCACAATGCACTAGAAGACTTCTCTCTCGTGGTAGATATGGATTGTATGGATTGGTGGACATTGAGTGACATGCAGGCTGATTTCTGACTGCCATTGAAAGCGCCACATGAGTCATCGTCAGTGTCTGAAGCTGTGATGATAAAATAAAAAAGAAAAACATTAATAAAAGACTATTCAATAGTCGACAAAAATAACATATGTTGTATATCAAAAATAATAAAATCGGCAAAGAACCATTTATTTTGTTTAAAATAAAATTATTTATTTAAATAACATACCTGATGCATCGTCACCATTGTTGACAGGTGACAAAGTCATATTTCTATTCCTGTCGCCTCCCTTTAGCATGTCAGCCTCGCGGCAGAAGTTGGGTATGACGTCGGTGATGTGGTGACCGATCACCTCGGACTGCGACTTGCCGAAGGTCAACATAGCGAAGTGCTGGTTGCACGCTGTTATTATACCAGCTTCATCCACCACAAGAAGACCACTTACGTTGAAAGTTACCTATTTAGGAAAAACAAAACAACACCACTACTAATTTAAAATACTAACTTTATTGTTACTATTATAAATATGAATGTTCGGTTGGATTGATGAATGGATGTTTGTTGGAAGTTATCACCAGAATGGCGGCATGGATCTCGCTGAAATTTGGCATAGATGTAGAACATAGGCTATTAAGGTCCCGGTTAATAATTTTATAATTAGTAAAATTATACAGTATGATTGATATTAACAGTTAAATAGCAGCATAGCAAGACTTTACTTTATGGAAACATTTCTTTAACAAGTTCCTCATGCAACTATATTCCCTCATACCCTATGATGTAAGAATGGTTTGAGGGCTAGATCTATTTATGTTTATGTTGCTAAGATGTCTAACTTAATACATACCCTGACATTAACAATATACACTGGCCTCTCTCGGTTGGTCTTGATCCCTGTCCACGGTGAACATTCCAGACTTGTAGTTTTAGATATCCACAAACACAGTGGGAAGGAGCCACCGTCTAAAGTCCTGCCTGAAAATGTCAAATAAAAACCTTCAGAAATTGTAAAGCAATTATTATTATTTTGTATCAGAAAAAATATAGCATAATCGGTTGTAAATACAAAAAATTATTTTGCAAAAAGATTTATTATATTATATATTATTGGTTAGCTAAAGCTTGTAGCTATTATAAGAATAGACAGATAGATTTGGAATATGTATGATAAAATTGTTATTTATAATCACCTGTAGCCTTCTGTTTGGAGATGTTCTTAGATATAGGCGTGTCATAGGAGGGCAGATGTATGGAAGGTATGAGTGAGGCGACAGGCAGCCCCACCAGTTTGTCTGCCGAGTCTGCCTGGAACAGCAGAGCTGCGTCGCCACCGTCACACGACACTATGATACCTGTCTCCGCATCCACTGTTAACTGGAAACATATTTATTTATTGTGTGATAATCCTGGGTGTAAACTCTATAAGTACATATATACAGATCAGTGCCAATTTTTTTTTGCCTTTATACTAGTAACAATAAAGTTTAAGTTAAATTGTAAATATAATTTTCACTTTATTGCTAAGAAGCTATTTACTTTATTGCTAAGATGTTATAAAGTCTCATATTTACTGTGGAGAAGAATAAAAAACCATTTACCACCACATTTTTACAGCTGACAGGTTCCGCAATAACTAAGCAGGGCCCATCATTGTCTAACTGTCTTATCCAGAGCGATACTTGAACAGATGTTCCATCTTTAGTCAGTAGTTCTACCACCTGAAAGCACAATTGTAAGGAACATCACCTTTTACTCTTTTCAATTGATTAAACCTTTAACACAAATTCTTATTTACCTTTCCGCTAAGTAAGACAACAGTTCCATCTTCAGAAGTGTCACCTTCCTCTTGTTCGTTTAGACTAAAGGTCTTGCTGCTTCTGTTATGGATTAAATCTGAAAACCGTAGACCACAAAGCTCACCCGAAGAATAACCGAGGAGGGAACATGCCTTGTTATTTACAATGAGAATCTGAAAGTGCATAATTCAATTTTATTTATTTAAATATAAATAATCATAGTAATTGTTGCAATTTAAAGTCATGTGTGAAAATTTCACTTATTTTTTTGTAAAAATAACAAACAAGAGCTGAAACAGGTATCCTCAGGCTTACAAAACAATAGATTCATCACAATGTGGTCAATCATTTAGGTGTTCAATTAATATTTACAAATAAAGGTAGTTTTGTTAATGTTACCTTAAATGTACTGGGCTCTATAGTAAACACAGCCTTGCTTGTGTTGATAGCTTGCTGTAAGCGTTCTGTTTGAGATTGTGCTGATGACCCAGGAACATCACCCACTGCCAACGAAGAGTTGAAGCGGAGACCATTTGGACCATCAACTAGAAACATTAAAAAATAATCTTAACTCTTGACCTATTATAATTACTATATGTTCTTTACTGTAACTAAGAATTATTTTTATTATTTAGCAGTGTTCATTCCCTAAAGATCTCTTGATGAGATATAGCTTTTGCTGTCAGATTTGTGGATTTATTTCTTAGCAAATCTTACCTCTTACTAAATCTGTTGCCTGTTTAAGTTTAGTTGGAGTCTCTGAATCCATCCTTATTGGACGTATTTTACGCCTTATACGAGGAAAGCTTTGATTGCCTTCAAACGAATTATTCCAAACATCATGGAATTTACGCTGAGTATTGACCTTCCTTGAAAATTCAGAATAAAGTTTGATATAACATCAAAAGTAAATAAGGTTACATAAGTCAGTACAAACATGAGAATTTGGACTACATTCAATGTTTTTGTTAACTGCAAACCTACCTCCATATATTGTCATATTTTGAAGCTTTCTCAGGCGTAACAAATTTTTCGATTTCATTACTTACTCCGTTGAAATGGAAGCCTTTCGTCTGCAACATTGTAAATCGTTAATAAAGGCAATTTAACGCAATAAATAAGGTGTTTAAGTTACTTACTATTTTCGGAGATAAATTAAGATGTTCCGGCGAGTAAACATCGAAGAATTTACCCAATCTAGGTTTCACTGGTGTCACTATTGGAGTATCGGTTTCTGAATTCCTGCACAATATAGAATTTCTATACTTTAGATTTGCCGAAAACACAAATACATTTGTGCACCGGACATCTCCTTTATGATTTATTTACATGTTAGAAGTTATTTTGGTACAAAAATCAATACATTACAGCGCGCAAGTTCAAAAATCAAAGTAATACTACTCTATAACTTTTAAATTTATATGTACCTGTTCAGATTAAATACTCCAGAATCTTCCATTTCAAAATTATGTTTATTTTATAACTAAAAGTTAAGTTGGAAATGGTTTTAAATAGTTGCAAATTATTAAGTCGTTTTAAATTTTTGAAACAAAAGATTGCAAACGAACCAGTGAAACCGAACGGATAACGACTTGTCAAGTTTTAAAAATGCGTTCAAAATAAGGTGTTAGCAATAAATTCTAAAAGTTTTTTAAAACAATGAATGTAAACAAGTCATTGAATTACATTAAAAATAAGAATAATCCAAAAAGATATAAATAGTAATCATAATATTTGTTGCAGTTAACAGAAAATTACAAGCGTGCGCCATCTATACCTGAAAATTAACAACACGGTTGTTGTGTTGTAGGTGTTTGCTGTGATGTTCCGGTGCGTTCTTCGGAGATCCCGGGACCCTCGCAGTTGCACTTGAGGTTGGCCACCGAGGGGGTTTTAGTGAGTACGAATCTCACATAACCTTGTCTTTCCCCAAAAGGCAGGGTATCTTACGAACATTTACCCCCGATACAAAAAAGGTGTTTGCTGTGATGAGTTCTCTAGAAATATAAATAAGAGGAAAAAAAAAGTTTTATTGGAATAGGAAAAACTTATTTATTTTTTCAGTATGTCCGTTGTTCGTTGAACAACATTATGCAATTTCTGACGTCTATTCGTATCGGTCTCGGAACATTAGGTGACCTGTTCATTTGACGCCTTCTCGGGTATAAAAATGTCCGGTTTTAATTCATCAATATATCCTTCTAGACTGCTTTTTATACAAAAAGCTTTATCCGCATAAAATTACAGGTACTACTTACAGTTTATTCGTTCCGGTTCTCTGTACTTTCAAACGCCAAGGTCTTTTTGAAGTCCTTTCAACGTACACACGTACACTTAATACGGAGACTTTAATATTTCTTTGTTACCATTGTCACATTTTGAACTTTGTAACCCATGGTAATAAGATTAGCTTTATTATGCTACATTTAGTTGCGGACTATGTTGTTGCTCTATTAAACATAATTAATGATTGTTAAAGTAAATTGAAGGTGGATTCAGACTGGACTTGATTGTAGGGCGATGTTGTGTATACAAGGTTTTTTTTTTAATTTTAATAATCGACTCTTAAAAGTGAAAGTTGAAATGCAATGTCATTCATATGTAATCTGAAAAATTCTGCTATATTGTTTTGCATTATAAATATTTGTACGAAATAAATATGTTTGGTGCAACAAGATATGTAAGCTAAAATGTATTTAATTTATATATCCCTGCTGTTTAAGTATTATAGGATGTAAAGATCGGAGTGAATTTTCTCAATTTCTTCAGTAAGCACCACATTTGTAGGTCTCGTTTGATCATTCATACAATACTGGTTGTATGCCTCGTTTACCATTACCAATAATGCAAGTTTGGTTCCGAGAATCACATAAAATTACTTAAGGCGAAATTATTTGAGTTAATATAAGTAATTGGATTGGTATTCTCATATATTCTGTTATGGTTGACGACACCAAACATACGCAAGTCGGAATAAATACCTTAACGCAATCAGCTTAAAGCAAAAGCTAGTAATTAATTCACAGGCGTAACGTTCCGGCGAGTACGCGTTATTGCAAAATGATGTAGTAACTTTGCTTATTTCTTGGTTTATCTGATTTAAATGTAATTTTTAATTTAGACCATTATCATTCGTTCAATTAAACACCTGAACTTGGATACAAATTTAATATAATTATTGAACACTTCCTTAGAGGTACAGAGACCATTAGACCTACTTCCACAAGTAGATAAAAGTAGACAAAAGCGCCCTCTATCGATTTTATCTCCTTTTACTTTGACCATATCGTCGGTTTACCCGGTAGGTCTAGCTACATTGTACGTTGTATATTTGTAAAAACATCCAAAAAATCTCTCCAACAATTGTTTTCCGAGGCCAAAATCAGTCGTTATCCCTGTCTTTATCTTTGATAAAACAGAGATAACAATATGTTTTAAACGGAGATTCTAGTCTCAAAAACTCACGGTGGAGTGCAAATATCACGTCAAAGACAATGGCGCACTAAACATGATATATTTGTCGGCGATCGTTAAAACAATCGCACTAGATATACATTCAGTATTAGGCCAAGGTTTCGAATTGAATGGAATTTGAGGTTTATTGTTTCACGAGTGACGCGTGACGGTCAATTCGTAGTCTTTAATTACACGTTTGTATACTAAATTTCCTACCGTATGTACCGTTGATCAAGGTTTTGCGTGACTGGTAAATACTATTTAAGCAAAAAGTTTTCATTTGACTTCGATTAGGTTCAATTATAATTAGTCGACAAGTTATACGAATGTTATATCAATATTAAAGTTCGATCTCCGTCAGATAAGATTCATTAGCTTACGTAAATTCTTTATAATAGAATCCAAACTGACATTTCGAGCATGTTCCTTGCTTACTATGGAACTGTTGTAGATACTCTCTTGTTTGTTGCGACTTTGTTTTTAGCTTGGAATTGACAAAAAAACGGCTTATAAATACTAGATAATTAAATAAATATAATTAGAATACATTTTAATAGGAAAGTTATGGAAGGCAAATGCTTTCATCAATTAAACTCACTGTGTTAAGCAACTATGTTATTTGACCATTGTTCCATACAAACAGCCTGTCCGCCTGTAATATACAGATTAAATAATAGAATCGCAAATAGTTACCATTGTATGACGATATTTGATATTTAAAGAAAACAAAAAAAAAACATATTAGCCTATGCCTGTTAAACCAATGTTAGGGTCGAGAAATTGCATTATTTCCATAGTTTCCTTTTAAAACATATATTGTAATATATAAATACAAACATATTTTACTCCACCTTTGCAGTAATAAAGGTTATCATTAGTGTTTTTTTCAATTAAAAATACTGCTGTCATGCAAGATTTTTTTTACGCTTTTCCTTGCATTTTGAATGCAGGCAACACGGCTGAAGCAGTATTTATTGTGATATTTGTATATCGTGTCGTGTTTAACAATGTAAACGCTACGTCGCCGGGCAATCATCGCAAGTAGGAAGTAGTGTTATTGAGACAGAAAGTATTGTGGCGTGACTGATTTGTGTGGCCGCGAGAAAGTGCGCAACACGTGCCGCCATTGATGAGTATTAACTACTATGATTAATCACATAACTAAATTTTTTTTTATAGTATCAAGTAGCAAAAGTAAGGGGTAAGTTACCTCTTAATATCGCTAAATTAGTCACGGAGAAAATTTTCCAGATTCGTTTACTTTTAGTGCACAGGGAAGAGGGTATGCAGAAAATGGATTATTTTCTTTTCCTGAACATATCTTTGCCATTCCCAATCAAATACAATATCCTTACATTATTACTAGACACTCAACATTGTAAAATAGGCAAATGTTTTATGGGAGGAATTTATTTAAAAAAATGCTTTAATAGAAATTGAAAACAATTTATAGTTTTTTTTAACTTCATGCTGACTATAGGATCCTGACAGGTTATGACCACAAAATGTTATTTAATTGTTTCTAACCTTGTCATTTTAAAATATTATATCCGTTGACTACTCGTATACATTGATATATTGAATTAATATAAAATGGCGCACATGTAACAAGTATTCAATCCGGTACTAACTAAATGTTAATTGCAATTTCCAGTTGTGATTTATTGGTACATGTTGTTAACACGTTTATACGGAACTGACGCGTACGTTACTGCCTACTACAGGAAAAAAATATTTGGTAGTTGAAAAATCTATTATAATTTACTTTATTTATACTCGTGTATTCTAGAATCTTTAAATTCTATTTCTTATCCCTACATTTAAAGGTTGAAACAGTAGCCATGAAATAACAACAATTTTTTTTCATACTCCAATATAACGAATCAATTTTTTTTCAGACACATTATCATCAGCTCACTATACGTCACCATCGAGGGGCTCGGAGCCTACTCAAAGTCATTGGTGACTAGGCCATAGTCAACCATGCTGGCCCTATGCAGGTTGGTTGACTTCACACATATCATTGAATTTTTTTTTAAGGAACACGACACCAAAATTTACTTATTTTAGGTATGAAATAAACAATACAAGTAGTAAAAAGCCTTGAGCGTAGAAGGGCGGATACGAATTATTCTGTCCCTTTGCGACAAGCCTCATAGTCCAATCGAAATTAACTTGAACTAGGTCTATACATTGGTACATATTAACAAGACCCTTGACTCTAATTGGCATAATACAAGTGGGCGTGGGAAACACAATCTCCTCCGCAAATAATAATACTATTATATGTTTCCACCGTAGCAGTGCTAAAATTATTATTAATTATTCTGAGTCAGATCCCGCATTTATTAAGAGTTTTATGTCTTTACTGGACTCTTTTGACATGTGAAATACCACAGACAGAAGCAAGGGCGGTAATCCTATAGTCTGCCATACACGGACTGCTTCAATCAGTTAAGACAGACAGCTTCAAGCGGTTTGCGTTGGATGATAAGGGGGCAAAGCACGAATATTTGTGACAATCGCCGTCGTCTTGTCATAGTTTATTATGTCAAAATTAGTATGAGATTTTTGGTGTACTTCACGGCCGGTACGCACTGCACAAATTCAAATTAAATTTGGCAATTGGCGATTGTCACAATAATTCGTGGTAGGCCCACAGTTGGCATTTGCAATTGTTCATCGTACACGGACCGTTTGGCCACTAAAGTAACTTTTTTTTTACTTAAAGTCTATAGTAAAAGCATATTTTAACTAACATAATTTAAATATCATATTGTCCTTGTTGAGTAGTTACTGTTAATTTATATGATTTGAACCGAAAATTAGCCCGTTGGCATATAAATGTAGGTATTAATTTAAACAGTGGGAGTTCAAAGTGAATTGAATTTTAGTACAATAAATCTCAATCTAGATAGCTATAAATGTTGCTTGACCTTTGCAAGACTCGTTGCGAAATCGCAATGACAAAATTTTATTGCACTGCAAACAGATCATGAACTAGTTTCTTTAAAATATTAATACTTTGTAACTAGGCTTGGATAAAGGCACCTGTCATACCTCCATCATAATTGTTGAATTTCATTGCAGAATTTAATGACCAGCTGACATTTGGATGTCGTTTTGGTATACGTATAAAAATAAAGTTTATTTTTTAAAAGTTGGTCGACGTCAAAACGCATACGTTATTTGCATGTTGTAACTCAGTGCGGTGCGAAACAATAAGTTAAAAATAAAAATAGGTAAAGCAAATCTTAAAAAAACAAAACGCTAAAATTGCATTGTAATGGTAGTTCCTAGTCAGACAACAAGAATAATATTATTTTTCTGTCACGTAAGTCTACATTAGATCCTGTTTCGTTTGGTCCTGGTGCGTTCCTTGGAGATCCCGGAACCTTCTTCCGACGTAACCCGACAGGTTAATTCCGACATAACCCTGTCTTTCCCCGAAGACAGGGTTACGTGTATCTTTGGAAGATTTCCCCCGACACCAAAAATACTGTCTGATTTTATGAACTTTTGGGATCTTAAAACGAGGGTTATATGTTTCGCAGTTATGTCTGTATGTTCATGCTGTATACGATATCCATGTCTATAAATATGGCACTTCGTTACCAACATTGAAAATATTCATTTCCGCTCTTAGTATCGGTACAAACAGATACCAACATTATAGCTAGCAATGACTGATTTTTATCCGTAATTCCTATTCTATCCAAGCAGTACATATTTACAATAACTCATTCGTAATTGGTATTAATAGTAATGTATTAGAGTGTATTGTGTTTCGAGTTTCAAGTACCTTACTTAATTAACAAGGCGGATATATCCACATAAGTATTTGTTGACCTCGTCATAAAAGCCATGTTACAAGGTTATACGTTATTGAGAAGTGTTATAGTCTTTCACCTCATTCTTGCTATGTCATTTTAATTAGCGACCAAATTTTGTATACTCTTGGTACTTCAGGCAATAACCGAATATTTTTTTCCATCTATACATCAATATTAATATGAAGTTCTTACTATACGTATGAACCACGATATTTTCACATGTAGACTGCTTAAGTGACCATATGAGTCTGGGCGAATCAATGCAATTGGATACAGATTATCGATATTTTAACAAGCTTATAATTATCTTACTCTGTACAGATAATTAAGAGTATGATGTATTTGTGTCCAGTTGCTAAGAGTAATCGACATTCAATAAAATAGTGCGCGGTTGATAAGGCGGTTGCGTAAGACCTTGCTCCTTTCACAATTGTTGTATAAGTGTTTGGAACGCAGCTCGGTGCGCAGGCGCAGGACATAAGCGATGGAAACAAGGCCGGCGATTACTGACATTTGTACAAAGAAGGATTTAATATGAAATTTTTATTATCTGTATTTTCCACTAGCTAGTCGTTGCTTCGTTGAGTGGCCTTTTGCTTGAGTGGCAGAAAGCTAATTTTTAACGGGGTTTTACCGTCAACAGTCTTCCAAACAATCAGTAGGTTTTATTATTTTTATAATAATATAATTAGAATTTGAAAATAAAGTTAAATTGGGTGAGCAGCAGAATTTAACTATACTTTTTTTTTCTAGAATTAAACGTGATTTCATTAAAAGATTACGTGGAATTAGTGGCTTCGTGACCAACATTTATATTTGAAGTTGTTCCGTAATTCCAAATATTTATTCTATCCGGTTCAGGTACCGGAATAAGTTTTAGGCGGGTTATACAATTAAATGAATCTTGAAAGGCATAAGCACGTAGTTGATCAAGTTATTATAAGTTTTGCTTTAATCTCATAATTCCTTATTATGTTACGCATACAATGAAAAAGCTTACTAATAATGTTTAGATGTATAAATGGATGGATCTCCAGAACGGCAGAATGGATTCGGCTGAAGTATGGTATAAACGTAGAACATACTCTAGTAGAACAAACAGGATACTAATTAGGTTTTATTTAATTCCCCGCAGACGGAGTCGCGGGCGACAGCTAGTATTTTATACACCTGACAATAAAAATTATGTCCACAAAAGACATTCTAGATCAAATGCCAGTAAAATGTCAGTCTTTATACAGGTGAATTGGCCTTTGCTTGCTGACAACAATCAACGTTAAATGCCTAGGAATATTTTTACGAACCCACGTCAGTTTCTACCGATAACTTATATTGTATACTAATATCCTTATAGAAATCACTTTGTTACACTTAAAAATACATATAATACCGTATTAGATGATCTAGATCTTTAAACTATAATTAAGGATAGTTACGAACTTTAATTGTTTCCATTTACTTGTCTCATGTAAATATAGAAGTATTATTTTTAATTACATAAAAGATTTCAAAGTTATTTATACTTTTAATGAGAACAGACTATGAATTATAGCAGCCGCTATTGCCTATTGTGTGTAATGAAGTGCTAATTTCATTAGATGTACAACCTTAGCGAAGAGGTCAAAGTATTATGTGATGCAGCCTCGCCCCGCCACCGCGTAGATAACGCATTGTTTATGTTACTGGGAAACGTACAGATGGGTACAAATATGTACACACACGTGCAAACAGAAGTCACAAGTACTTGTGTGTAATGTGTAAAGTAAGGGTCAAGATTGTTAATTTTTTACACACTAGTTGTAGCCCGCGACTCCGTCTGTGCGGAATTAAAAAAACTTAAAAAGTAGTTTAAGTGTCTGCCAGACTATGTTTTACATCGGTGCCAAATTTCAGCAGATTTCGGTTGAGTCGTTCCCGAGATACCTTTAAACAAAAAGCTATCTATCCATCCATTTATAATATTAGTAAGATTGTTACTTAATGTTGTATGTACTAATTAAATATTATTTAAAAAAAAAAATTATGTCTGAAATTAGACGTAAAAGTTCATCTATCCAAAACTTGAAAATGTTAGATTAGATAAGGTTAAAGGTATTCAAAAAAAAACTAAAGTCAATGAGTGGTCATACCAATAATTACATTTGTATAAGAAAAGACAATCAAAATTAATTAAAAACATTAACTATTACAAAACATGCGTACGAATGCAATTAACTTGAAACAGTGTATGGTAATTTTTCTTGCATATCGCATGTCAAAATGTGCCAACTGTCCATTGTCTTGGTTCGCGATAGGTTATACATTAATTACAAAATGTGAGGACAAATCTCAGGTTTGGCCTTGATTATCGATATTGTTAGATATCGATACATAGTATATCGTGTTTTTAATCGATGTTGAATACACATCGGTTACGCTCGTGACAAGAACGACATCGGCATTGTCTTTCGGCCCGGATTTACCCAAATTTTGGTTCAAGTACACCGTCTCAAGACTATACATTTTTTTGCGACTGGTCGTGGTTTAATTTTTTATGCGTTCTTAATTTTAAGATTAGATTAAGGGGTTTATTCAAATTTGATACGGGACGGAAACACGACTATTTCGTAACAAATAGATACTAAAAAGAACAAAGTCATTGATTTTTTTAATTTCATTAAATCTTGTAGAATATTAAAAATAAATAGTCTATTTTTATTCTAATTTACTCGAAGGCTTTACAATCACATTATATTACTTCATTTTACGTTCATTTTTTTATACTCCAATTACGTTTGTGATTGCAAAAAGCAACATATCGTATTCAGTTCACGAATATAATGTAGAAATAGGAATGGTACTCTACATTTTAAAAACTGCAGGAAACACTAAAACCGCTCTCACTTAAAATATTTCAGTTGTTAACGAGTTGCACCATTTAATGTGTTAATATGAAACATTATTTTTATTTTAATGTCTTCATTTTGTGCAATTTTATAAAAGTATTTTAAAGAGTTTTTATTTTACTTCATACAATTATGTTTTTACTGTGACAATGAATTTGAACGGTTTATCGTGATTTTATCTCGTTCTTCAGTTAAAAACTTTGATTTAACTTACTTATTAAGCAATTAAGTTAGTTATTAATTTTAAAAATCAAAAAATTCTAGTAAATCTACCAAGGCGATATACTCTAAGATATGAAATAGCGTAATTTATTGCCTACATTTGAAAACAAAGATTTTTGGATTTTTAAGATTTTCGACTTAAACTAAAGAAACTGCGATTTTATTTTCACTAATTTTAAATTCAATACCTCTATGACACTCCAAAAAAGAAGACGAATCGAATGACAGCTAATTCGTCAAAATCGCTTCAGTTTTCATAAACGCATTTGACAATTTGACCTCAATATTCTGCATCTCAATTCGTATGTATCATTGAACTTGTATGTCTTTTGATTTAGTTGATGTCGTTGTGTCGAAATGTCACTGTTCAGTGTCAACTGTCAAAGGTCGTGTCATGAGTGAGTTTCGGTAAAAATAAATCTCCACTGTTGTAACTTGTATTGATACATATTGCCATCCCTTTTATTTTCTTTATAAAAATGTAATAGCAATAGTGTTGAAGAACAAGTGCTATGAAATTCGAAGTTCATGATAAGTGAATTAGATATGTTGTGAGAATTTGTCGCCAAATGTTTGTAGTAGTGTGAATGGGGTGTCGAAATCAACCTTCTGTTCAATGAGGGATGTGTTATAAAATTGAATAATTCTTTTAGCGTATGTTACTAGATGTTATGTCTGTCGTGTAATGCACTTTTCATCGCATTGATAATTGACCTGTCCTTGTCATTTGTTTTGTTGATAATGTCACGTTTGTTTTTACTATTCCATTTGTTTCTTTTTAAAAATGACGTCAGATTAACATCACCAGTTCACTGTATGACCCCAGTGAGGGCTCGGAGCTTACCCTAAGTAACTAGACTATTGTCAATCACTCTGGCCTAATGCGGGTTAGTTGATTTCACATATATACCTTTGAAATTTGTTCGCTGATATATGCATGTAAGAACGTTAGATAAAGGAACATATATAAATCGAAAAACACATTAGTACGTGGTGAGATTTGAACCCAGAATCTGCAATTTATAAGTCAAGTGCTTAACCCCTGAGCCACCGATCAGATTTATATGACGACTCTTAATTAAAAGATAACTTTAACTTCAACAATTACTTATTTTTCCAATTGTTTTGTAGCTTGCCTTTTGTTAGAAAGAAATTTTACTATTTATTGTAAGTTGCACAACCGAAGTATAAGAAATGTTAGCAAAGAGTTTTCATCTCGATTTCCTATTGTGTCGATACTATGTTTTTGTATTATGCCGTTGTTTCCCATATTCCAGTGAATTACTATTGCGTGCGAGGTAATTATGATGAATGGAGTATTATCAAACGTTTGTAATAAGTAAATGTTATGACGTAACTACTACAAGTAACTCAGTCCCTGGCAATCAGCTGGCTGTACATTCAGACAATGCTGAAGTTTACACAACAAAGTGTTTCTTTAATAGTGGATCGTCAAAATCTTTAATTAAAACATTACATCGGCGAATGTAACATCTACAAACAACACGTGGGTTAATATCATTAATGTATAATTAAGATTTGCCTTTCGAAATATGTTAGTGCATATTTCCTGGAACAGGTAATTAGAAAAATAGAATCAAGTATGGTATACAGGATGTTGACAAATATTAAATTATGCAATTTACTTTGATTGCTATCAATGTGAGGGTCTTTAAGAAAGCATAGATTTTTCTAAATAGTATTTCTATCAGGCAAAACTTTTTTTGACAAATCAATCTTGCTTCTTATTAAGAAACAGTTTAAAAGGATATAGTTTATTACATATGTAATTTAAAATGTTTTAGCAGACAACAGCCGGTCTAGGTGAACGGCGGGCCTTGGCCGGCTGCGTATGGAATGTCACTCTTCCAATTCCAAGCCGTCGCTATAACGTACAACAGGCGCTTTTAGAAACAACTCTTCGCTTTAGTTGGTTTATTTCCATCGAACAAATAATCAGCGACACCAGTTGCCTATTACGGCAGATTTGTTGAAATAAAAATCAATTCCATTTGACAGGAATGGATTTATAATCTATGTTTAGGCGCCATTTTTTAAATGTCATTTCTGAAATTAAAATTCCACAATACTTTGGCTTAAAATAATTCTGTACGAAACAATAAAATAATAAGTAAAGAAAAACATGTTACATAAATAAAGCAGTGAATGTTTATTAATGTTTGTACCAATTTTTTATAACTGCATTTCGAGAACAGGGAAATGAAATGTAGTTTCAATTAAATGAAAAAAATCCAATGTCAAAATGGTACATATACTTTACTTAACTGCATACATTGAATATTTTCAGTATATTTTGTAGGTCAAGGTATGACTTAGCAATAACCCATATTATATTAAACACTAAAATAATTGTTCCTTATTTTGCTTTAAAACGTAGTGTATTGAAAGACAGACATAAAATACGATCGACCAGGAAGCCGTCCAGTTAGGGATAACTAATTTAACTAATTAGGTATTAAAGTGTTTTATATTAACGTAGATGTTAGTTAAAATTGATAAGATGTTTGAGATTTTCAATTAGACCTTGTTATCTACGTTGATGCGTTTCCGATGGACTGAACGATGCGCCCTTTACCTTATACAGCGAATTTTCTAGACTAAAAATATGTCAGCACAGTAGTTATACGGTCATGTTATTTATAAAGACTACTTACTAAGGTCATATCACTTTAAGTGACAGGATAAAATCAACATTCGATACAAACTCGATTAACATGTAAACATTTAAGACGGAAAATTTTATTTGAATTTTTCTAGAAGTTATATTACTTTATGCTTAAGGGACAAGTAATGTTTGTTTACTACTACTTGAGGTTTAAGAAGGAGAATGGAAAAATATGTAGCGGGCTTATGTACTAAATGAATCACTAAAAATATATATACATTTTATGATAATGTCATATATTAAAATTGAGTATTTGAAATAAGGATTCGGTGGCTCAGTGGTTTAAGCATTTGACTTTTAATCTGCAGATCATGGTTTCGAATCCCGCCATGTACCAATGTGTTTGTCGATTTTCGATTAACATACCTATATTTGTCTGAGAAGAAATTGAAAGATATGTGTGTAGTCAACCAACCCGCATTGGGCCAGCGTGGTTGACTACGGCCTAGTCACTTCTAACTTAGGGTTAGGCTCAGAGCCCCTCAGTGGGGACATATAGTGAGCTGATCATGATTCTGAACATTTCTAATTATTTAATCAGGTGATTGACAAATACAATAAACTACAAGTACAAACTATAAGACAAAAATAAATGTAATCCACATAGATTTAAAATAATTTATTTAATCTATGGTGGCGATAATCTAACAAATAACTGGTTTTTAGAAGTGCAAACTTAATTGTCCGGTTGTGAAAAGTATTGAAGTAATTTTTGCGTTTAAAGGTCATTTGACTGGATTTTTGTACGGAAATTAAGAACGTGGTATTCGAAAATGACAAATTGCTTAAAAAGTATGTAATTTAATATTACAGGCACGTATTAAATACTTATTGATCGTTTTATATCAATCCGGTTAAACAGAAATGGAAATTTCCGTTCCTTAAAATATCAATACAAGTAACATTATTTGAATCGTTTGTCGCTTTATGCGAAACAATAATCTACATTTTAGAAATCGAAATGAGATTATATTTTAATATGAAATCAACAATTGAATGAAATTCGATACGTTTATTTAGCAATAGTTACATTGCGGCGACTGAAAATTGAATACGCAACTTTCAGATTACAATGGGCAGTGTTGCAAGGTTATATTAACATATGGGTATCTAAAATCTATAAGTCCGCCTGTTCCGCCTTCCTTGGTGTTAGGTTAATATGGAGAGAGATTCATTTTGTGATAAAATATATAATACAGTGTACAAAAAAATTACAAGAACATTCAATTATGGAAATATATCGATTAAAATTTTATCATACAATCATAAATAAATTTAGCAGTGGAAGTGCCCGCTTTAACATCTTCACACGAATTGGCCCGGCTCGCCCGGTGAAATCTGCGGTTCCTCTGGTATTGCTGATGTCCATGGGCGTCGTTGAACACCTCGGTGTTCCCGCTGCTCGTTTGCCTCCTTCTGTTATAAAAAAAAATACCACGACCGCACAGAAGACAGGCGTGAAGTGGAAGCAATTCCGCGTTTCGTCTGATGAGTGTGCGTCCCGGAGGCCTAATTTAGTCTTCTTTCCCTTCCCATCCTTTTTCTAATAACGAAATGATGGGAAGTGGAAATGGACTTTCCGGATGAGAGGCTGCATGGGAAGGGAAAATATTTTCTTTCTGTGCATCCTCTCCTTCGAGTAAAGGTAGGCAACGCATATGCAATTGCGTATGTCTATGGGCAACGGTGACTTCGCTATTTCAGCGATTCCAGGTGGCCGCTTGCTCGTTTGCCACCTTATGATATAAAAAAAAAATAAGTAATAAAGCATATCTTACTTCTTTCGTGTTACTTATATTATAAATTCGATTGTTTAGGCGGATGCATGGATGGGTGTTTCTTTGGACCGCTTCAACAGATCTTGATTGGCATAGATTAAGAACGTAGTCTGGCGGAAACTTAGGTTACTTATTAATTTGTTTTAAATTCAGCATGGACGGAGTCGCGGACGATAGCTAGACTAACATTTCTCTTATGTTTGGATTACCTAAACCTTATACAAGTATAGAAGTATTACATATAATAGAATCAGTTGACTTCATAGACTTAGTAATATGAGGGAGATAGACATAGGAAGTAATTACGTACATTAGATCTGTATGTTAATCTAAAATTATTTATTGCTCGTACATTTTATGCGAACTGGTATTGAATGTCAAGTGCCTTATGTTGCTCCATTAAAAGGCAGTTAGAAGCAATTGAACGCAAACCATTTAAAAATGGACCAGTATGCGATTTCCTCAATGACTCAAATATATTAAATGTTACGTATTCGAAGGCATTAGAAAACGCTATAAATAAGCTAGAAAATGAAATAGAAAAAAAAATAATGGTAAAAAAAACTTATTTAAATAAATGGAGTGATTTTAAAAATGTTGTATATCAAGCAGGTTATAAACCATTTTAATTTAAAATGCAGAAAAATTTATATTTTTATCGATTTAATTTAAGGAAAAACGTGTTGACGTCAATTTTATATTCTATTTCCTTCGTTAAATTTTTTAATTGATATATTTAAAATAAATTATATTATATGAGCCTAAAATGGTTTTAAAACTTTTATTTTATTAGGGATTAAAAACAATACTAATTCTACTAATACTACGGATACTATATGGGTGGTGAGATTTCTAAGACATTATGAAAGTCAAGTGGGGACATTTTAACATGTAATAAGTCAAGACTTGTTACTATCGAAGTTTTTAATCATACTGTAGTTATACTTTCGTCATACTATAAAAAGCCAAACAATAAATAGGTCTGACATTTTTAAAATGAAGATTTGGTTCCATATTTTATTATTAAATGTCAATGAAAATTGCAACATGCGGAAGTAAAAGGATAGGTCGAGTTTAATTTGCCTGTGAAAGTTAATAGTTTTTACAAGGTAATATTCGGTAAATAAAGGATGTTCAAATAATACAATTGAACACAATTTTAATTTTGTCTTTTAGAAGTGCAAAAATTTTATCGGCATGAATCAACTCTATAAAATTGAAAATATGCATGTTAGAAGGTTACTTGCTTTAAAAAGGCGTTCATAAAACCGACGAAATTAAAAGTTCTAAGAAAATCGTATTTATAATGGGGATTAGTGTCGAAACTGAGTCCAACCGTGAAGGTCGGTTTAACCTTTGTTCTAATTTAAAGTTTTGAGCTACCAAAAACAATAAAACATTTGATTTTGTTTGGTATTTTTTAACTTAAACTTAAACTATTTCCTTTATAAAATGGGAGTTTCTTATTTCAATCTATTCAAGATACATCCCTTCTTTATCCTCATCATCAGCTCACTATACCCCCCACTAAGGGGCTCGGAGCCTACCCAAGTTATGTGTGACTAGGCCATAGTCAACCACGCTCGCCCAGTGCAAGTTAGTTGACTTCACACATATATTTTTGAATTTCTTCGCCAATATGTATAGTCTTATAATCATACCAATTTATCAAGAAACATATAAAATAACCTTTTGTATCAGTAAATTAATCTAAAAATGTAAATAAGTATAGTACATACATATAGAGCATATTACGTAAGTAACGACAGTAGTTAGTGCAGTCAATTTTCCACAATCAAGATTGTGATCACGTCTAAGTTTCAAGGTTTCCTTACAAGGATTTGCGGTTTAGGTTATTGTCAGACTAAGAGACAATTTGTCTTTAGAAATAACGAAATTGTTACCTTGGGACTTGGCAATTATGTGGATAAAGGACTTTTTACATTTAGACGGTTATACGTCGTTGTATTTTTAAATTTAGCTCAAGGTGTCTCTTGTGATTGTTAAGCTTGTAAATATTTTATGACTGTTAACATCTTATGATAGTTTGTCGGGATTGTAGATGAGCATTTGTTAGGTTGAGCGCTTCAATTAGCAAAAAAAGATTTAGTTTAACGAAAATGTTATTGAAGATAATTAACATTTAATTTCCCTAATAATTTTATTTTATATTCGTGTGCTATTTTATTTTTGTTATTTATTTCCGCCACTCACTTTAATTGATTTTTATTTTTAGCTCGTATGTTTTACGGTTACTTTAAATTATCCTTTAATAATTCTATATGCCCTTTTCAATATTTATTAGTTGAAAATACAGTCTTGAGTATTGTATTTCTACAAACATAATATTAAGATACAGTATGTGTAAAAGACATGTCTACGGATGGATTTAAAGAAAAATCAATGACATGTTACGTGTGACGGAAATTATTATTCAACGTCTAACTTGCGACAATGGAAATTTAATCTTATAAATAGAGTAAATGGGTTTACATTTAATGAATACGTATCATTGCGTTTAACGTATGCATTCCGAGAGTGGGTAACAGTTGAAAGGGTTCAATGGTTGACGTAAAGGCCGTTCGCAAGGCTGTTGCGTGTCCCCGAGGTATTGCCAGAGAATTATTCATGATTTGATAGAAACGATCACAATCCGTGTTGGGAATTTAAAATATATCTCCTTTAATGAATAGTTTAAAACCGAAAGTTGTTAAAACATTAGTAACTACAACGTTTCTATGTTGATTTTGGTACCAATAGATCGGATGATCCTTATATTCATACCTCTATCATCTATAATGGTGGCAAAAAATTAGAATATATTTTGTGTCCGTTCGAGAAGTGAAAATTTAAATTTATATTTGAATTTTCCTTACCTATGTTATGTCTTTAAATTCTATTCGATAAGCGATCTCGCGGCACGAACATGCATTTTGTGTGAGGTCATAAATTTTCGTAGGCACATTTCCGTGTGGCTGACGGCGGGGGTCTATGCAGAGAGTACTATGAATATTTTATAATACAATACAACTATATAGACATGACTTACAAACAAACGAAGTTGAATTTTTTATCTATATATATAAATATTATTAAGTGTATTAGTATTTAAGCTTAAGTTTAAATAGATTAAATAAATAAAACTGTGATTGCCATTACGTAAACTTACAACATACAAATGGATAAATCCAAAAAATGGTAGTAAGGTAATTTTATCAGTTTATGTCACGGAATGTAGAAAACAAGTGATAAAACATTTTATTTAAATTACGAACAGGAAGTACAATAATTTTGTCGAGCTAGTAAAGCTGTATAAATATAAAAAAATAAGTGCGCTTGCGGTTTATACAATTACACAATATTTTATAAGCATTACGTGCCGAGATCCCTTTCCGTGGCTTAAAACAGATTTTTGCTTTTATTTCTGTCGTCTGTTTCTCTGTTTTGTACAGTGGATGTTATCATTTCTTTTCTTTGTTATAATATAATAACTCCATTGTTGTTTGACTCAACTAGTATAGATTATTGTTTGTGATTTAATGATAACTTTCACTAAATTTCTAATTTAATTAAATAAAAATCGATTAAATTGGTCTCTAAGCAATATTTATATTCGATTAAAATGATTAAAAATAAATTGTAAAATGAATGAATCGAAACATTTATAAGAATTGCACTTTTATAGATAAAACTAGCTGTCGCCCGCGACTCCGTCCGCGTGGATATATAAAAAAACTTAATTAGTGTAGTCCACCCATCCATCCATCCACATCACATCCATCTAAACATTCGCATTTATATTATTAGTAAGTTAAAAAAGCAGCTCATAAAGGCATAAATTCGAAAAAAAATAAAATGAGAAAATTAAATAGTATGTCCGTCTCTATGCTCTAAGCTACCTCCTCACAAATTTTCAACCATATTGGTATAGCTGTTCTTGTGTTATAAATAGTGTAACTAACACGACTTTCTTTTATATATAGATTATTAAAAATATTATATAATTTAGGACAACACCAAATAATAATAATGAGTTTTTTCATTCATTCTAGTATCTAAATAGAAATAGATAAAGCCATGGAATTATAACTCATACGTAATTATTTGCATATGCGACTACTTAAGCATACATAAAGTTATTACGTTTGACCTTAACATTAATAACTAAAACCATTATTTACAAATACTTCATTAAGTTATTGTTAACCTACTCAACTTAAAGATTAGAAATAACTTATTTTATTTAGCCGACAATACAATAAGTAAACAATAATTAGATTCGTAAATCTTTTTGATGACTACTATTTAAGTTCTTTTTTTAATTTTATTTATTTTAAAAGTATGTATAATGTTAAAATTATTTTTTTACTATAAATCCGAATATTTTTATTAATTTAGATTTTACCTGTAAGGGTTTGTGTCGAAAAAAATTGCACTATTTTTAAGGTTCCGTACCTTGAAAGGAAAACAACAGAACCGTTTTAGGATCACTTTGTTATCCGTCTGTCTGTCCGTCAAGATCCTTTTTTCCAACAGAAACTATGATGAAAATATAGTTTTTACTTTTTAGTTGACTGCAAAAATGAGGTTCTTAATTTTTCTGTATTTTTTCACATTAAGTATGATTCCCACAAGTCTAGTATAGTGCAAGATGTGTGTATAGCATTAACATCGTTTGAATTAGTAATTACAAGTTTTGCAATCGTATCAAATGTTAGGTGAAGTTACTTGATATGAGGCTGTGTCTAAAATAATTATATACTCTGTATATTTGTCGAAATATGACTCGTAAAGGTTTGAAATTTAGGTTAATGGCACCGGTCGTTTTGAAATCATATTCGTCCTATCAAAGGGCTTGCAATTTATGTTTTACGGAGATGCGCCTTACATATTCATGTGGCATAATAAATTCTCTTTTGGATTAATATTATCAAACTATAAATTAATAAACATTTATTGAATTGTTTATCAGCCACCAAACCATAGTAAGTTGCTTTTATAGGTAGAGTTAGTAGGTAATTACTTAGTAGAAGCTTAACTCAAACAAAATGATTA
Organism: Papilio xuthus; assembly: GCF_000836235.2. Lineage (NCBI taxonomy): Eukaryota > Metazoa > Arthropoda > Insecta > Lepidoptera > Papilionidae > Papilio > Papilio xuthus. The sequence goes on along the minus strand of NW_013532703.1, from coordinate 8,849,892 downwards.
CAAGTGTTAATTTTTCTTTTAACAATAAGAGGCTTGTTTGTTTTTTTTCGTAAGATATTGACTTTAGAGTTTACTTCTTACTAATCTTGTAAATGCGAATGTTTAGATGGATCTATATGAAATTCGGCATGGATGTAGAACATAGTCTGGAAGAACACAATGGCTACTTATTAAGTATTTCTTTTAATTTCGCGAGGACGGCGTTTCGTGCGAAGGCTAGTATCAAAATAAAACAACAGATTATTTACGAAATACGTTGCAAGAATCTTAAGACAAAAGAGGTCTTACAATAAAGCTATGTGTAACCAATAGTATTGTAAGAGATTTATTATAGTCTTTGTATTCTGGTAACATTATTTATGTACAGTATTATGTACAGTCTAATTAGTTTTTATATAATTAAGATAAAGGCATTTATTATTTCTGCCGCAAATAAAAATTAACAAATAAATATTACAAAACTATATGATTAATACCAAAACGTAAAAATTCAATTTTATATAGTAAATCTTACTTTAAAAGTAACTATTTTTTAATATACTCCCATATACTTATTTTAAGGTTTGAATTTTAACAGTAATATTTATAACAAGGATATTTAATCGAGAAATACTTTTAAAACGTCACTGATACTCATCGTTTCTTATTTGATTAATTGTACGTCCATAACACTCGATCATTCGACGCATATGTTATGATGAATTTGAACATTGCTAATAAAAGTAACCACAAATAAAATTTCTGTAAGGATAATCTCCAACATGACTTTATAAATTTTTATGTTGGCTGTAATAAAATATTCCTTATATGTATTAAATGATAACACGCCCTTCTTTGCATGTAAAGTGGACACTGAAGTAATGTTATTCTCACACGAGGGCAGAACAGTCTGGCAGAGCAGTAGGATAATGCAGTACTCCTACTGTTTAAACACAAGTTTACTTTAAAAACAATTTTGTTTTATCTCCGCGTCCACATTCAAACTATAGCAGTACTGTTCTGTCTTTCTGTTCCGCCTAGCTATATTTCCCTCGTGTGAAACTGACATAACTGCTTGATTTAAATGTCATCTCACGTGTTATAAGGCCAGTCGCCCACAACCACGTAAGCTTCAAAGCTGCCGTAACTCGGTTTTTATCGACCTCATTTTTCTTAAGCTCACGTCCTGATTCCAGATTATTATTTGAAGTTAAGTCAGCCCGAAAATGTCCGTACATTTTGTGCAACCGTTTGCACATGAGTAATATATCTTTTATGTACGTGTTTAATAAATATATAAATAATATTATAGAAATTTATTGAAATACAATAATCTTACACACAACATTTCATCTACATATTTGTCTAAAAGTAGCTTAATTTTTTTTTCATTTAAGCATCACATCATATTCTCTCTAGGTTTTTACTACTAAAGTCTACACTGAAGTTGAAGAAAGATATTTTTATTATTATATCGCTACACATTTTATGCTTGTAAGACATACGATACATTCATTTGTTACAAATGTTGTAATACGAAGAGGTTCAATATTACACAACTTTCATGTTTACGGCCACAGAACTTTATTGTTATTAATGGTAGTAAATAAGATTACCGTCATACCTTGAATAATTGGAACAGATGTTCCACTTTTATTTGATCATATTATAGTAAAGATTGATGTAGTTAAACTGATATATAAGGACGGCTAAACACTCACGTATATACGTCCGGTGGCGGCACCGACTAGTTTCGAGCCCATCGGGTGCCCTTCATCAGGATGAGTGACCGGACGTATATACGTGAGTGTTTAGCCGTGTTTATATATCAGTTTAGTATAATGTCTCACGAAAGTTTGAATAATTTAATTGATGTAGTTGTTATAATCAATATGTAAATTGTAATATATTATATATAAAATTATCGTGTCACAATTTTCGTTCCCATACTCCTCCGAAACGGCTTGACCGATTCTCATTAAATTTTGTGAGCATATTGACTAGGTCTGAGAATTGGCCAACATATATTTTTAATCTCGCGACGACGGAGTCGCGGGCGACAGCTAGTATAATATGAGTTTAACAGCGTCTTTCATCAAAAATCAGAAGTAACCAATGTTTTGCGATATAGAACATGAAGTTATTACCAAAAAGGCATTCGTAAAAATTTGATATTAAATAATAGTACATAATCAGCCATAATTTAGTTTTAACAAATGGTTGATATAATTAATCTTTTACCGTGGGTTTCTGAGACTAAAATCTCTGTATAAAACACAGACATAATATGTTTCAAACAGAGATTTAAGACTTAAAAACCCACAATAATAATACAATGACGTTTCGACGTACGCTTATTTTTTTTTTTATTTATTAGTACAAACCAACAGAAATATGTAAGTATGATCATTATAAAATTCTACGAATGCTGTAGTGAGATAAAAATAAAACCTGCCATAATTAATTTAGCGAGCCTAACATTTATGTTAGTAGCTAAAAGTGGAGCAAAACGTCTTATATAATATTAATTAAATACATAATCTGTTAATACGATCTCGCATTTAGGGTTATCGATATTATGTAGAGTAGTAATGCGGGCAGTCGGCCGCTGTGCGAAAACGAAAGTGTTATGCGGCCTACTTGCTGCTTTTGGGCTATTACGTAAGTCGGTGCAACGGTGCATCGTCTTGTATCGCGGTATGGGATTATGTAAAACAACTAGACATGGCTATTGTTTGTCCAATCTATGATTGGGGTAATTTAAATTTCCTGCATTAAGGGCCCACCAGTTCTCAAAGTAGGTTTTAGAAGTGTGCTGAAGTGTCACGAAGCTTAGAAGTGATGAGCATACTCAGAGTGCTTAAGAAAAGTTCGTAATATTATTTTTAAGTATAAAAGTAAGATATAGTAAAATTTATTACGTTCGCAAATCACGTAAGCTTTTATAAAGTAAAGTTCTTTGGAAATAATTAAGTAGTAACATAGTGATATGTCGATGACCTTGAATTTACAAAAAACTTCGAATAAAACAACTGAAGAACATATTATTTATTGAACTAATGTCAATTCCAAGTATAACGTAAATATTGATGAGAAATTTCTTTGAATCTTTTCAAAATTTCGCATCTCGCAATCGAACGAATACCGATTTTGTGGTCACATCAATTTAATAAAAAGTTAAGTTTGGGTTTCTCCCCGAAAATGCAAATTTATAATCCAACCTTTGTATTGTTCAATTTTTCCTTTTTTGTAACACTGACTTCATTTCATAATAATCTTTTCGTAGACTTAATTTTACAACATAAATGACATAAAAACTTTATAATCTTAGAATAATTACCCCTTTTGAATTTGTATATCTCACGATATTATGAAATAATATCTTAACACCGAAAACGTATGCAGGAAGCGTTATTTAGCAGTAATTTTATGAATGCTCAATAAATGTTATGAATAAGAGGAAGGTAGCTTAATTCCCATACTCACACAAGCTATAAAGGAACTTAATGTTGAAATTCTCAGAATATCTAATAACCACATAAGCTCAGTGGTTCAGTGCCTGGTTTATAAGTTAGGAATTCGATTTTGTTTTTTGGGTGATGATGTTTATACGAAGTAAGAAAAATTCTAAAGGCAGCGGTGTAGGTAGTAAACGAAAGCACTTGAAGACGTATGAGTTCGGCGGTTAAAGGCTAAAACTTTTGTGGATTTGGATTTGTACATGGAGAAAATTGTAGTCATTATCATCACTGTGTGTACTACTCCTCCATACATCTCTATCAACCGTCATTTCTGAATCTACCCCCTTCTCACATCCTCCTTCTTATATTTTCCTGAATTTTTTTTTGTTCTTTTTTCGTATATTAAATTTGACTCATGTGTAATTTGAATTACATATTATTGTTGCACTTTTCATATAGGTACTTGATTCGATGATGAGATTCAAAGATAAGACAAATTTAAATTGTCCCAGCCGCCTTGTTCTCAGAGCTTATTTCGCTTGGGAATTTCTAATAAAAGACTTCAACGCGAGACAAAGCGACCTTACCTAGCTAATGATGCGAAAATATCCATTTGAATGAACATTTTTTTATTAAGAAAGATTAAGTGATATTTCTAAAAAAAATTTAAAATATGTTTTAAATTTTAATAAAGATATCTTAATAACTGTATTGGGTAAGTTATCGGTCCATTAATGCTTGAAATGTTACATTGACTTATCACCTAATCTGAATGCAGTTGTTTTTGGCAAGTACCTAAGTACCTACTTAGATTCCTGAATTGTTTTAATACTATGTTTGCAGCTTTTCCTGGTTCCAAATTTCGAGAGTTGAGTAAGTTGAATAATTGAAAAGAAAAATAGCATCTAATATAAAATTCGCCAGTCGTTCAGTATCCCTGACATTTGATCAGCTTCCGTAACCCTATAGGACCTTCAAGTGTAAGAAATGTACTGGCGACGGCCCCACCACTGTTGTCCGCTGGTGAGCCGGCGTAGGCGATGCGGGCCGTTTGACGCTCACTCTCGTTGCCGCGCTGAACCCGCGCGCCGCGTCGACAATGCGGTGGTGAGCTGTGCAAGTGACTAGTGTTGTACTCAGACCGTGATTTTTGTGTATCCTATCGATTCAACATGAGGTCCTTCGGACTAGCAGCGCTTTTCGCTTTCGCGATATTAACAGGTAAGCGTATACCGAAGAGTTTTAATCAAATTTATTTATTTATTTACATATGTATAATTAATAATTTAATCTATATTTTAGGTATTTTAATTTTACATTTATATTAGAACTGCATATAGGGTTTGGAGACAATTGTTTTCTCATGTTAAGTAGATATTTTTTATTTATATTTATAATATTTAATTTCTGCGTAAAAGTTGTTGATTATTTTAATATTTTAAGTCAAAAATATATATAATTTTTTCTTTAATAGATGTTTTTTTATTGAAATTAATATTAAAGTAATAGCTGTTTGAATCGAAAAGTCACCCTTTATTATCAAAAGGTCAATCAACTTGACCTATTGCATTTCAAATGGCTTACGACCAGCAATTGCAAATGTTAAAAACTTTTTAAACGAATTCTATTAAATTTTATAATAAAGTGAATATGAATTTAACATTGAATGTGTAAAAGTTTCAGTCTTTCGAATGTCGTTGAACTTTATTGAAGTATCAATATTGCGCGCCTCACGTTCGATATATCTCTAATGACAAAGCATTTTGCACCGAGATGAGATATTAATTCGAGAAAAAGAAATAACGGAACTTTCTTTTGAACATGTTGTGTAATATTCCATGAGTTATTACTAAGTTTAAATTCATATTTTGCATAATGACCGCACAATATACATAAATATGCAACAGCTTTGCAATGAATTCACGAAGAAAATATTTGAATAATTACATTTAATAACGTAGCACGCGAACTATCTTTATTTGAAAAATTAATTATTTTTTATTTAAAAAACGAGAAGACGTCACCAGTCAATTTATATGTATTTTTTTCATTTTTTTAAACCGTAAATAAAATGTATGACAAAATAAAAAATGCTAATGACGTGATTTCTTTCGACTTGATGCAATATTTTGCTGCAGTCATCAAGCAAACTAATCAACTTGACAATCGTGATTTTATTCATGAGCAATCAGCTGTTGCTCTTGACTCTACCCACGTGAAAAAAAAAATAACTCAATAGCCTATGCGCTATTACAGACTGTAATCAATCTCTGTTCTAAGTTGGATCCACATGCATTGTTATGTGTTAACAAAATTTAATGTTATAACATTACTAGTATCCCGCGACTTCGTCCATGGAATTAAAAAATAAATATCAAAAATATAGCTTATGTCACCCGGGAATAGTTTAGCTTTTCAACTGTGAAAGAATCCTTCAAATCAGTTCAGTAGTTTGGGAAATATTCAATGCAAACATATATACAATCATATCTTTCCTTTTTATAATATTAATAGAAAAAGTAAGCTAACATACCAATTTCTATATCAATTATAAATTAAAAGATATTAAATAAAACATTTGTATGTAAGTTTAACTATTACCAACACGCTAGACGTTTTCACCTTCGCTTTCTGTAAGAATTTATATTCCTACGGTACCTCGAAGGCTCCATTGTCAGTGCAATGGGAACTACGACTACAAAAACGATACATTTTCTTAACTAACTATAATTATAGTGGTTGGAAACTGGTATTAATTGTGCATTATTGTTGAAAAAGTAATGTTTTTCTTTAACTTACTTACGCTCTTTTTTATCCTAGAGGTTTTTTTTAATCATACCCTTACCGTAGGTTTAACTACGTATGTAGTCGTTGTTTAATTAGTTTGTAAAATTTGTTCTAGATATGAGATATTGATTATTGTTAGAGGATAAATGTATTTGTCGTAATTCTATAATATAATAGTATTCATTTTATTTTCGTCTCGTCTCTAAAGTTTCGTAATCCGTTGACCCCGGATCATTGTACGATGCGTAACGAAGATGTTTTTGGAAACACATCACGATGGTCGTTCGCTTAATTTTTCCCTGAGATTTTCCTCTTAAATGGGTTTAATATCATTACATACTGATTCAAATAGAATTCCCTGACATACAAAAAAAAAAGGAAAATAATTAAAAGAAGAACCTTTTTAACAGCAAGCTTTTTTCTTGTTAATTAAAAGAACTAGAAATTAAATAAATGAAAAAGTTATCATCAAGCTCGATTCACGATTCAAAACAGCTCAAACTGGATTGTGTCCTTTCATTGTATATATTCTGGCTATCCTCCAGCTCCATCTTCAGATCAGCACCATGTTATATAGTACAGTACACATATATGCAAAATTTAATCTCAATTTGTAATGACCGGGAGTTGGTACAATTTTAATTAGCAATTTATTCTTATGCTTTTTGGACTTTTTAGTGGTGTTGAAAACATATTCTTTAGTTATTCTTCTTCTTTCATGTAAGGTCAAAAGAAGTTTAATATAGGTAACTTATAACATTATTTCTACGTTTTTATATACTTTTGAAGTTGGTGTGACAAAAGAATATTATTTGACCTTTGTTATCGAAAAGAATGTAGATGTAAGATATATTACTTTTGTCAAATCCGTCTGCATCGTGAGTCACATCGAATCCTGTTAGAGTCTGTAGGTCGTTGTTTTGTCATCTAGTCGTCGTAAATTTTACAAGCATTTTTCTAATTTACCCGTTATTATTTACATATTTGGTTGCTTATCAGCAAAATATTTGATTTTATATCATTCTTTTATTTTTATTTGGTTGCTAAGCCTAGCTTAATATGCCAGCACGCATCATTTACCTTTTCATCGAAGTCCTTTCAAAATCGGCCCCTACGTTGTGAAAATGTGCCCGAATAAACCTAAGAGATTACCCGGAATAAACGCGCATTTGTGGACAGACGGACAGACAGGCAAAATAAAAAAAAGGATTTTTCGTTATCAGTAATCATGTGTGCGAAATATTATTTTTTTATATTACATACAGACACTCCAATTTTCAATTTCCTATTATAAAGCTTTATAGCTTTTTACCGTATCAAGTTGTATGTTTTAATATTAATAAAAACGTCTGTTCGTATTTTAATAAGACGATTAAATCTAGCCTGTTAAGGTCGTTTGCCTGTTTTTATTAACTGTTATTTGAGTCGCAAAAATATTACACCTACGACAACGAATATTCATAGAACAAGAGTGAGAAAAAACCTACGCATGCATACATAGAAATATATTAACACGAGCTGTTGCCCGCGACTCCGTCCGCGCGGTATTAAAAAACAAATTAATTAGCATCCTATGTGATCTTCCAGACAAGTTTTTAGGTCTATGACAAATTTCAGAGAGCTATACTCGACATACCTTCAAATAAACAACCACACATGTATCCATATATTCTCATTTACAGTATTAGTAAGAAGTAAGATAGTAAGATAAGTTTTAGAAGTGATAAGACGTATTAAATAAAGGTATAAAATTTTAGAATTCGTAAAATATAGAACTTTTTAATATTGTTGTGAAGAAATGAATAATAGTAAGTGATGTCCATTGCAACATGCTAGAGTAAACCTTAATATATTAAAATAAGGTATAATATGTATTACAAAATAATTTCTTATTTAGAAAGTGCCTTGTACGTTATTGTAAATGGTAAAAGTATTATGTTAGTTTTTCTATTATTATTCATTTCATTATAATCTTGAAACATATTGCGACTGCTTTCAATAAGTTAAAAGAGATGTAAGCATGTATGTCTGACAGATTTCATAATAGTGTGATACAGAGCATCGATATGTCACGGCTGAATCGCATTCGAATCACAAACGACCCGGCGACACGCATTTTTCGACTAAAATAGAGTACAATGCGTCTACAGTTACTCCACAGTCGTTCAATGATTCGTAACGCAGCATTGTTATGTAAACAATTTTCCAATTCCACTTCCAAATTGAATGAGAATCGAGATCGTGAATTCGTGGTGCGGATCACAATTGCAGATTTGCGGCGGTCACTCTCCAGTTGGCCAATCGTTTTGAGTGACCTTCTATTATTCATGTATGTAAAGTTGATTAAAATAAGCCTATTAAGACGAGAACCTGAGTCATCGAGACACATCTTATATTATCAAGTTTTATATGACAGAAAATTCTATTAAAATCCTTAAATTCAAAACTCTGTTATAAAAGAGAACTAATATTATAAATGCGAATGTTTAGATGGACGGATGTTTGTTTGAAGGTAAAACCTGAACAGCTCAACGGATCCCGTTGAATTAGCATAGATATAGAACATAGTCTGGAAGAACCATAGGCTACTAATTCGTTTTTTCTTTAATTTCGCGTCAACGGAATCGCAGGCGACATCTAGTCTTACTATCTTATTTCTTACTAGTATTAAAAACTTGGATACATACAAATGACGATGACAACATACGCCCATTGCCTTATCCAATACTAACGGTAACATCGTATTACGATGTTAACTTTCCAACCTTGGATATTATGATATCACTTTCCTTCGCGCTGCTGGTCCCCGTTTAATTGCGGGGAAATTAGTGTTTTGTAATCGTTTTGTACGAAGGCCGATTACCGCTGAAACGTAAGCTACGTGTTATAAGGAAATCATTTTTTTTTATTTAATTTTATTATTATATTTCACGTGTGAAAATAGGCAGTTTTTCTTTGAGTCAACCCCGTAGAAATTCAAAATTATCTTTGAAGTAAATCAACTCGCATTATGCCAATGTGTTTCGCTATGACCTTGTCATCCTACCCTAAGGTAGACTCCGTGCCGCTCAGTGGTGACGTATAGTGAGCAGATGATGACTCCGAAAGCCAATTAAGACTTAAGTCGTAGAATTATGACTCTTTGAAATAATTTCAATAATACACTACAAACTAATTCTGTGAACATTATTGTCGTCAAAAGTTTGTTACATAGGCAATGATATAAAGATATAAAATTTTCATGAATGAAAAATTTAGCAGTATTTCACAAGTGTATGTACATGAATTCGTCATTCAACAAGACAGCAGAATCTCGGCCAAGGCTCTAACGGCCTGTGTTTCACAAACATCGGAATTAGTAATTCTGTATGCATCTACGCGTTCCACTAGGCCCATATAGAAAACAAAGAATATAGAACTCTTTTAAAATACTTAACACTTTGTTCGTCGTTTCAATAGTTCATAGTTATTACTGTTTCACGCTTCGTTATCACACCCTTATTACTATAAATGGTCTAACGGAAATGCAAATATTTTATTGAAAACTAACTGCCTTTTTAACATTGATTTTGTGTTTGGAAATATTTTACTTTCGGTGATATTTCCTTGAGTTTTAATTAATGTTTAGTATCAAGATAAATAATAGATGGTTTTTGCATAATATGAAAGGCTTAAAATAAAAAGAGGATAATCGCTTAACGTGTAACACGGTGGCAAATGTTTTTTTGTTTTTGAGCAAAAAGAGATTATAACATTAATAGTCTTATACACTTTAAAAAACTTTAATCTGTGTTAGAGTTATCAAGATTAATAACATTAAGATTATTGTATCTCATTTAATTATTTACTTATTATTTATTTATAATAATGTACAAAACGCAATTGGAATGTTGTGTATAATGAATTTCAATAATAATTAACATAGAAGACGATTTGACATTGGAACCGGTTTCGAATTTATGATGTTTTCTTTATTCATGTGTGATAAGTTTACTTTCAATTTTTAATACTATAATAACTATTTAATCAAAAAATAAAGTGTATTTATATATTTATAATACATGTTTGTTAATAATTATTTTTGGACTTTTCTCGCCTAATCCAGATTTGAACAACATTTGTTTTAAAAAAGTTACAATCACGAAATAAGGTATGACGTATATTAATAACTTTTCTTTTTCAGCTTTTTTATTTTGCAGTGCTCATTAAAATATGAACATAAGACCAATAGAAAAACTAAAAGGTTACCAAAACTTTCGAAGCTTTTATGACTTTTTAATTAAACGAGTTAAATGTTTTAATTATAACATGAGTCACTATGAGAATTTGCGTGTGATTAAAACTTTTAAAAATAACGGAAACAAAGATACATTAAATTCTGTTTTAAATATTTATTAATTAAAGATGTTTAAGATACCTCAAGAAATCCGGTTTTGTGATGTACCGTAGGTCAAGGTCTCATGTTAATTTAATAGGCTTGTAAGGGAATTAGTATAAATAAACAGTTAATAATGATTCAAATTAGCGTTAAAGTAATATTTTGTATTCTATTATACATTTCATTGCCTATAATAAATCACGCCTACTAATTCATACTTTGTCAGAAGTTTGAATTTGACTAATAAGTGAAAATGTAAATTTTTGAATTAAGGCGAGTTTTAAATGTCATAGTCTCCCGGTAATTAAATACGGAAACATTAATATTGTAATTGCTAAAGACAGGATTGTATGTACTTTTATAGGTTACGCAATTTGTAAATAATTTGAACAAATTAATAGTGTTAACCATTTTATATATTCTGTAATTCCTTAACCTGAAACGTTATTTAGTCTATGCTATAAGTCAATAACACTTTTGTTTATTTAAAGTATTACGATCCAATAGATTATTCAAATATTTGATTCTCAAATATAAAATAGAAGTATTCAACTTATCATGTTTTAATCTGACAGTATTTCGTTATCGTAAATTAAAAGTATTGTAATTGCTCGTCTGAATGACGGCCATGTTTTTTCTGACATTCGGATAATCGTAAAGACAATGTAACAGCGGTGTTTTTATGAGTAGAAATATATGAGTTAAGAAGACTATGTTTTATTTGAAAAAGTCTTCTCCGGCTGTGACTCCCACAATAGAATATACTTAACAATATTAGAGAAGCAAGTAAAGCATAAATTAAAATAACACTAGTTATAATAAACAAAGAAGAAAACAAACAATAAGTTTTAGTAACTAATAATGAATAGAATTAAACGTTTAAGTGCATAGTATATTAAGCGTTTCATAATATCATCTTGAATGAATAACAATGCATTGACCCTGCGGCGCAAAAATGAAGAAAAATGGCGGCGGTGTTCATGATTACAGACTACGTCTTAAATAATAAAGGTGAAGTCCGAGTATATCAAACGTAGTGATGTTGGAGTTTAATTGAAATGTGTTGCAAAACTCATAACTTTTTTTGAATTAATATCTTACATCGATGTTTTGTGCAGTCTTACAGCAAAGCAAACGTTGTTTTTATAAATCGTTATAGGTTAACTAGATTGACGTATTTGAATTTAAGTATTCGCGTTTGCATTTCTGATTTTTTCTTCTTCTGTTTTATTTAATTTATTTAATAGACCTACAATTCATTTACGGACAGCTAAAATCAGGGGTTTGGTTTAATAACGATGTAATTTTCGGCAGTAACTTTGCGTTGAAATAGCATTTATCATATGAACCAATACCACGTTAAGCAAACAGTCAGAAAACCTGATTTTTGTTTGTTTTTTATGGTATATTGTTAAAAATCAAATATCACACATATTGGTGAGGCGATGATCATTTATTTGGCAATACGATAGCATTTTATGCGTGTGAATTACTCAATATCGTTGACTTGCTATGAAGATGTCTATAAAAGATGTTTTATTGTGAAACCTTATAAGCATAATCATCGAGTAAATCACTAAGATTTGCAGACAATGTTTTTTGTTAGGTCCACTAGATGTCCTTGGCGTACTTGGGATATGAATACAATTATAACTTTCACAATTAAGTTATTAATTATATTCCTATTGCACAATCAATAGAAATGTTGACGAAAATAGACACTTAAAAATAACAAAAAACAAAGCTACCTTTGCTATGCTGTACTATGGTAATATGTCTAGAGATTAATACACAGATAAAAAATGAACGAAGTAACAATTTACGAGTCCGTAACACGGCTGGTCTGACGACCTTATTATCGTTTGTTCTGTGATTCAGGATAAGAGTTTATTAAAAATGTATTATATATTTTCCTATTCATTTAACATAAGTAAACTTAAACTCAGTGCTAAAAGCAAAATCTTGCGAACGCGCAGCGGATCAGGTCAGCTGGCATCTGCGACGTCTTATCCAATAGGTCAAAGTTTACCCAACTTTTGACAGTTTGCATGAAGATTGGTTCATTAACTCGGTCAAAAGGCGCTCCCCGATAATATATCATTCAGACGAAAAATCTTCATTGGATTATTATATTAATTTTGGCATACACATTTGGACATCTTATCAATGCCTAGATTGCACAAGAAATGATTTCTAAAGTGAATATATAGGTGGCTTATGCATTTTATTACAGCAATCGTGTTAATATATTTTCGATTTTATTTTACTGCAATTTTCTAGTTTTAAATTTTTACTAGCTGTCGTCCGTGACTCCATCCGCGCGGAATAAAAAAAACTTAATTAGTAGCCTATGTGAACAGATTGAAAGTACTTCCAAGTTATGTTGTAGGCTATAAGGTATGAACGTAAGAACGTAATTATATTCTTTCTATAAATTCTTGAATAAGTACTTTAGCGCATAAATTAAAAGCGTGTTTATATATCAGTTTAAATTAAAAGCGAAGCAAACAAAATATTTTCTCTTAGTTCACGTAAATATTGCGTATTAACTTTCATTATCTATTCTATAAACAGTGTTGCTAGTTTTTTTTTTCGGAATTTATAATAAACATTATAAAAGTTGAAATTTGTCAATTAACCAGTTTAGCTCTTTACATTTAGAAATTAATTAAATTAATAATTTATAAAGGATTACTTGTATGAGGGCGGTGATTTCTAGACGCCATTTTTCTATAAAAGGTAGACTTATTTAGAACACAGCAGATATTATGTCAAAACTTTCGTGGTCATGTACAGCGTAAAGTGACTTTCTTTGAGTCGCATTATGTCAAGTGTATTATAACCTTTAGTAGACGTGTGGCGTAATATGACACTGGCCGCTGAGAACAACTTGCAATTATACAGCGATGAAGATTTCAAAAACAATAGCTGGCGGCAATACAATTGACGAAAGTTTGCCATCGCAGAAAAGAGGAATTTTACGTTATGTTTAAGAAGAAATAATAGTGTTGTTAAAAAAATTATCTGAAAGGCGTTAGGTTTTTTTTTGTGTCTCTGTGTGGGTTAGGCTTATACAGATGTTTTAAGTTCGGGAAGAAGCTATCCATTACTTTTATGTACGTTTTGTCTTATTTTTGCCATAGCAAAATATAATTAAACAGATATAAACGAAATTTAACTAACGCTTAAATTTAAGCTAATTTCCATTATCTTTGTAATTTTATCGTAATTTTTGACGAAATTCTAGAATGTGCGGGCTAAATTTTTAATATCAAAAATGTGTGAATGGACCATAAATGCAATTCATAATTTCAGACGTTTGTCTGGAGTTTTGAGCTCTATAAATATTGTAAAATGAACCGAGAAATTACTTTGATTACGTTCAATTTTAAGACCTGATAAATCTAGTTATGTGATCGATACTTCACGGGATATCGGTCACTACAGCCAATACCTAAACAATAGATTTCTTTTCCCCAACCTTATACTAGGATCCGGAAACATGTTAATATTTCGGAGATTATATTAAAATAAAAAAAAATAAAACCTAGTCTTGCTTGCCATATACCAATTCACGTTATAAATTTCGTCTTATTAAATTATCAGAAGTGGTTTCTCATTACTTTAATTATGTTGTGTGTAAAAAACGTCAACGCCAAACGTTAATCAATTTCAATGAGGGCATTATGATCGTTTTATCATTATTTTTATTTTACATTTTACCGTGTTATTTGGTGTTTTTAAAAACAGCTTTGATGATATTTTGAAATTTGTAATTTCCTTGAAGTTCTTACTAATTTTATTAATGTTAAATTATGTTAAGAAGTGTTTTGATTTACTATTTGATTCTACGTATTGTTGCTTTGTGTATTTCTAGGTTATGTTATTAATCACAATGTTCATTAAATTGCTACATTCATTTGACGTTAATTAAGTGAAAACATCGGTTTATTGACCACGTAAACGCAATTGCACTTGACTACATTCGTGCTTATACAAATAAAAATTACGCCTACATTTTGCCGTAAAATTGAAAAATTAGATTAGAAATGTTCTAAACATTACTTTAAGGTTTGTAAAAACCTTGTGTCTCAACCCCCTATATGTGGGGAAGAAGATATAGACATAAAGGTAATGTTCATTAAAATAATTCAAACTTCTGTTTGAAGGAATTTGTGTTAGTCAAACATTCTGTTTGACGAAAGCCATTAACTGCTGCACTCAGAGTTGTTTAAGGGTTACCCATAGTGTAGATTTAGAAGATATATAATATTTAAGTTTCTTTAAATTAAGGTCCGTGTTTTAGTTCTGACTTGGTATGTTTGTGGTCGATATAGTTAACTTATTTAATCCGTACTACATTGTGTTAGGTGGGCGCTGCTTAGTAATCAGATAACGGAGTATTACGCAACAGTACGCGAAAGATGCGAAAGTCTCGTCCATTTCTCTGATTTGTATGAAACTCGATTTCTCACTCGTATCGCATACGGCCGGCGAAAACGACTTTGTAACGTTGCTTTAACTATGACATAACAAAAATAACAGTAATGTCTCGCGTTAACCTTCTGTCTTCATAAATATAAATCACATTTTTATTGATGCAATCCTTCTTTGAAAACAGACGTTGAAGAAAAAGTTTTGATACAAATTATGTATGATAACAACGTTTTGGTATTTTAAATTTTTATTAGTATGACATGACTCATATATGCGTATATTTTCATAAATTTACAGTAATTTAGATGAAGGAAAAAGCAAAGAAATAAGGCGTGAATGTCGACTATTCGGAGTAATACTCAGAATTAAACGCAGTTATAAAACAAAATTTATACCTGCCTACACTAAGTTGAACTTAACATACCTATGACGTGACGTCATCTAACAGTATGAGATGATGCGGACTGCTATAAGATGTTACAACACGTGCCAAACAATCCAGTTTAACAGGTTCTATGTTATACATAAACATACGTATACAAAACATTGTCAAACAATTCTTTTGTTTTTTTTATAGTTTTGGGTGACATTTTAGCTGGTTAAAATTACCAGAAACGTAGACATAGCCTAGACATAGCAGAGTATAAAAATAAATTAGCTGAAATTGCAATATATTTGTCTTCATTTTATCCTCATTTCCGACTTTATTGTAAGACATGTATTTTACAATAAATATTCAAAGCACATAGTTTTTCGTAACTGTGCCACAGTTTGAACAAGAGCTGATCTAATAGCAGAGAAAACATTTGATTTAAGCCTAATCAGTATGCAGAGGCGTTTACTGCCGGATTCTATTGTATAGGAAATTCCACATGTAATCTACTCAAACGTCCGACTTATTGATAGTATATTGTAAAATTTAAAGTGTCATTTGTTTAAACATATGAAAGATAAATTTAATTTTAATAATATTTTAACAAACATTTTACGAATTTCATAAAATGGGACTCGTCCGTGAAATACCAATCCCACTAACCCCGATAAAGAGTCCCCGATGGGCTCGAAACTAGTCAGACACACTAAACAAATACGTTTATGTTAAGTATATTGAATCTTCGTAATTTTTAATCTGTTCTTAGAAGACGTAAGTTTTATTATAATAGATTAAGACGTGTAGACGTACTGTCTGCTTAGGATGCATATGTAGATGAGTCAATTATAACATCATTGTGAACATGATATTGCAAAAAGTAGGTTGCAGAAAGTGAGCCAATCAATTAGAGGCGTGTTGCGATGCTCGCGCTAACTCTTTGTATCATACTCCCACACTTGTTGCGAATCTTCTAAGCAGCACTATCGATAAAGCTTAGTCAAATCTTAAGGTGTGTCCACATTGTGGTAGAGTAATGTAAAGTCCTACAAAACTTTTTTACGTTCGATATAAAATTAACAATTAGTGGAATACTATGTGGTTAATATGAATTGAACACTTGTATGAGGTTTGTAAGCGTTTAACGAACACTTTATTAATGACTAGCAGTCGGTCGTGACTCCGCCCGCGCGGAATTAAAAAAAAAGTTGCTTGTGTGTTCTTCCAGACTATGTTGTATATGTATGCCAAATTTCATCGAGATCCGTTCAGTCGTTCTGGAGATACCTTCAAACAAACATCCATCCATCGATCCATCTAAATTCTGCATTTATAATATTAGTAAGATGATATATATTAGTGAGATGTTTTTGTGTGTTTTTTTTTACTTTGAATGCATTTTAATATATTTTTTTTTGTTTCCAGGTAACTATTTTCCTTTGTAGTAGAGCGAGATGCAAATTATAAGGTATATATTCACGAGCCCATTCTTAAATCTCCAGCGGCCTTTCTCACGTAATAAAAGAAGTGATTATAATCGTTACATTGTCACATTCACATACAAAATGACTCGGTTTTGAAACTCTGTTAACGTGTTGGCAAATATTTTCCCAAGCAAAAGGTTAACATTATAATTCGTCTCCTCGTATTTATCACGGCCTAGTGGCGAGCTAATGCGCCATCTGTCATGACTTAATGTTCCTAGCTAATATTAAATTAAAGGTGTGTTCTCTTGACGCAAATTTGATTTATGCACCTCATACGTTTATCGGACCATTAATTTACAAAGAGAGCGGAGATCTTTTTTTTTCGAAGAGCATTTAACATTTGAAATTTTTACATATTAAAAATAATATAAATAACTGTCGCCCGCGACTCCCTCCGTGCGGTATTGAAAAAATCTTGATGATGAATGCCTATGTGTTCTTCCAGACTTTGTTCTATATCTGTGCTAAATTTCATCAAGATCAATTAAGCGGTTCTGGAGATACCTTCAAACAAACATCCATCTATCTAAACATTCGCATTTATAATATTAGTAAGATTTTGATATGACATCAGTAGTTGAATTTAAAATAAATGATTTTCGTTGAAAATAATTGTAAGCCAATACTATAGATAAAATTTAGCAATTTAAAAAGAAGCTTCACCTTTTAATGTAACATGCACAAAGTATGAATTAATCAAAAGATTACTGTCCACCGTATCCGCGTAATAATTTGAATAGTCATAAAAAGTAAGAAAAAAGAATATTAGTGACATTCATTTATTTGCAGTCGCTCACGAGACTTAATAAGGGTCGCCATATACGGACCGCTTCAAACACTCGAACCCTGCTTTTGTTACTCGGAGTGTTGTCAGTAGTATTGTCGGTAACCATAAACTGTGTTATGTTTATCGCATATCCAACCTACTGATTACTTAAAATCGACATCTTAAAGCTTATTACTTCCTGCTTGAAGAACTCCGTGTATGGCAACCTTAATGCACTGTACCTCAAAGATATGTTTTTTTTAACGTTTACAGTTATAATGGCAACGACACTAAAAATATTCTCGGGACCAAAGTTTGACCGACACGTAACGAGTAAAACTAGTTTCTACATAAACAATCCGATTTATCATTTGAAAGTACCATAATTTGCATTATAGTATGTATGTGGTCGTGATGTTGTTTTTTTATGTAATTTCGTTTTAAGAATTTATGTGAGTGTTATTTTATGATAATGGATATGTTTATTGTAGAAAACTTAATAATTATTATGTTTTTTATTATATCATAAGGTGGCAAACGAGCGTGCGTCCACCTGAAATCGCTGATATAGCGAATTGACTGTTGCCTTTAGACAAACTTTGCCTACCTTTAATCGACGGAGGAGAGGATGCACAGAAAGAAAACATTTTCTCTTTGCATGCATCCTCTCATCCGGAAAGTCCACTTCTACTTCCCATTATTTCCTTATAAGAAAAAGGATGGGAAGCGAAACAGGACTAAATAAGGCCTTTTTAGGATTTTAAACTAAAATCACAAACAAAAGATATGCTTTTACAGACTAACAAAAAAACTAACAGACAAATATTATGTAATCAGTATTCTTATCGATTAACTCATACATTGAGTTAAAAAAAAGGTGTTAGTTTGCTAACTTTTGATAACTTGTACGTAAATAAACATTGTGTAAATAAGATTTGACCCGGTGTCACGTTAGTGTCGCTAATTGAATAAACAAGTTGTCGCGAGGCTTATTTCATTTGTAACCAGAGGCCAAGGTATTTTGTATCCTATTATCTTATATCGTTCTAAAGCAGTGTTTACAATATTCTGTAATATATTTTACGTTCATGACCTCATACGACATTTAAATTAAAAAAGATTAAAACTATACTTTGTTAGTTTTAATATTTATCTAACAATTTAAATGTTCTATGCATTTGAATCGAACTAGATGTCATTTTTAACACAATTCTACTAATATTTCTATGGAATTTTGAAATTATTTTGTGACATAAATGTAATAGATTTCTTCATATTTTCTATTTTTTTTTTATTCTTAAACATTACTTCATTATTGCTTTATGAATCATTTGACAACCGTCGAAATTGTCTGATTTCAATTGAATAATATTTCGCAATTTATCGGTCTGTTTCTGCTATGTCTACCTTTATTCTTTTTGTCTGAATTTGTATAAAAAATATTGTATTATAAAGTCATTAGTGCTGACGAAATATGCAACTAGACCGTGTCGCTAGCTCAGTCATGACGCAGATCTTGCGGTGCGTTTTATTTTGATCTCGGTGAAAGTGAACTAATCAATTTTTTGTGCTTGCAAATTACTCGGGACTTAATTTATGACGTCATTATACTATGATTAAGAGTTACTTATAACAAAGTCCTTACTTCTGTAATCGACTGTGGTGTGGAAAGTCACAGATTGTTGTCTTTCTTAATAACGGAAATTTTACGTAAAAAACTTCATAATTCATAATATACTAAAAATGTTCCGTACTATTGTTTATGATGCATGCGATGAAAGTCATCAAAAAGTGGCGTGAAATGTTCGTACGCACGTCTTTGTTCATTAAGAAAACATACGTAACCCGTTTCCCATAGAAGACTAAGGCAATTTTTTACATCGTCTTCCTTCCGTCTACATGAGATGAACAGTTTACATGGCAAAGCACCGGTTTGAATCACATCTTCCTTCCTTAATGCGTTTTGCATACATGTAATACATAGTTTCCATAAACAGCACAAAATAATGTCAATGTAGTTAATTATTGTTACCATTTTTGCCGTAAAATAAAGAAAAAAAATATTAAATAAAATTAATTTATACAAATAAATTCTAATCCAATCGAATACAAGAATATTGATGAATTTTATTTCATTATTAAAATTTGTATTCCACATATATTACTTATGATTCATATTATAAATATCTATTATAAATCAATTCCAAAAGTAAAGTTAAATGATGCGATGCGTCATAATAAAATATCATAAATTTATTTAAAATAATTAATTAACACGTAAATCATACGACGTTTGTTGGGTTACAAATATTCGCATGTTAATAATTTTTGTAATTTGGCACGGCCTGGTCATCGCTCCGGATGTACGAATATTTTTTTTATTTTTAAATGAAACATTAAATAAATATCCAATAATTAATTGCGGCCATTTATAATCAGTTTACAAGATCTTAAGGAGTTTCTATAATGTTTATTAAATAAAATATAAAAAGAAGTGAATTCACGCGTTTAGAGACAACAATATTTATGCTTCTTTTTGGAAAAGAACTAAGATTCGAATCCAGAATCATCTGATTGTCATTTTGCTGTAACGACGGAATGTGATAGGGAACTTGATTGGAATCATTTTAATCGAAATTTATTTTACTAATATTTTTATTACACATATAAAGATTCGATTATTATCATAAATATGAAATCAATAAATTAATTGACGATCACGAAATCTCGTGCGTCTCACCCAAAATAAAATATATTTTCCTGCTGCAGTGTTTTTAAAATTAATTAATGTTATTTACGATTGTTTATTAAGCAAAAAGAAATATTAAGGAGGGAAAAACGTGTCAAAATAACGTTCAAAACATATTCGAGCCTGTTTCTTTTTGTCACAAGTATTGCCCTAAAATACATTTGGCACAAAGTTTTGAAATTTATTCAATCGATTTTATGTAGATTTTATCAGTTTTTTTTACTTACGAATGAAACTTTAATTTCATATGCTTTTACCGTTAATTTAAAAGCTTATCTTCACTAAAATAACACTATTTATGTTACGTTTCATCCGGCGAAACCTTGCTTCGTAGGCGTATGCTTTTTCACATTTCTCGGAAAACGCACATAACACTGTAATAATGCAAACGATATCCGTTCTTTGTATAACTAAAGAATTGATTCACACAGGACAATAGTTATTAACTTTTTCTCGTATCAAATACGACACAGGTGCTTACAATATCTCTCAGGTGCTTATATTTACGGAAGTCTCGTGATATTATTGCGTGCACTTATATTTTTTATCTAAACGCACGCAATTATAAGTGAATGTGATTATCGCGCATATTTCTGTCTTTTAAAAGTAAACCTTAAAGCCTAGCAGCACGGTTTAACTTGTCTTTTACATTAGTTTAAACGATTTATAATATGGTATTGCAAATAATATCTTATTGTTTACATTTTAAGGCACACATTTGAGTACATAGATATGACAAAAGTTAGAAACTATAGTTTCGATAATAACAAAGCAGACATTTTAATAGAGGATAGTTGATAAATAGTGAAATAGTATGTTTACTGTAGACTGATATGAGAAAATTTACACTCATAACAGTGAGTTTTCACTGCTGAAATAACTGCATAAAACATATGTGGATGATTATTTGTTTTTTTACGAATATTTCAGCAGTAGAAACCTGAATTTAAACTAAAAGAAATATGCTAATTTCTCTTCAATCCTTAAAGCCGTCGTTGTCTTCGTAATTAATTTAACATATTGTCGAAATTAATTTAAAAACAAATGCAACACAAAAAAAATTGAAACGTATGTATGAACTCACGTATATTCGTCCGGTGGCGGCACCGACTAGTTTCGAGCCCATCAGGGGCCCTTCATCGGGATGAGCGGTACTGGTATTATTTCGCGGACGCGGCCCGTCGCTCACTGAGCGACCAGTACCACTCATCCTGATGAAGGGCCCCCGATGGGCTCGAAACTAGTCGGTGCCGCCACCGGACGAATATACGTGAGTGTTTAGCCGTGTTTATATATCAGTTTAGTATAATGTCTCACGAAAGTTTGAATAGTTTAGTATGAATGAACGTTTTGATGCCACAGTTTGCTGATTGTACCAACACATTACAGTTTCGAAACGATTCCTTGTTTGCTACTTGTATTCTTGTTGTTGAATCGCAAATGTCAATGGGTCACTGAGCATTACATACAAAATGCTATTTTATATACAAAAATTACAAATTAACATGTTCAATACAAAATGATAATAGTAACACAGTCACGCACTAGTGGTTATTAATTCGGTCAATATAGGTAATATTATTACCAAATTGATATTACTATTCCCTTACAGAATTACAAAATAAATAAGTATACAATATACTTCTTTGTTTTGAGGCCAGTTACTCTACTTTTTTAATTATTAAATCGTCACAACAGTATTAGGAAAAACTTCAATAAGAAGAAATTAAATTATCTATATTGCAAGGAAACTTCAAGACTTAATCTTATCATGTCTAATTTTAATTTCAAAGGGAAAACCGCGATGTTTTTTTCGAGTAATAAATGGATGACCCTAATTTTTTTAATCTAAATTTTAAAAAGATATTTAGGTTCATGAGAAATCTCTTCACGTACAATTTGAAAAGAGAACCGGCTAAGGGATCGGGTGAATGACTTTTTTAACAACTCTACCTGAGACCGAAATACCTACTGTCATACTTTTTTATAAGTTTAGGGCACGAGTGACCTCATGCCGCTTTATAAAACATTTTTATATCCCTTAGTTGTTTTTTGCTTTTGTTTATAAAAATTGAATAAAAAAATTGCATATCGCCTTGCTACTGTTCCCCGTATTGTCTATTATATTGTTATCCGTGGTTTTAGTTTATATTTTAACAATGTAAGCAAAATGTTTAATATACTACGCAGTTTTTTTAGCAAATCTTACTTCTTACTAATATTACAAATGCGAATGTTTTGATGGATGGATGTTTGTTTTAAGATATCTCCAGAACGGCTGCATACCTTTGGCATAGATGTAGAACACAGCCTGGAAAAACACATAGGCTACTAATTTTCTTTTTAATACCGAGCGGACTGAGTCGCGGGCGATAGCTAGTGTTTAATAAATATACAAATGCCGTAAATGTGTTGATGATCTCTTAATAGCTCCAGTTTTACTTGTCACGACGACCAACGACTCGCGTTTATTTTGTATAATAATGTCCGAGACTGAGACTCATCGAAAGTGGTTTACTTCGAGTATTACAACTTGCAGACCACGTGGACTTTCGATTTCATTCGGCTTTATGTTTATTGACGTATAAAGTCTTACTGTCAGAGAAATTCATTTTTTTTTCAACTTTCATACTGTTGCCTGAGACTTGGACGGTTACAATTGTATTTTTCGGATACTATAAAATGTGTTTAGATAAATAGATTATGCCTCCAGGATAGTTGAAGGGATAATTTAAAAACTCTTTTATGTGTAGAAAATTTCTTATTCAATGATGACCAATGATAAGATAATTTATATTTTTGTAAATTCAAAACACTTAAGCATTATTCATTAATGAAATCAAATTGCTGAAATTTTAGGACTTACCTTGGTCTAATCTTGTTAATATTATGAAAACGAATATTTAGATGGATGTTTGTTTGAAGCTATCAATGGAACAGCTCAATCAGACGGATCTTAAAACTGAGCACAAATATTCATATTTCCTTCCGTACGGACGGAGTAACGGGCAAAAGCTGTTGTTCCAATATATGTTAACCTTAATTGTGAGTAAGATCAATATTACGTGTATAATAATTTTAATCTTACGATTTCTAGATAATGTTGAGAAAACAGGATACACTCGAGGTTTCATCAATTATCCCTTAATATCTATTATAAGTTGAGTTTAATTTTCAGATTACATTAACCTTCACGCGTTATGCACAGCTGCATTATTTTGTTAGCTCCTATCGCCCCTGACATGATATGTTAGATCACGATACTATCAGTTATAGTAACGCATGCAAATATACAGGCACTGCGCAATGTGCAATTATTTTTTGATTGGATATTAAGATAGGTAAAACCTACTAATAAACAATTGAAGCTTAGCTACTAATAAATAATTGAAGCTTAGATCAAGTATGTTATGACAATACTGGGTTGTGATAGACGTGATAGATAGACATTTGATTATGATAGGTTACATTAGTGCGTATTTGGAATAATGTGAATAGGTCCTAAGGGAGACAAGACTATATTTGTTCTGTAACTTAAACTGGCAATTACAGCGTCGGTGGCACAGTTGCATACCCAGACCGGACCAGTTTCGAACCCCGCAATGTTCATTGTTTTGAGATCTTCGAATTACATATGTACATTTATCCAACGTTCTTACGGTGAAGGAAAACATTGCGATGCAACCTACACTTAGGCAAAGAAATTCAAAGATATGTGTGAAGTCAAGCAACCAGTACTGAGTCAGCGTGTTTTACTGTGTCATCCCTTACTTGGGAAGGCCCCGAGCCCCTCAGTGGAGACATATATGAGATCATGAATCGATCGATAAATCATTATACATTCCGGTATACCAATCCGATTTCCCAAATGTTATCATATATATATATGCATTTTCCTTGCACGTTAAACGCTTAGTTGCACGATGATTGTAGGAAGTTCTTACGTAGATTATCTGTTACAAAAGAGATCGCGGTTTTGTACTACGTACTATACGTAATGGAGTAATGATCATAATTCAATGAACTTCCTTTGTACTGTAATCATAGTAAATAATAGAAGCGTGTTTAATATTTCTTATAAAACAGATAATAGCGCCATCTAGTAAAACACTATGAAAATTACTTTAATTTAAATTAATTTTAATTTTATTTGCTGGGGTGGCAAGTTTAAACAATAAGATTTATATTAATCGAGGGTATGGTTAATTCTCAATATTCCAAACTCCAATTCGTAATCATGTTGACAATGGCCGCCATCTTGGAAATACAGTTGTCAATAGTGCGGTGAAAACGTCAGAAGATTTAAATGTTCTTAGAGCAGAGTTTAATACCTGTAAGTTATTGATGAAACAATTAAAAACATTATACAAAATAGTATAGTAGTATATTAAAGCGCGTGTCTTGCGAATTATACGTGAAAAGAAATGGAAAGTGTCATGTATATTTGGGATGATCGCATCGCCGTTCAAAAGTTGCACTGTCAGTAGTCACTTTCAATTAGTGACGTTACCAACATAAGAAACAAAATTATAATGTCACACACTTTCTCACACTTTTATCATTAAATCTCATGATTTCATATTATTGTGAACTCTATGATATAAAGACGAAGAGTTTGTATGGTTGAAAACTACGAGTATAAATGCTTTTTATTATTATTTATTTAAAATTCTAAATTTAAAACGAAATAATTATGTTCTCTAGCTGTTAAGACGACTTTGTTACCCAATTGCAACCGTGACCCTAACTCTACGATCAATGTTAACAAACAAATTGAATTAAATTAATATATTTCTAAATTGGAAACAAGTTTTAAATTCGAAAATTAGTATGTAACAAAAACTTCGATAGCAATTATGGCGTCTTTGCCAATAATGTTTATGGATTAGTAAAATTATAGACGAAACTTTATGAAATAACAAACAATAAGAAACGAGCTATTTAATTTGAAATGTTTTCTTAAAATTTGGTTGATTTACAAGTTAAAATAAATACAATTTCATGGTAGAAATATTATTTTAATAAAAAATCATGATTCGATCTATCGATATAGTATACTAGCTTTCGCTCGCGACTCCTTCCACACGGAAATAAAAAAATAAAAAAAATAGTAGCCTATGTATTCTTCCAGATGTGTGATGTGTATTTTATGTTCTATATGTATGCCAAATTTAATCAAGATCCGTTCAGCCGTTCCGGACATGCCTTCAAAGAAACATCCATCCATCTAAATATTTGCATTTATAATATTAGTAAGATTAATAAGATATACCAAAAGCAATACAAAACACATTAAAGCAATTTATCTTTAATAGTCCGATAAATACTGATACGATAATAAATTATCACTTAATAATTACTTAAGGGCTTTACTTATATGTATATTAACTTAGATTTATTACTATTATACTGTAGAACTATTAACTAGAAACATTACAGAGAGGAATGTAGGCGGTCTAACGATTCTACGGCCTCTGTTATGTAATGAGTCGGTAGATTAAATTTATATTACAGGAATTAGATCATAGCCATTGAGGTGAAAACGATTAATGTTGTACGTAACAATTTTAATCTACTATTACGAAAATAATATTATTTTATCTATGTAGTTGTGTAGGTTTAATAAATATTTTCTTAGTTGTTTGTGTGTAAAGTAATTTACCCTACAGACTTAGTTATTTTATTAGTATTTCATAAGTAGTTATTATTTTAATATTTGATGTAAGCATTTCATGTAAGCTTCAAAAAGTCTGTGTTAATATTTGGTTTAAACAATAGTTCAACGACGGGATTCGAACTTATGACCGCTAGATCCTAGTCCGTACCCCAAAGCAAAAGAGCGTAGTTCCATTAATTGATAACTCGGTTGTAATACAGCATGCGTGTTGCGAGAAATAGTTTAAAAGTGAATTGATGATAAAGATATTTGTAGAAATCATTACTTACGAACCCCTCGGTGGGGACGTATAGTGAGCTGATGATGATGATGATTACTTACGAGTAACTACTAGCGACGGTCTTTTGTTTTCTGATTTTTATCATTCTTATTCATTTTCATTGCGAAACATCTCTACAAAACATAATGTCAGTTCTTTTAAAAAATGGATGGTCTTTCTATCTTTTCTTATTTATATCGACATTTGTCGTAGCCTTGTGCAATAGGATATTTTATTGGATACCATTAGTATATTCACTGGGTTAACGACACAATCTAATACCTTTTTTGTCTTGCATGTTGTGCACGATAATCTATTGCGTACTTAGTATGAGTGTGAATTACTTACATTCACATGACAAGACTTCACTTATTGATGCTAAGTGGCAATGTATACTGATTCGATATCACCGAAGCTGTCCGTGTACAGTAGCCCTTAATTCAATTGTATAATGTCTACTGGCACAATGTAATCAATTGTAAAATTGTGTAAGTGGTGACACAATTTTTATCACTTATTTAATCGATTGCTCCAATAAAATTGGCGCTGAGTTGTTGACAATGGAGTTAATGTGGGATGAAATCGATTTAAACCGTTAACTAGGTCTTTCTCTGCTATTATCTGTTTACATTGTCATGGTTTGAATATTTTTTGCCCTTTTTAAATAATTTCTAACAAAGGTTTTTTTTCTTCCAGGTAACAATAAATTTATAATAACGTGAATTAGTTGAACACTATTACGTTCTCTACGTCTTTGTGAGTTTGGAAAAAAACGTAAGTATATTTTTGTGTACTTTAATTGTTATACAGATATATACGATTATAACTGATTTATTTTAATACAAGTGAAACCTTAAAGGTACACGTCCATTGGTCCACGCCGGACGCAACGCACGCACGGCACGGAGTGAATTTTAGTCTGTGCCGCCCGCATCGAAAAACGGTGCGCCTGGCGCAGGCCAATGGACGCGTACATTTACACACACAAGATACTCTTAAAAACATGTCCTGACGCTCGAGCAAAAAGGTAATATTGCCAATATTAAGTGCTAAAGTGTATTCAATCATTACAAACAAACAAATCAAATTGTATCCTAAAGGCACTTTTTACTGAACCGTTAACGGACGTTAATTTCATATAGTATTTCGATCGAGACAATTCTCTTGTAATTTATTGGACATCTATCACCTTAAATATTTATAAGTTTCTCGATGTCATGAATATGCAAAACATTTAACAGTAATCTATTTTTATATTATATTCTAAAGGACATTATGTTTAGAATTTTATTGAATCAAAATATAATTTGTAATCAGTTTGACAATACGTCAACTTAACTGTGCCAATGTCACGTTGCAAAAACATTTGCTAAAGAAATATTAATGGTCTTATGTTTTATCTTATAACAGATTAAGATTATAAATCAATTCGTCACATTCTTAAATTAAACAGTCGGCCGACATTATGTGAACAGATGTAATTGACAATAATAAATTAAATACTTGTTTTACGATTATGAAATTATCATGTAGGTCAATCGAACATGGCGCCAAATATGTAATAAAAAATGGTTTTGACGAAATTTATATCACTAAAGGAATAATTATTTATTGCATTAATATAAGATTAATTATTTCAAAATAATTTTGGTAATCAACTTTTACTTATATACTGAAATAAGTTTTAAATAACTTTATACCAATAAACAAGTCCAAAATGCTCCTGTAAAATGGAAAATCTATTATACTTGACGTAATATATCATAGGTCATAAGATTGTTTAAAATAAGTCTTAATTTAATCTGACTAAAACTAGAAATGTAAATATTTATATTGATGGATAGATCTTTGTTAGAAAGTATCTCCAGAACGGCTGCATGGATTTTGTTGAAATTTGGCATCGATTTAGAACGTAGTCTGGAAGAGCACATAGGTTACTTATTAAGTTTTATCTTAATTCCAAGCAGACGGATTGTTTGGCCACAGGATATACATAACATATTTCCTAGTCACTGAACTCTTATGTGGATGAAAAGTGACACATGTCATATAGAATTATGATTGTCACACGACATTCGTGTCCCGGTCATTACCGCAATTGTTGTCAACTACAAGGAAAACAACTGGTTACTTATCATGATATACGTGACCTAAATTTACTTTATTTATAAACCTACCTTATATTATTATTAAATTAAAAGTATATTTAAACGGAGTCAAAAAGGCATTTCTGGTGTCAAATACAAAATTATGAATTTTTTCTTTTATTTTTAGACATTCACGGCGAAGGAAAACGTCCTAAAAAAACAGGCACATATCTGAGAAAATGGGTTAGGGTAATCAACCTTAATTCAGCGTAGGCTCGAGCCCATTATTGGGAACGTGTATGCTTCCGATGTATAAAATAATAAAAGAGACGATATTCAAACTTTCGTGAGACATAACTTATATAAAAACTTATGTTTGTTTGTCCAGCACGGCCACTGGACGAATATATGTGAGTGTTTTAGCCGTTTTTTTTTTATAAAATTACATTATTGAAACTCGATCGATTTTGCAGTCGTATCTGCTGACTCTACTATAAACAGGAGATATTCGTGTCTGTGGTAAACAAGTTGTATTTGCAAACTGGTACGCACTGAGTACAGCAATCCGGTATCTACTTAGGATACCTGACAGTTTGCAGGTGATTGCAAAATACTACCAACTAGATATCACTGTCTGATTAAATCAAATTTAATAACTCAGCACCAGTCACTTGTATTTTGAAATGACTATAGTCGGTCGAACTTAGCCATGGTAAACTAATGCAGATCAAGACCAACTGTGATGTAGTGACTAGATATGATTTAAAAAGCATATCCAGTTCGTCTGGTGTTGCAGATATCCATGGGTGTCGTTGATCACCTCGGAGTTCCCGCCGCTCGTTTGCTTCCTTCTCTTATAAAAAATGTTTTAGAATTTTCAATATAAACGTAAGTAAAATTTTAATATTGTAATGGTAGGCTCTGTGGTGAGTTTTAAATCTTTACGGACACTAATGAAGATGTAAAATAACTAGCCTTTTGGTCACTTGCCTTACAAGTTCCAGGGTTCCAATGTATTGCAACTTGATGTCGAATAAGGTTGATTATGTAATGATTTAACTGGAGCAATTGCCGCACTGAAAACCACTTGTTGTCACTAAGCAAGAGTTACATTTATTTAGAAAGCTTTAAACCGGCTCAATTGAGGTGGTCATTTGAGATTTTGTAATTAAACATTACAAAGGAAATGTTATTGCATTATAACACAGATCTAGAATTAACTAAGGCATGAAGGTAGGTGACTTTTGAAAATAATATGCTTCTATTTTTGAACCAATAGCGTTTTAAGAATACATCGTAGTAACGTTCCTATTAAAGTAGTGTAACTCTCCCGAAACTACGAGTTGGGGCACAAGAGGGCTCAGATATTTCAATTCATAAACCGAGTTTATTCCATTCCATCATTGGATGGTATAACCTATTATCCGTGGCTTTAGCTACACTTAAAAGTACGTTTCCACTAGCAAATGTGACTGCTTGTAATGCCTATTGGGAGAGTTAAGTTTTAGCAAGAACAAATAAAATATGAAGCTTATTGCTAAAATTCTTAACTCGTTTATAATTCCTACTAATCTGTCAACGCATCTATTCGACCTTAATCAATGTTTAATGTTACGCTAATATTTTGTGACTGCACTAAACGAAATGAATTAATAAATACATGTTATAACGTGATGTGAATCACTATTAAATTATTTTGACATTGAAATATAACAAATATTTTATGCTTATTTAATAATTTACTGGTTTTATAAAATACGACTTAATCTCCATAAAGATGTGCACGTCAGGAATACAGTTGGTGTTTCAATCATCATTTTTTATTTTGGTCATATATCATGAGATTTAAAGATGCACACATCGTACAGCCTGATGGTGGAAAGGTTTTATTTCTAAAATAAATTATAATTTAATTAAAAATAATAAGAAGATATTAGAATATATGATGTCGTCCGCGACTCCGTCCGCTTAAAATTAAAAGAAAACTTATTGAGTAGCCTATGTGTTGCCCAAATTTTATCAAGATACATAATGCTATTCCGGAGATATACAAACATCCATCTAAACTTTCGTATTTATAATTATATTATTAGTAAGATAGAGCGATAAACAAAAAAGAAAAACTGAATGTAAAATTCACGCGGAGTACTGAGTTTCACTTAATTTTTACTCATACTCTATTTCTTTGCTATCCTTGTACAATATTAAAATGCATATTTGTGTAATATTGTAAAGATACGATGAAATTAGCTATTAAATTGTGGTTCATGTTTATTTAACAGGGCTGTGACAGATAAAGCACAAATAAGTCAGAACGATCGGCATTGTTTAGTGACGATCGAGTTAGATATTTACAATCATTGTGATCATTGATTGATGTATTACAATTGTATGCAGAATTGTAGAGTTGCCGGCGGAGGAAGGACTTTGACCCCGTTCTATACATTTGTTAAAGAATCGAATATTGTTTAGTCGTGATGATTTCATTTTATGGTAATGCGAAATTATTATGACGCAGTTTTTGACAAAATATTTATCGTTCCTGATCACGATTTTGTTATTAAACATTTGTAAAATTTGCAAAACATAAACTCGTGTTGTAACGTACTTTGGAGAGGTTTACGTAAATTAAAAAAAATTATAAAAATATACAGTTTACAATTACCGTTATGTGCTTGTATCTTTAATAGTACTTTTATTGTGTAAATTTATGTACAATTCTGTAGGATTTTTAACCGTGGGTTTCTGGGACTGAAATCCTCTTTTAATCAAATACGAAAACAGGGATGACGATATTTTTCTACAGAGATTTTAGTCTTAGAAACCCACGGTAAGTTACATAAGGTAAGGTACATATGTATAATATACTGTATAGTGAATGTTAGTAACATAACTTAAGCACAATGTTACAATCGCTATTTATCTCGTAGTTAGTTTTCATTAGCAAAGGAAAGACATTGCAATAAGGGGTGATGCTGTACCGACCATTGTCCTTGTTGAATTCTTTGATGACTACATTAGCTAGAAGATTGTCTGTCTTAAAAGTCCGTCTTAAGTTATGTTATTTTATACTTACAAATTCATCACGCAATTAACCTGTATCTTTAGATAAAGTACGTCAGAAAAATATACAACTTATAAGTAGAATATTACTAGCATTCTTCTGTCTGTTACGCTCGTGTGGTTTACTATGGTCTATTTCCTTTAAAAAGTGATCTTTGCTTGAGTAGAAATATGTTTAATAGTTGTCGTTATTGTACCAAAGCCGACGAGACGGTGCAGTTGCACTTTCGTTATTGTTTTCTCTGAGCGACATCCTTGAATACGATTTGTTAACAATAGCCTTTGGAAATGTTAACTAAAAACTCATTGTTAATACCATCTTAAAACTAGTTGCAAATTATTTTCGCAACAAACAGTCGCGCTTTGTGATAATTATTCCCGGGCCACAACGACTTGCAACTCGCGTATGGGAAATTGAGAAACATGTGCCGTTTTTGTAACAATGTGTTTATTTAAAACATGAGGCTAACTATTGAATTATATATTTGTTAGAGAATTTTTCAATAAATATCTTTTTAAGTTTGTAATTACGTTTTATCAATAACTTATAGTCGTCATGTTTTTGTTGTGTTTCATCGCTTTCGTAGTAGGGGACGCGACGGTGCGTGTCGAGCCGCTTTCCGCCTCCCTCACGCGCGAGGAATGCGTTTTCACTGATGTATCTCGACACTGTTCTTCCGTGTTAAGATCATGAAAATTCACCACGATATAGACGCGTATTTTCCACAGGTTGTAAATGGAGGAATAGATAAGTTGTCTTTAAAAATATATTTATATCGCGTCATAGATTTGCGGTGAAAATACATTTTTAATCCATTTTCTTTTATGACTATACGCTTATTGCTGAAATTGTTTAATTTATCTTAAATCCGACACCGACAAGTTTGTATACAACATCCTCGATCTGTGACTTGCTACGATACATTTCTTTTGTACATCCTTTCAAGCATTAGCCTATAACTAATAATTTTAATCATGTTGGCAAATAAAATTTTACTTCTTACTCTACTAATGTTAAAAACGCGAATATTTGGATGGGTGGATGAGTGTTTGTTTGAAGGTATCTCGCTCAAATTTGGCATAGATATAGAAAATGGTATGGAAGAACACACAGGCTACTCATTATTTTTTTAATACCACGCGGACGGAGTCGCGTGCGACAGCTAGTATTACATAAATTGTCATTAAATATGCGTTAAATTTTACTTATGAGTATGGATTTGTAATTTTAAACGCTTCGTTCCAAAACCAAAGGAGTCGGTTACATTGGTTGCAATCTGTAAGCAACGAATCTTGATATCAAATGTCGATATAGTGGAGTATTACATGTACACTCGTCTGTCGCAAGATCTCACCTGTTGGTGGAATGGCCGACTTACCGTTCGTTAGGCATTTTGCATACTGATTGCATTTAAATTACATATGTGATTTTAATTGATATAAAACTATAATTATTTTAGATCGTAGAATAAAAAACATGTAAATGGCAGTCGCCGTGACTCCATCCGCGCGGATTGAAAAAAAAAAAACATAATTCTATATTATGTCACATTTCATCGAGAGCCGTCCTGGAGATATCTACAAACAAACATTCATCCATCCATCCATCCATCATAAATTCGTATTTATAATGTTAATAAGATATCTCTTATAGCATTGGAAAATCAATAAAATCACATCAAAATCCGGTTTTTCTGTTTCATTGTTTTTAATTTTGATAGTGAGACCTAAAACTGACAATATTTTAGTACAGCATTAAATACTTAGTAGATTACAATTATCTTTCAAAAAGATTCTTAATATTAATAATCTTTACTTTGATAATATTTATTATAAGAATATTATTTATAGTTACGAGAACAAAAAAAAGCAGTTAATAGAAAATCTTTGCCGACATATTGATCAAATGTTAATTAAAAATACGCTTATTATTTTTATTTGTAATTAATGATGTATTTTATATATATTATGATGAATTCATTATATAGATTGTAATAAACATAAGTTGAAATAAAAATAAAAAAAGGCTTGACAGACGGACGGACAACAAATTGATTCTACAAGGTTTTTCCTTTCGAGGTACGGAACCCTAAAAATAATTATTAAACGAATATAAAAAGTTAAATAGGTATCGATTATCTAGTATAACTTGTTTATTTTAATGTTATGAAAATTGATTACCTTTAGTGTAAAGACACGAGGAAGCGGATGATAAGAACTGCTTCCTATTAATAAGTTCCAATATCATAGGAAGCAAAGAATACGGAAGTAAGAAATATATTTTGAAAAGAAAACTGGATCACTGTAAACAAGCAGATAATTCTTATAAAAATATATTAGTGTATATATGAATAAGTCTGTTGCCGATTAATTGCGAATTTCGTCACTTTTCAATTAAAACAAGCTAAGTATAAGATATAAAGACAGTCAAATTATAAAGTTTCATATTTTTTAAATGTTGCTGTTGTACACATTTGTTGCATTTAAAATGATATGTCAAATAGTTAATATCTCGGTCACTTCTTAATTTGCTAAAAATAATATCTAGAGAGATCGTAAATGTAGCGAAGTATACAAATGGTAGGTGGCACGTTAGAGTAGTTAAAATCATTTCACAAGTGTCAAGTAGCTGTTAATTGGATTCGACAATTTTCTTCTAAGTTGAGGTCGACTGGTTAGTAAGTTTATGACTTGACAAACTAAATTTCATACTGGTTTGTAATGAATTATGTAAGACTTGGATTAGAAGTTAGATGGAATGACGACTAATGTATGTATGGAGGATACCGAAGATGGGAGTCAGTTATTTTTTAGTGAATAACTGAATCCTTAGGGATTTGTAGCTTATGTAAGTCACTTGCCTGATGAAACTTATATACATATGTATATTGTATGTTATTAAGAGCGTTGGTGGCTCAGGGGTCAAGCACTTGACTTGCAATTTGCAGGTCCTAGGTTCGAATCCTGCCATATACCGATGTGTTTTCTGATTTACATATGTACATTTATCCGACGTTCTTACGGTAAAGGAAAACATCTTGATGCAACCTGCACATATCTGATAAGAAATTCAAAGATATGTGAAGTCAACCAACCCGCACTTAGCCAGCGTGGTTGACTATGGCCTAATCGCCCTTTACTTAGGGTAGGCTCTGAGCCCCTTGGTGGGGACGTATAGTGAGCTGATGATGATATTTAATGTTATAGTTATTATGTTTCGATATTGGATAAACATATTTTTTTTTGTAAAAAAGCTAATAATAATATATTAATAATCTTAACGCATATTTAAGTGACAAGTGCGTATTTAAATTATTATCCTTTTTTGTACATTCATAATTATGGCAATATAATAAAATATACAAATAAAATCATTACTAAAGTTTAATAAATAATTTACAACAGTTTATTTAATATTTTAATTAATCTTCAAAAGTCCATAAACTAATTATATGGCAAAGGTTATTTTGATATTACTTAGTCACGATCAAGCTACCGTGAATAATAAGAAAAAAAAACTATAAGACCGCACGACTCCATAAATAATAGTTCATATGAATATTAAACAAAATTGTGGTTTAAACAACAACATTGAAATTATAAATAATGTGTAAAATTATAATAATAATGACGTACTTTGTTTGAATTAAATACGCCTTTACTTCATATGGGCGAAAGAAAAACAACAAAGTTCAAAATTCCAGACGCATTAAAGTAACAACGCGGAAGGCCTCGGTGTGAGTTACAGAAAAAATGAACCGGATCTCTTCACAAATGTCACACGAGTACAAAGTCTCGGTGTAGCGATGAAACAATTCGCAGAGTACTGATACATTTCTGTACGAAGAAAGATATCTGTTGATAGGGGCTTATAATGTAAAATAATTTAAATAGAAGGCTTCAGAAACATTCATATGGGCTGATATTTTTTCCGCGTAAACTCTTAACTAGGACAAATAAATAAGTAGTTTAAGTTTGTTGTTTTATGACAAGTAACAATTGAAATAAATGTTAAGAAATGTAATAAAATACTTAGTCGAAATTAATCATTAGGATAAACGATTCAGATGTAAGAAGTGATTCAGGCTTTATCAAGAACTCCGATGAAATGTTTATTTTTTATTGTTATTCGTCTATTGTTATCATATGTTTTGTGGGGGTTTTAACTCCCACTTATATGTCAAAGGGGACACAACCTTGCTAACTATAATAACTTGAGTACTTATTCGATGTACTTTATCTCGACTGTTGACAAATAACGCCTCCCCCTACGTCGTAGCAAGGTCGCTGAATGATCGACCGGTTTGAAAAGTAGAGCTTTAATAATTCCACTTATTATACAAACTTAGAAGCAATACTCTGTTATGTTAATTCTAAAATGATAGTCAATGAAATACTTTGCTTAGATTCGGTTTTCACTTCCTATAAAGATTTCAAATGCATGAGTTTGGTGAAAAATTGGAACTTGTCCTTAATCTTGCAACAAAAAATATATCTCTTGTATACATACGTTTGTAACAGTCTTACGTAGTTTTCAATAATAGAAATAAAACTTTGATTTAATAACTGACTGCTAAGGTTTTTTAAAACGTCAATAGTTTACCCATCAAGTTTTTGTTGTTCTTACGTTTTAGAAGTAGACATTTTAAATGGTTTTTTGAGCAGTTTAAATACAATATCTTAAATAAACTGATAGTTTAGTAAATAATGGTTCTTGACATATTTGGTCCGAGGGTTTTTTATGATTTTGGCGTTAACTATTGTTGTGAAATAGAGTAGAACCTAAGATTTATATACATAATGTTGACTGAGTTTTTGTCATATGTTCTGAAAGGTCAAATCGTGATCGCAATCGATTGACAATCGATTTGAGTTAGTCGTAAATAATCGAGTACTTGTAGCATTGGAATAAGGTGTATGATGGGATATTTGTATAAATGCAAAGAAATCGCCGCGCCAGCGTCACGTCAAGAGGTCGGTGTCGGTGGCGCAAGGGCGCGCGTTTGGAATACAAGAGAGTCGGCCTACTTAGTGAAATGTCAACGTCATGTCACTTTAATATAATGATGTTGTTTTTTGTTACAGGTAATTTATTTCGTTACTGATGCGACGATGCGGTAGTATCGTGAGTGAGTTTTTAAAGTTGGACTTAATAGTTTTTGTTAGAGAAGACACGTATTTTTTTCGAACAGTAATTTCGGCTTTTATATAACAGTACGGCTTACATTTAATAATATCTTTAACTTCGTTTCTAGCTATACAATAGCATGCATCTCATTTATGCATCAACACAATTTTCGTAGACTACGTTTATATTACTAGTTGTGCATAAGTAAAATATACTGTCCAATCATCGCTAGATTATAATGAGATATTGATCGAAATATAAGAAATCCATGAATATAAAAGTTAGTTTGTCAAATAAATTAATTTCTATGTAACAATCAGGAGATTGATAACACTGTAATTAAGAAGACGCAAAGTGAGTTTCAAGCTTTCCTTTATTACTTTTCAGATATCCTTTGTTATATAGTACGTTCTAGATTGTTGTTTACTTGGCGGGTTTTTTCCGATAATTTTACAAAATTATATTCGTTTACAAAATGTATTGTTGCAACAGCAGTGCGTTTACTTCATGTATGTAGAGCCTACGCGGAAGTAACTACAGGTAATGCTACAGATATAAAGACCAAACGACCTTCGGCTATCGAAGGTTGATTGTAGAATAGGGCGACCACTCTTTAAATTATTATAGGATAGTATTTTTTACTTACAATAAACGACGACGTATACATGCTTTTTTATTTGTAGTCCCATTCTTATGCAGTTATATTTAGTATATTTAATTATGATAGTTATTTTTTAATTCGGTTTCTGCAACTATATTAGATCAATGATCTTTGATTGGCATGACCTTGAAGTTTGTTTTTAATTATTAAAACAAAGTAGCGAAATCTTAATGTTTGAATAAATTTACATTTACATAACGACACGTGAATGAAATCGTAGTAAATTAAATTCTGTCGGAAATATGTAAATATTTGATATATTTCGAAAAATTATAATGATAATATCATTTTTATTTACATCTTCGTCTCATTGTGATTTATTGTTAAAATAAATAATGCAGAGTTCTGAGGAAATCTTAAGCTTACTTAATAATTATCAAACAGAAATATGAGAAATAATACATTTTACGAAAATAATAAGATAAAGAAGAGTGTCCTCAAACAGTAACGTGTTATGGTGACCCTACACAAAATTCACCTCCACCTTTCACTGAGCTCATTCCGCTGAGCTCGTTATAATTTGTAATGGATTTATTGATGTTGTCTCAAGTATGCAATATCGAGTGTATTACATTTATTTTTTATACAAAAACACTCCTTATTTAGCATTGTTATTGTCTTTAATATCCAGGTAAACAGATAAACCTGTTCCATTAAAAAGATCTGATCAATAAGTATGCGTAACGTTCATATTCCTCTGTGTTCCGTCAATAACAATTTTCTCTGCTGGTAAACATTTTGATATTGAATCAAATTGGATGGCTGATTCATATTTTTTTAATTCATCAAAAATTGTTTGTACCTAAAGTATTTTGAAACGTGAAACAAACACTGTCATTTCTAGATTATTCACAAATAAACATGATCGCCTAGTAATAGCTGATTTATTTACTCTTTAATTAAATCTTATATTATAATATTTTTTCTTGACGTCGATAAATTTTCCGCGCGGCAACTGGTCACCCTACAAGGCGTGGTCAGGCAAGGACACCAATACCATTCACTTGCGTTTCTATGTAGTTCAATTTGCCCGTAGGTGATCGTACGGTTAACCAAATCTGCTATTAGGGTTGCCAAATTTTAAGGATAGATTATGGGCGAAAAAAGATCTTCATTAGCCATTTTTCAGCCCTTGATTCCTTAACGGATATTGAGAAAGACGATATCAGTAAATTTTGTTCATACTTCTCACTCTGAACCGAAGCATCTTAGTCATACCCTTAGCATGAATTTGCATCGACAAACCCGCAGCATTCGGTGTAAATGCAGAGGTGACAACCCTATCTACAAGTCTGCAAAGACTAGGATCATTGTAAAATATGGCACGTACTTATTACGTTGAGTTTGATGCTGCAATATAATCGTAACACTATTTGATTAATAAATGATATGTTAGGTTTTTGAATATGGTTTATTGGTATTATACGTTGTATCACGTTTGTATATGTTTGTTGCATTTTGTTTAAAAGATCAGTGGCTCAAGAATATTAGGTATGTAAATCTTACATTTTACAAATGAACGATGAATAAAATATTTTGTTTTATTTTATAGAGTTAATCCCTTAAAATGAATACATTTTATACAAAAAGTAAATTAACTCGAGCCATGATAAAATAACCGAATATTAAAATAAACCGAGTCGTTTTACGCCTGTCATTTTAAAATACACCCGAATCAAAAACCAATATAAATTAGTGTGGCGTGTGTACATCAAAATACATAAAAAAAAAGGTTTTCTTATCGAATGAATTAATTGGGTTCTGTTCGGTGCATTGATAGAGATATTGATTTTGAGTTAGCAGACTTTTTTTTTAAGACTTATAAACTAAAGGTGCTTTTGTTGTACTTTTTTAATGTTTTATTTTTAAAAATACAAGCAGGAAAATGTTGGTCAAAACTGTAAGCACATCTCACATCCGTGCAAAAATTTAAAGGCTGTCCTTCAATGACTATGTATTGACGCATCGCAAGTTTGTTGTTTTAACGTGTACAGTGTAATAAGCGTTTGGTATTTATAATTATTTTCAATTATTGTTTGGTATTTTTTTTTAGTGACTAAACATTATGATGCTGTTGTCTGCATTTATATTTAAAATATACATTTTAAAACAACTTTATAAATTGTTTTTGCATAAAAATAATCTTATATATAAAGATTTTCATGTCACAATGTTAGTTACCATGCTACTCGGAAACAGCTTGACCAATTTTTATGTAATTTAATATGCATTTTCAGGCGGTCCTAGAATCGGCTACTATCTATTGTTTAATCCCGCGCGGTCGGAGTCGCGGGTCACAGCTAGTATAATATGTAATATTAATTATACTAGTAATATAATTAAGGCAATAGACTACCAGCTTGATAACAGAAATAAGTAACAAATGGCTACATTTTATTTAAGACATGTCAATTATAAAGCGTTAAATAAAACGGATGTTTGAAAATAGTCGTATGTATATTTTTTGCTTATTATAATTGAACTTATCAACATTCAGACGACATACTCGACTGTCAGTTTTTGCAAGTGTCGACTCAAATAGTAATTGAATTCTTTTAAGTCATTAAATAATCTCAACATGAAACTAATAATGTTTCGAATTGTGAGCCTAAATAAGGAATGATTTGTGTTAGTCCTGTTTTTTGGTTGTAAAAAAAATTGAGCGTCGGTTGCTCAGGGGTTAAGCACTTGACTTGTAATCTGCAGGTCTTGGGTTCGAATCCCGACATGTACCAATGTGTTTTTCGATTTCGGTTTACATATGTACATTTATCCGACGTTCTTACGGTTATAGAAAATATCGTCATCCAATCTGCACATATCTGCGAAGAAATTCAAAGATATGTGTGCCAGCGTGTGTGACTATGACCTTATCACCCCTAACTTAGGGTAGGCTCCGAACCCCTTGGTGGGGACTTATAGTGGTCTAATGATAATGTAAAATAATTTAGTTTGCATGCGAAAAATTATAATAAAAACTACTAAGTATAAGTAAGAACAATAAGCACAGTTTTATAATTGAACAGTGTCGCAATTTGTGCAGACAATTTGCAATACTCTACTGGCAAATTATAGATTATAGTCAAATAGAAAAAAACTAGATCTTACAATAATATGCTACGGACAAATTGCTAGACCTTGTCAAATAGCGCTTGGTAACATTAAAGTACAGTTATGTACAATATGCACAAATATATTTATTTTACAATCACATAAGAAACACAAAAATACTACGTTTTATTCAAAGCTCAAATGTTTGATATTAATCGACTGTTTATAATTCGCCTAGGAATATTACAAAAAGGCTGCATAAATGCATCATGCATGATCATTTGATTGGTTGATAACAAATGCATTTTCAAAAAGCAGTCATAAAGATGAGCCTCGACTGTCAAATACTCTTGTCTTGTATTAAGAACACTTCTCTTATTCATTTATTAACCTTATTCTTAATATATTATATTTCATATATAAAATGAAAAAAATATACAAAATATATTGTATTAAAAATAGAGCACCACCGGCTGCGGAGTCCCATGACTCAAACAACCAGTGGTAAGGGCTGCAGAGACATGCTCACGATGCGTGCGGTTTCTAGGATAACTGCCTTTTGTATCGGGCCCTTAATCCAACTGTTTAGCGAAAGCTTCTTGAGATGTTGGTCACTTACAAATATACTTATTATTAGGTTAGTCATGTAAATTTAAATAAAAAAAATATACAATAAGCAAACATATATTTACACACTTTGACGTTGACTGTACATTGCGCAAAGCTTTAGAACAATTCCATATAATGTATAGGAGAACGGTAGGGCTTGCACTGATTTGCCTGCGCAGTAATTCGCTTGTCACGAAATGACATTCGTTTCATGGACGTCTGTTTCACCTAAATACTAGTTGCTACAAATATATCTGCTTTGAAAATGTAGACTATCAGATTGTTAAATATCAGACATTTACAATATTAATTGTAATGTTCAATTGTTTACTATTTCGTTGTATCATCTCTATATT
The DNA here is from genome assembly GCF_000836235.2 of Papilio xuthus. Taxonomy (NCBI): domain Eukaryota; kingdom Metazoa; phylum Arthropoda; class Insecta; order Lepidoptera; family Papilionidae; genus Papilio; species Papilio xuthus. The sequence continues at coordinate 8,808,587 of NW_013532703.1, read as the reverse complement.
AGGTTCTGTATTAGCTTTATAATTTATTCTGAAATAAAAATCCAAAATGTTCTAATTATTGATGAAGCTAGTCTTTCAACACAATGTTAAATCATTGTATGGTTTATCATAAATTAAAAATAAATTAGCAACAGTGTTCCATCATCAAGTTATAATTTTAATGTCATTAGCAAAATCTATGCACGATAAATATACAATTTGTACCAACGTATTAGTGTTTTCATCGTACATAATTGCTAATACGCATACGTTCACGAACATCGGTCAGTGAAGACCGGTCAAGGTCAAGTATCCCTTTCTCAATAATCTCTTTAATTTTCCCCAACATGTTGCAACTAGTTTTGACCTTAATCGGACACGTCTTCTATACACTGCCTCTCTGAGTTAAGCCTACCCATTATTTGTGATTCATCTAAAAATTTTTTTTAGATATCACACCTCTCCAAGTACGTCTCTGTTCGTAGTCCGTGTTATGTCATGCTGATCACATAACTTTCACCTTTGACCGCGAGATGAGCCCAACGTCATTGAACTTGACATCTAAATAAATAGACACACCAAGCTGTTTGCATTACGAAAAAATATTTTCATTTTCTATCTTTTTTGCTTTAAAGAGTATGTGATCGTAATACATATATTATTGTACATGTGTTTGGAAACACATCAAAGATCAGATAAAAGAATACAAGAGCCAATTTAGGTAGAACCTTAGTACATTTGCCAACTTCTATTACAAATACGTTTTTTTTAATTGTAAAACTAGTAGAAGTTTACTATGCGAATGTCCAGTATTCGTAGTTTGTGTAGTATCACTATGTAACATATTGTTGCAAAAATAATATAATGAGTTGGCCTTAACCTAAGTAATATAAATATAATGCGAGACAGTTAACGACAAACTGATTGTAGCAAAAACATATCCTTACAATGTTCTCATCACGAATGTATCTAATCAAATAAGTTCTACTCGGTCTAGAACATTATTCATAATCAGGCGTTGATTCTTCGAATCGATCCTTGATACGAAACTTCTATTAAATCGTTTATGCTTCGTTAATCTTTCGCTTTTAATATTTTGTTCCGATTGATTAAAGTCTAAAGTCTTTCAAATGGTCTAACAACTTGTCAATTCGTGGCTGCAATCCGATCGACTTTGTTCTAGATATTTTGAAAGTGAACATTAGAGGTCACAGGAATAATAGATTGCGAATAAAAACTGTCTAAATATCAGTATCGGTTACCTTGTAAATAAAACGCGGTCAGTTTTATACAATTCAGATTAGCTTAAAAATGTCTTTGATAAAATTAAATAAAATTTAATTCTATAGTTAGTTATTTCATTCAGAATTGTCTCAATGGGGGATTGAAGACAATTACGTAATATTTACTTGTTGGCGCGTTAAATTAGACTGGAGACTTGTTTTTTTTCTTGTTTTTCACAGCGCTGTGATTGTAGGCATCTGTATTCGTTATGCAATGGCGCTAATGACCTATTGTTTTAAAAAAGAACGGAAATTATTAGGTAGTTCCGGTTCCAGTGGCAGTAAAGGACAGAAGTTTTCATTCAACGTCAGATGTTTGTTGCAATCCAGAGGTTGTAAACATTTTTGTTTGTCGGTTTTTTTAACACTTAACCAATAATTACATTGAAATGTATTTTACGATGTCGTTTGAAAATAATTTAAAAAATGTTGTTTAAATTGCTCAACACTAATATATTTTTTATTTATTTTTTTCAATGGTTGAATACTTCCTGTAAAACTATGTAGAAATATTATCAGATAGGCTTTAAAATCTGCTTACAGATTTTACAATTTTTATAATAAAAGCACTTAGACTAATTTTCCCCAAGATTTGTTAAGATAGCAAACCAAGCGATGGTAGATTGTTCCAAAAAAAGGTTACAAACAACTGAACATCAATTATTTCCGCTCGTCATTCGAAGAGTGGTTGTTTTGTTACATTGTTCGCGTATTGTTAGCAAGAAGGCATCGTATCAGGATATCGCTGTGCGTTCAATCAATGCTATTCACCCGTCCAAGGCGTCCTCGGCTATAGTTTCCTCCGGCATTCTTCAGACAGCACAATGTACTCGTGGACCGCGATCGCAACAATTGACTTTATCATAGCATCGAATACCGCCTAAGGCATGTAGATTGATAACCGGAAAATAGTGAATAGGATGCGAACTATTCAAGCTACAAGTATTTTTTTTAAATAGCTTAAATAAAAGTTTGAATAAGGAAGTTTTGATGTTTGTTTGCAGAACCTTAATGTACTTACTAACATGTTTATTATTTACAGTTTAAACAAAAGAACCGTGTTGATTTAAATTTATTCTTTTTTTGAACTCGACTAAAAACCCGTTAACTCAAATTGAATTCTGTTACGGGGATGTTTTTAAAACATTTATTTATACCACACGTATTTCAGGTACCGTTGCCATGTCAATCCAATGTTTATACACTGTTTAATCTTAAATTTAATCGTTTAAAATAATTCCAAAAGGAAGTATTAAAGAGGAAAATGTTTTAACGTCAGTTTGTTTAGCGCTTGAATAAATATTACACAATTTAAATATCAGTTTTGACGAGATGGAGTTGGACAAATATTGTTTGTAATACAGCATATTTATATTAAAACTTGAACGAAGTTTTATAAACTAACTAGCAGTCACCCGTGTCGTAGACCATGTGTTCTTCCAGAGTATGTTCTACATCTATGAAAAATTTCAGCGACAATCATGCAGCCGTTCCGGAAATACCTTCTAACATCCATCCATCCAAAATAACGCTACACTAAATGTATCTTCATTTATATTTAATATATAACTTATACTGTTATATTTATCGTTTTTTTGTTTAATTTTGTCAAGAAAATTGTGCAAGTTAAAATTAATTTTCAAAGTCTCTCCTCTCGCTATACTCACTCTATATTGCAACACAGATCTGTCTTACTTTTTATCAATTTAATGTAAATAAATAGTAAAGTTATTTCTTCTATATTTAATTCAATTGTTTTCTTACCATAATAATCGATTATAATCTATAAAATCGCTGCATCGATTGTCCATTGCACCAGAGCAACGATTGCTGCAATCTTAACTTTCACCCAATGCAACGCTGCACTTTTAAAAATAAGCTATCGACGTTGTTACATCAATTTGTTTGATCGATGATAAAAAATATCTCACGCATGTCGATTTAAATTTGATAATCGATTAATTAGATATATTATTTATGGCCATCAAATATAATCGAATTACTATTAAAGCTTCAGTAAACTTAAATAGTTTTGGTAGAATCAGCAGAATAGAAAAACAAGAGTTACGTTCTTCATATATTCTATCTGCAAGCTTAAAATTTAGCTTTTTTGAATAAAACGCAACTAATTTATTAAAAAGTTAACTTTACTAATATCATAAATGCAAATGTTTGGATTGATTTATGGAGGAATAGATGGATGTTTGTTACAAGGTATCTCCGAACAGCTGCATGGATCTCGCCGACATTTTTTATAGACGTTGAACTTAAGTCATAATTAATGATTTTTTAAGTCCGCGCGGACGGAGTCGCAGGCGACAGTTAATAACAGAATAATCTAGCAATATGAAAACTGTTGAATTAAATAAATAGTCTTCATGCGATTCCAGATTAATGTACAGAGAAAAAAAATAATACACAGTAGTATGATGATGTAAACACGTAAGTATGCCCCCTGAGCGCCCGCGAGCCGAGATGAGGTCGCGGATTACTGTTGGGTGCACGCGCGGCCGTCGCATCAACCTCGACCTTGTTGATTTACTTACGCAATACTTAAGATGCTACAAAGCTACGTTAAAGTTCACTTTTTATTTATGTGAAGAAATTTAATAAAAAATTGTTTTTTCTGGTAAACATTTCAAAATATAAGAAAAAGAAAGAACATACTAAATATGCATAATAATAAAAATATTATGAGTCTTATTAATAAACTTACTTGAAAATAGAACAATGTCTTAAGTGTTTTAATGATTCGCTTCATATTTTTGTGATTTTTGGTGGCCATTTACCGTGTTGTTTACCTTACATTTTATATGTTAATGATGTATTTATTACTGTGTACTTGGTACGCTTATTTCAGTAGTGTAGAAACAATATGCAATCCGATGAGAGTCACGAAAAACATTTAGTTCGTCATTTCTAAAGTTGCAAAATCACCAATGACCCAAAACCATCAATCAGTTGCAACTAGATTCCAATCAGCGGTTCATTATTGACTTGACTTTTAACAAAATGGCTTCTACATGCCGTATCCGATTGGGGCATATACAAATAAGGCAATCATCGTTCTATTCCTAATCTGATCGTATAGTTTAAAGGAATATTAATAGATCGAAAATGATCGATGGAAAAAAATAATCGAAAGATGAAGGTAATCTTTTGATTACTTTTTTGTTCTTTAGCTCACGTATGGTTATTGTTAGAATATTTTGTTCACTTCTTGTATTAGCTTACTTGTATTTGTATATTAGCTGTCGCCCGCGACTGCGTCTGCGCGGAATTAACAAAACTTAATTAGTAGCCTATGTGTTCTTCCAGACTATGTTCTACATCTATGTCGAATTTCAGCGAGATCTATTATTATATTTTCGCATTTATAATATTAGTAAGATTTTAATTAAATTTATTAGAAGCATTATTTTGAAGTTTTACTCTTAGTAACATAATATCTGATATGTTTGAATTAAAGCCTACCGCAAACAACATCTGACCGCAAGGCTGTGAGCTGTGAGAGAGGCAACAAGCACCGCGCCGAGTTCGACCGCAAAACATTTACTAGGGTGCAATGAACTTGACGTGATGCTCAACATGATTTGTTGCAAGATGAGTCTCGATTACGTTAACTATTATTTGTTTTCATTTATTTTTATGCATTAGATTATTATTAAATTACATCAATTTCCAATAAAATGATATAAGTTCATATTCACTTTTGATTAATTTTATCTTAAACTTCATTCTATTCTATATTTTGTAACGTTATTTAATAGATATCGTTACAAAATATCTATCAAGAGTCAGTTTATAAGTGTTAATATATACAGTTTCCATTAGGCTTCATTCGGTCGCTTTGATGTGTTTCAACGCCCTCTAATTACGTATTAATATTACGACACATAATAAGTATCCTGTTCAAATAATTGCGATGTTATAGCGCATAACGTTCAGCTGTGTAATTAATATCTAATGGTTCAATTCACAGGATGATATCGTTGTTGTGTTATTTTTTGTTTAACTTCAATTATAGATAATCACAGTTACGGCACATCATTCATAAGTTATTTCCTGTTATTTTAGGGACTTTTATTCAATGAAATGATTCACGGGACTAACTAACCTAAATTCACTTTAATTAATTGACTCTAATTCAAGCAGAGCTTTTGATTTGAAGCTTTTACGGTATTATTATTCTTCCTATTTTTTTTTATCTCCAGATATTTCAGGACAGTTATTAACATAAATAAGTACCAGTGTATATTATAAAAATACAATAAAATTTTTACAATAGAGATATAGAGTAGAGATATCAAACATCCCCGGATATGTAAGTACTCCTTTTCTCGTTTACTTAACTAAGCTAAGCTGCTTAGATAAGTTGCAGTATCGCCAATCAGTGTCTACCAATCGGAGCGCAATTAAGGTGACAAGTTGGTTAGAAACAATCCAGCTTAAGGAATGCTATTGCACTCAGTCTCAGTTCGAAAGCGATAGTGGCCTCGCGGCCGGTTCCATTCTCCAAGTTCCAATGAAGGTGAAAACTGTACATGTCCGGGTGGAAGTCCACCAAGGTCACAGATTATGTTTCTAATTATGCAAGATGATATAGATAAATATGTCTCAAAATCTATGTTTCATTAGAATATAATAAATTTTACTGTTCTTATGAAAGTTATAGCAGTTTCATCATCATCATCAGCTCACTATACGTCCCCACCGAGGGGCTCGGAGCGTACCCTAAGTTAAGGGTGATTAGGCCATAGTCAACCACGCTGGCCAAGTGCATATAGCAGTTTATTAGATCACAAATAAATTTAACAAACATATTTTTAATTAATGACCACGTGTTCGTGGAATTAAAGAATCTAGTAATAAATTTACCCTATGTAACCCAAAAGTGAAAGAATTTTTCATATTGGTTTAGTAATGTCGGAACCTATTCAACGCAATCAATATAATCTTTCCTTTTTATAATAGTACTATAGACAAACTAATACTGCTTTAATTTTCCATGATTCCAGATTACTGTATTTGTAGACAGTTTCAAGAAATAGAGGCATGTAAATAGTTGAAATTAGATCGATAGACAAACCAGTTGAAATGTGCTAAGAAAACGTGTGCAGGTGAGTCGTGATATAGCCTACAATGATTGTTCTCTTATAACGCAATATAACTTCTAAATAGAACAAATAACAACGTGTGGTAGATTTATGTTAGATTTCGTTTACTTTACAAATTGTACTTAAACTAACTTGTGTTATTTCAAATTAATCTTACATTTAGTTTGCAACCGAGCTCTTTCACATGAAAATGTTTATTTAGACACTTACCAATTTATGTAAACCAACGATTAATAGAAACACATATTGATTAAGTTGACAACGTTTTATATGATAAAAAGTTTATTCTATAACAATCTTATCTTACTTAATTCTTTTTAGTAGTATTATAAATGCGTATGTTTGGATGGCTGGATGTTTTTTTGAAAGTATCTCCAGAACGCCTGCATCGATCTCGCTGAAATTTGGCATAGATGTAGATCGTAGTGTGGAAGAACACATCGGCTAATAATTCAGTATTTTTTTTTAATTTCACGCGGTCTGAATCGCGGGCGATAGCTAGTTTTTCTTATAAATCTGTAAGTGTTATATAGTTCTGAGATCAACATCCTATTTATTTTTAAATGTCAAAGGCGTGTACAATGAATTAATAAGATAATTCATATTTGTCTAAGATTGTGGTATAATAAATAACGAATGTAAGTTTCACAAGAGATCGCGACGTGGGACTGCGTCGGAAATGTATGAACATTAGAATTAATCAGGTTCATTGGAACGCCCTGCAGTGCGCCGCCCTGACGCAACCGCATACGTTACGAAAAAAACGTGCGTAGCTAGTGAAACCAATCAGACCTTTGTATAAAAGATTAGACAATAAAAACAAATGTAGTTCACTTAATAAGGTGAAATTATTTTCTGAGATCCCTAAATATAAAGATTTATCGATCAATCACATTTTGAAAAATGTAAGACGTATCTAACATAAACCCAAAAATCTCTTGAACATTTTTACCCTCGATACTGGACTTAATAAGGATATATAAGATATAATGTGTTAGATTAAAAAAATAAGTCTCTACAAATATTCTTGATATGCAATAAGAGTTTGGAATCGAAGCCGAGAACCATGACCTGGTATTGATATGCTCTGTTCTTAACAAGTCAACAAGTTTCTTATATTATGATCATTCAACATATGTACCTCAAAAATTCTTGATATGGGTCACAATTTTTTTTGTTTTTTTTTCTGAACAATTTATGATGTAATGCTGACAAAAAATGTTGTCTTTTTTCACACGAATTTTTTTCACTTCGACTGCAAAATTATGGTTAAAAATCTTTAAATGTTAACTAAACGATAGTCAAGAAACTTTCAGCTTTATCATGTAGCTAAAGGTATATACTACTTATATTTATATATGTATATCGTTGACGAAGTATCTAGTTAGAAAAAAAACTCCACCGTAAGATATAAACTAAAAACCTGTAGGTGAAGCTTTCGCCGACGGTCAATGCCATCGACGTCGTCACACTGCATTGGGTTGCATATTAGATAAAATTATAGAATGCTCGTATGCAGTATGACCAGTTACAATGAAATTTAACATTTTCAAATATGGAACTGAAAGTGGTCGTTTAGAATCCGGTTTAATTTAAATATGTTTTTAAAATCATCACTTACCGTGAGTTTCTAAACCAAAATCCCCTAAAATATATTGTTTTCTCTGTCTAATCAATGACAATTTTCTAATATGACGATATATTTTATATAGCGAGTTTGGTGTCAGAAACCAACGGGTGCTGACACTAAAATACTTTTTTATGGAAGATTTAATTAAGTATTTTTAGTTGAGTTTATAACATTTTTAAAGTGATATTGCACATTTTAAATGACATGGACGTCCTTAACCTACAGATGAGTTAAGGATTTCCATTTCGTTTTGTCCGTATATGTTTTCAATATGTCTCCATAAATAAGTGCGCTTATTACATCATATATGACATCAATAGTTCTGGACAGCGGGATGCGTAATCGCATCAGTATTCGATGTATCGCACTTGATACTTTCACTAGACGGAGCCATTCCCGAACTGTACCGAACTGTACCGCAGTGTATCACACTGTACTGCAGTGTACCGGCCGATAGAGACGCCGTGAGTTGAATCTGTTAACAACTAGAGCGGAACAATTGCGACAATACGTCAATAACACGATAATTCGCAAAGAATATCCGATAGTTACTCAAAACGATTTCAAGTCGCTGGAGAAATTGACGTAACGTCTGCTTTAGTTTTAAATCATAACGCTGTTATCATTTATTATTTTTTTAAATTAGGTATGTCAAATCTTATGTAATTCATTAAATTTATCAAGTGCCTTTATTTTAATATAGTTTTTTTTAATCAAAAATACGACCAGATCAGAGAAATAAAGTAAAAAGCAGTTTTTAATAAACGAATCGGCGGGAGCACCAAACGAAAGACTACAACTTCAAATATTAAGTTTAATTGAAACGTTTAACTGTTTGCTAAAAGGTATGAATACAATTTGGCGTGTCACTGGCTTGCTTGACGCCGTTTACCTAAAAAAGACAATTGTAACACTAAACAAAAAGCTAATTAAAGTAAACGGCTCAGTATTATATAAATGACGGAACTACGCAAAAATGTTTCATAGAAAACTAACAATTGAAAACAATCTAAAACAAATTGCATAATGTTGAGCACGCCTATCTAAATTCGGTCAGCGCCGGCGGCCTGTTATATTTAATGAATAATTACATAGTATCAAAACTATTGCATCACCTCCGATTACCATTTACATTGATAAGTACGTCTATAAAAGTATCAAGAAAAGTTGGACTAGATTAAGCAAGAAGATTTGCAAATTGTTTCTAATCACGTATTAAATGTATAGATGTATCCATCCGTCCTTCCGTTACGGCTTTCTCTGCGCGTGAGTGCAATCACAAGTGCGTGGCGTAACATGTGGCACTGCCCTAAGAGTCAGTACAGTCCGGTGCTTAAGTGTGTCAATGTTTTAATTAAATTGCGAAGGCGACCATTAATGTTGGCACTCAACATTGTTAAGTAATTCCTAGCTCGTTTATGTTGGCGTTAATGAGTGAAAATGAAATCTGATAACAGTTTATAGTGTTCATTGTGGTTGTTAGTTTAAGAACCTTGAGTGGTTGTGAATGTACCGTACTTATCAAGTATCGTTAAAATCTGTAAGTAATATCTCATATATCATTTTCGTGGTGATACTGTTGAAAACTGTAATTCAATTCAGTTGTATTAGTGGGTAGTTGTAAAGCAAAAAGCACATTATCGCTTATTAAAATAGTTTAAAATGTATTATAAACAAAGAGGTTGTGCAAGTCGAATCGTAATAGAAAATTGTTTCCTTAACGTGAAATTACGCCGTGGTATTCCACTGTAGTCGGTAGTCGAGAGTTAGGTCGGCAATTTGAACGCCACTCGTATGTAAGCGCTCGCTCACGACTCCCCTTTGTGGAAATTAGACTAATAGAGCGTTACACATTATGCAACTGTTTTCAAATTACAGATATTAAAGGCAATGGATTAGAGGAAGCTTCGGTTCGTGTAACTTTCGAGTAATAACTTTAAAATGATTTTTAAAACCTTTTAAATGGTATATTGATTTCAGGTAGATATTTAAGGCGGCTAAGTACTCCTATAGCAAATAAGTATATAAGATGACAATCAGTCTTCGTTTATGTTTTCATATCGTAAACTAAATATAATATTTTTAATGCTATTGCACGAGATTGTACATTCGATGCGTGTCTACCAATTTGATCGCAGTCACTCATCTTTCTAAGGTTAATGACTTTAAAACTCAAGGCGAATGTTAAGCAAATCTTTACATTAGACGATAATCGATTTGTCAACAGAAATCGATTAAGTGTAATTTGATTTTCATTAGACGAATTCCCTTAGTTTTACGTTGTCTTAGCCTTGGATGTTAGGGTTGCCACCTATTGAAATTTGAGTTTGTCACCGGTACATTGACGTGGTTTTTTTGCTACTTGTATTTATATTTATACAATGGCAGCCCAACGCTTACCTATAGAGAAATAAACGTTTTTACGGAACTTTATGAACTGTGTTCTCTAAAGCAACAAATGTCTTCATGCAATTATTTAATATAAACATGCAACTTATACCTAAAAAAATTACGTAAGGCAAAGTAAGCGACCTAGTTTGATATCACGTTCGCATTTGGCACAGTTCTCCAAGGTCCCTCTTGTATCCAGACTTCAGATCTGCTTCACGTTGCGGTGACGAAATCAACCGCAAGTTCCTTCCGTCAATACGTGACCGAAACACCGCACTAAATGTAACGTGGGAATATGTCTTTTCATTTTTTTAATCTGTAGCCATGATCTAACACAACTATTATGATTTAACGCAAATGTAGAACAAAATTTAGTAAATTTGCAATCCTTTGTTGAGCTCAGGGTCCAGACTATCGAGTATTGTAAGAATTGATCTAGGTAATAAATATTCTTACACCAGTGGCTGTAAATTATAAATCTCAAAAGATTTACGCAAGCAGCAAGCATGGCGGACACACGTAACTAGTTCTTGTCGTAAGGCGATCTAGCGACTGAGATTGTACCAAAGTTCTATCGACTGAAAGGACTATTGAGCTGGCAATAAAATGTGTACAGTTTAAGTTATCAGAACAAAGCGGGTTATTCATTATAAAGAAAATTGCAACGTTGTGTAATTTTATAGCTTGTTAGGGATAAAAAATACTTAAAAGTGAATAAACCAATATACTCAAATATTGTCAAATGAATAGCGCATGTTTCGCAGAATTTATTTCTATTTTTGTAGTGTTTTATTTTTATTTTATCAAGCCGAGAACAGATTGCTGTGAAGGCAGTTCGCCTAGATATATGTGAAGGCACTTCAGGATAAGCCCGAATTTCAGTAATAAACAGCACGAAAAAGAAGAAGAGAATTATATGATCGCTATTGCTTATACTTTGGGCCCTCAGGTGTCGGCAGAGGCGCGTGCGGAGAGCGCGTAACTCCTTATCAGATGATCGCATAACAACGCTCCGACACTCTGCTGCTTATTTTAATGGTTTCTGTAACCTCGCAATACATTATGGGAATGCGTATTTTATTTCGAATATTCCACTTCTATTTGGATTTTATTATAAAAGTTTTTTTTATACCTACTATAAAATATATTCTAAGTGATTAGAAAATAGCATTTCAGAACAGTGTAATGTTATTTACCCTTTTAAAAGGGTGTGTAGAATTTATCGAACAAAAGCCATGCAATAATTATTTGATTACATCGAACGTAATGCAAGTAATGGGGCTATGCAATCTTATTATGTCAGTCATTAAAATAGTGTTAGTAATGTTTTCATTGTAACGATGTCCTACATTCTGTTATATGATTTGTTTTGTATTGAATAATATTTATGCCGGTTTAATTAAGTAATAAACTAATTTTCATTTCAATTTTTACTTATGTAAAGAAAGTATATAAAATTTGCCAAATATTGAATGAGGAATTAATAAAAAAACAAATTTATTGAAATGAAACTTATTGCGTATAAAATTGCATAGAAGTAAGCTTTTTAATAAGTGTTCATCCTCATCAGCACTATTAGTCACTGACGGGCCATAGTCAACCACGCTGGCTCAATGCGAGTTGTTTAACTTCAAACAAATCTTTCAATCACTTCTCAGATATATGCAGGTTGCATCACGATGTTTTCTTGTACCGTAAGAACGTCGGATAAATGTACATATGTAAATCGAAATCGAAAAACACATTGTTACATGGCGGAATTCGAACCTAGGACCTGCAGATTACAAGTCAAGTGCTTAACTTTAGCCAGCGACGCTTCGTTAATAAGTAACGTCTAAATTGCATGAATATTTTTTTTAATTTATATTACAAGAATGTTTCAATTAAATGTTGTAACGTTTTTGTCAATATACGAGCATGCTTTAATTGTTTTTATGACATTAGACACAGTGAGTAGGCCGATTTGATTCTATAAATTGCGGTACGTCCCAGTCGGTGATTTACATTTAGATCGTGAGCGAGCTATTAGTTAGCTGCGTTGCTATTATTATATTACACATTACCAATTGATTTTCTTCGGTGTGTTGCCAGTTGCTTAAGTTTTACGTAATACACGGTATTCGTGTCAAGAGGACGAAGCTATTTGTTTGTTGATGCGAGTAATGTTTATCTGATAACGTGTGTTGCGGTTTAAGATAATTTTGGAAATGAAATATGATGATTAAGTTATCAATAAAATTTAAGTTGGTTTCTTAGTTCATTAATATTATGTCACTTTAGCTAATTTAATAAGCTAAATAGTTTGTACATTTATAAATGGTCATGTATTGAATTAAATAGTTAGTGATCGGAAACATATGTACATTGTACGCAGACCTGTTCTCTACTTGATTAAATAATGTAAGTCGTTAATTCCTTGATCTGACTTCCTACGTCTTGAATAAGTAAAAACTAATATTCTAAACGTTAAGTTGTACATGTTACGTGAATTTAATAGTATACTTTTTTTGTTACAGGTAACTGAAGTTCGAGTTACAACTTTGTAATTCTTTGATGGTTTGTTATTTGAAATTAGACAGGTTTTTTGGATCACTTTAAACGTCGGTTAATCAATAGGTCCATCGGTCCAACGGGAAACAACATAACTCGCTAATAGTTGTAAAATAGTTGCCAAATTTAATATTAAATAATTAAACTAAAAATAATTAAAATCATTTAAAACTATGAAATAGAAATAGTATTCGGGTATATAAGTTTTGATACCAAGTTTACATAAATATTATCAGTACTACGCGTAATATGTTTAATGTAATACAATAAAAAACTAGAAGAAAATTATAAAGAGTTGTAAATTTTAGAAGCTGGGATTGAATAATTCATAAATATTTAAGAGCGCCTTGCACCGACATAGCGGCAGACATGTTTATTGATTGAATACAATTCGCACAGCACGTTATCCTGTTACACTATGTATTTATTACACAATAATTTAATAATGTTTTTTTTCTTTTTGTAATGTTTCATGCGTCATGTGTCTTTTCTTCTTTATTACTAAGACAGTACGTGTGGTACACCAAAAAATATCCATTGTAAGACGTTTAGATTGGCCGGCGAATTTAAAATAAGTTTAGGTCTTTAGTCGATACTAGTATGAACAGAGTTTATTTATTTATTTACTTACATGGTAGACTTACAGCTAGAAAGTGACAATAATAGACACAAGATAGTTAACATATAGCTATTTACAGGTCTACACTTATAGCGTTGGCTTAAATAATTTGTCAGTCAGCACATGAAATATAAATACATGACTTTTTTTTAATATAAATATATATTTAACCACCGCTCAATTTATCTGAAAAAATCCCGGCTTAGACAACTCGCTGAGGACACACTAGTTGCAAACGGGTCAATATCAAACTTCTTGCACAGTGTGTTGAAGCTGGAGCTCGCACGCACCACACACGAGTTCTGCCTGTAATTAGTTGACGCGTACGGTACGCTTATGATGGGAGTTGTGAATTAACTTAAATTACTTAGTATTATGTTAATATTTTGCTAGTATAACTTATTAGTCTGTTCTTTGTATTCCATTCTTGTTGATGAAAGGTATAAAGTTATAGAAATCTGCTTAACAAACACTATCTAATTTTGTATTACAATATCAATTGGGTTTCATAGATTTATAATGGTCAAGTCCAGGTTAAATTGGGCAATATTAAATTCCAAAGGGTACAATGTCGTGACGGGCGTTGGCTAAGCAATGAAAACGCGTAACCGATTCGAATGGCGTTCGTGTGCCGGATATGCAACCAGGTGCCCGCTTGCACAAGCCACGCGCACCTATCTCATGTTAAGACGCGATAGTCTAGCATATATCAAATGCCACGATATACCGGCCTGGTAACGATGACCTACCATTTACGAGGTTCGGAAGATATTAAATAATTTATTAAAGGAAGTTTTCAATGGTGTTACGGTAGTGAATTTAATATCATTATTTCCTAACTGGGTTATTAAATCAAGGTCTATTTTTTTAGAATCGTAGCAAAACGCTTTGAATTTTTTTTACTTTGATGTTTCAATGTTGAATGAATACTTTATGAAAATTTATTTTATGTCGAAATAATCATAACAATGGTATTCGAAAACTGTTGTGGTGCTATTTGTAATTGAACTAGTGTCACCCATGACTCTGTCTGTAAGTAAAAAACTTAATAAGTTGAATATATGTTCTCTACAAAGGCATAAAGTATTTCATCGAGATCTGTTAAGCCGTTCTGGATATTCATCCTTCTCGGTCTCTCATCGCTCTTCTAACAAACATCCATCCATCTATACATACATCTAAACATATGGATTTTAATATTAATAAGATTACACACCTTCAAAAGAATCAAAGATATGCGTGACAGTCGCCTACTAATCGACTAACGAAATCGTTTCTCCGAGAGCAAATTATAACGAGTAATTAATTTTATTAACCTTCAATTTGTTGTACTAATTACATTATTAATATGTTTAGTAGAGCTACTAAATAGCTCGTAGCGTTTTATGTAACTACAAAGTACACACCGTGGCACGGCAACAGGTTTTACGTTACGTAAACTGATTAAAAGATATTTTGCAAAGGTACCACATATCTAGTTGTATAAAGATATTTACAATCGCATTGATTGATGTTGGCCTTTATTAGTGAACATATTTTAAGGTTATACAGGAAGTGTAATATTTAATATTCAGTATTGTTCGTTGTCTTACATAATGTCTTTCTTATTTGTAAGAAAATCAACTTGTTTTCGTATAAATAGACAAATTGGTTTATTATAATTTTAAATAATACAAATCCTGACACACTTGTCAACTATCTAAATATACTAAAAGAGTGGTTGTATAAATTAGTTGTGATAATGGATAGAAATTAGGTAACTATAATTATAACTAACCTTATAACAAGTTACTAATCAAATTATTATAATATTTAAACATCCTTAAGAGGTTGATTGCTTTAACCTGATGTATTTAAAGTAACTTGAAACAATTAACTCGATTACAACACATTGCTAATTAAACAAAAAAGGCGCTAGTTTTTGTTCGGATATATCTTAGGAATTATTCGATTAACATGCAAAAAGTGGGATTATGTGAGTATTACGTCGTGTAACCTACGACATATTGACCGACTGTTTGCTGATGAGTCATACACAATATATTACGTCCCGATAACAAAGAATACTGACATTTAGTTAAAGGACAAGCAAATCATTAATATTTGTTTATTAAACGGCTTATTACTTAACTATGACGCTTTTAACCTAAATTTTGATAATAAGCAGTTATTATTTTTTTATATCATAAGCATGTTAACGACTGAGCGGTCACCTGAAATCGCTGAAATAGCAAAGTGACCGTTGCCCATAGACATACGCAATTGCATATGCGTTGCCTACCTTTAATCAACGGATAGGATGCACAGAACGAAAATATTTTCCCCTTCCATGCATCCTCTCATCCGGAAAGTCCACTTCCACTTCCCATCCTTTCTTTATAAGAAAAAGAGTGAGAAGGAAAAGAGGACTAAATTAGGTCTCTGGGATGCACACTCATCAGACGAAACGCGGAATTGCTTCCACTTCACGCCTGTCTTCTGTGTGGTGTTATTAAAAAAATGCAAGTAATGTCGTCTTCATTACTTTTTATGTTTATCAGATGACAATAAATGTGATTGATCGACTTGTTTGCGCCACTTATACATTATCTGACGTGATTGGTTTGAAAAGGTTGGTTAATATAATGTACTTTTTCACTCCTGTCTCTATCAAAGGAGATTGTTAGTCCACGCTTCACATATTGTTTATGTTTTTGAAATGTTGATCGCGGAATATTATAGATATAGCGTGGATTTCTAAGACCCAAATCCCCGTTTGAAACATATTGTTATATTTGTTTTGTCAATGACAAGGATAACGATATGTTTTATGCAGAGAATTTGGTGTCAGAAATCGAAGAAAGTCGACATTATTAAACCTTAAGTGAACATAGCTATAGACTTTACTTGTAACGTAATCGCGACTACTTTTTCAATTGTTTTTTCTTCATAAACATTGTTAACTAATAACAAATTTCGTGATTAATAGCTCGTGCACAATACATTGATGTCAATGTTCAGTGTCGATGTTAATCGTGTATTTATTATGTAAATATACAAGCTACGATCGCGTAATGTATGTTATACAACAAAAAAATAGGTTTCAATCAAAAGATATATGTTAATAATAAAATTTAAATGTTGTCTTGATAAATGCGAAATAGAAAAGGTTAGTAGGACCCAAAATTACATGAAACATTTGATATTTAGGATATAATATTAAATTTGGCGTACATAGCCAAAATTCACCGAGATCGGTTCAGTTGTTCTTAAGATACCTTCAAACAAACATCCATCCATCCATGCATCCATCTAAACATTCGCATTTATAATATTAGTAAGATTACTTGTGAAAATCACTTTTTCATTAAACATATTACAGCTTGATGACCTTCACGCGTTTTTGAGAAAAAGGCTCTTGACAGACAGACGGACGGGCAACAAAGTGTTCATATAAGGGTTCCGTTTCTAACCTATGAGGTACGGAACCCTAAAATTATACTATTAAATGCTTCTTTTTTTAATATTAATTCTCTATAAGAAATGAAGAGTGCAACTTGTAATTAAAGTTACAAAAAAGTAAATACATAAGCATTATATAACGGATGTACTAAAATGCTCCAATTAACCGTTCATGATGCCTTTGTTTTTGTTAGTATTCGTGCTGCCTGTTTAAATTACACAATGAACCTACTTCCGATCAACTTATGTAATCTGAAAGCGATACATTTCTTATCATGAATATTAAGCAGTCTTGTTTTATTCGTGACGTTTGAAGGCAGGTCTAATTAGAACAGTTAAAGTGTTGAAAGGTGTTACATTTATGTAATTAATATCGTCGCACACCAGCGTTAGTTTAGTTCAGGCGTCTGATAATTAGTTCGAAAAGCTTTTAGAAAAAAACAATAGAGTAATAAATATAGGTTATGTCAACCGAGGATGTGTACGATTGTAGCTTAACAACAGTGCAAGAATTAATCAAATCGGTTCATTAGTTTCGGAGTCTATTCAATGCAAACAAACAATCAAATATGTCCTCTTTATACTATGCGTAGAGATAGTATGTAGTGCAAAAAAAAAATTGTGGCTTATAAGGTCGACTTGTTTGTTATTTTTTTAATGAAACGACCTAAATCTAGATCACAAATTAACTTAACACGCCTCTTTTACGAGTTCGAACAGCTTGTTAGTCGTTAGTATTTGACAGAACTACACCATATGTGGTAGTGATCCGAATGTGCAACATGGTTTAGTTTTTATATTAAATTAAATGTTGCCTAGAGTAACCAACGAAACCATCTATAAGTTATTAGTAGACTAGAATCTAGAATATTATAGGTTAAATATTCTTCAGACTTAAAACGTTATTTCCAAAGGAATAAATGTATTGAAGAGTACATAGACTTGTAGAGAAAAGAATAAAAAACGTACACTACTTTACTGAGGACGACTTTTCTCATAGTGTATATTTAGGGAGAGAAATCTATTTTAAGGGACTGCTAAACTGCTAAACTCTTAATGTTAAAAACATTGAAACAAAAGACAGTTGGATAAATTATTTCCGATACTTTTGATCAAATAATTGTTCGATTGTACAATCTATTTGCGTGTCCATTTTTGTTTGTGAGCAGGTCGCTGCAAGTTGGTGTCATATTGCACCGTACTGCGTGCCGCTGCACCGCACTGCGCCCACTTGCCTCGGAAATGTTCCAATTACGAAATACAAACGTCGATTCCATTTCAACGCCGGTATTTCTTATATTGTGTCTAAAAGCGCTACGGTTACATGAATAGGCGCGAAGCGTAAAGCGTATGACCTTGACATAAAAGTTTTCTAGCGATTCTTACCGTAAAGAATAGGATTATGAACGTACGTGAGTCGTTTAAGAAATAATAACTCAATTATTTTATCTTCCAATTATTTATCTACAGTTTTTTATTTTGAATCATCATCTCGTCTTGTTAAATTATTCCTTAATTACTTAACGAATTATATTATATCTAGTTAATAATTGTTAGCCGTGTTTGATGTTTGTTTATTATGCTTTGAATTATTTCCTCGGTATTTTACGACTGAGATTTTATTAGGAGTAACAATAAACATAATAGACATCGCGGTTATATAATTTTACTATTAATTTATCATTCTTTTGTTTCGGCATAAGTTTTCTATTTAATCTTATCGCTAATTTATCATTACTGTTGCTTCTACCTTAACGTCCATATGTTGAAAGAGCAAAGACATGCTTCTGAGTGGATTTGAGAGTTTATTGTGTCCCGCATTGCCCGCCATGTCGCAACTTCGACATTATAACGTGCTTTATTGCAATTTATATCAAAGTATATTTGTATATCTAGATGCGAAGTGAATGGGCAGGCTGTGAGCACGCGTTTTGAATAAGCTACGATTAAAAATTGATAACATGCAATCAAATTATTGAACTTTATAATTTATGAACATTTAATTTCATACCTTAAATGTCAAATTAGGGTTTATATATAGGTATATATTATAAATTAAGATGGTAATTATATGATCAATTGATTAGGATCTATTAAGATGTTAAGTTCGGAGTTTATCGAATCATTTGTTAATTTCACTTGTTAACTTGTTTTACAATATTACGTATAATTTTCTATTTAAAATATTAAGCGTTGAGTTTTCTGTAGACCAGTTATATTACGTATTAGATAAAAAAAATTACGACATTTTTAATGGTATTAAGAAACTTTAAAAGATTGCTAGAGAAATCTGTGAGTAGCTTGAATCTTAACGATACAGCTGCAAGGCAATGCCAACATACATAGTTACAAAACGACAATTTCCCAGGCTATTTCGTAGTAAATGTTGAACAATGAAAAATAATTGCAACGCTACTGTTATCTTGAATGAGAATTCGCTACGAAAATTGAGAGTTTTTGACGAATTTTGTACATCTTCATAACAGAAACGTATTTTGTTCGAATATTATTATAGTTTAAACAAAATGTTTCTCTACATCAACATGACAATATTGTTGAACAAATTTTGCTATGAATTATTCTAAAAATCAGTCATATAATAATTGTTTATTATCAGTCATATAATTGTTTGTACAATGTCGACACTTAATAAAAATTTTCCACTGAAAAATAGACATCTCACTGTCCTTATCACATTACCAGGTTTCCGTTCCCTATAATCTATCTTCCGTCACTTCTTTTTTATAACGTGACCTTTCACGCAATCCATTTTTTTTTCTAGCCCTACCTCTACCAATGTACATCTCTACATTCATAATTATAATTTAAGTTAACTTAATAATAATCTATGTATGTTTAAATTAAATAAGGTGCATATTATTACTTTACACGGTTGGATCAAAAATGATTGGCATAATCGCTAGGCTTTGACGTAAACTATTGCCTTAACGTAAAGCTCACATCTTTAAAAACGTGACTAAGTTAGTGACGGGTGCCCTTTGCAAATTATGAATGTTGTACTTAAACTTTAAGTTGGGAAATTGTATTGTTTCTTAAGATACAATGTAACTTGCCAAAGGCTTGTGATGGATAACGTGTTTTATAGACCATTTGTAACAAACATTTGATTGATTTAATTTTTAATAGATATATTATGTTACATGATCTTCAATTTAAATATTACCAATCATTTGTATTGTAATATGTCTTTAGTGTACGTTTCTACAGGATGTAATAAAATAATACAACTATATTCACAGATCACCCACTCCCTAGTTAAGAATCTTGACATTTCGTTAAGTATTCAACGGAACTTTATCTAGAAGTATGTAGGCGCAAAGAGTATTTATAAGTTTACTGACTAATCTTTCTATAAATATCTTAAAGTTTAGGTGTTGCTAAGAGAGACTTCGAAGAGTGTAATCAATAGTGTATATTACTAGATTTAGACCGGGACTAAATCCGCTGGGAATAGAAATAAACTTAATAATTAGCCTATGTGTTCTTCACAATTAAGCCATCATACTTGTACATACATCTATGCCAAATTTCAGCGAGATCTATGCAGCCGTTCCTAAAATACCTTATAAGAAATATCCATCCATCCGAATATTCGCGTCTATGATGTTAAGAAGATTGATTTGTCTTCCCGTAGCAGTGTTAAAATTAAATTTTGTCGCATATTGTTGACCATAAATGTGGGCGCGGTACGATCGTTTAATGAATCCCAGCCGCCAATCCATGAGAATATTTTAGCCTTTCGTTTTAAAGGCTCATGAACGTTACAGTTTTACATTTCAAGTACAGAAATAATTTATGTCAATTTATATCTAAATGCCAAGGTTTTCAAGTTTCAAGTGCTCTATATAAAACCTCATTTGTGTAACCGACTCTATATAATTGCAAGTACACGCTGTGTTGTTAATGCAGAATGTTTAATGTGGGTTTCCACTGTATAAAATTACATTGATGATTGCCATCATAAAACAGAGACAACAATTTGTTCTAATTTAAGTATCACGGCAGTAGAATTTTACGGTTAAAAATAGCACAATTTTAATATTTCCATTATAAAAGAATTTGCTTTAAAAAAATCACCAGTACATTTATTTGTGGTAATTATTGGACTCCGTACAAATATCTATGTAAATCAAAGAGGACAATGCTTCATTCTGAAGTAGACCACTAGGATCGAGCAAGGTGGCGAGAAAACAGTAGCAAATTGATTAAAAAAAAACGGAATGCCATGTTTATGTAAATGACACGTATTCATAAGTAAATTAATATGACGAAAGACTAATTGTTCGAATGTTTCAGTGAAAAATACTTACAAAATATGAATGTAAAATTTTGTACAACCTTGACTACGTTACATTGTGAAAACATGTACATATATGTAACAAGAACAAGCGTAAAAAGTGAAAAGGCAATTATTATGGTAGCAAGGTCGGTGGCGACAGTAAAAAAATATTAACTTTAAAATCAGTTCCTTCAAGGTCCCTGTTGTAATAATATTCGGTTATTAAAGAAAACGCGGTAGGCTTGACAAAAAATGTACGTAATTGGTCAACAAAATTGTTGTAACGAGTACAGATATTTTTTTACAAAAGCTAATTATTGTTGAAAAAAAAACACCCTATAATTTGGTGTACAAAATATTGGATAGATCGTTGATTGCTTGCTATAATATTGTTAGCTTTATTTCTGATATATACGGGGAGTACCAGAAACAACTAGCGCGATGTTAACTTTGATTATCTAGGGCTCTCGAATATTTATTACCTCATTGTAATAGCAAAATAACAATTTAACAACACCAACTACGAGTCAACTATGTTTGTGATAGTTTGCAGCTTGCCGCAATATTTGCTGTAATCATGCGGAAATTGATGTAATAATCGATTGCGTTGAGACAAATTTACTTTGCTTGCGTTTTATTCTGACAGCAATATTATAAAACTAGTTATAATCCGCGACTCCGTTCGCGCTGGATTAAAACAACACTTTATTAGTAGTCTATGTGTTCTTGTTCTACATCTGTGCCAAATTAATAATTGATAGTAGCCGATTTTCAGACCTGCAGATTATGCATGTAGAATCTTATAAAAATCGGTCAAGCTATTTGGAGGAAGTAACTAACATTATGTCATGTGTTACTTTACAAGGAATTTGTAACAAAACTTTGTAATATTTAGGCATCACACCTTAAACCCTATTTATAATGTTTTAAAATGTTTAATAAGTAATATTACGATAGATTTTCGCTTTTATTTTATAATAAAAAATATTTAGAATAAAAGCCTTAAGTATGGTCTTACATTCACGACAGGTAAAAGCTCTTTTCAAATGTTTAAGTTATCAAATACGAACAATAAACTTTCGTACAAACAATAAATCATTTCAACACACATGTAACCAAGGTTACTAGTTATGATATTTAATATTTTATAATTAGTTTCCTTTGCATATCAGTGAAATTCAATCACGAGTGACAGCTCTAAATTGAACTCCAATAACATGATCGTTAGCCATGCCCACGCTTTTGTTACTCTGATAAATTCATTGTAAATTATTACAAGGTCGATTGCGGTGTACATAATAGATAACCATTAAATTGGCAGCTTTAATAAGTGATACAGATCATAAGAATTAAAGCTAAAAGGTCACTATAAAGAGCAAGCCAATCTGAAATTAAAGCATTGTTCCAATGATTTATGAATATTCATTTGGTACAGTTTGTTGCAACTAAATATAATTTATATTAATTTAACTAGTTAAGCTTTTAATTCTGTTGTTTTAAAATATTGTTTTATGGCTTCCATTTGCTAAGCTGAAATATTTCTCAGCGTTTGGAATTATTCGCATATGTGGAAGGCTATTCCATCTGATGATAATATAAATTCTTGGCAAAAAGCATCTAGCTCGTAAGTATAATATTATAAAAAGCATAAACAAAGACAATCTGCATGTTTACAGAATTTTACTTTTAAATCCGTACTTAATTATACTCAGTAGTGGGTGTTGTTGCTTCAAGATCAATATGCAAGGCTATTATAAAACTTGGTAATACTAGGCTCTTCTCTGCCCACATTCTGTTCAGTACCTTCGTAAAAATAGCGATGCGATCGAAAAACACTTACAAAAACATATAGTTATCTCTGTTTGTTACAATGGGAATAAAAGAGATGACGTAGATTTGTACAGGTGTGGCGTCATTGGAAACATAGGGCAAAGTCTTATTTGTTGTAAGCACAAACATGGAAATGCAATCGGAATAATTGAGAGAATGGTAACAATGTTGAGGTCATTGGTCCGGCTTGAGTAAACAGATGTTATCTCAGAGTGAACATCGCTTGAATACGTATTTGCAATTCCTAGTGAACATATTATTACAAAGCTTTATTGCAATATACCAATGTTTAGTCGTTAAGATTTTCCCACATATAACAATAATTAGTTCTTGTTCTTTTAATGTATGTTGTGAGTTTGGTAGAATTAAATCGAATTTCCAATATTATCTTCGACAATCGTCACCTACTTTTGGAACTTCGACTATTTTTAAGGTTCGTCTCTTTCCGTCTTCATTCATTTTTTTTTGTGACTGATTAGTCACTGTTTGCCTTTAAGAGGCATTTACAGCTTCACCGAGCTTGAGGTGGCCGAGCGCAGATGGCGCTTAGCCTGAACCTCGTTTAAGAATGACAAGACTCGAGGGCTCTTTCAGAAGCTGCGGCTGGGGCTTTTACTTCTTTATAGTTACCGGATTGGGCATTCATTTTAGTTTCTAGCTTTATTGTCTATTCTGATGTAAGAAAGGGTACTATAACGCCCTACTGTGCGGCTCTTGCAATTCCAAATGTTGGTTTGCAAAATGGTCAGTATATCCTGCATGGTACAATATCATCATCAACCTGGTACAATATCATTATCCCTATCGAGGGTCGGCACAGTATGTACTACTCCTCCATACATCTCTATCAGCCGTCATATCCGAGTCTACCCCCTTCCAACGCATATCCTCTTTCACACAGTCATTCCATACTTTTTTTGGTCTTCCTCTACCCTTGTAGCCATCCAATTCAAGCTCATTACTTTTTGCTTATATCATCATCACATAACATGTCCAAACCACGCTAATCTTTTACTCCTCAATTTCTCAATCATTGGCGCTACTTTCAAACTTCCTCTTATATACACATTTTAAATTATTATATTGTACATGCACGTGGTACATTATATTAATTTCAAATGTTCTATGTGAAAATCTAAAGTTATCATTGTGAAAACATGCGCGAGAATTGATGCCTGTTCCAAATCCCACAACAACTCGTGACCGCTGCATAAACGTGACTTAATACTCAAAGTTTTAACTACTTTAAATTAACATTAGAAGTTCTTAAATCACGAGAGAGTGTTAAAGATATTATTTAAACAAAAGAGAGTATTAATATTGGGTTTAACATTTATGGATATAGATCTTAGTGGAAAGGGACCTTACCTGAAAAGCAGAAGTATTAAAACTAGTTATTGTTACTAACAACAATATGAAGAAAATTTCAAAATGTAAGCTTATTATTAGTTTTGATTAAATAATCTTAATTAATTATACTGCTGTGTTCCTCGCAATCAATTCTCCAGTAGCGTAACCAAATGGTGTATCTAATAAATGGTTCTGTGCAGATTAATTTTATCTACAAGGACGGGAAGTATTGCAATTGTTCTAAATACCTCACGTGAAGCTATTAGAACTTCTAATTATTCATGTAGATTTTACCACATCTTCGCATCAGTGATTTGCCTACATTTAAAATTAAAACTTGTAGCAATTGCGTACATCCTAACTACTTGATACCAATGTTAATAGAAACTGAAGCTTCTGAAGCTTATAATATAGGTTACATAAATATTACGATATCGGAATCAGTAAATTGAATACGACTGTATCATTGCGAAGTCAGAGATTTTGAGTGACGATTTTAATTTTACCATATTGCATTTGCAGGATGTCTTGGGGCGAGGGAGCGTTCCCGGCAGCGATCGGGGCCGGCTCGCAGTGCTCCCGCCGCAGCCAGCATCAAGCGGGAGGTGGATTTCGACTGCCCCGAGGAGTTTGGCTACTACCCACACCCCACCGATTGCACCCTCTACTACGTGTGTGTGTTCGGCGGCGCCCTGCTGGAGTCATGCACTGGTGGTCTTATGTACAGGTGAGCTAACAACTAGATAATGAAACTAACAATTTTCCTACATGCTAAATTTTCGTAAGATTCCTCTTCGATTATTAAATATTAATTGAAGCTGCCAATAATTTTTCAGCCACGAGCTCCAAACATGCGATTGGCCGCGTAACGTTGGCTGTGATGCCACCGGTGCAGTCATCGACAGGGGAGAAGAACTCGAACGACTGAGCGAAAGAGAAAGAGATCCACCTCCGCCGCCGCCCCCGCGACGCACACCTCCCCCACCGCAACCGAGAGCCCAACCCAACCCTGTCATTACATCTAGGGGACAACCTAAATATAACAGACAAGAGTATGAAAAGGTAAATGTAAAATAACGGCTTCATGGAATTTATAACGTTAATTTCACAAAAAACTTATATTTTCTTATTAACCTTTAGCAGCAACAGTTGTATGCTGAAGTAGACGATTTACCACCCGTAGAGGAATTGGAAAGCGACAGACAGCAACGTGTTTACCGAGGCCAACCATCTACCATCGGTCAAGTTCAAAAGGATAGGGATGGTTATAGAAGTGAATCTATTAGTTCCGGAAGAACATTGAATTCTAACATTATTCCTGCGTCAATAACACAAAATAGTGGAAAATTTGGATCGTTTTCATTCGGGACACAGGTAGATGACAGAAGAACTGCAACAATTACACCAGCTCCTCAAACTTATAGGTAATTTAATTATTTTAATTGGTATATATTTACCTTGAGTTATGGCGGATATATTTTATACATTTCACCATTAATTAATGATACTGAGGAAAATTAACTTTATTATTTCAGAGTTGACAATGACATTTCTGACTCTTCTCAGGACAGAGACAAAGACATCGAGACTAATAAAATAAGTACTGATGACAAAATAATAAAGACACTTGTAAGAAGAAAAAGAGACGTAGATATGACACAAACTAATTTGACTATTGCAGACAAAATGTCTGATAAAATTGACAGTGATGAAGTTATTGAATATGTTGACTATAACATTGAAACAAAACCAGTAGTATATGACAGTGATGATGAACAGATTATGACTGATAGAGACAAAAGACAAGTTCGTTATATTTTAAAAAATGGTTACAAACCTGAAAAACAATTTTTAAACTTGCCGCATTTTAGTCAATATAATCCTAATTTACAAAGACCTCGTTACCAAAATATACAAAGCGACAATTTTAATACAGGAAATCGCAAGCCCTTTTCTGTAGAAAATAATTTCTTTTCAACTGTTAGTCCTTTTTTATCCTACCCAGCCGAAGTTTCACAATCTCAGAGACCATTTAAACCGAGTCTACCCGATCCATTTAACCAGAAAGTTCGTCAAAATCCTGTTAATACTCAAGTTATTACAAAAAGTCCACCTATTTCCTCTTTGAATAACAAGGAAAATCCGTTTTCATCTTTGTCTGGCGGTTTTTATAATAATGCTCCTAAGGGTCAACATAGTAATAATAACAATCAAAATAACGGCCAATTTATTACTCAACCCCAACCATCTTTTAATCCTCCTATGGTGACAGATTCATTTCAACTAGCAAGTATAGCGGTTACAATGAAACCAATTCAGCATTCCACTTTTTCTCCCGAATATCGGCGTCCTTTAAACCAAGTTCAAGTCGCACATAATCAACACGTTAACGATGAAAGACTAAAAGGTATAAGAAATAATAAAAATCAAGACCACACACAAAGACCACCACAAGAAGAAGATTATGAAGACAGTTATGAATCAAATGAAAGTGACGAGACGTCTGATGAAGAGGATGATCAGAATTTTAAGCATGATTTCCCAGACCCGCCATACGATTTCACACACCCTAAGAATAAATATGCTAATATAGAGAATCCCTTCGCTAGGCCAGATTTTGATTTCGACACATATTTAAGTAAATTACAAAATGATCATTATTCAGCTTTAGGAATGACCTCCGCTAAACCTAATAACATTCAACCTAGTAGCTACAAAACCCCTAAAATGCCTTTAGAAGTAACGACTTTGCCGTATAAGAATTCTATAAGACATTCAACTACACTAAACTATAAAGGTGTTAACACACCTCGTCCCTTCACTGTTACAAATATTCCCACAAGTACTAGCGGCTTTGATAACAATGCAAAAGAAATCGCACAATTTTCACAATTTACAACGAAACCACTTCTAATAAAACAAAATGAAAAGCTTACACTAAATGAAAACTTGTACAATAGGAATATTCAACCATCTTCACAGCCTTCACCAAATAATCTTCCTAAACTTAAACCACCTAATTTCACAGACGAGCGTCAATTGCCTCTCACGTATAGTTTTAGTAGACCAAACGAAAGTCCAAAAAGACCATATAATGTTTCAACATATCAAAATAACAATTTAGTTTCACAAATTTTGATAACTAGCACTGGATCGCCTTTTAATTTTGAACAAAATGAACGACCACGAAACCCAGAAAACTTGAACGTACGCCCTATTTCATCTGTTACTCCTTTCACAATCACAATACAACCTACTAGGTCTTATACTTCAGGTATAAAGCAATCTACGCCTAAAACAGTAACGACGTCCAAACAACAGCTACAGACCTTACAACAGTTTTGGAATAATCCAGTAAATCAAAAATTTGTTGTTCAATCGACTTATAGACCAAATTCGGAGTCTTCAATACACGATTTACGGCCGTCACAACCAACTAAAATGTCAACTAAATTGCCATTGAAATCTTATAGCGTATACAGTAGTACACCAAAACCATTTGTAAGTACAACTAAGAATCCCAATAAACGTAGGCCAATTCCTAAACCCTCCCCCGAAATGAATGATTATTATTACGACGACGAGGATGAGCAATACTATTACGAGCCTATTGTCAAACCGAAATACATGCCAAGTTCAGAAATAAAACCGCAGCGCCCTCCGATGGCTCAAAACTATCATGAATATGATGATAATTATCACGAACCGTCATCGAATTTAAAACAAGGAAAACCTGTAACAAAAGGTCCGATTAATTATGCTACGTACACAACGGAACCAACGCCAAAGAATCAAAATGATATATTGGCGATATCAAAATCGCCATACAGAGAAGCAGATAAACATTCGGTGGGTAAAACGGAACCTTTTCCACCACGAATGCATCATTCTAATAAAGATCGTCCTGTTATTTCTACGTATGAAATAAATCATCTAGCACCACGAAACAAAACTATGTCTTTAAGAAAACCAATACGTAACCAAAATGGACCTTTTACAATGAGTCCTCCAAAATATTTAAATCAGACTACCTTGAGACCGTACACAGTGAGACATAGATTAGCTAAGCCTGTGGATGAATACAATTTGGACAAACAAAAGAATGTTAGGGACAGACATCCGAACATTGTAGCTCAGATGCTTACCACACCCCACGACAGCTATAACCAAGAGACTAGACAGACAAAAACTAAGCACGATGACAAATCTAACAGGTAAACGAAAATATTTAACGGTTGACCTTATCTAAATCTTATCAAGTCTATTTTGTGAATAGCAAAATAAAACAACTAACAAGAAGAAATCTTTGTACTGAAGACAATATGTACTGACTTTGACTTTTAGACAGAATTATGACATGACGTGATTTTTCGACTCCGATAAAGAAATAAACTATGAAAGATTTTTTTTCAGCTTGGAACCGACCGAGAGTATTACCCCGTCGTCTTATTCGCCAAGTCCACGACCTAAAATGCTCTACAATGGATCACAGAGCTATAGTCCAGATCAATTTGATCCTTACTATGCTGTTTACGACGAAGATGGTGAACTTTACAAAGATACAGGTGAGACTTAAGTTAGGAACTACGTTTTTTATGATTAAATAACAACCAAATTAAATCACATAAAAACGACTCCCCCTACTACTGTTATGAATTTTTAACGAATTTGGCATTTTTTCGCCAGATTACGTCCAACAATATAACACTGCATCTCTACGACCTGCAGTGCAGCAAACGTATAGAGGTACTCCTCCGCCGTCTCGCAGACCTGTCGAGACCTATACAGCCAGACCTGTATCTTCCGATGATTACGATGACGCCCTTATTCAAGGACAGGTATTACTTTAGAACCTTAGAGTAAAAAATCTTGTGTAACATGATATTAATTGACTTTAAATTTTTTAGATAAATACCCAAAATCAATATCAACCACCCGTTCGTCATTCGACAAGGTAAAGTTTTTTGATTTCGCTTTTAATGGATAATAACATTAATTTTAATTTGGCAGTAACATAATTTAGTCACACTATATAATATGCTATTGAATTAAAACAATTCAGGGGCGAAGGTAATGAATTGGGCTACGAACATAACCCGAGCAGCGTGCGGACGACTGTTTATGAAGCTACTTCTAAACGCACTCCTCCTCCTACGACTAGCACAACCACAACCACGACCACGACTACCACGACCACCACCACAACCACACAACGTCCTACTACTGCACTCTTCACAGAAGCAATGACTCCGTCTCGATTTACTTCAAGGTACTACAAAAGATACCTAAATAAGAAAGTTATATGCATTCTATTTCATGCTTATCATTGTGTTAAAATTCATTAATACATTCATGTTTCACTTTTTATTCATTCATACATTGTATTCAATATATATTTTCGTAATTAAAAATGCAACCTTTGAACTGATGACTAATAACTAACCATTCATTAATTTTCGTTTACTTACATGTTTTTCTTCTTATTCTTCCTCTTCTCTTTCATATTTCTATGTATGTTTGAAGGTTGTGTTGAGGTAGTCGATAACAAATGTTTTGCTACATTGGTTATTTATTTTAAATTAGACGACATTCCACTACAACAAACTTTTGTGGTATCTTTTAAATTGTGAGTGCAACACGATGTACACTAAAATTAATACTTTTTCAATTATACTTTCGACATACAATTTTTTATGGGAATATTAACACTTATAAAATATAAATATTTTAGATTAATAAGCTTTTTGTATTTGTACACTTATTAACAATATTTATGTTGATTGGATCCTTAGTGAGCTTATTGGCAACTGATGTTGTTAGAGCTTAAATCAGATAGTTTTCTTTTGCTTTGTATTCAACAGATTATCTGCAGATGAACGTCCCGTTACTACCTCGTCCTCGAATACCTTAAATGATACCAGTACCACTTATCCTACTCCTCCGCAAGTCATCAATTTTTCATCCCGTGCTAAACCTTTTCGAAAGACTGATAACTCACGTAGGTTCGAAGACTCTGCAGTGACGACTGAAAGACTGCCGACGCGTAGACTTTCTACTCCGAGGACTAACAGCAACAGTAAGGACGATGTCAAGTTAGTAAGGTTGAATGATAATAAAAAATCTTCTACATTAACAACAGGATTTTCTATCAGAAGAAATACAAATAGTAGTAAAAATGCGTACACTCTAACACTTATAACTAGGCCTTACGACGATTATCCAACATCACAAAAGGTAATTGATTACGAAGTTCGCCCAAGTGAAAGTGATTCAAAAAGATTATACTACAGTACTAACAACGACAACATTGCGGAGCCTGTCAACGCAAAAGTACTAGTTAATAGCTATAACGTTGAAACCACTTCCATAAATCCAAAAAGTAGAAAAACTCGATTGCCCTCTGTCAAAACTACTATAAAAGAAATAAATGATGACGTCATATTGGAACACAGAAACGAAAGGCATAGAGTAAGAATAAATACTACACCTGTAACCGTCGAGAAAACAAAATATTACCTTAGAAACGCTAGACGACCGGCACCAGTTTCCGTAACCTCAGAAACGTTTAAAGAATCTACAGAAAATGCAATAAATTACAATGACCATAGTAATGATGAACCACTTGTAGCTAATGACACAGTTCCATTGCTTACAGAAAATATGGATAGTTTAGTGGTTGAAGATCCTCTTTCAGAAGTTGGCGATGATAAAATTGAAGAACCGTTAGTGTCTCCCTACAAAAGTTTAGATAATTTAAGGAACTCATATGTAGATGATTCCATAAATGACTACACTTCTAGTTCGACATCAACCACGACGTATACAACTACACTTAAACAGTTTGATCAAACAAAAGGTATCATAAATAAATATTCGCTGCGGAACCCATCATATTATAGTTATAATTTAAACGACGAAATTGTACCAGATCATACAACAGAAGTATTTAGTGGCAAAGTAAGAAATGTAATTCAAGCTTTCTTTAATAATTTAGCTTCGAATTCGAGAAATACAGAAGAAATCTTTACCACAACTCCTAAAACAACAACTACACCAGAAACTGTGGTCAATATAGGATATCAGAAAAAAGTATCAAAATATATTGAGGATAAACCAATTCGAAGTAATATAAAATATTTGCAAATTTTAACGGAACCAAGTGTCAGTAGATTCATACCTCCCAGTGTCGATTCACTTTCTTTCACCGAATCTTACGACAGCGTTCAAAAAGGTTCATTTTTAGATGATATTTCTACACCATCTTATATTACTACTACTCCGTCATATCACATTAATCCAGAAACAACGGTTAAAGAAATAGAAAATATTAAAATCAATAAAAAACCTATACAATCGAAATTCAGAAAAATAGTATCTAGTTCATCTCCCTTTGAAAATTCTTATAAATATAAAGACATTATCAATGATAGGCAGCCCAGTAAGGAAAGCGTTTTTTCGACTACTCCGAATATCGATCTTAATGTTGAAACGACAAAACCTACACTAATAGACGAAGAACCAATTTCCACAACAACTGAGACGGAGCAATATCAACTTTTACCGGTTCTACCTGATGTTGCTTCAACGACAAGTACTACTAAATCGACTACGACCGCAAAACTTGAGACGAAAACGACTACTAAAAGCTTATCCTTCCCGACACGAGCCTCTCGTGTAAATCCTGCTATAAAGTTAGCCGCGGCAAATCTTGGAGGTGGACGCAGGAGTTACCAATCGTCGACCAATTGCTCAACAGACAACAGTCTGCAAGCCAATCCAAAATGCAACGAAATCAAATACCAGAGGTACATAGCTCGCCGCCCAGTAGTCAATGCAGCCTGATGTTTAAATATTTACCTGAGTAATGGACGGTGGAGGCTTCGTTTAAATGTCCTCATTTTCCGCCTCGCGAAGTAACTAGCATGAGATTACAATATCCTTTAAAACCGTTTAATGGCACCTACTGCTAAATTCTGTCGCTTGTCATTCTATACTCATTGGGGGACTTCAAACTGGTTCAACTGAATTGATTTGTATCATTTGAATTGTTAACTCCTGACGTGGCCATTTCCTTTGAGGTTTTTAGTCAATGTTTTATTGTTTTGTTTAATATAAAATGTATTGGTTTTAATGATAAATTATGATGTAAAAGTTCCTCAATGCCTGCATTTGCACCTCATTGCATTCCATCCATTAGTTGATTTAGTTAGAATATGCACAGTATCACAATGAATAATTATAATATTAGTTTGCTGAAAGTTTTATTTTCTCATTGCATGAATAAGGAATGTTTAATACTATGAAATGATTACTCGATCCAATCACATATGTGATTGATCGGTAGTAACTTATATTTATCAAGCTTAGATTAACTAAAGTTTTAAAACTATATTGGAATTATAAGGATACGAATCAAGAACTAAATGCATCAAATAATGATTCCGATTGCTTCTCTTTAAATTCACGCGTACTAATGTCTCCGTATTAAACGAACAACTGATTGGATACTTTTGAATTTGGCAGGCCTAGCAGCACTCGCGGTCGAGGGTCGGCACATTACTCCACACTGAGCGGCTCTGATGCGCCGCAGCAACAAACCAACAGAGGAACACCACCAACGTTAGAATTAATTCATTTTTTAATTAGGCTACTTCTACTACATTCATTTGTAGTTGAAATTCTACTTTATTCCCTTGGTATAGAACTACAATTTCTATATCACCTACCTATATTTCGTTTCTCGCATTAACTTCTATCAAAAAATGTCTAAGAATAAATGTCTTTTATAACTAGCACTGGAACGTAAGTCCAGAACCGGAGAATGAGAATTATAGATATATCGGATGGTAGGTCGTAAAAATACTTGCTAGGAAGATGAACCAATCCCAAAAGTTGGAAAAATAAGAAAATTACTTGGTAAATTTTTATTAACTTCATATTACAATGTATTATTTAAGCTTTTCCTATTATTTTCATTTTAAAATTACAACTATTAATATTTCTGAGCAGCCGCAGTCGTCCAACTCTCAAACCCTCGACAGCAATCGTTTCCGACACGAAGTTCGTTGACATCTACGCTTACCCTGCACGCCGGCCTGCACCGGTTTATCCCCAGCCCACGCCGGACAAGACCGCCGCCAAGTGCCGCAAAGACGTCTGTCTCTTACCAGACTGTTATTGCGGTGGCAAGGACATTCCTGGTACGTTATTCGTTTATTATTGTTGTGTTCAGGTTTCTCATTTAGACAGTATAAATATACTTCAGTAACCACTACTGGACATATTCAAAGGATTACCATTAACGAAACTGAATGCTTCTATCTACACAATTACTTATGTTCTGCGACAGACTACGAGTTTTGGTCACGAGGATTGACTAAAAGTAGTATATTTTTGATTATTATGATTTCCACTGTGAGATACCACGCTTTTACAATTAACAATGGACTTCTATTAAAATAACTGGCTACTTTAGGAAATTTACCCGTTGAGGAAGTGCCACAAATGGTTCTTATCACATTCGACGACGCTGTGAATGATTTGAATAAGATGTACTACGAAGAGCTTTTCGAAAAAGGACGGGTCAATCCTAACGGATGTCCGATATCTTCTACTTTCTATGTATCTCATGAGTGGACCGACTATAGCCAAGTACAAAACCTGTATGCTGATGGCCACGAATTTGCGTCACACACAATATCGTAAGTCTACGAGATCTACATCTATTGGGCCTTGTGCATCTTGGTATCTTGAGCAATAATCTAAAGGTCGAACATTATTTGAACAATTATTAGTACAGAGAATGTTTGACTTTTCAACTATACTAACGATTCTTGGCCATCTATACTGGTATATCTAAAATATCTAGTTATGTTATCAATTATGTTTGGTTTTATTTTCATTAATATTTTTCTTTTGTTTTTCTTTTCCTTCCTCTATACCTATCTTATATTACCTCTTCCTGGCACTATCGGTACCAATAACCACATGCACGATCATTTACCTACACCCCGCGGCGAAACAGGTGATTTACCGGTGGAGAGTGTGCCTCAGATTGTCCTGCTGACATTTGACGATTCTGTTAACGACCTGAACAAAGTTCTGTACTCGGATCTGTTTGAGAAAGGTCGCGTAAACCCTAACGGTTGCCCGATTAGTGCAACCTTTTACGTCTCCCACGAATGGACCGATTACAGTCAAGTACAGAACCTTTACGCTTCGGGACATGAGATGGCATCGCACACAGTCTCGTAAGTTTTTAAATATAATAAATGCACCATGCCGTAGTAATTGCACACATTATTATATCAATATTATTTATCTACTAAAGTCTTCTTTATAATGCTGATCTATTTTCTTTATAATATTAACTTTTCTTTATTTTCATTTTAATCACGTACTAACTTTTGTCATATTTTAATATTGGAAAATTAATAAATTGTTCCCAAATTTCAGTCACAGTTTTGGAGAACAATTCTCTCAAAAGAAATGGAACAGAGAAGTGGGTGGACAAAGGGAAATTTTGGCGGCTTACGGTGGAGTGAAATTAGAAGACATTCGTGGTATGCGAGCTCCCTTCCTTTCTGTAGGCGGCAACAAGATGTTCAAAATGTTGTACGACTCAAATTTCACTTACGACTCCTCGCTGCCAGTCTATGAGAATAAACCGCCAAGCTGGCCGTACACCCTTGACTACAAGTTGTTCCATGACTGCATGATTCCGCCTTGCCCCACGAAATCTTACCCAGGTATGTTAACCTTTTTATTTAGATTTTTCTGTAAAACTGTTCCTGTACCCAAAACTGTAGAAAACTTTCGACAAATTATTTTGAATACTTTTCCTTTAATGTTTGATAGCAGTTTCTCATACCTTTTGGAAAGATTTAAAAATGGTGAAAGCACCATGTGACCATGAAATTATTGTATGTAATTTCAGGTGTTTGGGAAGTGCCTATGGTGATGTGGCAGGACCTGAACGGCGGCAGGTGCTCGATGGGCGACGCGTGCGCCAACCCGCCTGAGGCCGAGGGCGTCTACAAGATGCTGCTCAAGAACTTCGATAGACATTATACTACGAACAGGTAATGCTAGTCATTGAGAATCGTTTAATGGTCACTTAATTAGTAGATTTCTCGTACTAAGTGTCTCGGTTAAATGCCTCTGAGTGTGGCAGTAAAACTTCTTAAATTAATACATATAATGAAGCACTATTAGCTTAATGGGTAAGGCTACGGACAACCGTCCATCGTGTCGTGGGTTTGAATCCTCGCTATTACACTGTTATCTTGGACCACGTGACACAAGCATAGAGCTTAGTTGGAATGGTAAAAAGAAACATTAGAAAATTATCGGCTAATACTTACTACATTAAATAAATACGTATTCCAGAGCTCCATTCGGTCTGTTCTACCACGCGGCGTGGTTCACGCAGCCGCACCACAAAGAGGGCTTCATAATGTTCCTCGATTACATCAATAAGATGAAGGACGTGTGGATCGTGACCAACTGGCAGGCGTTACAGTGGGTGCGCGACCCCACGCCCATCTCCAGGCTCAATAACTTCCAGCCCTTCCAGTGCAACTACCCAGTAAGTAACCCAAACAAGTCATGATTAAAAACTCTTTACATTTTTTTTAAATAAAATCAGATTAATTTAATTTTAAAAGCAACATGAGTACAAACCTAACCTACCTTTTTAGCTGCCAACTGGCTCTAATTAATCTCTCCTTTTTTCAGGATCGTCCGAAAAAATGCAACAACCCAAAGGTTTGCAACCTCTGGCATAAATCTGGTGTGAGATACATGAGAACGTGCCAACCGTGCCCGGAGATCTACCCCTGGACAGGAAAGACCGGTATCAAATCATCACGCATCGACAATGAAATCGACGAATAATTAATACGTAATAGCTTAATAGAAAAACGTGTCCGTCCTTGACAAGTGATATAAGTAAAATAATAAGCCAACGAGGCAAGGACATTCTCATGTAAATTATTTGATAATAGAAATTGTTTATTACCAGCTACAGAGTGCCATTTAGATTTCGGTGGTCACAAAAATGTTTGATCCAAAACAATTTCATTTGAAATAATGGTGTAAACTCGCCCTGTATAAGCTACCCGTTGTATTTTGTATTGGAAACTGTGATATTATGTGTTTTCAATCATCCTGTATACTCATGTAACTTTTATTCTAATTAACTATGAATTTTAGTATCAGAAAAGTTTGTAAAACTTTGCCAATTTTATATCTATTATGTTACTTCGTAATTAATTGTCGAAAGAAAGTTTTCTATAGATTTTTTGTATCAGTTTCACGAAGATCTGACTGTCCATATGGAAGCCATATTAAAATTTAGAAAATAATTTTCTGATCTTGCCAGCTTTGTAGTTGACACTGCCTTTTTTGAATAAAATGTAAATATAGTATTAGTTTATATTTAGATATAGAATAAGTTTCATATCTAGATAACGGCGTGTTAAAAATATGATTAAAGATAGGTTTACGCTGATCTAAAGCAAGACATTTGTAAATAAAAGATACGCCTCCTTTTACGCTTAAATTCGTTAATTACATATAACTTTACAAATCAAATTTTGCTCACAATATTTTACAATAATATCCATCCTATAATTTTCTCTAAACAATAGTTGAATTAATAAAATATTTTAATTACTACTTTTTAAAGTAACTTTTATTTGTCTTGACTTGGAAACGCGTATAAATATTTTTTTTTACAAATATCTTAGCATTGCGTAGACGTCTGTCTACATCGCTCTGATGTAGCACATGTCTACGCGACAACTAAAATGACATATTTATTAAATCAACTACCTATAATTCAATTATAATAATAATTCAAAAATAACAATCGTACCAGTTTTGGAACCACAAGCATACGCGCTATAAATTTCCTAATTTTAGTTTTAATTTTAGCTTTGGTATGCTAAAGCAACTAAAGTGGTTAAAAGCGCTTGCTACGAATCTATTTAAAATTAGATTTTTTTTTATTAAGTACTATTATTGTAAATATAGATTTAGTATTTAATATTGGATATACCTTTTTCACATAAGCATTATTTTTTATATGTACCCGGCTATTTCGATTTTATCTTTGACATGACAATTATTGAGCCCAGTGTCGTTTAGAGCAAGGGGGTAATGTAATTTGCTATCGATTTATTAATATGTTTTTGTAAAGAAATTATGTGATCGATAATAAATAATAAACGCTACAAATTATCTGATGTTTCAATTATTTTCTTCATTTAGGAAACTTAACATACCCAAATACAAGGTCTTCCAAGACAACCTTATTAGGTTTGTTTTTTGAAACACTGTCCATTGATAAAAGTTGAATGTCTTTGGTTGTTATATATTTCATAGTTCGTACAGTCCGAAGAATTACTTTATGATCCGTTTTTAGTGTTCATGATCGAAACGTAGCGATGGAGTCATAAAAAATTAAAATTCAATCATATCACCTGACCACTGTATCATGCATCAAGGTCAAACAAAACACTACATAAAGGTAGAACGAGGCTTTATTTCACACATTACCGAACCACCACTGATAAAACAGAATGAAGTTTTTGCAAATAATGTTTTTATTTACTTTTAATAATGAAGTTATCAGCCAGCAAATAGAATTCTACGCGTCTCAATCACTATTGACAAAGAGCAAAATAAAGCATGTTACGGTTGGAAGGAAAGATAAACCTTATTCCAAAGGAATGGTTGCAAAATATAACATTTATTCAGATTGGAAACCTTTTCAAAGTAATAGGACAATGTTTGAAAGTCCAGCTAAGAGGGCGATAGATCCAGTGTTTCATGGCAATCCTGAAACAAAAGAAGAGTTATGGCATGAACACTTTTTAAGAGAAATGAATCCGAATAATCTTAGATCTTCCCTCATATCCTTACTTCATAATATAACACTAACATATTTAAAGGATTGCACTCCGATTATACTTTATGATAAAAAAGTTAAAACGGAAGAGATTCAATTATTCCAAAATTTCTTGAAGAATTTTCCTACATCCTTCACTCATGGTTATATTGACGACAATAATAAATTGAAAGAACCAAATTTATTAACAATTCGTCAACATTGTCTCCATTACATAGTATTTCTATCAGATGTGAAAAGAATAGCGAATGTATTGGGCAAACAATCTGAAAGTAAGGTAATAGTAGTAGCAAGATCATCGCAATGGACTGTACATGAATTTCTCTCAAGTCATCTTTCTAGGATGTTTATCAATTTACTCATAATTGGACAAAGCTTCAGAGAAAAAGGCAATAAAGCGGTAATTTGTTAGATTATCTTGTTGCAACTAGATACTTGAAATGATTCTTTTTTTATGATTTTCCAAATGTTTTTATTGGATTTATTAATTCCAGGAAGCCCCATATATTTTATATACGCACGAATTGTATACAGATGGCTTAGGCGCTAGTAAACCTGTTGTACTAAACTCTTGGTCTGATAATAAATTTTCTAGACAAGTTAATTTATTTCCCTCTAAAGTGATTAAAGGGTATGCAGGCCACCGATTCACTGTAGCAGCTTCAGATATACCGCCATTCATATTTAAAAGGTAAATTGTAGGATTATAGAATAGGTTATTTCATCATTAGCTCAAAATACATCCCCATCGGAGAGCTCGGAGCCTACCATAAGTTAGGGACTAGACCATAGTCAGCCACGCTGACCCAATGTGGTTTGGTTGTCTCCACACATAACTTCTTCGATATTTGCAGGTTGCATCACGATGTTTTCCTTCACCGTAATAATTTCGGATAAATGTACATGTGTAAATTGAAAAACGCGTTGTTATGGCCGGATTCGAACACAGGACCTGCAGATTAGAACTCCAGTGCTTTAGCCCCTGAGCCATCGACGCTCTATTAGATTATTTGAAAGCTAAATATTTTATTAATTGTTAAATATTTAGGATCATAATCGACCCCAAGGACGGTAATATGAAAGTAACTTGGGACGGAATTGAGATGAGACTTCTGAATTTGTTAGCTAAAAGAAATAACTTTTCAATTGAGATTGTTGAACCGCGTGATTTAAGTTTGGGGTAAGAAAATTATTAATTATTGTAAGTATATAATACTTAATCGAGATCGATACAAGATACTAAAAATGTACACTTTTTAGACCAGGTGCAGCTGTTGTAAAAGAAGTTATGATGGATAGAGCGGACATAGCAGCTGCGGGCTTGTATGTAACGAGCGAGAGATTGTTTAACTTGGATTTAAGTTTCCCACATTCGCATGATTGTGCAGTTTTCATAACACTCATGTCCACTGCTTTACCTAGGTATGAAGACTGTTACATTGGCGAGACATACTTTTGGTTACCGAGACCAAAATCTCTGTATAAAACATATGGCCAGCCCTGTCATTATCTTTGTTAAAATAGAGATAACATTATGTTTTAAACGGGGATTTTGGTGTCAAAATACCATTACTAGGCAACTAAATCTACCATTAGTTTTTTTTCAGATATCGAGCAATTCTAGGACCATTTCATTGGCATGTTTGGTTAGCACTGACGATTACGTACTTGCTCGCCATTTTTCCTCTAGCCTTTTCTGATAAACATACTTTACGGCATTTGATTAACAATTCAGGTGAAGTGGAGAATATGTTTTGGTACGTTTTTGGAACTTTTACGAATTGTTTCACTTTTGTGGGTAAAAATTCGTGGAGTAAGACGACGAAGATCACTACAAGACTACTCATCGGTATGACTTTTGTATATTTTGTACTATATTCGATTTTTTCTTTTTACTGTAATAATTTGTTTTTAAGGTTGGTACTGGCTGTTTACAATAATAATAACGAGTTGCTACACTGGATGTATCATTGCGTTTGTCACTTTGCCAATTTTCCCAGATACCGTTGATACCATTAAACAATTGCTTACGGGATTTTATAGAGTTGGCACTTTAGGTAAGGTAATTGGTCATATTATAAATCAATAAATGGACATATAAAATTTTTAATAAATATGTTAGCTTAATATACTATCCAAAATATGTTTCATCTTTACATTTTTCAGATAGAGGCGGATGGGAAACATGGTTCCTAAATTCTTCCGACCCTAACACAAATAAACTTTTTAAGAAAATAGAATACGTACCAGATGTGAGGTCAGGCATCAGAAATGTTACAAGGGCGTTCTTCTGGCCGTATGCATTTTTAGGATCACAAGCTGAACTCGAATATATCGTTCTTGCAAATTTTACTGATATGAGGCATGTTAACAATTATGTAACACTAGAAATAAAACTGTATTTAAATATTTATAAGGTAATTAATAACTTAGAAGTCGACAGTTTGAAAGACCATCATGAGCTCAATAGCCAACGTCTCAAATGAGTTGCTCTAAATAATCGGTTTCTGTAAATAAATTTTTGATATATTTATATGTACCCTATTTTGTCGAAAAGTGACTTCTGGTTAAAATAACCCATTGGAGTCATCTTGTTGTTGCTATTTATATTATGATATGTTTCATTAAGTTCAAGTAAGTCATGAATCAGTTACTTGGAACACAATTATTAAATAAAGTTGTCGTTCATGTTTCACAATCTGTGAAACGATAACTATTTTAACAACAAGTATTATATGTCAGTTAACTTATTTGTTATATCTAATACTTTACTTGAAGGTCTTAAAATAGGCCCTTCTAATTGACAGTTTTAATTTCCAGTTCCAAACGTGCCAAGTTACACATATCAAGTGAATGCTTCGCGCCGTTTCAAGTAGCACTGGGCTTTCCTCGGAACTCCGTGTACCACGACAAGCTCAGCGGTGACGTTAGTAGGTTACTGCAGAGCGGAATCATAAATAAAATCGTTGATGAGGTCCGTTGGGAAATACAACGGAGTTCCACTGGAAGATTATCGGTATGAAATAGGTTTAAGTTTATCCTAACTAATTCAGAAACTTTTCATTCCACAAGATAACGATTAATACTCAATGATAGACCTAATCATTACGTGAGAGGGTAAAAATAAGTAGTCAAGTCAGCAAAAGTTAAATTATTCTAGGAATATGTTTATTAATATTTTTATTTACTTTATGCCGATCCTACGAGAATGCGATAGGGAGATGATGATTTCTCCCTTTTTAATCTTTATGCATTTTTACAAAAAACAAGTCTTGCACATAGAATAGGTAAGTTATGACTTCAACATTTCAGGTGGGTAAAGTGTCGCAAAAAGTAAATTCAGTACAAGAGAAAGGACTGACTCTAGAAGATACGCAAGGAATGTTTCTTCTTCTCGGTGCTGGGTTCCTAATAGCTAGTGGAGCCCTTTTAAGCGAATGGATGGGAGGTTGTTCAAGAAAATGTACAATGAAACGAACAAAACCTTCTTCTCTTAGTTCAGAAAATTTAATACCCAACGCGTATGAGATCCGTGAAAACGGTTTAAATACAAGTGAATCCACAGATTCGTTGAACGGTCAAATTATAAATGTTTCAGAAGAAAGTATTACAGTACATAATGAGTTTAATGTATTTGAATTTAGTTCGAAATCAAGTTCTGCGGATATGGATAGAGAAGTTCAGGAGATATTTGAAATGAATCATACGAAACATGCTTTGGAACAAAGATTATTTGAGATTGAAGGTGTAAAAACAAACAGTCCTGTTGGAGAATATGTGAACAAATAGAGTTAGTGTGTGATTCTTATATTTACCTACTTGAAGTAATTTAAAACAAGTTAGATAATATAAATGTGATTGAATTTAAATTGGAGATTTTTTAACAACTAGCTCTAAGAATCATTTTAACATGTAAAAATAATGGCAGTGAATGTGTTCTAAGTAATAAATCATGTTTGGTTTATATCGTTTGTAGTTTGTAGAGAGAGAAAAGGATATTAAATATTTAAATTTCGTGAGACATTATACTTAACTGATATATAAACCCGGACCGGACGAAACCCGGAACCTGAACTTGATACCCGGAAACTGATATATAAAACCGGAAACCGGACGGATATACGTGAGTGTTTAGCCGTGTTTAT
This sequence comes from Papilio xuthus, assembly GCF_000836235.2. Lineage (NCBI taxonomy): Eukaryota > Metazoa > Arthropoda > Insecta > Lepidoptera > Papilionidae > Papilio > Papilio xuthus. The sequence goes on along the minus strand of NW_013532703.1, from coordinate 8,766,040 downwards.
ATATCTGTTTAGAGAAAAGGATAGTCGTGAGTGTAAAATGACATTAAGAAATGACATACAATTTTGACATCCAACTCTTTATTATCGTTCGAACAGTCATCAAAATAATTTATAACAATTTTCTAACACTGTCCATTAACATTAAAATACCAATCCATCAAACCACTGAGATGTTGTCGATGTTCACAATTCATACTTTATACAGGGCAGAGTCGGCTGGCTGGCTGACACGCCGCACACAATAACCGACCTTACGTAATGCAATATTTGGCCCGGCCTCACACTTACAAAATAATTATGCAATATGACTTAAATTCCCATGAGACGGCTCCGAAAAATCGCAGCCGTCTCGACACTAACAGTAAAAATATCGATAAAATACAACAAGATTTCGATTTGTTGTAAATTCAAACGAAAATATACCTAATACCTACCTAAGCATTTGTTACATTACGTATTGCACGACTGATGTTACAAAACGAACAACTGTGAAATCGACTTGAGTATTCATAAAGGATATGTATTCATAGATATATCTAAAATCTATTAGGGTCGTACATAAGGAAGGCTGTGGAGCAATAGCAAGAGACGGGTCAGGCGTGGCTTCAAACTACCGCGCAATATCTCAAGCGATGTCAAACAATATACACTTATTACTATCTTTTATTAAATGCAACAAATTTATAATTCTATAAGCTGAACGGAAGGTGTATAGCCCTTTGCTATTGGTACACAGCGTCAAGGTAAACATGCACAAATGTAGGTAATACTAAAAAACAAAACGATCAAACGCTTTTTACAATAACACACAACACGGTTGTGCGTCCAAATGAATAATTAAATATTAATAATTAATTAAATGTGAAATCATTCCCGATAGCAAAGCTCACAACCTCGGAAATTATGCTCCCAATACCAGCTTACTGATCAAATATTTTATACAAGAAGTTAAAATATATTATGTGCAGTCGACAAACTAGCTAACATCATCGAGTTGACACTGACGAAACACTAATACAAACATATAGTTATCTCTGTTTTATAAAAGAGAGTAAGAGAGATGACAACATTTTAGTACATGTGCTTCAACAATGCGGTCAATGACGCTTTGTCTCATATGTGAATTCAAGTATTTCGATTAAGACGAGCTACATTTATTGTAAATAAACTCATCTTTAAATAGATATTATTTCTAAGTAAATGTATTAACACCAGTTTTTTACATTTAACAATTTGATCAGAGTATCAGAATCTTTGATAGACAGGTAACTTTTGAAACAAGCTACTAAGGACAAGAAAAAATTCAAGGATCATTTCCAAACAATTTCATACGACCAAAACTTAACGTTTGAGCAATTTTCTAGAATGCAAAATCAATTCTGTAACCGTAGAATTTCACTGTCGTAATTCTATTAGTGCATGTATGTTTTTGTTTTGTCAAAAAATATCAACACAGTGGAATTCTACGGCAACAAACTACTAGGAACGGATAACCGAAACGGAGTAAACTGTATTTTAGAATTTCTTTACAAGAATCATAACAGTGTGTTATCACATCAACAATATAATACTAACATTTAAAGTACACCAATTTTATATAAATCCCGTAGTTGGGGACAACATTGATTACGTACAAGTATTAAAATATTTCAACTTTATAAACTAGTCGTGTATATTTTACAATGCGAAAAATACATTTTTATAATCGTTCAGACTTTTGAACATCAAAACTGGTTACATCCCTGTACATTTAACTAATACATATTAAAATTTTGTTACTGTGATGTGAAGTATTCCTCTAATTCATGTATACACGTGTTATTTTATATTATAAATATTTACAATGACAAATTTATGTCCGTACTAACAATATATTTGTATAACAAAATCATGAAGACAATGGTACTTCATACATCAATAATGACACCAATTAGGTGATAACAATAACATTGTACATTTAAAATTATCTGTTATTATGAAGATTCAAGCAATATATAAATACAAACATCGTATAAAATGGTCACATTAGGCACAGTGAATAAGGCAACTACAGTGAACAGATTACAAGGGATCAATGATAACAAAAAACAAAATCCATCACAGGATGATTCATTATTTTAAAAACATTTATTTTTTTAATTCCGAGATGATTTTTATAGGAAAAGGAGAACAGGTTCAAGCGACATCAATAATGATGCAAACAATGATATAAAAACAATGATAAATATTTATACATAAGCTGTTTATATATTTATATACTAAATTTATTGTATTATACAGTGTTTACATAATATCTAAAAATAGGGCGGACGTGATTTTATAGTGCTGTACCAAAATAGGTTATTTTTTCATGTGATAAATATATTTCTTTTGTGTATCTGTAAAGCTATTTTATATAATTAGATGGATATATTCTCTTACGAGTTAAATAGAATCGTTACAGCTTCAGATCACATTAACAAAATATCATTCTAACAAGCTTTAACTTTTCATTTAGCAACCGACAGCCACTAAATAGATACATAAATACTTACATATGTACTTTACAAGTACGCTTTTACAATTTATGATATTCAAAATTGACTTTGATTTTTTTTTTGGTCTGACAATGAGTTTCCCGCACCTTCGTTAGGTTTATCAAGTTCTGTGTATAGACATATTAGTGAGTAGTGTTTGAGCGAGAGAGGAGAGGTAAGTTGCAGGGCTCTAGTTTCCATACAATGTAAACGGTGTTTGTTCGCTTACGAGACTGCGTAGAGTGCGAGTGTAATCATAAGAATTTTAAAGCTTCGTGTGGTACCTTCATATCGAGTCTAGCTAACATTATCTACTTATATTACATAACATTCGTTCCTAACGGGACGTGTATACATATTATGTAAATATTATTATGTTCTCATGTATAAATATGTCAATACATACAATTTCCAATACATATAACTTATTATCTTCAGTGATGACTACGCTTACTTAATTTACAAAGATTCAAAGTTCGGATGTCACACTATAATTATATTTTTAAAATGGCACAAAAAAACTTTTAAAACACTAACACAAATGTCAACATTCGTTTTGTAGTCTGTCACGCACTTGCACACTGTTGTCTTTGCTACGCACTACGTCGCCACGTCGCACTACGTCGCCGTGTCGCACTACCTCGGACTACGTCGCCACGACGCACTACCTCGGACTACGTCGCCACGTCGCACTACGTCACTCGGCTGCTCACAGACAGTTCCCTCATTTGAACCTCAACGTTTGTCTTCACTTACTATTACTAATTTTAAATTGACTAAATTTTAAGCTAAACAGACAATGGCACGGATTGTACATATAATGTTTTCTATTTACATGGGATACAGCGACCTATGTATACCTTATGTACGTTTAAATTATTACAAAAAAGTTGTTCAAGAAGTTTGCATTTATCTGTAACATTGTACTTAAATTTAACATTTAACCTTACTCTTTAGTGTACTTGCACGTGCAAATATAGTAATTACGTATTAAAGAAGGGGTAAGCATTTGTTCTGCTGTCATCGACTCATTCTATGAAAGGAAATATTTAGCATCAGCTCCTTTCCGACGGAGCTTTTGAAATGTAATGTCCAATACGCGTACCGTGCCATCAATTTTGAGCACCTTCAATTGAGATGCACCTTACCATGTCAGACTTTAGATAGTTTAGCACTGATATATTTTGAATTCAGCACCGAGGGAAAGAGCCGGTGTGGGTTGTGATATAGAACGTAGGACGGCAGGACGGTACCGGGGCTGGGGGTTCAGCAGTGCGGGTGCAGGGGCCTCGGGCAGGGGCCGAAGGCCTCGCAGCCTAGCTATGTGGCCCACCCCTCGATCCGCTGCCGCTTCGTGTGCGGCTGCTCGTAGTCCAGCGGCACGGTGTTCGCGTGCCGCATGTCCTGCCCGGCCGGCGAGCCCATGTTGCTTGACGTTACTGAACCTGAAATGAATATATCTAACTATATGGTAAAGTCTAATTCAAAAAGTTATTCCTTATCAAGTATGCAACATACAATGTTATTATAAGATTGGCAGTCATGGAACATTTATTTATCTATATTAAGCAATAATCTCTTTGGAGTTTGAAGGAAGAGATATAAAGTAAAAAGGTCATACTGGTAAAAAAAAAGTCAGTTAAAATTACTATAGGTTAGATCTAGGTGTAGTTATTGTTAGGGGTGTTATATGTAAAGTGATCTCACCATCGATGACTCCAGAGAGATGCGCGGGCTGCGGCGCGGGCGCGGGTGCGAGCGGCGCGCGGTGCAGGTGGTCGGGCGCTCGCGGCGGTGACACCGGCTCCGCTTTGATCTTCACGTTGCTAGGCGACGGCGCGGGCGGCGGTGTCCCCCCGCCTCCCAGTACCGGCAAACTGCAGAGTAAACTTCAATCTTAATCCTCTTTAATATATAGCGCTAAAAACACTATTAAACTAATTGAAATTATTTTTAAGTATACATTGAATTCAAGAAAGTTATTAGGTTCTCGTAAATTCAGTTAAACAAAATCACTCTATTTAAACTAACTCTACTGTTGTTTTTCTACCAAGTTTTCGTCTATGTTTTGAACATAAAAAAAAATACACGTTACAAGAGTAATCGTGCGGAACATGTTTAACCTCAATAACACTATAAAATCGGTGAATTCATTTGACAATCACTGGCTCCGATAGCCGTGATCGTCTAGTGGTTAGGACCCTACGTTGTGGCCGTAGTAACCCAGGTTCGAATCCTGGTCACGGCAGCGAAAAGCTGTTACGGCGGAGCCAATTTTTTTTACTTTTTTCATGAAAATTTAAAACAAAGTATATCTTTGCATTTAAGTTTATACGTCATCATATACTCGATGTAGTATTGGTATATGTTAAGATTCTTTTTTAATGTTAATAAAATGAATTTAATTCTGGTTATAAAAAATAACTGTTTTTCAATTATGATAAATGTATTTTATCATGCAATGATGTATGATTTGGTGAAAAGCAATTAAATAAAATAATTTTATTTTTGTATAGTTTTTTTTTAAATCACTCGTTAATCGACACAATCAAAGCTAACATTATGTTGTACATTTTGAAATGCATACAGATTATTTGAAATGAGGCAGGATATTTGTTAATAAGTGCAAATATAAATAAGCAATTCTTTTAGTCTTATTTTCTTATAAATTACGAATAACTACAGAATGGAGAAACGAATTGTAACCAGCTGCCCCGAATTAGTATGGAATGTACTATTCAACAAAAACATGAGATATGCGTTTGTTAACGCAGCATAAAACAGAGTAAACTAAACGAAGGTCTCATGTTATTTTGCACGCGTTGTAATCAGTTAGGAAAGCTAGGAATGATGAGGCTACTTGACTCACCGCGTTTAAATGCAGATGATTATAAGCATGATAAATGGACCGATAATAGTGATGTTGGATATAAAAAGATTGGGCACAGACATGTACCTGTTGTGCTGTAGTGTCTGCAACTGGTGCGCTCCCCAAGATAGTCCGATTCCCATGTCCGAGGTCATGCTGAAGTCCTGTGGTCCGAAATTGCCGAGTCCTGAGTAGCTGAGTGGTGTCTGGAAATCGTGAAAAATAATTTAAACTTGGAACAAAATAGGATTTGAAGTTAACAAAGAGTATGAGGATTTGAGGGGAACAATGTAGATTTTTATTTGAAAATTGAACATTTATGTTTAGTTTGAGTTTTTATTTTAATACAAATCATATATCCACCGTTGATTCTGCATAATCTTTTCTATATCATCTACCGTGGGTTTCTAAGACAAAATCTTCGATTAAAACATACTATTATTTCTGTTTTGTCAAAGATAATGATATACTTTATATAGAGATTTTGGTACCAGAAACCAACGGTTAATCAATTCTTTTTCTCTACTATTTTGTTAGTTGTCTCACCTCTCCGGTGTAGGATATGTCGTCCTGCGGCGGTGGCATGGTGCCTGGTATGACGACGCGCAGGTTGTTATGTCGCGGCGAGTGGTGCGGCGCGTGGTGCTGCTTGTGCGCGTGCCGGTGAGGCGAGGGCGCCGGCCCCGGGGACGGCGAGGGCGTGCACGCCGCGCCTAATGGAGACGCAGATCCCGGGTAGCCGTTCGACATCTCCAACATTCCTCCGCTAGGGTATACTGGAAATTATAGAGTTTTAAGTTAGTAGTGAAATAAAGGTTTGAGTTTCCTCTTAATCGAAACAAAATAAAGCAGTTTCAAACGTTCGTAGTTGTCTCTCAACTATGCATATCGTAGTCATAGGGTAAACCAAGTAAAAAAGAGTGAAAAGTATTTACCAGAATCGGTTTCCGAAGAAGATGGCCGTGGACTGATAGAGGTGTGCATTTGAGGGCTGGCCTGCAGCATGGACTGGTCGTAGCTTCCTACTGGCACGCTCACGGGTAGGTTGTAGTTGGCACCCGTCACGCCTACGCCCACTCGGCTGCCGTTCAGTTGGTTCCTTTGCATCATCATTTGGAACTCTTCGTCGATCTTCGTGTATTTAGCTTCGGTGCGTGGCGTCAGGTTGTACTCGGGCTCGGCTTCCGGGCTGTCCGGTGACATCACTCCGTTCTTATGCTCTTTCTTCGTGAGTGCCTGTAAGTGTCAGCGAAACCAGCTCAGGTGGCTTGACGAGCCAAAATCGTATATACTATATGGGCGGGTTTTCACATGCATAAATTAGAAACACCCTCTATACAAACCATATTAGTATTTTAATTTCTACGACAATCGTTCCACAATTGAAATAAGCTTTGCTTATTGCTCTATGGATGTAGTGAGGGTTCAAGAGTGCTTCAAATAAAATTAGAAAGAAAATTAAGAAAAAAATAAAATTACACTAATCTCTAATTTAATTGTACGTGAAATTTTTTTAGCGTACATATGTGTGTAGTGTCGAATGCAATGATACAACACTGACTTTACCCTTGTATCACATCTCGGACTCGTGGTAGGTAGGTATGGTTAATTCAAATAAACACAAAAATATTTACAAAACCCATGCTGAACAACGAAAAAAAAACAACATAAACATTTGGGGTGTCTAGTCGTAAACTGTTAGTACGAAACACGAGGGTCTGGTGTTTTGGTTTGGTTTTTTCTTTTTTTTATTATTTCTAACAGGAAATAAACTGGCATGCTGGTATACTAAGGTATACGTGATTAACTTAATTACTTTATTGGAATACACGGTAGTATGGAGATCTACGGAGTGTTGTTTTTTTTTCAATTTTTTTTTAGTAACAAATGTTGAATATGCATTAGGTTTGTTTGTGTAAGTAAAAGCGCGCGGTTAATGGGATAAGTCAATATTGCATAGACATTGCATTGCGATCACGGGCACACAGATGACGCCGTACTTAATGTACCTCGATGATGTTGCGGTTGGTAAGCGACTCGTGTGGCTCGTTGTATTCCGTGTACTTGAGAAGAACCTGCAACCATACAACAGCACCCATGACCATCAATCCCACAACATCAATAACACTGCGTCATTCGTAGACATTTGACTTGATGACCCATCAAAAGACGTCCGTTTTTACGGAGTAGAATAGTATGACCCAAAGAGATTTTTTTTAGTAGTTTCATTTCTCACTATTTATTCACTTGTTATTTTTATTTTGTATTTAAATATTTGTTCGTAGAAGAGTTATACCCAAACAGGTGAAATGTCTCGTTAATTAACAATTTATTTGGTCAGTCTCCAACAAGGACAGAAACAAAATTATGCAAATGTGTTTGTCGGGTCTGTCAGAATGTCGTTCTCATGTCTGGAGACTTTAGAATAACGTAAATACTATTGAAGCAATATTTTATTCATAATAGTACAATATAAAGAAATAACTTTATTGATAACACAGTTTTTAGTGATATCTTTAAATGCGAATTTCATGTAAACCCATACACGGTTAAATTGATATAATAATTTAAAAGTTTAATTATTACCTTTAGTGTCGTTGTCATTACGATTTCCTTAGACGTTTTAACATCATATGAAAACTGATACCTTGTAATTTCATACAGTTATTTATCAGAATATTTTCTTAATATCAAATATTATACTTTATTTTTAATATTTTAATAAAAACTAATGAAAACTTAAGCTACATCTTTAAAATTTTAATTTGAGTTTTGTAAGTTTCAAGTATTTTGTGAGTTTGATAGGTTTGATATCAGACATTCGTTTTATTTTTTCCTAAATTAAACAATTGTTACCATAAATGTCATTTTTTACTTTATTAATATAGTAATAACATGTTAACTGTGTGTTTCTGAGACCAAAAACTCCATTAAAAACATGTTATAATTGTTTTGTCAAAGATGAAAGACAGTGACGATATGTTTTATACAGACATTCTAGTCTTAGAAACCCACGGTATATAAAATGAACGGTTTACCTTGTCCATATCAGTGCTGGCATACTGGTAGAGTTTGTTGTTTGAGCTGAAAATGATGAGAGCAATTTCACAGTCGCACAACACGCTCAGTTCGTACGCTTTCTTCATCACGCCGAATTTGCGCTTGTTGAACGTAACCTGGAAGTATGAAATGATTTTGGTTATCCTCTAGTTAGCTTACAGGCTCAATATAAGGTTGGACTGTGATCAGTGATACCAGACTGTGTTTTAAATTTTTTTTTTATAAATAATAATGAGATGTTTCTTTGAAGGTATCTCCGGAACGGCTGAATGGATCTTGATGCAATTTGGCACAGATGTAGAGCATACTCTGAAAGAACACATAACTCATTAAGTTTTTTTTTTAATTCCACGTGGTTGGAGTCTCACGCAGCCGGTCGATAATAAATCCTAAAGATTCCATTGCTTATTTGTTCTTTTACATAAAAAAACAAATAATTTAAATATTAAAGAGACTCAAAAAGAGAAAGACTGCTAATGAAAGGAAGGTTTCTATCTTATAATATTCTTAGGTCATCGTATTATATTTCATGGAATTTATCGATTAATTGAGGCAACTAACTATCGGGTAAATATTATATGCTTTTAAATTTTTATGCTGAATCTGATACTGATCAGAGAAAATAATATTTTTAAATATTGAAGATTTTCGATAAGGATTTTGTTAAAACTTTTATTGCCTGTTATGATACAAAATTTTTAAATTAATAAAAACCTTAAAAAATCACTAAATTACTTAAATATATGAATATATTTTGTATGGAATATTTTTGTAGATGTTAAGATAATACTTGGATATCAATTTATTAATGTTTATTCAATAATAATGTCAATATTTAAAAAAAAAATCTACTTCACAATAATGAACCTAGAATTTACGCTATGTATTTCAAACTTTGAATTTTGTTTATATATGTGTATACAGGTTTTACAAAATAAATATTTTAATATCCATATACAAAATATTAATCGCAATTTACGATTGTATGTTCAAAAATCTCCAATATCAAAAATTCTTCCGCAATGCTTATACAAGAAAGAAAATATTCAACCTTATATGACACTAAATTCCCACGTTTATTTTATGATTTGCCAAAATGCCAAAAATTCGCCACAGTATTTAACAAATTTATAATCTAATAAAACCTTTTTAACGAAATGCGACAGTTAACGGCAAAAGCTTAAGAAAATAAAAAACGGTAATTTAGTTTTTATGAGCGTTACATTCTTTCTGTTTGTTATTGGATTTTGATAAAAGGCAATGTAATTGTTAATAAAGAAAGTCTAATTTATACATGAAGTTATTGTTAATATTTATTGGGTCAGGGACGTTTATTATAATTAATGATAATAATTATTGTGTGTCGTCGCATTACGATTTAAAATTCGACATTAGCACGCAATTATGCACGTTGGTGATTCCGTTTTGTGGTTATTTATAACCAATAAATGTAACATTGTTTTGTTTTCCTCAAAACAAAAAGTCGATGCACACGCTGTTTTATCTCTTTGGCAGTGCGGTATTTTGCTGTCAAGGCGTTGATAAGCTTTTTATATAAGTCGTTATATTATAATTAATTATTGTATAAATTTTATAAATTACCTATAATAAAAATGATATAAAGATTATGCAATTTATTTGATTTGCACTGAATACCATCGAACAGAACAAAAAAAAATATAGCGTATGTGTTCTTCCAGACTATGTTCTATATGTCTACCAAATTTCATCTAAATCCCTTCATCCGTTCTGGAGAAAACTTCAAACTAAAACCAATATATAAACATTCGCATTTGTATAATATTAGTAAGATAGTAAGATAACCATTTAAAATCCTATAAGTACCAAATTATGTTAAAATTTAATAGTAGCCGTTATGTAGTTTTCCGAGATTGTAAATACCAAAACAATAATAACATTGTATACAAGTTTTCATCATTTTTAAATGGAGTTCATGTTAACAAAACTTCATCTACACATAGACATAGATTCAGGGTCAAAGCCACCGTCAAAATGCAAAGATTGGCCTTCGCAACTACCATTTCAGTTGTTCTCTATTACAAAACCATTTATCACTGATCCACCCCGCCGTTTGAATTCAGTCAAAACATCTAACAATGAGAAGGATTTTACCAGGGAGAGAGGTCTGTGTAAACTGGTCTTTAATATTATACAAGTGTAATCGTATAATTAATAAATTACTAACGGGAGCGGTCATTGTCCCTTGGCGATAATGTTTTGCAGTGGGAGAGCGGACCGCATCTGTTGGCGGGATACTGAGGTCACATTACCCTTTGCAACCTTGTATATTCGTTTATATTCTCCGTTCTCTGTCATGAAATCGTTTAACTAAATGTTTGATTGTTACAAAACTATTTTTCTTGCTTTTTTATTTTTTTCGTATTACTTTCTTTATTTATAAATGAAGCTTCAATAGCCTAATGGTTAAGGATACAGATTTACGATCACGTGGTCGATGGATCGATCCTGCCATTCGACTATTGTCGTAAACCATGTAGTAACACAAGCATAGAGCTTAGTTTGAATTGTATAAGAAATATTAGTAAATTAACAAAAAAAATGGTTACATTATTTAAAAAAAACACGAAATTATATAGGTATCGTAATGGTCTTGTGCCTTCCCTACGACTAGGCCCTAATCAACTACGCTCACCCAGGGCAAGGACATCAAATCTGAATTTTGGTTAGAAGTTGGTTAATACTGTTAGGAAGAAATTCCTACACTGCGCCGGTGTACTGGCACAACACTAGCCTTACTAAAATTACAACGTCTATGTCCCCTCACTAATCATTCTGACACTTGACTTTATAATGAAAGCGCGCCATTCGCACTAAAGGATTCTAACTAATAATGTCTAAAAATACATATGAAAGACGTAAAACATATTGGTACAGGTTGAAGATCGAACTCGACACTTTAAATTACAAATTCATTGCTTAACATAACGATCTCGTTTAAATTATTAATTTCTATATCGAAACAGTTATTTTGTAAATAACTGTTTCGTTATCAATTTCGCGAACGGTATGTTTATAATGAGTGTTGACATGTTGAAATTGATAAGATGATCATAAATGGTAGTGACAAATTGTTAAATGATTGATAAAAGTATTTTCATTTCATGTAAGTTAAAAGGATGGTATATAAATGTTTCTTAAGAATAATCGGTAACCAATTTAAACTTGAAGGATGAAACTAAGTTGACTTAACCTATTTTCCTACCTCAGGATGAATAATAAACCTAGAGTAATCATAAAATATATTCTACGATGTAGCAGCTTACAGCTAATTCACTTGCACCTTCAATAACTTCTCAAACTTAACCTTTACTAAGGGACTCTGATAAGTCAGTGATCCGTAAAGTGGTCCTGGTGTCCACAGAAGAACTGGTATCAAGTTAAAGAAGAAAGGTAATGTTCACAAGAAAAAAGTTTGAGAATCTCTGAAAGTAAACAAACCTGCCGATTCCGTTCGTCTGTGATCCGGGATATTTGTATTTTCTTCCGACCCATGGTGGCAGCAATCTTGAAGGGGTTGTAGGGAGCGGGGCGAGTGACACGTGGCCGGCTAGCGGGCTGCTACTGTAGACGTCAACAGCTGCTATCTGTAAACAACGACAAATTGTTAAACTACTTACAAATTACATTTGGAATTTGGTTCCCGCAACTAGGCTCTCAGAACCTTATGAATTGAAATAAAATATTTCAATTCCATCCTCATTACACCTCATCGTATAAATATGTTTAAATAAAAAAAATACTATATTTTATTATCAAATTTTCCTCCAGATCTATATTACATTTTGAGCCATTGACCGTGAGTATCTGACGTCAAAATCTCTGTGTAAAACATATCGTCATCTCAGTCATTATCTTTGACAAAACAAAGATAAGAATATTTTTTAAACGGAAATTTCGGTCTCAGAAAACTTTGCGAGAGATAAAGTGTCGTTACAAGATATTGTAGTGATGGAGAAACAAAACAAAACGCCGATGCCGTATGCCGATTAGGTAAAAAACGGGGTCATGTGGGCTTACAGTGGGGGTCATTATGCAAATCTGTGCCGCCGTGTGTACCGTCTCATGCTATGTATTATGTATACGGTAATGTTGTCAACTTGCTACCGTTCGATATGTTTGTCGAATGAATAATAGTCTCGGAACTAAGTTCTGTGTCGCCGAAGAAAATTGTCTCGACTTCTGTAATTTACCTGTAATGGTTCTTTGCTAACGTATTCATGAAACTTTTGTTCTACGCATTTATTCTTATAATGTTAAAGTACCTATATAGAGACATTCATTCATAAGGTAATTATTTTTGTTGTGAAATATTAAGATTACCGTTAAATACCTATTTTCATAATACCTAATATTTTCGAATGTCACGCTTGATATTCGTCAACTTACGATATGACATTATGTAGATTTACATATAAAATGTTAAATAATAATTCAGGAAGGAATGATAAATATGTTTTTAATAATAAACTTGTAATTTTGATGTCATTCGCACCTGTTCCCTTACAAAAGACACATTAAGCCTCAACTAGACGCACTGCACGCTACGCCACGTGACTGACAGGAAAATAAAAAGGTATACTAAGTTCTTTTAATAATATATCACCACAAAATGACTTCCATAGAAGAGTATTCGAGTTACTATTATATTGTATTTACTCGATATTGAATACATCATGAAAAAAATTCAATGACTTAAAAAATAAAAAATAAATTTCGATGCTATTAATAAACATGATAGTATAAATTTTATACAATATTTATAATATTACCGTTTTATAAAAGGTAGCACGCACATGTGACGTCTTTCAGTTTCTATAATTAAAATAATTATAGAAATATTCAGTAATAAAAAGAGTTTATATTAAGTGACGTCAACAATTACAAGGCTTTGTAGTTCAAGATTATTTATTACAAACTTAAGCTATTTAAATATGCTCCATTTATTTTTCTGTTGCGATAAATCAATTACATTATCGCTTGCAACGCTACAGAATCTGTTGCTTTGGTTGTGATATGAAGTAGGTAGGGGAAAATACGTATGCAGCTTTGTATATGTGGGTAACAGTTTTCCCGTGAAATATCCATGTGTGTGTGATGGTTCAGTATACGTTATACGTACATGCGTAAAAGTGAACTGTAAGTATTAGAGGCAGATCGTTGTGTGCGTACTTGTGTAAGGGGGCTAGTCCCCTGTGGGGAGGATGGGGCGGCAGGGTACAGGGTGCCGGGTCAGTGTGTTTATAGGTGGCTCGTTCCATAGCACTTGCATTTAATCAAGCATTACCGTTTTCCCGCCCTGTGAGTAATAACAGGTTAACTAAGTATGAATTAGCAGTAAATCATAGTGTAAAAAATATAACTGCATTTGTAAAAATAGTATGATATTAGAAGAATATCAAGGTATTAAATTAGAATATTAAATACTAAAATCGAATCGTGTAGTGTTTTGTTATTTGAATAAAAATAGAAATGTTTTGTGTTGGGATATAACGATGTGAGTTCAATTGTTCAGATAATCTAGCAACTACAAAATATTTAACTTTTTACTAATAGGTTTTTTTTATATCATAAGGTGGCAAACGAGCGAGCGGCCACCTGAATTCGCTGAAATAGCGAAGTGACCGTTGCCCATAGACATAAGCAATTGCATACGCGTTGCCTACCTTTAATCGACGGAGACGAGGATTCACAGAAAGAAAATATCCGGAAAGTCCACTTCACTTCCCTTCCTTTCCTTATAAGAAAAAGTTAGGGAAGGCGAAGAGAACTAAATTAAGCCTCCGGGACGCATTATAAATGTTTGGATGGATGGTTGTTTGTTAGAAGGTCTCATGGATCTCGCTCAAATTAGACATGGATGTGGAACATAGTCTGGATTTTTTTTAATTTCGCGTGGACAGACAGACTGGCGAGCGACAGCTATATTTCAAATTATAATAATTCTTTTTTCAAAATTGTCGTTTAATATTTAAGATACAGTAAACTAACCTCCTCGCCTCTACGTTCGCGGCTCATTAATTTTTTTCTTGCCAGTATAATTTAAGCGTGGAAGCGTAAACAGTTGGGTCGAGCTTTGAAGTATGTAAGCTGAAAGTCCTTTTACGTCATATGAGAACGAAATTAACGTTATTAATTGATTATTTAGACAAGGAAAATTTTGCTTTTTATTATCTATAATATTTCAAAGGAAAAATTTCGAGCCATGATAAGTTAAAAGGAATCCTTTTAGAATGATCTTATTATAATGATAAGTTACTCGTAAATCTAGACTATCAAAGAGTTGAGTTACAAAATTGGAAATTTATGTCTCATGAGTCGTGGAGATGAATTAAATTACGGAATCACTACGCGAGTTTGTTTAGTAAAGGTATGATAATGCTCGGTAAATCAATAATGACACGTGTATGTTGAGATTAAGGCACAATCCTGTAGTTCAGGTGGCGTGGGTGAGTTCCCGGGGACGCCCACGCGCCCACTCGCCCGGGAACGTTGTTGCGCAGTCACGTCCGATCAATTTCTCTCGCACTTTTATCATTTGTGTGATGGATTATTTGAAAACTTTGTGGTTTTAGATAAAAGCAAAACTGTGAGTTTTCACTACCGAAACATCTGTATACAAGCAGATGGATGACTATGTTTTTTATTATAAATACTGGATTCCTTGATTTTGATGTCTCTTATGTTGAATCATACTAATATTATAAATGCGAATGTTTGGATGGATGGATTTTTATTTGAAAGTAACTCCAGAACGGCTGCATGGATCTCGCTGAAATTTGGTATAGATGTAAAACATAGTGGGGAAGAAGACATAGGCTTACAATTAAGTTCTATTTTAATACCGCGCCGACGGAGTCGTGGGCGACAGCTAGTTATAAATATATAATAAATCTTAATGATCCAAAAAATTTACAATTTCTTTGGACTCTACCTCCTGTAGAAGGTGATGTGTGTCAGTATCTTCTCTTAATCCAGACCTTAAATAGCATTCATTCATTCTGCATTCATTTATGCAGAATGTGTGCGTGTGCGTACGTGAATCTGTAAGTGTGTGCGCGCCAATGTATTTTTTTATTATTTGTTTTATCTTGTATTAATAGTTTTACAATTAGGATAATTATAAAATAGCTCACATATACAATGTTTTAATTTACAAAGCTACCGAAATGTAAATGACACTAATGGCATTGCAGTTCGGGACCGCAGTTTCGTCCATTATCAGATTGCCTTTGTCTGTAGTCGACAATGTTCCACTGAAAACAAAGGATCAACTCCGGGAAACTTTACATTAATATTAAAATAAATTATCTTTTCTGGAGGTATCATATTATACATTTATTTCATCATCAGTTTTTTTTAAGATATTAATATAGTAGTATATACGCTATTCATTAAATTAATAGGTAATTTAGGGACACCCTTAGTTACAAATCTTAGTGTGGTAGCTACTAATAGTACTTACTAAGAGCTACACTTTGTTTGCATTTTTATACAAGATTAATTAGTAGCCTATCCTATCCTTCTTCCAGACTATGTGCTACATCTAGATCTATGCAGCCATTCTGGTGATACCTTCAAACAAACATCCATATATTCATCTAAACATTCGCTTTTATAAGTAAGAAAGTAAGATTATTTTAAGATCAGACGAATAATAAACGAAATAAGTGATTTTTAATGGCTGAAAAGTAAATCGAAAACCCTTAGTTATCTAAGACGTTATCTACTTGATTGCCTTATCAGGAAATTGTAGGACTGAATTTTTTAAGCTATCGTACAAAAAGTCTTCAGACTATCAGGAACTTTAAAGCGGTAAGACAAGCCATAAGTCTTGTTCAATAGAAGAGTATTAGCTTCGCTATTTCCAAATAGTAAAAGCTTGTCAAGTTAGTTTCTTATAAGATTCTTTTAAACGTTATTAGATATTCGAATTTCAAATATATTAATTATGTAAAAAAATCGTAGAAAAGGTTTTATTCGACGGACAAGAGCTACTTACGTCACTCCTACGTTTATATTGCAAAACTTTATTTGATTTACAGGCGTCTATAAGTTTAGGAAATATATCAGAAACTACCAATGCTATAAATGCGTCTAATCTTGTGATAGAGTAACAAAATAATCAATAAAATATAAAGCCTAATTATGTCAAATACACGTGGAAATATCTTCAAGATATATATAAACAATCGCATAGGCAATTGGTAGAAAATACTAATTTAGTGCAATGAAGACATCAAATGAATTTATTTAATTATTAACGCTTTTCCTATGGTAATAAAATTAGTCATCATCAGCTCACTGTACGTCCCCACTGAGGGGCTCGGAGCCTACCCTAAGTCACGGGTGACTTGGACATAGTCAACCACGCTGGCCCAGTGCGGGTTGATTGACTACACGAATATCATTGAATTTCTTCTCAGTTATATGCAGGTTGCATCACGATGTTTTCCTTCACCGTAAGAAAATCAGATAAATGTACAAATGTAAATCTGAAATCGAAAAACACATTGGTACATGGTGGTATACGAACCCAGGAACTGTAGAAGGCAAGTCAAGTGCATGACCCCTGAGCCACCGACGCTCAATAGAATTAGTATTGCATGTATAAAGATGATTACAACTGTCAGCGAGCTTATACATTATTGTTTTGGCTTTATTCCCTCACAAACACCTGTTCTATCAATCTATAGGCATGTGACCTTGCTGCGGAAGGGGAGGGGGGCGCCTACGCACACTACGTCACACCGCACACACTCACCCACACAATAGAACACACACATAGCTCTATTTGGCTTGTTATAGTGTTGCCGCATTAACCACATTGTTGTAGACTTGTATTGTTTCATTTAATATAAAAACAACTGATAGACTCGGTGGATTTGTTAAAATTATTAGTAAAATAGTTAATTAAATACTGGCAATAAATATTAATAATTAAAGTTCTTCTTTTTTTGAATATTTAAAATTAAAAAGTTAGCGTTTGTTAGCAAAATGAATTCACAGTATCGATATTTAATTTACCGCGTATTGAGTAATACGGAAAACCTGGAAAGTAATTCACTTTTCCTTTTCGAAAATCATCAATTTTCACTAAGTGGCCGAGCCATCGAAGTCGTTGCGCTTTTACCTCGCCAATGATGTTGGGCTCGGCCACGAGGTGCATGATGTTCTGAGTGTCAAACACGTATACGTAGGACGATCCAGTGATCGTCACGCAGACAGTTAAAGATTTTTGGAAGCTACATGTCTGGGTTGGAGATAGGACGACGCAGAATCGTAGAAAGTTGTTGTCGGAGGCAAAGGTCCACTTTTGTCGCTGCGCCATCCTTGTTAATCAGTTATTATAGTACGTAAAGGAACTTTGATTCCCTTCTTAAGGACATTTTATGAACGGATAAACGCGAAATTTGACACAGAAATTATAAAAGGTGTATAAAGCTATTTTTAATTACAAAAAAATTATGACAAATATTATATCGGATTGGCTTTATAGAATGATTTGTTAATAGATTTTTATGTACTTTTGAAGAGAAGATGACGTCATGAAGATATGCGACTTAATAAAATTACTTATGGTGCTTTCCATTGTTTTACTTACTATATTATTTGAATATTTATTTTGTGGCCCACACTATTTTGATGCGATTTAACAAGGGTTCAATAAACGGATAAAGATATAAGCAGAATATAGATTTTCCTCAGTGTTTATCCATATTATAGTATATACGTGGTAAAATTTGTAAAAGATTTTAAAAGCACCAGTCTGCCGAGTAGACCGCACTGCGGTGATGCACAGAAAGTACTTCAGGCACTTCTACATCTCAGTGGGACGTTTTGTATGTGACAGTATGTTTTTACTGACTTCAACATATTCAGTCAACCTTAATAAATTAGTAAAATTATGATTAAAAATGTACTTACAACGAAATTATACTTTTGGTGGCCATTAAGAGTACGATTGCGAGGATTAAAAAGAAAAATGGCTGCTTTTATTTGCAAAATTACTAAATATCGTTGCATAGACAAAATGTAATATTTAAAAATAATTATGCATATAATTTTTACGGTCGAAGTCATTGACACGTATATTCTTATTTGTAACGTACTTCACTAAAATAATTACACAATAATCTTTATTAAGATCATTATGTTAAACTTATGTATTATTATAAAACTTTATTATTATTATAATTTCAAATTAATCATGATGTCAGCGGACGCTATTAATTTTATTTTCTAGTTCTATATATAGAATCTATTTTAAACCATACATTAAGTATTGTGAATGGTAAAAAAGGTTATTAACTTAAAATTAACATTTGAGAAGAGCTAAGCTTATCAGCGATTGATGTAGGAATTATAGATTGACTAGACTAGACAAGTTAATAAATTTCGATATTCGAATAATTTGTATTGGGTTGGTTGAAAGTTTAGGGAATGGATAGATGGATTATTGGATAACTTTCGAGTTAATTAGTCTACAATTTACATAATCTATTTGCCCTTTTCCCTACAGAAGGTCGACACATGTTCTAATTACTTTTTCATTCATATCTATCTGTCACAACATCGTACCTTTAGTTAGTTTGATCAGGAATAAATCGTTTAAAGGTTTTTATAATATTTAAGATAATGCAACGAAAATCAATGCAATTATTGAATGTTTCACAATATTATTGTATTGTTTTAATTTTTTATTACCGCAAAGAAATGTTTTAAAGATTACGACTTATAAAATCGTGAAAGTTAAGTGGCTAACTTAAAAACTGTATATAAACAGATCTGATACCTTCATATCTTAAAACTTCTGCACTAATTACATGTTTAAGAGATAAACTTTACTGGGTTTTAAGATCATTGAACGACGGATTTCATTTACGGATTAGTCCACGAAAAGTACACAAACATCTTTAAAGATTTGTTGAAAGAGAGAAAGGGCATAAACATTATTTGTCATGTACGAAACGTATATACAATTTAATTGACTTAGGGAGATATAATATTAGTATTCACCGTTGGATTTTAAGACCAAAATCTCTCAATAAAATATATAGTCTTCCCTGTCATTATTTTTGATAAAATAGAGATGAGATTTTGGTCTTAGAAATACACGGTTATTTGTATTATCCGTCTACTTACATGTTTACATAATGTAAATATTTTTATATAGATAAAGTCTATCTAATATATCTTGTACAATAATAAATAAAAAAACACTGCATCATCAATTAATATTTTATCATTTAAATTCTTCCGGCGATACCTCTTTACATAGACAATTAACTTTTATATAACTTTGTATATAATATAATAGAAGTGTCGAGAAGTATTTATCTCCGCATCGACGAGTCTGTATGCTATCAGCACCTTGATATCTTAATAATACAAATGTATAATGAACATTATAATACTACTCATTGAAATGGGTAGAGCAATTAGATAAAATACCGTAAGCCGCACCATCCTTTTTCTTCCGTTGTATAATATTACATTGTAACACGTAAAATTTTTCCAAGCATAGCAAAACTAAATTTTCGTGATTAGCACGTTAATATATTAGCTGTATTATTATTCTCTTAGTTTTGAAATGTTTTAATCAAATGAATGAAACTACACGAAACCCTAAGTAATAAATACCAAATCAGTAGTAAACGGGCCAAATCGTTAGAACGAGTTGATAAGCGAATGCGTTATCATTGAAAAAATTCAACACTATCACATTACTGTAATGAGTTTTTAAATGTTTCTTTTGATGAATTCAGATTATGGCGCGTCCGTAGACGAGACAAGAATAAGGAAATTGTAACAAATGACTCTATTAGCCGTGATTGTGATCGAAAGGCGAATCCCCACGCCGATCACGTCCGCAAACGAACAATCGGCAGTATCGATTACTTCTAGGAGAGGACTTTAAACTCTATTCATTCTCTGTTCTTACTGTCATTCTTTCTTTGTATTATAGAGCTATGTACCAACTCAATATATCATTCGTCCAATGTGGGCAAACTCACCATGACCTCCAATATGACCAACAAAGCATATTATGAATTTCGACAATGACTAGTAGTCATACCATTTTTATTTCAAACAGCAGAACTTTGAAAGAAATTTATGTATTATTTTTCTTTTAACCAATCCAAATAAGCTCGAAGCGTAATAGGATGTTGTTTACGACAGACAAGACAGAGTTCGCACCATGTTAGATCTGTACGACTACAGTTCATTGCAAATTCAGTGTTGGCCCGAGCCCCTCGACGGTGAGCTGCCGACGATGTTTACAGTCAGTCAAAATTACATTCAGTTTAAACACACCCAATCGACAAACATTGTGGCATTGATTCACCTCTATTCCTTTGGAGATGCCGGGACCTTTGCAGTCACACTTGCTGATGGTCACTGAGATGGTTTTAGAGATAGAAGTATCACATAATACTGTATCCCAAAGGGCAGGGCATCACGATATAAAATACGTCTACCACTATAATAATAACTTGAAAGTGGAAGTGACAACCCTAGAGACTTGACTCAAGTTCAATGTCACGGTTAGTTGTGCCGAAGATAGAGATAAGTTATCATTCAGCCTGCAAATGGTTACGATAATTGCAATTTTACAAATACTATTAAAAAGTTACTTTTTATTGTTTTAAATAACGTTTATTAAGAAATGGATTAACAAAACATGAAGTTTATTAAAGTAGCATAAATAAGGAATTGTACACACTAGCAAGCTAACTCTTATTGTGTTAGATTTTTAGTAAATAACGCAAAAACTATTAAGAAATTCTACATCGTATGTATTTTTTTTCGAAAATCCCTGTCCAGGTTACGTTTCAATATTGACTTTCTTAGTATACGAAATTCATAGCATGAGTAAAATTCGTATTATAAAGTTATTTATGACGATGTTCATTTTTGTTTTGTTTATTTACTCAGGCTGACGACAAGCTCTTTGGAGGTAAATTTTTTTTCTTTGGAGGTTTCCTTTTAAAATTTTAAAGCGAACCAAATTATTAAGGTAAATATAAATAAATCGTTATTATAAATTTTGTTTCGGCTCTGAAGTAAACGATAATAAGTCAGTCTATATTTCGAATAAATAGTTCTTAAATGGATTCATTATTTTTTGCAATGTGTAAAATTAACATTTAAAATTATACAAGCTAAAATGTTAACATTCATGAATTAGATAAAGAGATTAGCATATTTAAATAAAATCATAACCAATAGTACATAGTTTTCTTTGCAAATAAAATTTAAATATGTACTGCGTAGCGCGCGTTTAGTTGCCGCGCAACGCGTCACAGTCGCAAGATGGCGCGGCTGACGTCAGCCAGAGCGAGGCGGGGGAGGGGGCAAGGTCTTGAGCCGAGCGTGTCACTTCCCAATGAAAAAGAGGCCTGGGACCCGAAATGAGGGTTGTCCTTGACGCTTTTTTGCGGAAGGTAAAAGTTAGAATATACTTTTTACCACAAGAAGCACTAAAACGTCTAACAATGCAAAACGATTATATTGAATTAAATCGATACATTAACTTACGTAGAATTGCTGATATTCGATAACAAACAGCGTCGGTGTAGAGAATTGTACAGATCATCTGTCTAATGTCAAGTTCATCGAGAGAGAAAGTTGTTTCTATTCGTTAGACGGTATCTATTATATAACCTGTATGTTCATATTCACATTTCATATTCATACATTTAGTGTAACCTACAAAATGGGACATGTGCTGACGTGCGTGATGTCAAGTTTTTTATTATTATTATTTTAGATTTAAGAGGGAATCGAAACAAGTGTCTGGTGAGTGAGTCTCGTTAACCGTGACAGCGGTGACAATGCATGACGTCACCGTCAATACGACCGCCGAGCCGAGCCGAGCTGCGCCGCGCCGCCGCAGCCAGTATTGATAACGCAAACCGCAACCGCGTACGTACACAACACGTTTGTATCTGTCAACTTGTGTGTGTAAAGATTACGCCTCGTTTAACTGTCTGAATTGTAATTTATATTTTAAAATGTCGTTTTACCAATTAAATCGGAAAGTTTCATACGCGACGGCCATGGTTATGATATAAAACTAAATATTTTATTAAATATAAAATTAATGTTATACGTTTTATTCAGTTATGTTTGGTGCTTCAGAAAATAATATATCAAATTTAAATTGTCTCTTATTTTCTTCTGATTTCGATAATCGAATGGGATGAAACCTTATCAAACAACGCTGTATTATTTTCGCTTGCAAACTATATCGTGATAAAATTGAAATCATAGTAAATAAATCGAAGTATTTGAATAGAAATATTGATAAGACATAAATAAAAGATAGTTTTTATTAAATTATAGATAAAAATAATGATACAGATAACATATTTTCACATTGTTAGTTTAACCAATTATTTTAAAATACATTAATTAATTCATTATCCATTGTACAAATGAGTTATAATTACTGAGGATATTTTCAATTTTTAAATAAGTGTTTCTTTTCTTCGGTAAACATGTCAGGTCCTATTGAGTGAAACTGCGATGTAAATCTCAAGAGAATCAAAGGATTTTGAGTACTAGTACCTGCGTAATAAAGTTTAAATTGAAATGGAGGCTAGATTTGCGTTGGTAATAACTGATAAGAAGATGTCAGGTCAATCCTTTGTGTGCATTACAATGTCGGAGTCGGGATCGGGCCCGTGGCTTCTGTTCGCATGTTAATAGCGACAACACGGCGCCGTATTGGATCTTATCGAAACTTTAAAATTCATAGTATTACAAATTTTGAAGCTCCCGACACCCGGTAGCTTAAATCTACTTTTTTTTTAAAGTATAAATAATATTTTCCTTTACAGTAAACATTCCAGATTGGCCTCTTAGTATTTTATTACACGATAATTAATATTTAATTCAATGCATATTTAAAAGGTTTAAATAACGGTGAAGTCTTTTTATACAATATTTATCAAGCATTTTTTTTATCGGCGGTGTACAGCCAATATTATTTTTTAATTGTTTCGAATAATATTATATTTATTTAAGTACTAGCCGCACCGGCGTGGAATTAAAAAGAAAACTTAGCCTATATTCTTACAGACTATATTCTACGTCTGTTCCAAATTTCATCATTAAAAGATCTGTTAAGGCGTTCCGGAGACAACATGTAATAAACATCCATCCGTCCATTTAAACTTTCGCATTTATAATATTAGTAATGTACATCATCATCATCATCATCATCAGCTCACTATATGTCCCCACCGAGGGGCTCGGAGCCTACCCTAAGTTAAAGGTGATTAGGCCATAGTCAACCACGCTGGCCCAGTGCGGGTTGGTTGACTTCACACATATCTTTGAATTTCTTCTCAGATATGTGCAGGTTGCATCACGATGTTTTCCTTCACCGTAAGAACGTCGGATAAATGTACATATGTAAATCGGAAATCGAAAAACACATTGGTACATGGCGGGATTCGAACCCAGGACCTGCAGATTGCAAGTCAAGTGCTTGACCCCTGAGCCACCGACGCTCTCTTTAGCGAGTAATGTACACAGTATTAGAATATGTATAGAATCAAAAATTTATATGAAACGGGGAATGCATTCTAAAACTGAGTTAATACAATTGATTTTATAATTTAAAAATAATAAAATAAATGATAAATAAACTTACCTATATACCTATGCCAGCAGTTACTTTTTGTTATTTTAGTGATTTCCAGGTTAATTTAAATATTATTCAATAAAAGGATAACAATCGAATGAATTAAGAAAAATCCATTTAAAAATAATTTTCTGATAATATTTCAATATTTATTACTTTTTACAAGCTCTTGATAATGTTTGCTTTGACGTCAGAAACTAGTTGATATTTAAAATAAATAAGCAACTTTCTTATAGGTTTTAGGCATATTTTAGTTAAGAGCACGCTAATTTTTTTAAGTCCAATAATAAATTAAGTTTTGAAATCCTGAAAAGTTTTTTTCTACGTAAATTGCTTTGAGTATTATTAGATTTTACAACAAAGTACGAAGATTATTTTTGTCTTGAAGTTCATATATTAAAAAAAAACATAAATTAGAATTTACATACATATTATTCTTTGTTGCCATTTCCGTATATTGTTTTTTCTTATTCTTATCTAAAAAAAAATTTAACATATATCTCAATCGGTATTTTGAAGCGAATTATCCATTATTGCTTATATTTTTAGCTTTACAGTCATTTTGTTTGGCCACAATTAGCGATAAATAGAATTCTTATAGACAGCTGTCGCTCACGACTCCTACGTAAAAAAAAGTTAATTAGTAGCATATGTGTTCTTCTAGGCTTTGTTAAACATCTATACTAAATTTCAGCGAGATCCTTGCAGCCGTTCTGGTGATACCTTCTAACAAACATTCATCCAAACTTTCATATTTATAATAGAAGTAAGTTTAGTTATATACTGTATAATAGACAAATTGGTTTAAGGGTACAAAGGTCGATTTTTCTGCCGACTTTAAGATGTTGCAACTAGCATTTGTTTACTGGGCATAGCCACCCATCTGACCCGAAACGTGAATCTGTGTCAAGCAGTTTATTCAATCTGCCGCATCTCAGACATCGTGCGAGCGAAAGAAATTTCTAATTCATATAGTGCAAGGTTCAAATTCCCGGAAATAGTACTTATGGAGTAAATAACATCGACTGAGACGTGTATGGTTTTTGTCCTTGAATATGTGGTAAAGAAAGAGCGGTTATACTAGTAGTAAAAATATTATGGTTTTTTAATATTTAGTTATGTAAATGTACATTTTATAGTTATCTTTATAACAAAGTATGCAACACTTTAGATATTAGCGCGTTATCCGTATGTGTATTAGAAAATGTGTTTACTGCATTAAAAATTAGATTTTCTTTATCAATACATTTAATTTACAATATTAATAATAAGTAGAGATAACGTGAAGAATTTTTGGATTATCAAAGATATAACATTTTGCAGGCCTTTTTACAACTCTATAAAGAGTAACTAAGGTGAAGAAAATATATTAATAATATAAAATGATCTTATAACAGATGCTGGTTATTGAAATTTGTCCTAGCTAGAAACAACCTTTAAAAAATATCTATTTAATAGAGGACCTAGCACGAAAATTTGCGAGAAAGTATTCGAAATTCCACAGCGTCCTTATAGCATGTAAAGTAACGAAAAAAGTCATACAAATTTAGTCGATAACTTACGAATACTTTTTGAAACTTTTCCTGTTAGACCCCCTGGTCACTATATGATAAACACAGATGTGTAATGGCTTAGAAGCAGTGAACTGACAAAATGTCGTTATAATAAATCACAAAGCTAGTATCATGATAGTAATATAGGATAGACAGGAAACATAATTACTATCTATGTATGAGATGTACGATCAGATTAGTAACAAATAGTTTAAATAACACCAGTAAAAATTACGTAATAAAATTGCAAAAAAATAAGTGGTTGCAGAATAAATTTACTTATGGAATGGAAGAAATTTTTTGTCAAAATATAGTTAGTGATTCACAAATCTTGCTAATTGTATTTCATAATATCACGCTTAGTTTTACATGTTATGTGCACACAGTTATTTTGCTCATGGCTAGTGCACTCCTACGTCCCAAGATACAGGCCCAGCGTAGTTCGGAGTCTGCAAGATACTTCAATGTGTATTATTCTAACGTGTTTTTGTGAAATAAATTTATTCTTACCTGATAATATTTTTGTGGCGGATACATACACACTGACATAAACACACATCCACACACTTACATCCATCAATACTATCATTCCGTACATTTACACATTCATTCAAACATTTATTTATATCTAACATTTAAAAGTAAATAACAAATTAAATATTAACAACTACATAAAAATATAACTTTTTATTTTTATTATTTAACATTCTCATCTAACCCCAAATTTTAATGCCACAAACTGACAAAATGTTCAAAGTCGCCAAATTTGCAATTATATTCCTTTGTTAATAAAATAATAATACAATAAATAAATATTAATATACTATTGTATTCGTAATTTACACCATACAAATGGATGAACCAGGAAGTATTGCGAAAACGTCACATGATTTGCCAAATGTTTGCTATCAATTTTTAAAGTTTATCGGTGGCCAGAAACATGTCAACTAACCTTATCAGATAGCACCTGTTAGTAATACTATCTTATCTCATTACATATCAGTTATCATCTATACTACGATACGAATGTTTTGTTTCGTTTGCTTGATTAAACTTTCAATTCGCATTAAATCAATTTAATATTATATTTTAAAATTTTTATTATTTTTTTATAAAGGGAAATCTTGACACTGGCCTAATTCGCAAAGGGAGAGCCAAAATTACGATTCAGTGTCAAAGAGATTCCCAAATGATGTTTTTCTATGGTATTTTTTTTTATTAATTAAATTTACACGCTTTTTAAATAATTTGTAAAATACGAAGCGGTTATCAAAGATTAGGCAGTCCATAAAGAGACGAAAGTCAAAAGGTAGGAGGTGTTAGACCGATTGATTTTTTAATCGTGTTTTCTTTGTTGTAGACAAGCATTAGCAACATAAAATGCCTTCAACACTATGACATCTGGTTTGGAGGTTGCCAGTTACGACGAACGAAAAAGTATTTGCTTTACGGTCAATTTAAAAAAAGGCTAGACTTAACGTAGAATAATTACATACGTAACTATGCTAATTAAACATGTCGAAAAAAGCATTTTATTAAATATTATCCTTAAACTGTGAAAAGTTGCATAACAAGATGCCTTCAATAAAAAAAAATAATGAAAAAAAGTAAAAGCGAACGCACCGCACGAAGTCATGCTGGCAACATTGAACGCGCGAAAAAAAAAGCAAATGGCCGCCGTCAAGGTCACAAGAAGCTGTCCTAGTCACGGAGGGCATTTACATTTTTTTATAATCGCTTCAGGGGCTTGCAAAAGAGGCATGATATTAAAAATTATTGTTTTATTTTCATTTTCCTCAATAAATTGAATATTTGTAAATATTTGACAAACCTAATAGTCATGTAATTATACAATTTTAATAACATTATCTATTTATATATGTTATCAATATACGTTATCTTTAACAAATATTTTTAACGGCTTCATTAATTTATTTTTTCATTAAATATATCTTTCTTCAAACTTATGCATTAAGAGAAAATTATTAACTTGTCTTCGGTAGATCTATAAAATTACACTTTGTGTAAGTACGGTAGCAGTTTAGCGTAATAATTAAAAATAAATGTGTAAAATTAAATTGAAAAATATAAAATGTTTAAGTAAAGAGGTTTTAACCGATGCTACGTTGGGAATCGATATTGCGAGTCGCCTTGCCAAACCAGAATCTTCTCATTGTAGACCCGTTTCAGAAAAAAAAAATGAAAAACAGGCGTGCTGTACGCAGCAACGGCATGGGAACGTCGTAAGCGCATCCCAACAAAGTTTTTTATGCGTACATTTTGGACCATCGTTCAATGCATTACAGAATAATTTAGATGCCATCTTTAGACAAGTTTAAAAAAGTTGACAAAACCGTAAACGGCGCTGCACCTGCCCTAGGCTATGCTAGATTACGAGTCTCGATTATGGAATTTTATGAGGATTTTATACTTGTCCTTATGTTCTGACAATTTTAAAATGAAAAAAAAAAACTATTCTTCACTCCCTTGACTGAAAAACTATTTTACTGTAAGGAAATTGTTCACAATTTCTTAATTTCTTTCTTCATATTTTATAGAATTAGGGTAATTTTGATGGAAAGTTTTGTGTGAATTTTGGTATGCGCCATCTTGTTTTTATTCCTAACAGTAAAAACCTCTTTTCACCAGATTTTATTTAGGATAATAAAATATAGATATGTAATAATTTATGTTCGCTATATAGTGTAGTCTAAAATGCA
Source organism: Papilio xuthus (assembly GCF_000836235.2). Taxonomy (NCBI): domain Eukaryota; kingdom Metazoa; phylum Arthropoda; class Insecta; order Lepidoptera; family Papilionidae; genus Papilio; species Papilio xuthus. The sequence goes on along the minus strand of NW_013532703.1, from coordinate 8,737,628 downwards.
TTTAAAATTTGAATATTCAAAAGCAATAAATTGAAATTTTTATCGATTTTTTGATCTAGAACTAGAAATAGGTACAAAAAATAGAAAGCTGGTAGACAGCGTAAGATTGTTCTGTTGATTTCTCTTATGGCAATTTTTATATTTCATATATGTATTTTGAAATTACATGCATATGCTTGAAGCGCTTTGATATTGGAAAATTTACGATTAATGAAATAAATAATGACATAAATATTACCTAAAGCACCGTTGCCCAGTCGATTGCCGCAGAGAAAAGATGAAAAAGAGTTCTTTCGTTTATGAGCCGAATAGCGGAATATTCGTGAATTAGCCGAAATAGCGAAGCAACCGCTGCCCACAGACAGTCGCAGATGGTATAAAGCGACAGAGAAGGAGACTTCTCCGTGTAATCCAGTTACTCTTCCCTTCATTTCGTTATAAGAAAAGGATGGAAAGGGGAAAACGGACTAAAATTAGGCTATCAGACGCACGCACGCATACTTATCGCACTGTACAAGGAATTGCTTCCAATTCACGCCTGTCTTCTCTGTCGTCTTGGTATTTCACTGGTCGAGCCGGTCATTTCATACAACAGATATTGTTGCTGACGTCTACCACTGTTAAAATATGATTTTATGAATGTTCGTCATATTCAAACTTTACACCATTTTAAAGCAATTTTGTGTGAAGTGATTAGTGCGTCCGTTGTCTATACGCACATGTGTGTTAGTCGTGTGTGTGTGTGCGCCACAGACGCGCACTTAAGGGGGAGTAATATACTTAATAAGCACTTTTACTGTGTCATTTAATTGCTTCACAGACCGGTCCTGTTCGGCCAGTAGCAACGACTTCAAATTGCTACCCACGAGACGATGCGATGCGTCCGCGCAGGGAATAGCAAAACTTGATTGCTGTCATAGACTATATCTTTGCAGATTAAATATAATCTTTATGAGTTTATTTCAAATAAAATGGTAATAAGATTCAGCTAAAAATTTTGAAATAATTAAATTTTGAAACATACCACTTTAGTTATGGAAACTTTTGTAATGAAACATATCAAAAAATTAACTTTCATTTCCATATCAAAAATTTTCGCAATTTGTTTACAAGTACACGCGTAAAACATTTTGACCTAAATTATATACGAGTTACTCGAAAAAAAAATTTATGACCAGGTAATCAAGTAGGTAGTAGTCAACGCCATGAGTGACGCTTACCAACATATGCAAAAAAACAGTCAACTTATCCTAACCCATAAACCAATGATGTCATCGCATTCCAAATGTTTTAACAAACGTTACTTCGATGTTTTTAACGAACCATTATTAAAATAATAACCTTGTTTCAACGTCAAGAAACTAAGCACTTTTATTTACTCACTTACGGATTCAATTATTGTTGTTTTATAGTAGTAAATACATTTTATTTTAAATAAATCTGTAAAGTCACATTGTATAGTGTTATTTCGATCGATTAAAATCGTATGTAACTTTCAATGTCATAAAAACTTTTTAGAAACAAACATTGCATGTAGTCTATGAGAAGCTTAATAAAAAAATATTATCATTAATTAGGTGTGAGTTTGAATTTCTATTTTATAATTTTCCATTTTGTTGTGTATATATTTGTGTTGTTATTGTGGCTTTTCCTCGAGTGAAGCTAAGTGAGATCATCATAATCGATCCGACATAGCCTTCGGCGGTTGTTCTCTTACATTTTAATGAGTTCTTATGAATTTAAATAAAGAATAGAAATGGTTAAAGAGGATTTATATCATTTTAAAAATATATCCTTTACGTTTTTTAATTCTGTAAAAACAAATCAATGAACACGACTGTCTGACATTACACTTAAAGAAAAAATACAATTGGATCAGTCATGAAAACTAACTATTAACGAAAACTAACTGTGTTTAAAAAAAACGAACGTGTTATTTAAACACAGTTAAAGTTATTTTTTAGAAATCTGGATAAAGAAAAAAATATTTGACTATGAATAAGGTTCAAAATTTTAATAATTAATGTAAAATCCCGGGTTACGATAGAACTACATTTAAAAATAAAAACTAAGTAAAAAGTAAGTAATAAAAATAAAACTACAGTAAAAAAATAAGTTCGCAATGAATAATGTCTTTGTTAAGTCTAACAGTTCACGTTTGTACTATCGTATTGCGAGAGCATTGTTCTAATGGAATATGACGTAACCCCAAATTTGAACATTTTTAATAGATATATATGTAGAATAAAATGTATCAATGTAGGTTATACTGGACTTTATGTCTAATGAGAATGAACTATGTGTCCATTTAAAAAAAATCTTACATGACAAACTTAAAGTATGCGACAAATAAATTAGATTTTTAATTTAATTATGATTATTAAGTAGCATGTTATTATAATTTAACAAAAAAAAACCCCAAGGATTATTATGTGACATTGGGATAGAAAATGTATTTCACACTTCAGAATTGATGATGTGATATATTAATCTACATGCCTATGAGAAAAATACCTCTCGTCACTCGAGCAAGCTGTAAAAAACCAGAGTGTCCGAGATAAAAACATATATTGCGTAGGTTTGTGTGTTTGTGTGCTCTCCGCAAATTAAAATGCGCTGTACTGTCCCCAATTCGCCGATAACAAAAAATGTTATATTGAAACTTTTTTTTATTAAACAAATGAATAAGTGAAGGTCGACGCCTTTTGATCGGTGATGAAGAAAAACACTTTCGTACCTGAAACAAAGAAAAATTATAAAAATTAAAATTGTGAATTTTTATTACTTTTTTTACCTAAAAGCATAAGAAATGAACAATCATAGTTAGACAAATAGGAAACTTATTTGACGACTAGCGATTGCCATTAGAAAAAATACAACATATAATATGGCAGTGTGCCGCTCTCGTCAAAGTCCTGTCAAAATCGATCCAGCCGAGCCCGAGATTACCCATAACAATCACGGCCTTGGGGACAGACAGACGGACGAAAACGTATTTAAATTCTTTATCTAATTTATCAGATGTATTAAATATGATTCTTTTCAATACTTTACATAGGGATACTCCAATTGTATTAATATAGATAGATAGAAGTAAAAATGTGTATAAAATTTTTCAACACCACTATTCCATTCTTACATTTTTGATCTCAATCAAGGGCTATAAGGTTGTTTCCGATTGATTCGATAACTGCACTAAGCGGTCTACCAATGCTAAATGATAATATATAGGCACTGCGTATGTCATCGAAAAATCAACAATGTCATGTCATCCCACACGTACAGTATACATAAAATGCAATTATATAATCTAAAGTTACAAGATCATAATCCGGCGCAGTGCTAGGGCGTGTTGACGTAGTGCAGTTGGCAGGTTTCCTTATATTGCATCCTTCACCGGTAGTGCAAATCATATACGCTTACATCATTCACAAACTTGAACCAATTAAATCGGAACTTACGTTCTTTGACGCCTCAGAAATTATGTACCACTAGCTGTCGGATGCGACTCTGTCCTCGCAGAAAAAAAAGACACAGTAACACTCACACTCACTCACAGACTATGTTCTATATGCATGTCAAATTTCATCGGGATTGGTTCAGCTGTTCTGGAGAAACATTCATCTTAACATTCAGATTTATAATATTAGTATGATGTTTTTTTCTATGTTATCGTCATAAAATGTGAAAATTAACAACCCAAATAAAAAGGACTAGGGAGTTTCCAAAACGTCGTTCCCGATCTATTTATTTTAGTGTTACGAAATAGGGTGATGTAATTTTCATAACATTTATGTAGATATACTATCGCAAACGTAATAAGCTGTGTATCAAGAGAATTGATTAAAACGATTCATATATTTCTTGGTAATAAACTCATAAATTATAAATTATCGTAATTAAGACGTTGATGTATACAAATAGGAAGTTAGAAAAAAATGATTTAAATAAAAGTAAGCTTCGCTATTACTGTACAAGTCACTCAGATTCTTAAGTATTTTACTATTATTTAACATTTTCTGTTACTATACCAACAACATGTTTGACTAATGCGCAAAAAACACTTACAATATTTAAATCAAAACAAAAACAAAAAGCGCGGTAACAATCGACAAAAACAAACAATCCAACATGGCGGCGCAACGTCATCTTACTATCGGTCTCGGGCGCGTTATCATGCGCGTAGACGATCCGTTTTTAGAAATATTAATTCAGTAATAACTGCTGTATAGCAAACTATTTTTAGTACGGCCTAGGCTAAAAATACAGCGGTCGTCGCGACCAATGACGTTCACACATGATAATGCTAATGTTACTCATGTAATGTGTCGTTGACTTGTTGCAGTTTATTAGATCTCTTGTCTATTGACATTCATAGAATATCGTTGCGAGGTTATCTGTGGTCGATGTTTACTAATGACACGTATCCATACGGCCACAATCTCGCCTAGAAAGTTTACTATAGTTCGGCGTAATGGATATATGTTTTAATTTGTAGCAATCATGAATTACAAACTATTAAAAAACAATATAATTGTCTTTACTACAATTAAGTTCTTGATTTAAGTGTTTTTTTTTATTCGAAAGACAGGACCTAGGGCAAGGAAATAAATTCAATGCTGAAATTGCAAAACAATAATTACGATATCAATTGTATCACGCTAAGGTTGAAATTGTTAATAATTTTCCTATTGCACTAATTCGAAATATTATTACAACATGTAACAAAATACAATCTTACTAATAAATGCGAATGTTTAGATGGATATCTCAGATGGTATGGAATGGCTCAAAGGATCTTGATGAAGTTTGAAACATGAAAAAGATAGTTTGGAAGAACACATAGGCTATATATAAATTTTTCTTAATTCTGCGGGGACGAAGTCGAGGGACACAGCTAGTTATATATAATATTATATATATGTAAAGTAATTATTATCATAAGGAAAAATCTGATAACCACAGATGAATGGATAACATTTTAAATGTCTGTATTAAGTAGTGCTGTATTTCTCTCAGTGGTCAGGTTTTTAATCGATTATATGTTATTAGTATTAGAAAATCGATTCATTACATAACTCGATGTCCAGTATTCGGACGATAGTCGCGAGACGTGCTCGAGCGAGCCGCAAGGTCGGCCCGTCGACATTGACCGTGACGTTACGACATAGCGTAAAAAAATACTTTATCATGTTTCCGCAATTCGATATCCCGCTTTGAAATCGATTTAACATAGCGAAAAAATAACGATGGCAAGAAAAGAATAGAAAAAATACTTAGACTATATAGAAATTCTGAAATGTTTAGGTTAAAACTATCGCAAATAAGTAGGAAGATAGACAATATTAAAATACTTATAACACGAGTATTATAAACTTAGTTAGTTCTTAATATAAATTTATTCAATGTACTATTAGGTTTAGTTTTCGAGTAGAATTTCTATTACGCCTCAGAGTGTCAATTAAATACGGTTTCTTTTCAGTTTTTTTTAAATTACTTTTGACTTAACAACTATAGCCTATTTGTGTTGTTCATTTTTTTGTTTATTAATAAACACAGTACAATAAATTATAACAAAGTTGTCTATAAGCAAAATGCGGGTTTGTCTAAACACTTTGAATAATGTAACTAGCCGAATATAATTTGAATACATCTAAGGTTCGAAATTTGAAAAAATGTTGCTTTGTATTCATTCTCCCTGAAAAAAAAACGAATAATAATATTATTGAAAAAGTCTCACGACATTTGTCCTGATTGTAATTTAACAATTTAAAAAAAAATCACGTGAAAGAACAGTTCGTTGTTCGCGTTGTGCCGATCAGCCCACGATTGGTCCAATGGGTTGATTGATCGAACTGTAAGTTGCAAAAAGAATTCGAAATAAATTTTGTATTCAGTATTACTTTCACGTCAGGTTATCGTAATTATTTCAAAAATTTAAAGTGTCGAGTTTTTGGTCGATTGTCGAATTAATAACAGTGATAATAAGAAAGTGCATAGTGGAGCAGAACTATCCCACCTGACTACTATCACCGTAGGTATGTTAAATTACTTTATTGAAGCCATCAGATTTTTAATAATTTTATATTATAACGACTACTATTAGTTTAACAGTGGTAGAGCCCGCTTTAACATCTTCGCACGAATCGGCCCGGCTCGCCCGGTGAAATACCACGACCACACAGAAGACAGGCGTGAAGTGGAAGCAATTCCGCGTTTCGTCTGATGAGTGTGCGTCCCGGAGGCCAAAATTAGTCCTCTTTCCCTTCCCACCCTTTTTCTTATAAGGAAAGGATGGGAAGTGGAAGTGGACTTTCCGGATGAGAGGATGCATGGAAAGGGAAAATATTTTCTTCCTGTGCATCCTCTCCTCCGTCGATTAAAGGTAGGCAACACATATGCAATTGCGTATGTCTATGGGTAACAGTCGCTTCGCTATTTCAGCGATTTCAGGTGACCGCTCGCTCGTTTGCCACCTTATGATATAAAAAAAAAATACTACTTTCAGATCTTTGTAGGCTGGCAAATTTGCTCTGTATATTTTAAGCTTAAATTGTTATTAAAAAGTATTTCGGCCAGTTGTATACAATGATGTTAAAATACCGCCTAATGTCTAATGTCAAGGGTTCGGATCCCGCCTTTTAACTAATTTTCTTAAAGCATATTCTAATACAAGCTTAAAGCTTTGTTAGTACAGTAGGAGAAATTTTAGAAGTATAAGAATCTGCTCATATTAAAAATTAAATTAAATTAGTTTGTGCCGACGGTTAGTTTTGCTTTACAAAGTAATTTACATCTGAATGTTGACAATAGCTCAGGTTAAATGTATGAGCGAATTGTGAACCAATTTAAGCTTAAATTTGTCTTTTATAAATAATTTGTCTGTCAAGATACTTTATTAGCGTAATTGCTTAATAATATCTTTTAAAATGTTTTGTAAGCAAATAGGAGTTGCGTATTTCGATATATTAAAATATAATACATATTATTTATGAATACAATTAATTCACGGATTAAATATAATTATGTTATCTTAATATTGTTATAATTTCAACGGATTTGTACCGAGACGATTAAGTTCAATGACATTTTATTTAAAATATTGAAGCAAGAAAAAACTGCAACCTCGAATTGCATTAGTGAAATAATTTTGATAACCTAAAATGGTCGGTTTAAAAATAGCAATACTCTGTGCCCTGTCTCGACAATTGTCACATGGTTTGCGCCAATTAACAAAAATGATAACTATTATTAACATTAATCGTCAGAGCGCCGGCGCCATCGCACGAGGTTGTAATCACACGCGGCAATGGCACAATAGGCGAGTACATCTTGTAACATGACCTAACTGTAAGATTTATTTCGTATAAACAAACACGGAACAATAATCCTTGAAGTTTAGGATATTGGCTGAAAATTTTAAAGGCTCTACAATAACAGGAACTCTACTTTTAAAGCATGTGGAAGGTTCATGGTGTCAGGGTCGATCTGTTAGGTTACGTCAATCAAAGAAAAAGTAGCAAAAAGTTACAGACTAAACTCATTGAGTCAAGAAAATAATTTTTACAGAATGGGTAAAAAAATTAAATATAGGAACTATTTAAGTACTTATTTAAAGATTATTAATAAATAATCCATAATTAAATAAAATATCGATATTATTATAGATTTAATAAAATTGTTTTTATATAAATTATGTTTTTTTTTATATTGCAAACGTCAGTAAAGTTGACTTTCTCAAAAATATTTGCCCGTGACATTTTAAATTTTACACACAAAATTAAAATTTCCGGTTTACTTAATTGTGTTTTTTTTTTACCACGATAGAATGTTTTTAAAGTAAGGTTAAAAATACAATACACTGAAATATTTACTTATTTACTTCCCGTGCACCTTGTGTTAAATCTATTTTTAAACTGTTTATTTTTAAAATGTCAACAAATCGAATGTTACAAAAATAAAACGGTTTTTATAAGAGATACGATAATTCAGGCGTCAAGTGGAAGTAATTCCGCGTTCCGTCTGATGAGTGTGCGGTCCAGAGGCCTAATTAAAGTCTTTTTTCCCTTGAAAGTGGATTTTATGGAGAAAGGGACGCATAGGAACGGGAAATATTCTTTATCTGTGCATCTTCTCCACCATTGAATAAAGGTAGGCAACGCATATGCAATTGTTAATGTCTACGGATAGAGGTCACTTCGCCATTTCAGCGACAAGTTCGTTTGCTACCGTATTTATGTTAAATGCTCAAAAATCAATTAAAACTCAAGTTAAATGGATGTCTTTAGTGATCTAATATACATAAGAAATTCATACTTTTAATTACAATTTGCTACGAACAAAAATAAAAATTGAGAGAGAAAGTGACAGAGGAAGGATTATTTGAGTAAGTTCATAAGAATACTAGTGGTAGCTCGCGAGATCGTTCGCGCGGAAATAAAAAACCTAATTAGTAGCCAATGTTTCCTTCCAGGTTATGTTCTATATATGTGCCAAATTACAGCGAAATGCCAGCCGTACTGAAGATACCTTCAAAGAAACATCCATCCATCCAAACTTGCGCATTATAATATTAGTAAGAAGTAAGGTAGTAAGATGTATTTGTGTTTAAAAATATTTACTTTTATAAAAGTAAACGTTTGACATTGTAATTAATTTCTTGTTCGCTACAACTATCCACTATCTGACTGGGTATCTAACTCGGAAATTTAAACCTTTTTCGAGTTTTTTCGAATTGAATAAATCTCTTTCAAGACTTACCAAAGACAAACATTAGTCATTTGACCGACTACCGACGACCGAAGGAATGTGAGGGTTCGAATTATATTTTTGCATGAATATTTTGACAGTGGAAACTGACAAAACGCAAAACAATTCCGCTTCACGCTTGTTCAATACCTAATTGGTGCAAAAGAAAGGTCCGTATTGCGCAAGAGATTTAAGCTGGTTACACACGCAACCACTTAAATTTTAATAAAGAACCTACTTCCAAATATAAGGAATTCGGTCAGAAGTAATTGATTCTTGTTACTTGGTAAACCATTATTTACATTAATTTAAATTAAAAAAAAAATGTTATACGCTGTCTTTAAGTAACGTGTATTTTATCCGAATATTGAATACGACTGCGAACAACAATGGATTAGGTGAGACCTTGACAGAGTGTTCATCAACTTAGAATTGTTAAATTATTCACATTAATTTAAATATTAATTTAAATAGCATTTATTTTATTTCGGGCAAAAAAAAATGTGTAATACCATAGAAGGTAACATACACAATTTTGTATAAATAAAAAAGAATTGTTTTTTTTTTTATTTTCCTGCCATTATTATCTATTAATCTTGAAGTTAAGCTTTTTTGGTATAGTTTTTATTTTTTATGGTGAGTACGAAAAACCTAATTTGATATTTCAAGATTTTTTATGTGTTCTTTACGTTACTCTGTACCTCTTCATGTTGTTTTTTTACATTTATCTATAACATTTTGTTTTTTTTAATGACACGCGGCATAATGCGTAACATAATTCACTCTAGACAGATGCGTTGCCTATTGGACAGACACGATAAATCGAAAAGGGGAAATTCTTTTTTCTCTTCAAAAGTTCTTCGAGTCTATCACCCCTATTATAAATATTCGAATTTTTATATTAGAAAATAATACAAGAGCTAGAATTGAAATTTACTCTGCAAAACTAAACTCTTTAATCCACTTGACTGACTAGAAGACGTAGTATAATTTTGGCGTTGGGAACGTTGTTGGAAACTCGATCTAATATATCGATCTATATAGGTTAGAATTAGTCGACACGAACTTGGACTAGCGCTTTTAAGGCGGAACAAAATAAATGCTGTCATTTCCAAGCCTGTCCAACGGATCTACAGAGGTCAGTGGTTTATAAGAAGAGTCGCTGTAAGGAATCCAAATAGTTGTTGTGCTGATCTCGTCGTGTTGGAGGCAGCGTGCGTCAGTCAAGGTTAGCCGCGAGGAAGTGCCGCACAATGAACGCGCTACGGTTTCGCAACGAGTTACCTTTACGCGATGTATCTAGGGTTGTCACTAAAAACATTTTTTTTTAAAGTCGCATTAAGGTATTCACATTACAGTTACACATAATTAAATCAAAATTATTTTATTGTTACATAAGTTACTGACATTTTGTTACCCTAATTTTCTGCCATGTTGAAATTCATATGTGAGTTTTTTGTAGGTATATTGTTAAACCAATATTTCACAATAATTCCATACTTTAGACTTATACTCTTATCTTGAAGATGCTACTTATTAAACATGTAATTATTATGAATTTATTCATCAACACGCACGCTGCATTTAGTGTCCTTAAAAATTGTTTTTGTCTATTTTTTTTTCTTATTAAATCTGTAGTTTAAAATAGATAGTATAAAAACACATTCATAATGTTAATTTCATAATGTCTACCTATAATTAATCTATCTTTTATTGATAGAATTGCTAATGTGACAACCTTACGATGTAGTAGGAAGTAAACGGTTATCGTGACATTTACTTATAGACCGAGGGTATTGAATTTAAATGGATTTTAATTTTTACATACGCGGACGTAACACTTTATGAATGGCCAGACTCTAGTTATCATCGCATCTTACATCGTTTTTCATTAAAGCAGATTAACTTATAAAGTGAAGTCTAGCTCTCGCACGCGACTCTGTTTGCATGTGTTTGAAAAAACTTAATTAATATACTATGTGTACTTCTAGACTATGTTCAACATCTATGCCAAATTTCAGCGTGATCTATGCAGACGTTCTATAACTTCTAACAAACATCTCTTCATCTCTCTAAACATTTGCATTTATGATATTCTATATCGGTACTACTATTGGAATATTTTGACCGAAAAAATTGTACAAACGAAGTAAGATTTTCTAATTAGAAATTAACTAAAAACAGAACAGAGATAAATTTTTACCTTATTCTTTGTTAGTTAATAATAAGTTTGTTGCACTCTTTTTAAAATATTGCATAGAAACAGATTCGTTTATTTTTAATACTTGATATAAATTTTATAAGTGCAATGGATTAATATGGAAAGATTTAAAAATTCAAGTCTGTTAAAATTAACACGACATGAATAGTAACAATGAATTACTAATTCAAATAATATACTTAATTTGAAAATATAACGTACTGTGCAATATAACATAAGTAGTTAGCGTTAAATACAGTCCGCCGTGGGAGACGGGGCGGTTGGATACAAGTTAACCTATAAGTTACTTTTACAAACTTTGAAAGAAGTGCAATCATTGGGTAATTTCTTTTTAAAAAAAACAGTCGCTTTTGATTCCACTTTTGTACACTTGTAATTATGCTGATATATTTATCTATGTTTTATTGTTTACATTGTTATTTACATAGACTTCTTATCAAGATGATATATCACGAGTTATGTCGACTGAGATTGTCTTTTTTTTATATAGGTGGCAAACAAGCGAGCGGCCACCTGAATTCGCTGATATAGCGAAGTGACTGTTGCCCATAGACATACGCAATCGCATATGCGTTGCCTACCTTTAATCGACGGAGAAGAAGGATGCACAGAAAGATAATATATTCGCTAAATGAATCATTTTCTGACACTATACGTTATGTTTGCCATAGATTATCTCCCAACGATGTCAATGCTTACAAAAATTACATGCATATAAGCATTTTATAGATAAACTTGCAGGTACTAGTGCTATTTTACTTTCCCAAGTATTTTTACTTTGTAAAAAATATCTGACCTAAGCACAGACATTCGTCGAATCACAACAACCCGTTAGTAATAATATTAAGTCACGTAAAGTAACAATACCACCAGTCAGTTGGCCCGAATGGGTAGCTCACACGAATCAGTTGACATTGAAAACGCACAGTTTCGACCTGAAACAGCCAGCTGGCCGAATTCTAGGGTGGGTTACCAGGCGCGCCCATCGATCCCCGTGGAAACGGGGTCGCAACCCCCTACTGCCTCCCTCTCTTGACCTTGAGCGCCGGAGATACACGAACTTTTCCGGAATCTGACGAAGTGTTCCATTCACTCGGGCACAAACATCCAGGGGTAAAATATATGTTTGGAAAGTTTAAAAATTAAATCTGTATGTGCATAAGATTCTCATTTCTGTCTTTTAAATTTACGTATTCATTACAAAAATAAAATAATAAACCAAAAATAAATACAGGAAATCAATCGAAATTAAAGAATTAAACAAAATTTGTATATCAATGGGCAACTTTCATTAATATTTAACAAAATACAAAAATAATTCGGTATACGAAAAAATAAAACTATAAATAAATCCCAAGTTGCGGCTCCGCAGCGTTTTTACCTGTGTCATTAATTTTGTTCTTTTATACAACGTTGTGTTTCTATAATTGATAAAAATGTAAACATTAGCTATACTTTGTTATAGTAACCATGAAAATATTTGTCCCAAAATGCAATTTAAAATTTGTAGAGAATAAACAATTTTATTAAAGTTTATACTCTATTCATGTCTTTATATCTTACTAATATTATAAATGCAATTGGTTGGATGTATGGATGTTTGAAGGTATCTTCGAAAAGGCTGCATGTAAAATAGTCTGGAACACATAGGCTCCTAGTTAACTTTTTTAATTTCGTGCTGATGGAGTCGCGGGCGACAGTCGTTCAATAACATTCAGCATTTCTTATTTACTTTATTTGCAATTTTTAACTAATACCTATTCTGCAAATTCGTCGTGACATTTATAGAATACTTAATCGTAATGTTTTATTTATAAAATTATTTTAACTGTATCACATTATTTAAGTTACAACGTAACGTGTTAAATTAATTTTAAGAATTTATTGTATTGTTCTAGCTTTGGAAGTCGAATGCCGTGACCGTATGGATAGTTGTTTTTTAATTGGAATGTTAGGACAGTATCGGCAGTTGAAATCTACTGTAATGTTATAATTCATCATTCATTCATCATCAGCTCACTATACGTCCCCACCGAGGGTCTCGGAGACTACTCTAAGTTAAGGGAGATTAGGCCATAGTCAACCACGCTGGCCAAGTGCGGGTTGGTTGACTTCACACATATCTTTGAATTTCTTCTCAGATATGTGCAGGTTGCTTTACGATGCTTTCCTTAGCCGTAAGATCGTCGGATGTACATATGTAAATCGGAAATAGAAAAACACATTGGTACATGGCGGGATTCGAACCCAGGATCTGCAGATTGCAAGTCAAGTGCTTGACCACTGAGCCACCGACGCTCTATGTAATGTTTGTAATAATTATTACATTTCAAATAACAATTAAATAATAATTTAGTTAATGATGAAACATATTATGCTATCGTGTGGAGGTTGCTCTTGATACAATAAGACAATGCGGGGTCGCCTTATCAAACTGTTTCAATATTTGTTACGACCTTTGGAAATTTCTGTTACCCTGGTAAACCTAATGCAGAATAGATATTTGCGAATACTAAGTTGTTAGTAAATATGTATCTGACAATGTACAGAGACAGGGATTTTCACTTTGAAATATTTTATTGTTCTAATAAAATTTAACTGATGTTATGAAACCCTAATATGTATATTCAAATCTATCTAGGGTTGTCACTAAAAACATTTTTTTAAAAGTCGCAATAGGGTATTCACATTACAGTTACACATAATTAAATCAAAATTATTTTATTGTTACATAAGTTACTGACATTTTGTCACCCTAATTTTCTGCCATGTTGAAATTCATATGTGAGTTATGAAACCCTAATATGTATATTCAAAACGATTGAATATTTTAATCACGCAAAAAGAAATTAATTAACAACCACATTTAGTTTAAAATAAATTACTAAGCAGGAAACACGTATGTATTCAAATTAACTTAGTAGCAAGTTTCTCAAGCGTTATAAAATGGACTTAGACAAGGTTATTTTTTTTAATTTCACGTTTGTATGCAAAATTTTAGATTATGATTTTATGTCTGCGACTACGACAACAATTTTTCATTCTAGTATTATCATATTTTATACATAATTGCTCATAACCTCAATTTCCACTGGTGAAACATGTGTACAAAATACATATAATTTTCTCTATCTTTTCTAAGTGAATGACAGGGATGACTATATTTTTGTTAAGGTGTTTTATAATAAGAAAGAATTAAAATCTTCAGTGCTGATTTCAAGGCCAAAAACAGAAAATTTATTTTATTACAAGCGTTAGCCCGACCCCCACCGTGCGATATTAAAAAAAAAACTTAATTAGCCTATGCGTTCTATCAGTATTCTACATCTATATCAAATTTCATCCAGATCTAGATAGCAGTTCTGGTAATATAATTTCTAGCAAATATCCATGCTTTCGCATTTATAAACATCGAAATAGCTTGACCGATTTTAGCGAGACTTAGAAGAAAAGCAACTAATCGTGTGCACTGACGAAGCCGCGTACGAGTGCTAGTCTTACTTTGTACTAATATCATAAATGCGAATGTTTGTTTGGATATTTGTTAGAAGGTATCTTAAGAGAGGCTGCATGGATTTGGATCAAATGTCATATAGACGTAGTTCACTGTCTGAAAGTAAATATTCTTCACAGACGATGTCGCGGTCAAAGCTAAATTAATAATAAAGTAAAATTCGTGTAATGACCACTTTTAAAATAAATTTTATTTATAATAACTTTTAATTATTATAAGATAAAAGTGAACCGTAAAAACAGGATGTGAAAATTGCTTATTTCCATTTATCTCTACCTTTACTTGCCACAAATAAAAAGAGAACCTAACTACCTGACTTATCAATACCCATACCGAACTGCTAGTCGTTTTACATTTTTTTTAATACCTTAACACTGTCGCACTCAGAATCCTGTAATAACATTTAAAAAGCGTCTCTCAGGATAGATTTAGTATGAATTTAACTGCAATAAGAAATATTTTAGATTTGAAAATCGAAAGCGTTCGCGAGTCTAAATCAGAAGGTACTTACTTCTTACTACCTCAAGGTCGAAATGCCTCTCTTTAAATTATTTTTAACTGACTTAATTCATATAGTCTAAATAAAAGATTCCCAAAATTTTGATTCTCATAAACTCGTATGTAAATTTTGCTAGTGAGTTACTACTACATTATTTCTCAGTTTGTGAACCCTTAACTTTGATTTCCACCATAGTTCCCCCTAGCCGGGTCTTCCGAGTACTAAAGGGGGTCTGGACCACTGAATCACTGGTCAAGATTATATAATAGTGCACTACAACTAACATTAGAAGATGACTTGCAACAAAGCACTATGATATCGGAAACAAAATCGCTCAAGTAGATATCGTGTAAGATGGTCGAGTGTTGGATGACGTATGCGATAGTGAAACAGTCAATATTTGATATGCGGCCATTAGAGGCAGATAACGCCAAGTTCACTAATAAGTACAGACAACAAAAGGATGACCGGTTCGAGTTACGATCGCCGGTCAGTCGAGACGCGTATCATTTGTATACAATACTATGAAGAAAAATGCCAAGTCGCTTTGCGAATGTTTGTACGTTGAATATCCAAATAGCTGAACCTGGGCATTTGTTAAGCGTAGTAACAAGTGTGAATACTATTTCGCGTTAGTTTACGGTACTAGTTCGCGTTACATTAAACATTAATCATAATTACAATTGTTACACTACGTGATCTCTTATTTTATAATATAATTTATGTAATTTTATAAGATAAGTGGGTTTTAACATAGAGGAACAAGATTCCGTTTGATAATATGTTTTAAATTTGAATTCCATCAATCATTTAACAAAATTCCGCCATTTGCAATACATATGTCATCCATGTAAGTGTTGGCTTATTTTTTTCTTTATTAACCTTACTTATGTATTTTAATGCGAATGTCTTTATGTATAGATGGATGTTTTTAAGAAGATATCTCCTGAACGGCTATTTGGATCTCGCTAATATTTAGGACAGATAAAGAGCATAACCTGGAAGAACACATAGGCTACTTATTTTCTTTTTTAATTCTGCGTGTACGAAGTCGCGGGCGATTGCTAGTTTACATATAAATTTCAAATAGCAAACGTTTACACCTATATTTCGTACGCTTATAATTATTTAAACAAGTAATTGGAAAATAAAATTTGTACGTAGTTCCAAGTTTCGCGTCGGGTCTGCGAGGAGCTGCGAGGGTCGGGGGAGGCAGAACAAACGACGGAAGGTTATCAGACGTGATAACAGCTCATCCATCACTCACTGCGTATCTACTACAATGATGAGAGACGGCGCAGGCGCAGCCAGCGGAAGATTTTATATCTCCGTATAAGCGACGTAAAGTAATGGCAAATAAATTGTAACAAATTTCATATTTTCACGTGGAGTTTTTATTCATAAAGACATACATTTATATGTTTTACTTTTTATATCTAAACTCTTATAGATATATTAAATAATTGCGTTGCGTTACGAACAGATAAAACGCGTTCTACGTTTACGGTTAAACAAAATGCATAGCGAACTTCAAAAATGCATAGAATTGCCAATAACTTTTGATAAGTCATGTGATTGTCGCCCGACAATTTCATACATTTTTTTTAAATTCTTTGGGGAATCGCTACTAAGCGAATGCACTTTGTCTAACCCCCCAGTTCATAGATTTGTAACGCGCGACTTACTGTAGTCATAACATAGATATTTTCAAGGAAATATTTTTAATAGAAAAGCAACTATTGCCCTCGAATCAATATCTAACAGGCCTGAAATTCAAAATTTTACAATACTTTATGTCCATTCTATTTAATATATAATTAATTATGACTATGTCCATTTTAATAAGGTCAAGGGAAGATGGCGTATTAACATACATTTTTGTAATGTAACGAAATCTTACGATCCAATTTATCATTGTAAACAGTTAAGTCCGCGTTGGGCAATTGACTCAATTTAAGTCCCCGGCGCAAAAAGCACGTGATACTACAGATTACATATGTGTTGTAGAGAAGTTAAAAATTGTGTTATATAATTTAACGAACACAATAACAATATATCTTATTCAAATCGTATTATTTCTTTTAGTATTGTAAATTATACAGTTAACTATTCATTAACTGCCACATTAACAGTCTTTAAGTGGTTGAAATGACAAGTAAAGATTTAGGAAAATGTCGTCCATTAATCATTTGATGTTTCTTACCAACTTTTAGCTACCAAACCTCTCTGGTAATATGGTTTTAAACCACTCTTCGCGCCTTAACAAAAATAATGCGTACTTTTAGTAAATTTTTCAGAATGTTGTTTTTCTGCCTTTATTTTAAGTCTTACTTGATTAATATACGAACAATAAAATAAAACACTAAGCGACTGTTTAAGTGAAGATTTATGACTCAATACGGCCGTAAGTTTTGATATTAGGTACTAAGTTTACAATATAACAGATCCTAAATCGAAAAGTTTAAATATATATCTTTATATGTTGGATGATATATAATAATGGAGTAATAATTTTCCGCACTATTGGCTCCCCTTGTTGCAATGGTTCAGGTGATTTAGTGTCTTGTATTGTTTTATGCAGTCAATTTTAAATTCTGTTTATGACGAGTAAATTCATAGTCTCTGCCTTCCTGACTTACTGGCATAGTTTATGCTTCATTTACCATTGGTTTCTGAGACCAAAAAACTCTAAAAACGAAAATAACATTTCATCTTTTAATCGGGGGATTTTTGTCTCAGAAAACCACGATTAATTTCCCAAATGTTCTATTAGATTTAGCAATATGTAACCAGGAAGAAACATTTTTTTTATTGACTACTGTAGAATAATATGGAAAGAGTTTATTTACGTCTTAAATGTCACAGATATAAGTTTGTTTATTATAAGAAAATAAAGAGGCATATACAATGGTATTAAAAATAAATAGTAGTAACGTAAGTATTGACCATGATTGTCTTGTTTGCGGTTAAACAAGGGAAGCAAATAATCGTGATCGAAATGTTAACGAGCCGGACTATGTTAATCCATCTTATTTCCCGTCTACACTAGCTTTATATTTATTTATTCAACTCATATAAATACTACTTAAAAAGATAAACACGAAATCTAATCTGCGCAAAAAAATGAACGCTTTAGTATTCCACGTGAAGCCTAAAAGATTGTATGTACCTATATATTACGTAATATCTCGTGATACTAGTAACAATTGTTTTGAAAGTGATAAGTAGTAAGTCATTGTCAAAGATAACATTTTTCAGTCTTTCTTTCAATGCAATAAGGTTGAAAATCCTATGTCAAATCTGACTCGTAATTTTCTTATCTGAATTAAATACTACATTCTTGATCTTGCTGTTTTGTTTGCATTTATTGTTTTATTTAAATAGAACTACACAATTATATGTAAATTAGAACCGTGCATCATAATTGATGTCATAGAGTAAAATAAATTAAAAATTCATTAATTGAGAAGCCGTTTCCATACTTGGTAAGCATTCAAGTATAATTCATTGACGTCTAACTGAAGACAAGGTTGTATAATTAATTTTAATTCTAAAATTATTTTTTTCAAATTTATTTTAATAATAATTATGATAGTCACAAAAAAATGAAAAGAACCATATTCATGGTAAAATAACTGAAAACCCTTTTTAAAATGCATTTTGTAATTAAAATTGTAGATAAAAAATATTTACTTAGTAACACGGCGGCCGACGATAAAACCGAACGTTAATGCCGAAAGAAAAAAAAGAAAAACGTTTGAACGCATCTTCGAAGCTACGATCGGCCGACGCGCATACATTAGCACAAAAAAGTGTCTGTACACAAACACATGCAAGCAAAAACTTCGCAGATGTGCTCACACGCATCGGCGGGAAAAAGCGGCCCATGTAGGTTCTCCATATTCAACAAAGATCTTTATTAAAATACAACACGGCTCACACCCGTAACCCAGAGGGGTAGGCTGAGACCACGGACCTACATTTGGCGCGGTCCTGACATACCACTCTCTCTACTAACTTCATACATCTACGCGTTATTCCATCATTATTAAAGTATAGATACCTAAACCTGATTGGACTGTACATTTTACCAATTTATCTTAAATTAATAAATATGTAATGCTTATATAGTCTTTAGATAAGACATTTAATAAATGACAACTTGACATATATTATTATTTTTTTTATCTATGGTATTCATTTATTTTCACATGCAAAAAAATATAAAAAATACAATATGAATGAAAATGAAACCGTTCAAAATGTGTTCGTATCCGTTTATTTGCATTGCATTTGAATATGTTTTTTTTTTAATTTGAAAAAGTTTTAGCGCCGGAATGTTACAATCCTGATATATACCAGTATGGCCAACCTAGCGGGACGAGACTACATCTTAACCAGTGTTGCTATTATCATAATATACTCGACTCTCCACATATGTGTTTACTGTTTACAAGTCTCAAGAACTAGCCCACTTTTTCATCTGTCTGTAACCGTATTTCTCTAATTGATCAAAATTATATTTTTTATTTATCACTGTAATTAAATCAATATTCAAGAAGGTTGTTAACAAGATTGCTTGCATTTTTCGTGACATGCATTATGGGAAAGAATTTTAATTAGGATTAAAATAATCGATACTACAAAAGAGAAAGGCGCGCTTGCATTAATTTTTGGGCCCCGATGTAAAATTCGAAGTTGGCTCCAGCATTTTTTGAAAGAGAAGAACATAAAAGATATTCCCGAATAATAAAAAATAAATTTGGATTTTCACCAATCAAATCATTAGATGACAAAGTTACATTTGAATATTTTTATCTGTCAGTTGAGATTGTCAAGAACGTTTTAAGTATACAGTACGGATAAACAAATCTGGCCCGGTGAGAGAAATGCAGCTATCGTGGTTTATTCTGCAAAAGATAAATAAAATAGACGAAAGCATAAAAACACATAGATCATGTGACATTTTATTAACGTTGAAAAGAGGCGCTAATGAATTATTTTAATTAAGTGTCACTTATACCCACCGGGTCAGCTAAGTTTGTCGACTTACAGATATCGAATTGAACAACCATTCGATTGGTGTTAAGCATTCATCGTGCGATTCCGAGACCAAAATCTGTATAAAACATCGTTATCCTTGTTGTTATATTTGACAAAACAGAGATAGCTATATGTTTTAAACGGAGATTGTAGTCCGAAAAACCAACGGTCAATATTAATTCTTTAATTATTTACTAGATTTTTAATGTTTTATTTAAAATATACACTTTTTATATAGTTTTTCTTGAATATAAAAAAGGGAGTGTAGGGCTCGATTTCTATTTAAGCAACAGCTTAACTAATCTAAAGAAACGTATATTTTTAAAAAGGTGTTTCGGCAATGAACACTAGTACGAATAAGTTCTTCACCTTTCTCTCTTTCCAGTATGACATTGGATTTAAAAATATGATTTTGAATTAATAAATAATAATTTTGAATTAATAAATAAAAAGTTAATTTGGGTAACGGTAAACTCCATTTTTGGATAATAAATTTTAATTTTGGAAACGTATTTTCGTTTAAATTGATCGGTTGTTTTGTAGCGATGTTTTTTTTTTAAATAAACGAGGTCTTATGTTAAAAAACCTTAAGATTTTTAACTTCCGATAATTAAAAATATTAATTTAAAAATTTGGATACATATTTGGTATTAATATTTAAAAAAAAGTAATTAAAATAAGGTCCATGGATAAGTAAGCAATTTGTAAACTTAATAAAGAAAATAAAAAATGACCATGAAATTTTATGTAGAACTTTACAAAAATTATAGTACAGAATATATACGTTTCTCAATTACGATGAAAGTCGTACAACGATCTGTCACCATAAGACTTATAATTTTACACGTAATACGTATGTTGCTATGACAAGTTGTCGACCTAATTGTCAAATGACAATTCACCGAAATGGACATTAAATTAAAGTCCTCAACTGTGCATATAAGCAAAACGTAAAGCAAAGGTAATTAAAGTAATGCCTTTCATAGCACAGTAATGGTACAACAAAATTATTATTGAACCATATTGTTGACTAAAAGTAATTAACATAAACTGCGTTTTCCAATCGCAAAGAGCTATAGGGCAGGTCATGGCTGCATGCGTAAACGGATGTGCACTCGATAACATTATTATCACAAATTCAAAGTCCTCCTGGGAAAGAGCAACTCCAGAGACATATAAAAAGATTTATTAACAATATTGTTGTATACGCATGATATATTTATGAACTGCGTATTACAAATAAGATAAGAAAATCGGTGTTTATTATTTTCTTGCAGGTTTGTCTGTCTGTGGCAATTATCTTGCGTATAGAGTCGTCTGGCTCCCGGCAGGCGAGTACCAGGCGAGCAGCGGATCGCAGTGGTATCACGTTACGCGCTGGCTGTTGACACCAGCGCCTGATTAATATTTATGATACGGCTGAGCATCTCGCATGGCCGGTTCGACCGTCCGATGCGAATCGCCTCCGTCTCGCTCGCACTCGTTCGATCGAATATGACCATCGCATCTCATATGTTAACAGCTCCACCGACCAATTGATTATAAGTGCGAATGAAAATCCTAAACTTCTCGATTTTCTTAACATTTTTTGTATTCATTTAAATAACCCAAATATAACATTCCTTATTCACACTCTCAAACCGCTTAACATTTAAATTATTGTTATTGAAATTTTTTTGTATAGTGGAAATTTACTGTGCACGATTTGAATCTGAAAGAAATGTAATTAAAAAGAAGCAGGTTGGCGGCGTACGTCCCTGTTGCCGTATAACAAGCCGTTTAAAGAAATATGTGGAACGAGCTGGGAGTGCGGCCAGCCCACAGCGGACAGCGATGCCTCGAACCTGACCGTATCGAGGTAACTCAACCGGACGGACTTGACTGACATATTATAAATTTGCAATGCGTAGTAACTCCACACTAAGGTGACGTACAATAATATAATATTCCAAGAAAAATAGTTATAAGGCTAAGTTTAAAATATTTATTCGTTTGAACAATCGGGATCATTTAAATTCAATATTTCCTCAATGCGTTCAAACCAACAATCTGGCGGGACTCGTGACGTTACAGTTTATTTGAGTTACTCATTGAACTTTATTAGTCATTTGATTAAACAGAGTCGTTTGTCTCTAATTGAAACGCATCCAAAACCGCCATTCCCTTGACTTTGCGACTCCTCTTTGAGTATTCTTTTGTATTTAGGTCGTTTTATATGTTTGTTCGATTCTTTCTTCTTGTATTGGCCTGTGTCGGGTGTGTTATCATTGTATTTGTCGAGCGGCTAAGTTTGTTTGTCTGGAACGTTTCGCGAGAGCTCGTGCGGTGCGGCGGTGTAGCGCCGGCCGGCATGCGAACCCGCGCCTCAAGGTCACGTTATCGTGCCCACTGCTCTCGCCAGCGCCTGTCGCTCGCGAATGACTGCTCGCTGCTCGCCTCCGCAATTACTACCACTACACATTCCGATCCTATCAACATCAACACGGCACCGGCGCGGCGGCTGACGGCAGCTGCGATCTTACAGGAACTCGGCAATCTCGACGTCGCTGACTCTATTGCTAACGAGCGGACGGGACGGGGCCGGACGCGTTTCTCTAAGTACCGATACGACGATTTCGAATCGAATTAGCAGGCGTGTTTACATTTTATAAATAGAGCGAGTTCACGTGGCGCGTGATAAGCGTACGACGACACGTCGATTGCACTCACCGTGCGCTGTTAACATCCTCCGCGATGGGCTGACAGTTCCTCGGTCGCACTGACACTCGGCGGGAATTAAAGCACTCACAAACGGCGCACTGAGCTCGGCGGCACACGCGAGGACTGCACGGCGCGACACCCACGACTAGAATGCGGGCGAGACGAGCGCGGGGCGCGGGGTGCGGGGAGCCGAGAGCGGCACACAGCTCATACGAAGGCGCGGCGAGTGCGACTGCGGCCGGGCGCGATCGTCCGCCATTAGCCCCCCCTATTGGCTAGACCCGCGATGACGTCACGACGACCGGCCAATGGCCGCTGGGTTGTTGTTGCTGACGGCTACCGCTAGGGGCGCTGCCGGTGAGGAAGTCGCCCGCCCTACAGAGCTTTCTTGAGCTAGGGCGTATGCTTCCTCGGGCGGCTAGTCTCGGCGGATTTTATAAAATGTACATTGTTGCTGTGTGATCATTTTCCCTCAACAACACAAAATTCACATGATGCTTATATGGCTGATATTTGAGTTTATTATCACACATGCCTTTTTAATTAATTGACACTTTTCACTTCAATTTGGGTATTTGCCAGACTGGGTGAATATACCTCTGAATTGAACAAATATATTGCGACAGTGGAAAATAATGACACACCATATATTTACGCACTTATTGATTTAAACTGAACAACGTTAGTTACGAGATAAGAAGTTAAAGAATTCAGGGTTTATTTTAAAATGATTTTTAACTTTATATTTATTTAAATATTTATTGATTCTTCAATTATTTTTTAAAGAGGAATCCCTCCCTTTTTCATAAACCGGAGAAATATCCACCTAAAGTAGTTTTACGTAGCCACATTCCATGGCTTTTTTCTCTATCTGTAGTCGCATATTCGCTTAATTTAGACTAATTAGAGAAGTGAAATTACATTAATGACTTACCAAATATTTTAGATAGGTTTTGCCCGCGACTCAATCCGCACGTAATTAAAAAACTTTATTAGTAGTCTTTATGTTCTTCCAGAATTTATTCTACATATATTTTAAATATCAGGGACATTTATGCATCCGTCAAACATCCACCCATCCATCCATCTAACATACTGGCCTGCTTAATCAAATATATTAGTTTTAAATAAAACAAAACTTAAGTACTGATAAATTTAATTCCAGCGTATAGCCAATATAGAAAAAAATACTTAATACCGTCAAGAGTAAGAGCATCGTCATTAGAGCGAGCTGTAAACAAAACCCTTAGCGACACCCGAGGGACATGACAGCTGTACCCAAGCCTCAGCGACCATTAAACACCCGACAAGGATTTCATAACAACCGACAAACCAACACACAAAAACTCGCCTTAACACAAACCATTAAAGTTGAAATTTCAATAAAATAATTTCTCAAATCTGAAGTTTCAGGGGGAATATTAATTTAATAGAACAGGAATCGTATACGATTGGAATAGAGTATATATTTGATAAATATAACATTTGAAATATTAGCTACTAACGCAGGAAATTGTATCGAAGATTTAGGTAAAAGGTAAGAAGTGATTAAAAAGGAAATACCGTTTCTATTTGTACATTAACATTGTGATTACACTCGATTTCCAAGAACTTTGAGATGTAAAAAATAAGGTATTTAATCTTAGCTAAAGACCGTTACACACGTTCAGTTTTATCTGAAGGTGTGTAGCAGGCTTTACATAACTTTATACGATTGAAAAACACGGATTTTTGATGTTCGTAGCGATCTTTCTTAATCGTTTTCATTTTTATTTGTTATAAGAAAAATTACACAACCACAGTCAAACCTGGATAACCGAAAATCCAAGAGACTGTGACATTTCTCTCTCTTATAAAAGTTTCACTCCGTCCGTTAGGAATGAACAATGATCCTTACTTATAGAGGTTTCTCTCTCACTTCTCGCTTATGAAGGTTAAACTGTAATTAAATATTTTATTTTATTTAAAATTAAGTATTTAATAAGCTGATACTTAAGTGTATTTCCAAAGTCATTACCTTTATTCTTTTCTTAATATACATAAATAAAGGTACATATGCCAGATATTATTATTCCAGTATATTAATTATTTGTTACTTATACCGGATTCTACAAAAACCGTGGGTTTCTGACGCCAAAATCTCCAAACTTAAAACATATTGTTATGTCTGTTTTGTAAAAGATAATGATAGGGATACTATATGTTTTATGTAGAGATTTCAAATTCAGAAATCAACGGTAAAAAATGTGACATATCGTAATGGCCGCCATGTATGGAATTTGACGTGTTTGTTTGACCTCTATTTAATTAAGGCACTCATTCAAAACGAAGGATATATACCACTACTGGATATAATGTTAAGTTTATTTTCTATTCTTTATCAATAATCGCTATACAAGAGTTAGCAATTATCGGCCAAAGCACACAATTACAAGACAACAGCCCTAATGATATAGTATTTTCTGTGTTGGTGGGAGAACGCCATATGTTGGTAATGTGGACAACTATAACAATAACATCCATTAAAACTTGAATCTTACTTATATTATAAATGCGAATGTTTGGATGTATGGATAGACTAACTCCGACCCCGCGAAAATTAAAAAAAAACTTAATTAGTGACCTATTTGTTATTCCAGACTATGTTCTATATCTATGAAAATTTTCAGCGAGATCTGTGCAGCCGTTCAGGAGATACCTTCAAACAAACATCCATCCATCCATCCAAACTTTTGCATTTATAATATTAGTAGGATGGCTGAATGTTTGTTAGATTGTGTATCTATTATAGAATGGGTGCATGGCTCTCGCTGAAATTTGGCATCGATGTAGAACATTGTCCGGAAGAACATTTCGGCTAATATTTTTTCTATTATAATTCCGCGCAAAAAATTTAAAAATTAGAATAAAATTTCTTGTATTCCTGTAACATACATAATTAATTAACAGCTAATAAATTATTTTCAAAGCTATTTGTTACCTACCAATTGGTGAATTTATCGATCCTCAATACCTCACTTATAAGATTTAATTTAATTTAAACTTTAAAAGCTCAATTAAAAGCGACCGTTTTTAAGTTCTATCAGCAATAGTAATTATGTTTATCTCTTAATGGAGAGATTTCTTGATTACTAAAATCAAAATAAAAAATAAATAAAAATAAAATAAAAAAATCAACTCATTATAGAAATACTCCACGGTCACGGCTTCAATATAATAAATCACTTTTCAATTGAAATATTCAGTTATTTTGTCTTTATGAAACAAAATGAAAAAGTCATTCCTTCTTCCTGATCTTATTATGTTAACCACCCCTACTATTTAGTCAGGCAATAACGCCTGACAATTTACATTCATGAACACTTTGATACGGTTCCCGTAATAAATCTGTCAAGATGCAACAACTTTTTACCACTCACATACGTTTAATGCGTAATTAAATAAGTAAAGAATAACATAATTCAATGTCTTTACACCTTTTTAAGGACCTTGGCACTTTTAAAGTACTCGTTTAAAACGTCCATATATTTATGTTTGGTATATTAATTTAAGAACCTTAGTCATTCATAGTCGTAAATCTCTGAATTTAAAGGATTAGCCACTTGATTCACTAAGAACTTAAATGCATTTTAAAGCAAACCAGTTACAGATAACAATAATTAAGGAGAGCGTATAGGTTAGGTTAATTGGCACGACTTTAAAAATGTGAAAGTATGTAAATGCAATAAATTGTGCTTCGCGTGAGGCGGTGCCGATTTCGATAAATGTATTTTATCATCTTGTCTATCTGAACGCTTCGACTTTATTAAGCCCGTCCCAAAGAAATATAACCAAATCGGAAGACAAACAATTTGAATTTTTTAACACAAAATGCAATTAACGCATGGAGATGCAATATTAATCAACTGGCTCATAAATATTTAGGAAATTGAAAACATTTAATAATCCTTAACATACCTAAAACTAGAAAAACATTCACACCAACAAAATCTGAAAAGAGTCTAAAATTTTATGTTTTGTTCAGTTTCAACGTACGTAAATCTTAAAAATGTATTAAAGTGCTTCAAAAGAACAACGAGTTGTATATAAAGATTGACAAGCGTTGATATTTCAGTGCATTAAACTCTTGAGCAAATCTCCCCGCGGTGCGCACGCGCCGACGCTGAGGGGAGGACGAAAATAGAACACGTACTGCCGGCAGCCGCTCGCCCGTGCCACCTCGCCCAGCGACCAGAGCCGGGAAAACTCTAAAGACTTTCGAGTTTTTAAAGTAATAGAAACAAGATGGTAAATAATATGATGGCTCCAACATTAATAATCGTATACAACAAATTTTATGGAATTTTCTAATACGGTAATCTAATTAGGAGCCATCAATAGTTAGTTATTAAATAGCTCGAAATCTTGCTTAGTAGGTTCAAGACCTAGATAGAGTAATCTCTACCTCTTATAATAATTGATAAACTTCCAAGTCTATTGATTAGAAAATCTGTGTTCTACTAATTTCTAGATTCACATTCTAGGCGAAATATATAACCTATTTATTCTAAAAAAAAAGATGAGATTATTTTATCCGCTATGACTTAGGGTCCTTCAAGAAGCGAGCTTATCACCACCTCAAAGGCCGGCAACGCATCTGCGGTTCCTCTGGTATTGCTGATGTCCATGGGCGTCGTTGAACCTCGGTGTTCCCGCTGCTCGTTTGCCCCCTTCTGTTACAAACTTTAATTAATAAGGAGACCACTTAAAAAGTTTACGCTTCGCTAATTACTACTATAATCTACTCTGATTAGGCTCTTTCTCTAAGTTACTTTTAGAGTTTTCTAATATTAAGAAATATGTCTCTAGGATACCCAAAAAATATAATAAAAATGCAATACAATGTTCTTTCATTCTTCTTTAAAACGATTAATTGCTAGACAAGTTTTTATAAAGAACATTGATGTTTTATCTTCTGTCATTTGATCTGCGGAAGTGTTAAAAAGATGTTAATATTTGAAGTAGAGAGTTCAAGGCGAATCTTGGCACTAGGCACTCAAGATTAAGATTACGTCTATTATAAGATAGAGTAGGCGAACAACATCTTTTTGATTGAACTATAAAAGCTACATACGTAAAAAAATATTAAGTCATTATTAAATATTTACATCTTAAATACTAGCTGTCGCCAGGGATTCCGTCCGCGCAGAATCAAAAAAATAAGTAGCCTATGCGTTGTTCCAGACTATGTTCTATATGTGTGCCAAATTTTATCAAAACCTGTTGAGCCGTGTCGGAGGAACCTTCAATCAAACATCCATCCATCTAAACATTCGCTTTTATAATATTAGTAAGATTGGTAAATCGTTATTGTAAAGCACGAAGTCAGTTCCTCTCAGTCAGTTAGAGGCAAGAATTTTTCAAATAAAAGAAATATTCTTTATATATAACTGTTCAGAAATGCAGTCTAGATAAACTTTTGTTTTTCTCTACTTCTTAATATATTCGCGCTTAGTACATTTTTAATTGCTTCAACATCACAGCTCCAACAAAGTGTACTGTAATTAGTTAGAACTGCCCTCGGGCGCCGGCTATCGAACACGTACGCTGTTGTTGTATTTCTCCCCAACCCACACTATTTACCTAAACTTTAATAACTATTATACATTTCTACAACTGTTTACTAACAAAACAATCATCTTAGCTTTCTTTGTACTTGTACGTCCTAAGACTAGTAAATAAAACAAAGAAGGCGACTGTCAACTTCTATAATAATCCGGGCAAAACAAGAATGGAATGACTCTTCAAAAGTTAAAATCAGTGAATTGTTCAAGCAAGAGGTTACATTTTTCTTTGACATTGTTCCTTTCCATTGTTAAGACATCTCTAAAAATATTGTCATCTCAGTTTTTTCAAGTCATATGATAAGGCTGACAAATTTTTGTACGAGTATTTAGATATTGGAACTCGCGATCAATCTGGATAAACATGAATAACTGTACAATTTCATCACAAACATCATATTCTCATTGTCTACGCACGAGTTTACAATATGTTACGCATAATGCTCAACCTTTCGCCTGTCCCATTGGAGTCTCCCACAAGGTGATAACTTTTCAATTAAAACATCACATGTACACTTTCAATTTAAGCAATTTTTAACTCTTGTCAAATATTATAGGGTTCATTTTTCACTGTATTAGTATTTGTGACATTGAATGCCTCTCTCCTTAAGTTTTTTGCTACGGACCCACGTGGTGCGACACATGTTTCAGACCATCGCATCCCGATACAATCCGGGAGATGGAAGATAACCAACTTAAGTTGTTCTTAGCTTTTCAAAAGTTTGCGCGAAATTGTAACATTAAAATATTAGGTTATTAGAACGCATACTATGCTGGATAAATCGCCCCCATTTCATTGAGCATATCTTGTTTATCGTCTAAGCTTTTTGCTTTATCTCTCTTTGCGTTAGGATTTTTTTTTAAGGAATTTTTGTAACAACAAATATATTTTTTAATCTGTCTGCACATGTTTTCGTCTAATTCTCAAGAATTTGTGTATGAAAAATGTAAATCGTGCAGCTATTCAATTTATCAATTCTATAAACAAAATACTTTTATGACAATTTCTTATTGGATTATCTCTTATTTTGTTAAAGCATGTACACATTTAGACAAACGCACATAGAAGCTTAAACATGTCTTGTTTTTTCATATAAAGTGATTTGTTACAAAAAATTAGTGCCGATAAATTCGGTAACGTTCGTTTTGATTTCAAACTATATTAGCAGTGTAACGAATGATTCATAACATAAGAAATGTAATAATATTTTTAATGATTAAAAACAGCAAACATAAAGATGACAAAAAGCGATGAATCAGAAATTCTCATGAAGATGTTCCGATGGTGCGGGGACAGATGCGCCGCACATTTCAGGGACCCCCCGTGCCTCCGCCCCCGTTCGGGGTCCCTTCACCCCCTCTAAGGGAATCAGAGAAAAAACTGAACTTGGAGTCAAAACATCAACGTTATAATAATGAACTTAAAGTTCACAATACTGATAATTAAAATCAAGTATTTAACAAAAACGGTTTCATATATCTAGAGGCATTTTCCGTTATTAAGGTCATTGGCCTAAATTCGAAGATAGAACTTTTTGTCCATGCGGTTACGGTATTACGATGATTTTAAAGACAATTTTTTATTTAATTTATGTTTAAACCTTCAAAAATAGTGAAGGTAATCCTTTCATTGTTTTTGAAGGTTACTTCATTAATTAAATTATTATTTAATATTCGTAAAAATAATTTCGGCGTAAATATTGCGTGGCTTTTACATGGATTGTTACTACCGTCCAGTATAGTGTGATTCGGTCATAGAAAATTATGGTCAGGTTATTTACACTCCATAAATAATATACTGGATAATTTATGTACAAGTTGTAGTTTGGTGTACAGTTTTAAATATCTTAATTTTAATATTTCAAGGTCATTATTTTTGAATACTTAGAAATAAATCTTTCAATGTTTGTTGGTTCAGATGAGATAACACCAAGAGATAAAATAATATCTTAAGATATTTTATTGGTATCTTATCTTAACTGTAGCATAAGTATTTCATGCATCCTTACAATGATCAGTCTTAAATTGCGCATTTGAGCACCATGGCGTTAGCGTTAAGTGTATTTTCTTTGTGCGTTTTAGGTGCGATGGCTCAAACGCCACAATTACGTATGGTTTCTATCGCCCAAGGAACTGTTGTGGGATCTGTTGCTGCCGATGGTAACTATTATGAGTTTCATGGAATACCATACGCTGATTCCACATCTGGACCGAATAGATTTAAGGTACTATGCATTTTATTACAACAACATCTGTAATATGTTGTTCTTGCGCTTTCCTTAAATTCTTTTCTTCTTTTTTAAGGCGAGATGTGACTATAATAGTAAGTTAATTAAATATGTAACTTTAAAATGCAATATAATTGAAAATCCCAAGTTGCTTCTATGGACATTGACCAACAAATTCCTTTTAAATATACCAGTGTGCTGTTGACGCCTAAATCTTTTCACATCATAATATGTATGTTCATTTTCTAAACATTAATTATTTAATATTGTTTTTAGGCACCTTCACCGCCACCGTCATTTCAGAGTATGTTTATAGCTAACAGAAAAGGTATAAAATGCGTTAGAGCTTTAGGTGTTGGCTATGAGGGCACGGAAGATTGTTTAGTGGCGGATATTTACACTCCGACATTGAATACTAATCGTTTACCCGTCATGGTGTGGATAAAGGGAAAAGAATTTGATAAAATATACGAACACGAATTGTCTTTTACAAATTTTATGGAACGTGATGTAATTATCGTATCATTGAACTATCGCGAATCAATTTTGGGATTCCTATGCTTAGGAAACGATGCAGCGCCTGGGAATGCAGGATTAAAAGATATAGTTGCCGGTTTGCGTTGGGTTAAAGAAAATATAGCTCCATTTGGTGGAGATCCTGATAATATAAGTCTTTTCGGACATGGAAGTGGAGCTGCTGCGGTTGATTTAGTATCTTTATCACCTTTTGCTGATGGTCTTATTAGTAAAGTAATATCTCAAAGTGGGACTGCGCTGTCGCCATGGGCTGTGACACGAGACAATTTGAAATACGCAGTAGAGGTCGCTGAAGCGCTCGGACATACTATCAATAGTATTCATGATCTAACAGATGCTTTTAAAAGAACTAGCGTAGCAGCTCTTATGGCCGTTATCAATGAACTTGATCTTACTGATAATTCGTTAGCATTTGCACCATGTCTTGAAAGAGAGGATATAGAAAATGTAGAGCCATTTCTTACAAAATCTCCATACACAATTTTAACCGAAGGTTCATATGCTCGTATACCATTTATGACTGGTTTTGTTGATTATGAAGGAACGATACGAGCAGAAGAAGCATTTGAGGATGATTGGTTAGAAAAAATGGAAGAATCATTTGATGATTTTGTTCAACCTGATTTGAAACTGGAAGACAATGAAGACGGGTTACAAACCATACAAAATATACGGTCGTTTTATTTTCGTGATAATATTATTAATGAAACACAAATAAAGAGTTTCCTCTCATACCATGGAGATACTATGATTTTAGTATCAGCAATAAGAGAAGCTAGTTTACGGGCCTCTTCCAATAATCCTGTTTATTTGTATCAGTTTTCTTACAAGGGTAGCCTGGGGGATCTCTTTGAGGGGCCTATAGAAGTAAATAGTGCTGCTCACAGTGAAGAATTAGCTTATTTATTTTATCACGATTCAGAATCACAACCATCGAAAATGGATTTAGCTGTAAGCGATATATTAGTAGAACGTTGGACAAACTTTGCTAAAACCGGGTAAGTATTACCGGCTATAATGTTTAAATTAAATTATTCAAACTTTCGTGAGACATTATAATAAACTTATATAAAAACGGCTAAACACTCACGTATATACGTCCGGTGGCGGCACCGACTAGTTTCGAGCCTATCGGGGGCCCTTCATCAGGATGAGTGGTACTGGTATTATTTCGCGGACTTTATGATTAAATCACTTTTTTAAGACTTTTCTTAAATAGTCCTTATATACTTCTATTCAAGTGGAAAAGGAACACTATTTTGATTAATTGCATATTTCACAACAATCCAGATAGTTTTTACACTGAAAAAATGATCTTTTATATTTTTTAACAAAACAAATCGGTAAAAAGTGTAGGTACTTTAGTAAATAGGTTGGTAATTAATTTTATTGTATTTGTTTTTACATTATTAAGCTAAATATCAGACTTCTTTTTTGTTTTAAGGATACCAGAAACCGAACTCTCACAAGTAGAATGGAAGCCATTTACCAATTCGAATGCAAACTATTTGAGAATCTTAGACGATGAAGAAATTAATGAAAGTCAAGGAGGAAGCTTGGAAGTAGACTTGCAAAACCCTCATATCGAGACTGTGTTTTTCTGGGAACAGATTTACGATAAGCATTTTATAGATGCTGTAGGTAGGTGGGATCTTGATGACAGGGTTGAAGATGATGATTCTGATGTTATCATTGAAAACGAAAGCGGCGAGGAAGGTAGTGGTGAGGAAGGAAGTGGTGATGAAGGTAGTGGAGAGGAAGGAAGTGGTGACGAGGAAGGAAGTGGAGAAGATGATAATGAAGACGATAGCAATTCTGCATCCAGGCTTGTCGGATTCACTTTTCTAATAATCCCAATCTTTGCACTTTTAAATAAGTTCCATATGTCACACATTACTTCATAGACTTATTGGAGTAGATACAAAGCTACTTAAAATAAGTCAATTAATCATTTTTATGATAAACTTTAATACATTTCTGTTACGAAATATATTATAAGACATATTAGTATAAGGATTAAAAGTATTTATTTTTAAATATTATATAATTATAATATTATGGGCTTCTGGACGAGCAATCTTTCTTGAACTTCTAACACAATCTTGACGAAAAAATTAAGTTTACCTGAAAGAGACTCCATCATTTATAAATTAAATTATCTTGATGGTTATAGAATTTATTTTAGAGGAATAAAAGTAGGGTAATTCGTTGGAAGTGTGAAGTTGCGTGCTGATGAAGCTTGAAAGTTCAGGCAGGTCACGACGCTAACTGATACAGAGGTCATAAGGTCAGGTAGTGCCCTATGCGTTTATGCAAACAAGCGACCGTGGGCGGCTTGAATGTCATGCGGACACTTTTAGATCCGCCATGCACCTACTTTATCTTCAATATGATGCTTTAGTGAGCACTGAGAGATTTCTCGTCTATTCGAAACAGTTTAGAACACAGTATTTTTCCCATGTATTCACTCACTGCTTGAAGTATTTTAACTTATAATGCGTATAGTTTTAAGAAGTATACTTAATGGGTTATTAATGCGTGGGAAATATTAAATTTGAAACTGTATTTTTCTGCCTTCACTTGCAATAAGCCTGTAAAGAGATATTAACAATTATCCGAGTTGTACATTATCAAATAAGTTTAGTGTAAATGTGTTTCGATTGTTAACTTAAGAAATAAAGGTTGTAAGTCATATCGTTGTTTAATTTATTTACAGTAATATACATTAAAATTTAAAAATCAGAACGACGACCGTCGGTAGCTCAGGGGTCAAGCACTTGACTTGCAATCTGCAGGTCCTGGGTTCGAATCCATGGTACCAATGTGTTTTACGATTTCCGATTTACATATGTACATTTATCCGACGTTTTTACCGTGAAGGAAAACATCGTGATGCAACCTGCAACGTATCTGAGAAGAAATTCAAAGATATGTGTGAAGTCAACCAACCCGCACTTAGCTAGCGTAGTTGCCTATGTCCTAATCACCCATAACTTAGGGTAGGCTCCAAGCCCCTCGGTGGGGGCGTGTAGTGATCTGATGATGATAAATACCTGATAAAATGTACTTAAAATTATATCCGGTTACTGATTTCTTTTAGTTATACTATACCATAGTTACTCAAAACCTAGTTACCATAATAACGTTTAGTAACTCCAAGAAGCTTATTATAGAACACAGTGCGTGTGCACTCAGTTAGGAATGTTTATAGGAACTTCTAATACTGGCTGTAAAACACTTATAGGGTTGGCAATAAACTGAAAAAGATTTGCAAGCCACGTAACATTACGAGTGCAGCTGCGCACATTAAATTATAAAGGCGCATAATTAAAACAATGTGTACGTGTTTAGTTTATTTCTTTGCTTGTTTTTTTTATAAACTTGACAGGTTTAGCGTTTTATTTCTAGAAATAATAAATGTAATTTTATTTATATTCAACTATTAGATGTCGCCCGCAACACCAGAAATAAAAAAATCATAAGCAGTAGTCTATGTGTTTTTCCAGACTATCATTATCATCATCATCATCATCATCAGCTCACTATACGTCCCCACCGAGGGGCTCGGAGCCTACCCTAAGTTAAGGGTGATTAGGCCATAGTCAACCACGCTGGCCAAGTGCGGGTTGGTTGACTTCATACATATCTTTAAATTTCTTCTTAGAGTAAGAGTTATATTTACTCGATTTCATACTAATAGTAGAGTGCATATTTTTCTCTTGATAAACCAGCAGTTTTCTTCAAACATCATCGGAGTTAAATGACTTAATTGATGTGCAACAAACCCTAATATATCACCCCAGCTACTGTTGAAAACCGTATGAAAATTCATTACATCGCTTTTAAATATTGCTATTCGATAGGGTGGGTGACCAGATGTGAAATGGGATGGGAACTTAATAACTTAAAGATAATTTTTGTCAATTAAAAAAATCGATAGGTAGAAATATCGAAGTATTGGAATTGTACGCTAAACGAATATATCAATAAAGTAATATAAAAACGGCTAAACACTCACGTATAATCGTCCGGTGGCTGCACCGACTGGTTTGGACCCAGCGGGGACCCTACATCAGGGTGAGTGGGACTGGTCAGTGAGAGTCAGTGAGCGACGGGCCACGTCCGCGAAATAATCACTCCACTCACCCTGATGAAGGATCCCCGATGGGCTCAGAACTAGTAGGTGCCGCAACCGGACGAATATACGTGAGTGTTTAGCCGTTTTTTTATAAGTTTATTATAATGTTTCACGAAAGTTTGAAGAATCTATAGATATATTTTAATGACTTAGGTATGTGAACGGTGCTGTGACGTCATCGGATTCAGTTATCATGTTATAGTATGTGAGTATCTGCCTTAAGATTGTTGTCCGAAGCTAAAGTAGCGTTTAGACTTAATATCGTGATTTTCTTTGTTAATAAGAGTATCAACAAGTCGACGATTGTTTAATAATAAGTGGAGGTGCACGCAACACAGAGTCATATTTATTTGGCTGAAATTACCGTGCACACGTGCTGGCCCCGACGATTTTTAACTTTACTTGTGCTTGTGAAATGCGAAATATGGACCTTCCTAATATACAATTAATTAAAATGTAGTGTCATGAAAATGCCAAGGTCAGAGAACGTGCCTACTTAAGTTTTGAATGAGATTTATTGTTTTTATATATATTTATTTAATTAAAATGATTACAATACTCATACACGTCTTTATCTAATACTAGGAGATTGTTGCAAAATAAACAAGTTGTAATATCAATATTAAGGATCATGTGATTTATGATTCTTCTGTAGATACGATGTTTAAAATTAGTTTACTTTTTTAACGTAACATAAAATTTGTTACTTCTAAAGGTATATCCATACAAATCAAACGTGTTCAGCGTGCGAGACGGGCGTGCCGCAGCCGCCTCGCGCGGGCCATGTGGCCCACATCCTGCCTCTTGCCTCCCTTCGCCCTCGCACCTTGTTCAGGTTACAGTTGCGACGAGCTTGAATCCACTGAGAAACGACGTTTTACGTAAGCAGATTGAAACTTACTATTTACACTCGAGGACGTTAATTTCCTACCCACAAAGTGTAATCATTTGACGCTCCTAACGTAATTATTTCTAAAACATGTCACGCTACGTGATAAATTTATAGCTCTTATAGTGAGCTTAGTCTACGATATTCAATTCTAAGTGGGTAGCGAATTTAATTCTTTGACCATAACTATTGTGTATCTCTGTAGAAAAGTAATCCTTTTCTGTTTGAATAGTATCCCTACATTTGATACAATTGTCTGACCACCTGTAGCTTAAGCTCTATTGAAAGACACAGACATACAAAGGGCATGTGTGGATGAAAAGAAACATGAATTTTCATTCCTCTATTCGATCCCTGCCAATGTAAACAGTATATTATAAACAATATTACTACAATAAGTAATAACCACACTTATATTATTTTCTTATACCAATAATTAATTATAATAAATTAAGCGCACAATTTACATTGTTAGCAATTGTCTTATAGACTTAACAAGACATTTACTGCTTCATTTTTTTTATATCATAAGGTGGCAGACGAGCAAGCGGCCACCTGAAATCGCTGAAATAGCGAAGTGACCGTTGCCCATAGACATACGCAATTGCGTATGCGTTGCCTACCTTTAATCGACGGAGGAGAGGATGCACAGAAAGAAAATATCTTCCCTTCACATGCATCCTCTCATCCGGAAAGTCCACTTCCACTTCCCATCCTTTCCTTATAGAAAAAAGGGTGGGAAGAGAAAGAGGACTAAATTAGGCCTCCGGGACGCACACTCATCAGACGAATCGCGGAATTGCTTCCACTTCACGCCTGTCTTCTGTGTGGTCGTGGTATTTCACCGGGCGAGCCAGGCCAATTCGTGCGAAGATTGAGTATATGTATATAAGTAATACATAAACTTACTAATATTATAAATGCGAATGTTTGGCTGGATGTAATACATATTTCTTATTAGGTATGTCCTGAACTGCTGCATGGATCTCGCTGAAATTTGGCATACATATAGAACATAGCCTTGAAGAACACTTAAACTATTAATTAAGTTCTTGTTTAATTACGAATGGAAGAAGTCGCCGGTGACAACTAGTGTATCATAATACATATTCAAGTATTGGATAACACGAAAGTTCTCGTAGGATACGTTCGCTTTGTTCTCGTTACGGGCGTTCAATTTCCTTACGATGTGTTAATGAGGGAGAAGTGTAATTTTACGATTTGACGCTGAAACTATTTTACGACATTATAAAACTTTTAAACTAAACGAAGTTTGGATGTTTAGAAAGTTAGAACCAAAACAATATCGTTAACTTGAAAGTCGTAAATTTTAACCATTTAATATGGCGCCAAGCAACTAAATAGGCGATGATATGTTTAAGAAAGATATGTAGGGCAAACAATAAATTAACTAAAAATAATATTATAATACTACTAAATACATAAATATTATATTATATCAACGACGAGATTTTCGCGTAACTTTTTATCAACAGCCGCGTTGTGAAATACTCTGTCCTCAGCGGTATTTCCAAACAGTTACGACTTAGGGGCATTCAAGAAAAGAGCGTACACCTTCCTTACAAGCCGGCAACGCACCTGCGGTTCCTCTGGCGTTGCGGATGTCCATGGGCGTCGGATCAAATAATATTAGGCGATTCGTTGCTCGTTTGCCCCCTTGTCTAAAAAAAAAGATGTAGTACAATTATCTCTATAAATCTAAAGGTTTCAATTAATATCTTTTGCTTTAAAATTAAAATGTCCTAATTTTTTTTTACTATTTACACGTTGAAAATTCTAGTTATAAATAAAAACTGAAGTGTATCATAGATAAATCAATAGAAAACCTTGATAATTTTACTGACAATAAACGAGATACGTTTATTTATCTTTGTCATATGTATATGACGTATTTTGTAAAGATATGATAGACGTCAGGTGGCTTTTTATATTTTTTTATGAAATAAAAAAAAAACGTTAAATTTTAATATAAAAATGTGGACACAAATATCTTCATTCTGAAGTTTATATAATAGCGTATATTTTTTAAATTTAGATTAGAAAAATGTTTTTTTCTTTATTTATTATAAAAAAATATATTTTTATATATCAAGGTTCACAAAGCCATCTAAAGTTGTTAATAAAGTTGTCAATAGCAGAAAGTTCCCCTCGTCAATGTCAAAGGCAATTTCATGTAAATTAGAAAACAATCACCTCGGGAACTGGAGTTATGTAAAATGTTTATGATTAAAGTAGTTGGAGATGGTCTTCTGTTACACAAAGTATTAAATGTAATCGAAGTATATAAATAGGTGATATATAATATATTCCTGTGTTTATTATCTTACTAATATTATAAATGCGAATGTTTGTATGGATGGATGTTTGTATGACGATATCTCCAGAACGACTGAATGGATCTCTATGAAATTTGGCATATGCATAGAATATAGTTTGGAAGAAAACATAGACTACTAATTATGTTTATTTTTTTTTTATAAAATTACTAATTAATTGAGTCGCGGGCGACAGCTAGTATATTTATAATTGTATGCTAGACGTCGTCACTTATAAAATGCATGTTATCATTTGTTTAAAAAACAATCAATTTTATATGAAAAAGTAGTAAAAGCGGCAATTTTACAACAATGACACGGCACTTTAAACGGCGTTTTCTACGTCAAACTGTCAGAGGTAAGAAAAATAGCATCTGTACGATGTAACCTGCTGAATTATAAAGTCGTGTCGGTTCACTTCGACATGCTTTCAGAGAAATGAACATCGGAACGTTTGTTCACTACGTCTCTGCTACCGAGTTACCCGCCACTTGAGAAATTGCTTCTGCATTCACAATAATAGCTATTATAGATTATGGCTTAGTATTGATACGAATATTAGAAAATGATTGTAAGAGAGTAAGATTAGCTGATATATGGCATTGTTCTGTGTTCATAATGTA
>NW_013532703.1:8626741-8698354 GCF_000836235.2 Papilio xuthus | reverse complement strand
TTTAAAACTATTAGAATATACTTATGTTAGACAAAATATTATGTTCGAAGAACAGACGGACTTGTCTGAGTCGGTAATACTCTATTAGTTCCTGGGAATTCGAAACGCGGTGTGTTCGATTAAAAATTCAAGTAGACGTAACTAGTACCGTCGTTAGGAAAACTAAAGTCGATCGAAAGCCTTATTTGGTGGTTGAATACGTAAAATACTAATATATATTTTTTTAAAGTTTGCAATAACATTGAAACTTTTTTGGAATATTTCTCTTTTAATTCCATTGAGCATAAAATAAATTACTTATCATCAAGTCAACAATTCGATTTAAGTGCAGAATTATTGCCGTATGTAAAGTTAAATATGTTATCAATTTTGTCCCGACTTTAATTACTAATCGAAGAAAAAGTATGCCGCAATCTTTATCTGAAATCTTTTAAAATCTCCATTCAAAGAATTAGGAAGAGAAATAATTTATCTACATTGTCATTTTAACTGTTATTGACCAATTAAATTAATCGTTTATCGGACGGAGCATAGTTTAAGATCAAAAAAGAAGTTTTTAAGTAATTATAAGATATGATAAAAGGAAATACCGATGATACATTTTATCATCGTTAATATCTCGGGTTTCAGATATGACATCAAAGAAATTATCCGCAGCATTCGAGTCTTCATTTTATCGTCTTCATAAGACAAGCTTCCTTTGCTAATTATTTAGTTTAAAATTCAATACTTATTTATATAAAATACTTGACATTTAATTGTGTTTGACATCGACTTATAATATATATATTAATTTAAAATTGAATTGTCTGTGTGTAATTGTGTCCAGGCCTGGCAGGAGAAGGCGCAGGACAGGCGACTTTGGCGATCTCTAGTATCGGAAGTCAATACCGAGTCATCGCTGCGCCAGTGGAGTAAGTGTAATGGGATTTTTAGGGGAAGTTGGTTAATGTGTGTAAGTTATGTTATTTTTATTCCAGCAACAACTAGTTTCTAATAAAATAACAACTATTTTGTTAGGACGAGTACTTAAGAATTTATATCGTAACTTCTATAAAGCATTTTTCTTTTGGAAAACTAAAAATAAACTTGAAAATGCAAATAATACACCAATAAGAAATAAACTCAGTATTATGTTCAGGTAGTCAAAAGTTTACAAGAGTTACTAAAGATGTCCTATTATCGTTTCAATTTAAAAGGTACAGTTGGAAAAGTTAATTGTACAGTGCATTTAAAAATAAATAGAAGAAGTTGGTTGGTCGTTCAAGCGATAACCTTTGTTGTAACGCCAGTTTGTAATTAAGTAATCTAATACAAATTGGACTGGATTTGTTAAGAGTTTTCGATAAGTCTTGCATAAAGGAGGTGCCTTAAAGCCTTTTCGGCTTTTCATATTTCAATTTGCCTGTTTCTCCTTTCAATGCTTCTAAAAATCCGTAAATTGAAATAAAATTAACATTTATGGCAACACTGGCCAACTACGCCACACTATTAAACAGTGGTAGAAAACGGTTTAACATCTTCGCACGAATTGGCCCCGCTCGCCCGGTGAAATACCACGACCACACAGAAGACAGGCGTAAAGTGGAAGAAATTCCGCGTTTCGTCTGATGAGTGTGTGTCCCGGAGGCCTAATTTAGTTGTCTTTTCCTTCCCACCCGTTTTCTTATAAGGAAAGGATGGGAAGTGGAAGTGGACTTTCCGGATGAGAGGATGCATGGGAAGGGAAAATATTTTCTTTCTGTGCATCCTCTCCTCCGTCGATTAAACGTAGGTAACGCATATGCAATTGCGTATGTCTATGGGCAACAATCACTTCGCTATTTCAGCGATTTCAGGTGGCCGCTGGCTAGTTTGCCACCTTATGTTATAAAAAAAAAATTAAATATCGAGACTTTCATTTAGTGTTTTTCATATTTCATTAAAGAATACCAACAGAATTTATTGTCTGTTATTATAACATTGGTATGCTTGAAAACTAAGCGCCGGATTCATTGCATACCAGACATACAGAATACCGATTTTTTGCGCGAAGAATTGTAACTTTGTGCAGCATGTCTAGCTCCGGATGGAAAGAATTCTTTTTATCGCATATTTTGTTAATTAATCAGTAGTTAAAATATTAAAGTATTTAATGTTTAGATTTATTTGTTTTGATCCAATTTAGATCAGACTTAGATTTACGTGAACGTAAAATGTTTCTTTATTAATCCTTTTTTCCTACCAACA
Organism: Papilio xuthus; assembly: GCF_000836235.2. Lineage (NCBI taxonomy): Eukaryota > Metazoa > Arthropoda > Insecta > Lepidoptera > Papilionidae > Papilio > Papilio xuthus. Next base: position 8,696,125 of record NW_013532703.1, on the reverse strand, counting down.
GAATTAATCTTGGCATTTAATTTTACCCTAAAATTAAAATATTTTGGACTATAATATAGAAGTTATTTTTGAAGGACGTAATGTGTGTTTTTTATTATTACATAACTTCGAAATTGCTGGTTTTTCTTGTCGTTATACATTTGTATTCGCAATGGATACTGAATATATCCTAAAAAACATATTGTAATTTGTTTTAAACTAAGTTACAAAGTCAAAAGTTGTTCCTTGTTTACTCTTAGTTGTCTGTAACGTTCAACTTACCAGAGTTACACTTAAATGTATTATCGGTATAGGTCATATCCTGACATTTACATGAACCTTACTCAATTTAACGTCAATATAACAGTTTGCTTGATGGTCTTTGATGGTAACGTAATTGTTAGAAACCATTAAAATATAAATAGAAAATAGGATTGAGAATCATTTTGCCGCACAAATAGAGTTCTTGGATAATATATTTTAAAAAGAAGATAGGAGAGAAGACAGAAAAGAAACAGAAGAGTTAGCTAGAGTAATAAAATATGTGACAAGTTTTACGTGGCTTCTACAAACAGACAGCAGGAACGATGGCGCTCTTTTATGATGGTCAACATACTCATTGCGCCAAAGAATAAAATAACTAGTCTTCTGAACTCTATTCATGAAAGTTTACAGTACGACAGGAAAAACAAACGATAGGTAGCTATGAAAGAAATTAAAAATATTTTATTATCTACTTTAATAATTTCTCTTAATTTGCGAGAACAAATAAATAGAGCTAAAAATCATCGCCATAAAAAAGCTTGTACCACTTAATTAAGTAAACGTTAAGTTATAATGGCATAAATTTTCTCAACGCAAATACGGCTTCAAACTATTTTAATTTGCCCTGTACTTCTCTCTTTGTGAAATAAATTTAGCTTTATGCTTCCACCTGTTTCTTTGTAATGCTTCTTAAAATCACATATTCCGTTAAATAGGTTTAAAGCAATTATTACTTTAAGCGTTCAAAAACTGTGATAGAATTTGGATTACTATAGAAAGAATGTGAGGCAAGAGTTTGAGTTTGATTAAAGTCACGACAATCGGAGGACTGTACAGGGTGGTTAAAGTTTAACAAAGGCTTTAGTTCTTTCTAAGCTTTGTCACTGCCTCTTAAAAGTTCGAACGTACATATTTGTTTAGCTAATATCATCATCATCAGCTCACTATACGTCCCCACCGAGGGGCTCGGAGCCTACCCTAAGTTATGTGTGGCTAGGCCATAGTCAACCACGCTGGCCCAATGCCTGTTGGTTGACTTCACACATATCTTTGGATTCTTCTTCTCAGATATGTGCAGGTTGCATCACGATGTTTTCCTTCACCGTAAGAACGTCGGATAAATGTACATATGTAAATTGTAAATCGAAAAACACTTTGGTACATGGCGAGATTCGAACCCAGGACCTGCAGATTGCAAGTCAAGTGCTTGACCGCTGAGCCACCGATGCTCTCATATACGCAAATATATCTTCTTTAATTTAATTAACTTTATTCAAGTTAGATTACACAATAGTCCACTTGTGCGATAGTTTTCTTTTTGTACCTGCAAAACGTTAAATATGGCGCTACCGAAATATCTTGTCCTAGATTTCGAGATCAGTGGTAAGGTCTGGTCTATATCAGACTTGTTACAATAGATGTCGCTCAATTTTCATTATTAAAGCTACCGGGTTGAGCGGTTTTCTATGTTCCGCTTCCGGAAATAGTTCGGACTTTAGCACTGACAAAACTTTTATTCCATTTCGTTTAGATTAACGTTAACTTCGCTTGTAGAATTACATAATAATTGAGTGTATGTTGTATAAACTAAACACATACTCAAGACTTACATATATATTCTAAATTATATTGTTATTATGAAATTTCAGTCATTTATAATTCTTTGTGATTTATGAGAAGTTGAAAGGATGTTAAATAATATAGATATTGTTGATATATTTACTAGAAAGACATTACAGACTATTGTGTTTTTGATCCTCCTTATAACATTGTAGTACAAAGAAACCCTAACAAAAAAATCCAAACTGTTAGTAGTATAAACTGTAAACATACTAATCGTAGTGATTTGACCTTGTTAATTTATTAGTAACAATCCTAACCTGTATCCGCAAAACATGGAAATAAAAGGCCAATAGGTCTAAGGGTCATTCTAAGCTAAGTGCCTGTGACATTTCAGCGCATGCATAATTGGGGACGGAACTGACGTGGCTTCCCCTCCCCCAGCACTGCCGAGCAACCCAGGCCGGGGGGCAGGCGTCGACGTGTCAAGTCAAGACCTGAATTATATATGAGGATTGGAGGATGGCTCTGCCACTTAGCGAAAGCTGAATAATTTAACCCGCTACAGTCATAGTCTGCACTCCTGGTTTGTTCGTTTGATTTAGTAGCTAAGTTTTAAATGATGATAATTCTATTCTTCTTTTGTTATTTCAGAAACAAGATCGTAAATTAGAAATTATAGTATTAATGAAGATTTTAAGATACGAAAAAAAAAATGAATCCTACATTACAATGTTACAAACAAAAAACATTTTTTGAGAATGTTAATCATTTAATAAATAATAAAAATACAGCTACGAATACGCCTACATATTATATATTAATTCTAGAAATGTTTGCCAGCCGCTACTGCACAGTCGTCCTATTAATTACCGATAATGACGAAAAATTGCCGCTTTGAAGACGCTAAATCAATACGAATAACTTTAATGGTTTGCGAAATTACTTTCATTCCAATAATCTATATTATTAAACAATGACATATTCACCTTTTTTTCAGGATATTTAGTTTTCAAGTATTTAGACCAAACTACAAATCTTACCAAGATTATAAATGCGAATGTTTAGATGGATGGATGTTTGTTTGAAGGTATCTCTAGAACGGCTGAACAGACCTCGATGAAATTTAGCGTACATGTAGAACATAGTCTGGAAGAACACATAGGCTTATTAACTTTTTTTTTATTCCGCGCGGACGAAGTCGCGGCGACACCTAGTTCTCTATAACTATTTATTCATTTTCAATCCGTCAACAGTTAAACAAAAAAGGATCATTACGTAGTACCGTAGAGGAGTACATTAAAAAACGATAAGTTAGAGGCAGGCGGCGCGCGCGCAGGTGTCGTACCGGATGTCACTGAAACGGGGGAAGGGATATGAGGGGAGGAGAGAAAGTAGGGGACGTCGTAAGGAGGGTGAACACTCTTCCCATTAAATCAAATTGTGAGTTATGAATGTTGTGGCTAAATTAAATATGATAGCTATTAGGATTATCTGAGACATTTCTTTTTTAATTAAACAAAGAGGTAAGGTTTATTAATTTTTTATGACAAATAAATAACATGATAAATACATTATAGTACAGGATGTATATTTTAGTCATAATAAGGAATTCTTTTACACTCTTTCCCAACCAAGATGAAATAAATAATCATTAGTAACAAATATATGAAACAGACGTTTGTGAAAAGAGCAATTAACTTATGGTTTCAATTTAATGTTTTACCAAAAGTTTTTATTAATTGTAGCCGTCAAAACGTAACGTAACGCGTCGTAATATTAAAATGGAATGCAAAACAAAACCAGTAATGTGATTGTTTTGTTCGCAGGAGCTTCTAGGAAGTTCAGACGGACGTTTAATTGAGAGAGGAACGACCAGGGCGTATTACTAAGGTCAGTATGCGCGGCGGTAAAACCCGTAATTGCTACCACTTAGTCTTTGCTTTGTTATCACAGTCTAGTATTATAAATTAAATCATTTTTTATTCATATAATAAAAACAATTGAAACGTATTACCCAATGCACTCCAGTAATTCATACTAACTGTCGCCCGCGACTCTGTTCGCGCGGGACTACAAAATAGAATGTTGCCGATTCTCAGATTTACTGAATATGCGTATAAAATTTTATAAAAATAGGTCAAACCGTTTCAAAAGAGTATGATAACTAACATTGTGATACGAGAGTTTTATATATATAATTTCATTCCACGAACATTTTTTTTATAGGATTGTTGCAAGTGAAAACAAAGTAATAAAAATATTTTTGATTTGGAATTGTTAACAGAACACAAATTTGTGATAACATAAACACAAACCAATGCAATATGCACCTACAAACATTATGAGTTAAATTTTCTGTGTTTTATATGAAAAAGTTAACTTGAAGAAAGGAATTCATTTTAAATGTACTTTAAAAAGCACACGTGAAATCAATTTTCATGGCCAATGTATTATTTCAGAGTCACATTCCACCCCTCAAATTAACACACGCGGTGGCGCTTGCGCATGACGGAGATAAAGGGGGATTCGCGAATTGATTTACAGACGACTTTAAAATTATATTACTTATATTATCTGTAGAAAAACTTTTGTAAGACAAAATTTATTACAAATTGAAGATAATTCACGATTTTTTTTATTCTGAAATATTCGATTACAATAATTTGTAGCCCATAATTGGTTGTAAATTCTGGTAATTAAGATAGTCGTGAAACTATTTTTTACAAGCAAACGCTTATCAACTATGTGACTGCTATGAACTAAGAAAATATTTTAAGATTAAAATCATTCCTAAATATATCTGAAGAGTTCTAGATAAAGTAATAAGCAGATAAGATTCCAATCAGACAAAAGATTATGTGTAACGGATGTAATAAGGGCGGGTAGACATTAGTAGGGCGCCGGCATCCGGGTCAACGACCGTTGCGTATTTTTTATGCCCACCGGCTGGGTTCGCTTCCTGTCACAATTTGTCTTAGCTCTTTTTTTTGTTTCTAAACACCGTTACGTGTAAGTCGCCATGAATTTGTCTTCGGAGGATTTTTTTCAATTTATAATATCTGTTAATAAGTGAACTTCATTACTAATTTAAATAGGATAATTAATCTAGATAACATTTAAATTAAAAGACATAAAAAGGAGTATAGACCTGTTTGATACTGTCGATTACTATTATATAATTTACTATAATTTTTAAATATATCGGGCTGTTATTTTTATGTCTTCCACAGATGAAAAAAGAAGCTCAATTTTGAATACTTGCTGTATAATTATTAAAGAAGTAATAGATTTAAGGAATTCAAATTTACTGTTAACAGAGGTAGATTTCATAAATGTACGTTATAATTAACATCCAGAAATATCTGAACATTTTACGATACAATTTGAAAAACAAAGCACCACTTTGTATTCCATTTACCGGTTCACAAAAAAATCCTTTTAAATCCCGACCTACAGCAAGCACAGTCAAACATTATAGCTTTAACGTGTTGGCCATTAGGTATTCGGCGCTGCTGCAATCGCTAATTCAAATTGACACATCAGGCCAGTCTGAAATAGACCCGTCTGGCTTTCAAGCGGGCGGTATAACCCCACACCCCAAACCCCTCATCCCGACTTGTTTCCGTAAATGCAACTCTGTGTTGTGATAATGGTTTGTGACAGTGCATATAACTTCCTCTTCATAAATGCTATGAAATTTTAATCCAATTTTCATGGACGTTCATTAAAAGTTTTTGTGAGAATTTTAACAGGCCATATTTGATACGTTAAATTAATAAAATGAGAAGTAAAATGAGATTTCACTTTAAGTGCCCTTAATAGGGTTTCGAGCTTCAAGTGCTTTTTGATCGTGTAATAAGTTAAAGTACCGGCTATGTTGTTTAATATATAATATTAGGGATCTACTTTAAAAATTGTGATGGCTTAATGCTTACGCTTACGATCTTTTCTGTTGGTAATTTAATTTGGAAACAACTCGATCTAGTGACTTTAATTTTAGACTTCAATTTATATATTAATGTAAAAAAAACGTGGCTTTCTAAAATAATAAACATTGTAAACGAACCAATTTAATTTAATTAAATGTTTATTGAATCATTCAATCGTAAAATTAATCCTAGAATTTAGCTAAGCAATAGCCATGCATTGGTGACAAAATAGTAAAGAGGTCCTACGCTCGTAGAATACTGTCAGCGGCGTAACCGTAGTTCCGGTGCCGGTGGCGCGGCGGCGACAGGCGTAGCGTGCGGCGTAGCGCCGGCCGCGCGCTCGCGTAAATCTCCGAGATCAATGTATAAATAATCGTTTACCAATACGTCCGAAAGCACGCAAACCACCGGCCGTAGTACGATATTTCAGGAAGGTGTTCCCCCGTTCGTCAGACGCACAACATCCTATTTATAAGCGTCTATGTATAAATTCACTAAAAGTTAACACCGCAACACACGTAACGAATATAAACTCGGAAAAGCCACTATTAATAATCGACCGACTGACTTTGCTACCAAAAATAATAGTCTAATTGTGAAAAGTTTATGCGCGATGGGTCGTGGACCGGGGCTATCTTGGGGCGGCTAAACTTAGTGGTGCGTGCGAGCCAGATGGTAAAATTAGTGTTGAGTTTTCGAGACGCCGTCTGCTTGCTCCTCGTGACGACAGCGCCATTCACAGCACGCCGCGGCTCGCCGGGCAGCGGGCATTGGCGGCGCGCAAGTAACTGCCAAACTTGTGACATTCCACGAGTGAGGCCAGCTCTTGCTGTCTCTGCCAGCACCACCGCCTCCTCGTCTAAACGAAGCAAACAATAGCGGAGAAGAATGATGAATATGTTGTACACGAACAGACAAAATATAATTCTGAGTTACCATCGCCTACATCATTCGTCCTTCAAAACAGAGAATGGTTTAACTACAGAGTTATAGAATGAAGGCGATAAAAACGGTGCAAATCAAGAGAGGAAACTGACAGATGCATGCACGGTTTTGAGGAAGGTTTGTATAAGGCAGTTTGTATGTAAAAGAGAAGTTGTATTAATTGCAATACTATGCAGACTAATTTAACTTTTAACTGACACACGTATGTTAAAATTAATAAATAAAAATAATGAGAGTAATTTGAAAAAAAGACAATAAAATAATTTAAATTTAGGAAAAAAAACAATAAAAAATATGCTAGGGTCGTATTATAATAGTATTATGAAAAAATCATTTAAATTTCTTTACTTCAATTTTACTTGTCCTAAGATGAAAGCAAACCTCGTGTTAGTCTACTAGTACGGAATCGATAATAAGGTAATTAAAATCCAACAGAAATGGAGTATTATTTCTTGTTGACAATTAAGTTGAATTTTAATGTTGTAGCGTTATTAATTATTATCGGTTGGTACGCGTTAAAGAACCTTCGAATTTAAGGCTCCGTTGCGTTCAGGCTTTGAACCTTCGAAATGTGTTGAAGCGGCAAGTCAAAGGTTTTTTAAGGCTCTTGGTCCCCGGATGGATAAGAGGATAATTATGTTAAAGAACCGGTCAGGTTTCTGCAAAAAATATACCGTAAGCAAGGATGGTATAACTAACGATCGTCAAATTAGTTGATAAGTACATAACTACGAGTATGTTGAAAAGTTAATAATCTTACTAATGTGCGAAATTTATTCGATGGATGGATGTCTAAAACGGCTCAAGGCATCTCGATGACATTTGGCATAGTAAAAGTCTGGATTGCATGCTTATTAAGCTTTATTTTAATTCCGCGTGGAGTAGTTAATAAATAAGAAATTTTAATGCACTGTTGGTCGTGATAAAGCTACGAGTACTTAGGTATCATACATCACATAATAGCGTGTTACAAAAGAGTTTCCACTACCGAAATACCTGTACGAAACAAAAAGAATGCGTGCAATGAAAACTAACTGATTAACCGTGGGTTTCTAAGCCGAAATCCTTGTTTAAAACTTATTCTATTTTTTCTAAAATGACAGATATGAAGATATATAAAACCGTTATGTCATTGTTCTGATAAACATAACTTCGTACTAAGTAAAGGAATACACTAAGATTTCATATCTCTTTATATGCGTTACTATGGTAGTGACGTCAATTCAACACAAATCATTTCGAGATTCATTCGAGTTTAAGAAAATCGTATCCGATGATTGGTTTTACAAATTGCGGAGGTTAATTTCCTATGTTTCATATAATGTTTTTATAACGCGCTCGCAGCTCGCACCGACGCCACGTAGTTGTTGGAGCAAAGCCAACAAGGTTGCAGTGACGGCAACCAATGACGCAACTTCTCAGTTACATTTTACATATTAAATTATATTTTTATGCTAATTTTTTCAACGGCATAACTAAACCGTTATCCTTGCATCTTAAATCTTAACACTGAACAAAAAATTGATATCCGTTATACTGTTTTAAAATTCATTTAGATTTTTTAAAACTAGATTTTGGGAAGACATTAAAATGTCGAAGATTTATTTGTAAATGTACAAAAAGAGAGATGTAAAAAACTAAAATTAGAAGAGTGCTAGCTTGATAACAACCATACTTCTTACTATGTAATATTAAAAATGCGAATGTTTAGACGGATGGATGGATGTTTGAAGGTATCTCCAGAACGGTGAACGGATCTTCACGAAATTTGGCATACATATAGACTAGAACATAGTCTGGAAGAACACATAGGCAAATTATGTTTTTTTTTTGTAATTCCGCGCGAACGGAGTCGCGGGCGTCTCCTAGTATTCTATAATGTAAGAAATATTTTGTCAAAATGTCTAAAATCGCATGCACCTTACATTAAATAATAGATTCGTAAATGTAGTCAAACACTCCCTTAAATGTCTGAACATTTGGTAGTTCGTTGTTTGCAGACAAGCAGAGAACTGGCTGTAGTACATGTATCATTTATTCACAGGTTCTTAAAGTGAGCGACGCTTCAAGACAACTCTACGAGTCTGGAACTGCAGATGTTAGTTTGATTTCGCACTTCGTGACAGAACTTAACGGTTCGTTCGTGTAAATTTCTTAGCATCTCTTCTATTGTTGTATGTGTACTTTTGTTTCGAATGTAATTGGATACAGTTTTGTATGACTTGAATGAGGACGCGTCAATCACAAAACATTTGAAGTTTGAAAGTCCTGAACATTTTAGGTCCATAGTTTTACTCTCTATCTTTGTCTCTATTATGTGGTAATCGTGAGTTTTAGATCTCGGTAATCTACTACACTAATATTCTTAATATTTAGTAAATTTGTTTTAGACCGACGAATGCCAACGTATTTTCTAGTTGTCACATCTCTTGTGGATAGGTAAATAAATTCTCTAACAAATTGACTACTTCAAATTCTAACATCGTCATTGGATACACATGGCTGTCATATTCCGAACAACAGGATGAAAGCCAAGATGTTTGTTGTTTTCAAGCCATGCGAGGTGACAAGCGCGTGAGTTTGCCAGAGCGCGCCTGCGCCGAGCCAACTCGGCCCTGAACGATCGCGTATCAATAAATTATCGTTCATTTGTTTGTTTGCCACTGAACGACGGCCAACGTCTGCATTCGTTGTTTTAACGCGCAATAAATTTGGGGATTCAGTAAAGTTTTATACAGGCATACCAGTATACTATAAAATCTGGTAAATAACGTAACATCACCTGGTTATAGTCATTCTAAGAAGGCTCTGGAGTTTATCAGACCTAGACATATTATAAAGTAAATTACAATAAAGTATAAATAATTGTTTTTTTCTAACTCAATTTTAAATTATTGAATAAAATACTTGCGAATACCACAAGTAAGGAAACAGGAAGAACGTCGGTCAAATGTATAGTTTCTGAAGGCGATTAAAATTTTATCATAGCCCCTAGACCGTTAACACCGTGAAGAAAAACAACTGGCACTTTATGTGTGTTTATTGGGAGCGAGCCGTACGGCGCGTCCAATCTTTCGTCACAGTAAACGCCTCATTAAAATCCGCCATCAAAATGGGTGATGTGGACTCGAGTAGCCGGGACGTGGTTTACGGTCAAAGATTAGAAACAAAAGAATTTCTTCTTTAACTTTTTTTTTTATAATTGTCGCTCTTGGCTTTTGTATATTTAGAACAATAATTCGATAGAAGTAAACGATAAACTTCTGACAGATTGCTTATACAAACACTTCGTAAATTTAGATAGTAGGATTCAGGTATTAAGAGTTTTGCTGCCAATCCTTTTATTATCATTTTTATTTCCTTAACAGCAGTATTTTACAAGAGAACGTGTCGTGATCGTTAATAATGCTAAGCTCGTTATAAAACAAACGAAGGAACGTGTCTACGTGTACTGTTCCATGGGGCGCGGGGGTGAGCGGGGGACGCGGGCCGGCGGGCAGGGCGGGCGCCGCCCAAAATAGCTCGCACGTGCCTCGCCGCCGCGGCTGCCCACGCGCACCAACATGGCCGCCGCGACGCCTGTGTGCCACTGATTTATGCATGCGATTGTACCATACACAAGCATACAAAGAATACACGCATACACACAACCATACTAAGCATAAACGACAGTATACTATAACATTTTCTTAGATTACATTACAAGGCAACTCACACATTCCTATCCTTAAGAACTTATATACGAATTTGGTTTTAATCGCACCACAATAAAGGATATATTTGTATGTACAATTTTGAAATGGAATCGGTTGCTGTTATTGTATTTTATGTGTTGTATTGTGGAGCTTGATTGGTAGCGGTTTTATACGGTAATCAAATCTGAATAGCATAAAAAATATTGACCACTACTTAAATTATTTTAAAAGAAAAACATGCGTCTACGTCAATAGCAATAAGTATTTAGTTGAAGATGCCTACTACATGCATCGTTCATCTAATAAAACATTTAAACTTTGCCTGTTTACTACAACAGACCAATGGAAGAGGACTAAAAAGGATTTAAGTTACTGCGTGTTCTTTTCCGCAACTCTTCAGATGGGAGCGGTCTTTATAAGTCATTCATTGTCAATATTAATTCAACATCCGGCACAAAATCGTCTAAACAAAATAAAAACAAAGCAACACCGTGATTCAACCCGTCATCTCGGCATAAGCATATGCAAACAAAATCTTTAGCACGTGTGGACGAACCGACATTTTTCAGGAAACTGACATGAATCATACCGCCGACAAATTAATGCAACATATTGAATTTGTATCCTTTGTTCGGGAAACACGTGAAGCTTGATAGCGGCTTGAGTTTGGTCTCTTATACCGTTCTTTTCAATTTATTTGTTAAAATTAATGTACTACACCAAAATGCTATGCATCTCAAGGACTCCATAGTTCCATACTAAAAGATATGTAAGACAGAACTTGTCAAAATAATAATTTGTTCTCCATACTTAAGAACACCTTGGTAGAGGAAGACCAAAAAAAGTATGGAATGACTGTGTGAAAGAGGATATGCGTAGGAAGGAGGTAGACTCGGATATGCTGATAGAGATGTATGGAGGAGTAGCACTTACTGTGCCGACCCTCGATAGGGATAAGGGCAGGTTGATGATGATGATGATGACTTTAGAACACCTTGCATTTTCATATTGGTTGAAGTCATATATTCTAGTACATACATATTGTATTTTATATAAATTGAGTCGCTTAATAACCTTATTAAAAAGTCTTTGAGTTGTAGAATTCGACGTACTATAAGAAATACTACTCTTTCCTTTATTACACAGATAAAACTCATATCTGAACCGAGACCACTCAGTTAAATGAAGTTCAGTGCTCCCAGTTAGCCAGGTACTTGCAGTAGGTACCAGGCGACCAGAGGCGCTCGAAGCTCGGAGCTCACACACACGCTACAAGGTGAGCGTCATGCACCCCTATGGTGGCCTAGTCAAACAATTACGACAGGACTGTCTAGTTTAGTTATTTATTTCGCACTCGATTATATTTAAAATTCTATTTGAAAATCTGAAGTGTTGTATTCCTACATATTTTTAAAGCCTAAAATGTGTCCTTCGTCGACGGGCCGTGTGGGTCTTGAAGAGCGCCAGCTATGAACCTACTACTTTTAGGTACCATATTGATTTTTGCATACCGGTGGCTACTATGGTAAAGACGTATAGGCATTTGCGACTAGCTAAAGTTACAGATGCGTTACCTACCTTTATTGGAAAGAGAAGATATAAGTTTAGTATTGTTAAAATAATTCCGTTATGCATTAGAAACATGTGGTCACTGTGCGCATGCGCCGCCTCGGAGCACGCGTCGCGGCGCGAGCGCTTCTAAATATAGCCCCGCCTCCCGCCGAGCGGCGAGCTGCAAGCGGCGAGCCGACAGACGTCGCTGGAGATTTCCAACATTCTTCCCCTTCATTATTGTTTTTTCTAACAACCAACACTGAATTATTCGCATTGTAATACGACGCGACAAATGTCTGCGCTTTCACCATAGAACATACAAAAACTGTAATATTTTAAAAGTGTTTCTAGGGCGTGTATTTTATATCTTATTACTTAAATTAATATATTATATTATGAAAAGTTGAGAAATAAATACGTATAAGTAGTTAATTTATGTTGTCATCGTTGGTTTTGGTCAATCAATAATAATTCATAAAGTCTGTCTCAACTGTCTGTCGACTGGTTGGGTGTATTACTGTATTATCGCGCTGTTTGGCTTCATTCATTAATTGAAAATGAAAATGAGTGACATGACGTTGAAATGTAATTAATACTTTTTATTTAAAAAAATACTATATCTGAATGTTTTCAAAAATTCATGTTTAAGCCAGCAATAATAGAGAGTACATTTATGGTAACTTATAGGTAAATGAACCTAACGATTCGAAATGAAGAGGCAAGACTCATTATAAAATAAGTTAGCTATCTACTTAAGTTGGTCTTGAAAAAGTACAGCCTAAGTTGTTAAGTGTCATATCAACGGTATTATTTAATGTGTCTAAAAGTTACTAACATATTTTCCAGCTATGTTTTGTGTCATATTCGGTTTGGCTATTAAGCCCTTGGAAAACGAGGGTACTGAGCGAAGAAAATTGAAGAAATCATTTTTATTTTTGAGTTGTAGGGCTTCAAAATCGTGCCCCTTAGACCTGCTGTGACAGATTCGAATCAGAGATTCATTAACCGAATGGTTTTTTAAGAAACTCGTATATGAATATTCATTTATTAGTTACTCTCAACTGACGAGTACAATAATTTGAATCCTTGAAAATATTAGTAATCATTTGACATCACGATAAAATAGTTCCTGATTCAAGGAGGTTAATGGCGATTTTGGTATGCAATAAACGGTGATTTGTGATGTTCTCTGTGGCCGCGGGCGAAACGACACGTGCGCCGTGCGCAAAGTAAGCTGAGATCCTTTGGCAGCTGCGTCTCGATTGTGACGCGATGCGTGACTCAGTCAGCCGTTGCCGCAACACTCACTAACAAGTACGGCTACGAAAAAAAAGAAACTTAATTTTTGTTTTTTTATGGCTATGAGACGCAAAGTACCAAGGTAATATTAAGTGGCAACTGACACAGCCAGACATAAAGTCGCAAACGTGCGCTCATCTTTATGCCAAAACATCAAGACTTATCACGATAATCGTGAGTCAAGTAAATAGTGCAAAAAAGTTTATTTTTGTAGTCTTTTTATGATATCTTAGCCTAGTCTTATATTATATGACTTTTACTAAAAGCTCAGCAAGGAATTGTTCCTAATTTAGTACCAAGTAAATTTCCTTTTCAAAGAGGAAAACCGTTTAATCAGTCTCCAGCTTACCCAACTCTGAATAACAATCTTGTAACAATAAGAACAAGACAAAAAGAAATAGCTGGACGTTCAATTGACCCACACATCATCTGATTCACAGTAATATACCTATCGAAATATCCGAACGAGCATTCAACGTGGGAGATTTATGAACAACATTATATTCTGGAACTTGAATTTTTTTTATCACAGTGTTAATGTTTATTATTATTAGGTAAGAACAAGGAATTACTTGTTACAATATACTCTATAATGTTTTATACAACGCATCTGCGGTTCCTCTGGTATTGCTGATGTACATGGACGTCGTTAAACACCGAGGTGTTCCTGCTGCTCGTTTGCCCCTTCTGTCATAAAAATATAATAAAAAAAACTTTCCTTTTACTTTTTGACCTGTTTCGTCATTTAATTCATAATATTCCTCGTCACCAACTTTTTCTTTGCCGTTGAAGTCATGTCAGACAGGTCGTAGACATCCTATACCCGTGAATAGCTTGACAAGCCACCGCCACTATTCCTTGATCGCCTTTTTTCCTCATTGGTGCACGGGGACATCGCAAAGCTTTGTAGATCATCCTTTATCGTGGTTTTTTTCGATGTTGCATGTTGAAATTTCATTTTTTTAAATAACGTTTAGTTTACGATAAAGAAACTTTTGAATGAAACATGTTGGTAACATTAATCTATTCCACTTAATCTTCGAAAACTGAAAGTGAACTGATTCGGTTGCACCTGCCCCCATCGGTAACACTCCGATACGTTCCAAACTAAATAGATTAAGATAATTTATCCAGAGGGCGCGCAACGAACGTCAATAAATCTCCTTTCATAATCCGAAGACGAAAACATCACGTCTGTTACTACATAGGTTTCAGTGCGAGGAGCTTGGAATGTGTGTCTATAAGTTCCTAGTTCGTTGTTATTGTTAAATTGAAGCTATGTAATATTATAACTGAAAGCTGTATTTAAATAATAATTTTAACAGAGAAAATACATTTGTAAACACGTTCATCACAAAATCCTTAAAATATTTTTATTTTACTGAAATTTTATTATTAAACTAGTAGTTATATGCGACTTTGTCCGCGCGGAATTAAAAAAATCTTATATAGCTTTTATCACCCGGGGATAGTGTAGTTTCCTAACAGTGAAAGAATTTTTCAAACCAATTCAGTAGTTTCGGGCTTGCTCAATGCAAACAAACAAACAAACAAAATAGCCTCTATAAAATAATAGTACAGAATATTTCTGTGTACGCATTATTCCATCGTCTTTATTATACAATTTCATATCGTTTGGAATCGTCAATTAAACCCGGGCACTGGTTGATCCCGGAGGATAGATGTAGAGGGGAGGGGATAGCGGGTGATAGACGGGGGAGGGGAGGTTGCGCTGGCGCTGTGCCAGGCGGCGTCTCTGGACGCGAGCCAAATCGGGAGCGAACAC
Source organism: Papilio xuthus (assembly GCF_000836235.2). Lineage (NCBI taxonomy): Eukaryota > Metazoa > Arthropoda > Insecta > Lepidoptera > Papilionidae > Papilio > Papilio xuthus. Next base: position 8,681,111 of record NW_013532703.1, on the reverse strand, counting down.
AGGAAAAAATGGCCGTCGCGCATCTTTGATATGCGTCACGACGCGCGCGCAGTTGTTGCATGATTTTAATGAAAGTTTTCATAGCGTAGGAGACAAGTTTTCATGATTTTCATGAAAAATTATGGCATGGTTACTTATATTTTCTAAAACATTATTTGGGTCTAAATTAGAGAGAAATTAGACTAGAATTATTGCTTACAAATAGGTATATTTGGATTGAAGTCCATTTTTTACTTTATTTCATGGTTTACATTAAAAAATTACACAATATATATAAACGTGCACATTTTCTTATGATCAACATTTGAATATTATATGTCAGTACAAGAAAAGTATTTTTTTAAGATTTTTTTCCGAAACTACTTGTTGAACAAGACGCTCGGTTAACCATGATCGATCTTGCTTACGTAACACAAACAACGAACTACATACGTTACGTATCAAGAGAAAAACATCCACGCATCGTTAATCTTTCATCACGTTGAAAAATACTACTTAAAAATTATTAATATTAACTGGAATAATGCGAATTAAATTTCCATAAAAAATTTCATTGTACCATTTCGTATGTCGTATTATAAATATCTCTTTTATTTAAATTAAAACTAATGTTTTTTCATTGAAAATCTCTTTAATTATTTACACTAACTTAATAACACTAGTTCTTCTACTACACAACTAAGTGCTTCAATAGTTATTGTAAAATTCATATTTTATGGGGGATCGTGGTTATTGTGGGTGCATATCTGCACTCGATACCAGGATGGCTGCTGCGGGTGGAGCAAAGCGCGCGGAAGGATGTGGTTCCGTACCACATCCTTTTACGTAAAATTGCATGCTACGAAGTTTCTCTACCGATGTTTCGAGCATCCGTAAAGTTTGGATAGCACTATACTAGTTACCTATACATTTTACAGGGACATTTGGAACACTTGACGCTGTAATGAAAAACAACCGCGACCGCAGCGCAGCGGATTGGCAGTGCTCCAAGGCGCAACAGGCGACGCCCCAGTCTATGTCACACAAAACACGGAACAACGTTTTCAATGACCGTAAGTATAAGAATATTTTTAACTTTTTCGTTTGTGAAATTGTGATAAAATGTCAACTCTTTATTTGATGTTTGCCTGGGGGAAAAAAAATTAGCAAAAAGAGACTTTGAAATATTATCTTTTATAATTTTGTCTTTGGTATTTTTATTGAAAATGATTGCTTCACGTTTGATATCAAGCTGTTTTTATTCATGTTTTAATCGTCTTTTCAAACAAACCACAAAGTTCAAATGTGATCAAAGGTCGACCCCATTTTTAACTTATCCTCTAAATCTTTTTAAGCCGATTAAAATGGTAAGTTTTGTGGTTAGACTTAAAAATATATCCGAATTATGTTCGTAAAGAGTAAATAAATAAATAAATATTTTGAATAAAACCTGTTAAATTAAAATAGGTTTATAAATAGATTAATATTAATATAATATTAAGTTAAAGAATTAAAGTTATACGTAACTCTCATACTGACAACAAAAAAGAAAAAAATTAATATTTTCAAGACCTAATTTTAAAATGTAGTCGCACTCTGAGACTAGAAATAAATTTATTTTAAGCAAAATCTAAGAAAAAATTTAAAAACAAGATAATAACTGTACTAAATTTGTTTTAACCTACATTTTATACTAAATATTTAGCTTAGTTGTAAAATAGTTTTTTTAACGAATAAAATTTTAAATAGAAATAACCACTACCAGTCATAATTTTTTTTTGTTTTTATTCAGTTCCAAACATTTCCTATATCGAATAAGTATGATAAGTTTTCTCTCCAAGTGGATTATTGCGATAATAAATATAAAAAGCACATGGTCATCCAAAAAAACTGATATTTTAATTAATCTCAAACGTTTAAATAACAGCATAGCGGTTATAAAACTTCAACTCAACAAAAGTGTTAAAGATAAAAGTGAAGAAAATAAAAAAGATATGAAAGTTGAATCTTTTCATATTGAAGAGATAAATATTAAAATGACTAGTCAAAGTGTGGTGGTGTCTTCATAAAATATAATACATTCGACTATTACTAGTTTTATTACAGCGGTGGGGTGCTGGAGTGTTGGCGCGAAGCCAAACTCTGAACACATGCGCTCTCTACGTGTACACTCAACAGGCTAGATAACTTCACTTTCAGCAAACACTGGACTGGATCTTCCTCGAGTTCCATCTGTATTCCGAATTCATCGTACAGTTTACTCGAAGAATTTGAGAACTCGGATCGAAACTCTATTTTGTTGTGATGTAGTGGAAACAAAAATGATTTCAAGGAACTCGGATTTTCTAAGTAGATTTATTTCAGATACTGCAGATAGGTAAAGAAACTAATTAAGTTCCTTTGTGGAAAAACAGATAGTTTTTTTTTTATATCATAAGGTGGTAAAGGAACGAGCGGCCAACTGAAATCGCTGAAATAGCGAAGTGACCGTTGCCCATAGACATACGCAAACGAATATACGTTGCCAACCGTAATCGACGGAGGAGAGGATGCACAGAATGAAAACATTTTCCCCTTCCATGCATCCTCTCATACGGAAAGTCCACTTCCACGTCCCATCCTTTCCCCATGAGAAAAGGGTGGGAAGGGAAAGTGGACTAAATTCTTTTTCTCGTATTAAATATTTAGCGGCTACACAACTTTATTTTATACAACGCTTTTCTTCTATTGGAGTCATTAAAGTTTTCTCTTTACTTAAATTTTTACCAGCATCATTTTTACTATTAATCATGTTTCCTATCGATATTTGACATTACAAACATAACTTTTTTAACGTTATTATATGGTATTCTACTGCTATGTGTGTACAACTTAAATTTATTTCAAAGTAAATTAAAATATAATCTTACTAAATAACTAACCACAACAAAATAAATGAATTAATTAATATATGAAATAAACTATATACTAAAACTAAACCAAACTAAAAATAAAACTAAATAATATAAAAAATCGATCCCAAAATTCTTTTTTACTGTTAATTAAGATTTATATTTTCAAATTAAATATTTCTAAGTAATTAAAATCTGTGTGTTGGAGTGTACTGCTAAGAGACGATGACCTCGAATGCACGCCTAGCCAAATGCCGGCGAGCCGATCTTGCGTCACATCTTTGCTCATATAATTCCACTTCAATTTGTTTGTCAGGCATAAGTACACAAAAGAAAATCGATTTCGAATCATTAAATTAATAACGATCTTTAATAATATAACAATAATAAATTGATTATTAACAATCTTAGTTCTAGGAAACTAAATAATTATAATATAATCTTACTAAATAACTAACCACTACAAAACAATTGAATTAATTAATACTATGTTAACTAAACAATATAAAAGAAGAACCCAAATCGCTGCGCTCGCGCTCAGGTTCCCAAGAGGCTGGCGGCATTTCCCCGTTGGATGGCCAGACTCAACCTAAATTTAATCATTAAATTGATCTCGAATTCTTCTGCTTATGGATATAAAGGCTCTTTCCTGGAGGTTACACGGAAGGGTTTATTACTTTCGAGGGATGGTGTGCATTTTTGGTACGTACCATTGTTGACCTGACTGTACCCTAATTGATGATGCGTCGATTTTGAAGTGTGGATAAAATTTATATGTTTTATTTTCGTGTGAAAATTGTATATATTTTGTTTCTAATTGTTGTAGTTCTAAGGATTCAAATTGCTGCAACTTTTTTTTAGATTAGCAGCTTTTTGTTAGTTTACTAATATTTATTGTACCGTTCCAACTAAACTTTAAACTTGTGCTAGGATATGGTATACAACGATAGTCGAATGGCGGGAATCGAACACCCAACCTCATGATCAAGAATCCGTACCATTAACTTGTTTTCCACGACTGGCGCGTATTTTGCGTTGTTCTTTGTATTGTTCTAATCGTTACTTTGCATTCTTTATTTCCTGATGTCTTTACAAATCTACCAATATTTTGTATTTTCAACAAATATTTATGTTGAACTGTGTATCTGACTGACATTCATAATAATTTTCCGCTTCGGGGATGACGCTTTCTGCAATAATATTTATCTTTCCTCTGCCAAGATCTTGTTGAGGCGTCCACAATATTACCTTGTCGTTTATTACGAGTCTAGTTTATTTATTTAACTTTTGAAAAATTTAAATGACTCAAATATTTAATTAATTTTATCATAATCAAATTCAATGTAACCTACGATGAAGTGTAACGTAGGGTGTAATTTCATTCTTACATTTTTAACCTTCATACAAAATTTTAAACCATTTGATGTAAAGCATAGAAATTGTAACCTTGGATTTCGTTCAATATTTTACGTAGAGTGCACGCCACCTGCGAGACTGTAACGCTTGCTGAAGGTTAGCGTTAGTTTACGCGAAAGAGAAAATATGAAACATTATAACAACCCATAAAAAAGGTAGTAAGTAGCTAATATATTTACTTGAAAACACAGAACAGTAAACCTTTCAAGTTCTTATATATATTAAAAAGAACCCTGCTGTCTACACTATCGGATAAACATCTAAATTTTCCAACTAATTATTAGGTACTAACCAGAAACTTAATACATACGGTATTTTTACGCTTTGTAGAATTAAAATTGAAGAAATTTTTTTTACGATTGTGTTGAAAAAACAGAATTGTAACCTTTCCCGCGCTACGCACCTCGGTCGGCTGTCGGTGACTAAGGCGCTGGCAGCCGGCCAGTAACTCGACCTATATACCGCCCTGTGTCTTCCTACTAGACTTCGCTACACAATCGAATTAGGTTATCACTTTATTTTATTGCTTTATATGGCATTCCGAAGGCTTAGGGTGCGTTTACACTATGAGATTTTTAATCCCTTAATCCTCGGATTTTATTTAATTGATCCATATATGTTTTCGGGAACTTTAAAACATCTAATGGACATCTTCCATGACAGTTATCTCAGCTCTGTTTTACAGGTAGATAATTTAAAGTAACATAGGTACTAAACCTCTTTTGTTACTCGTATCAAAGATTTTAATTTGATGTAGTTAGAGTTGTAAGAAATACTGAACTATCCGGAGTCATGTCGCAGCAACACCACGCTCGCCGCGGGGGCGTGGCTTCGCGCCCGACAATGCTCTGGCGTTATAAGTACAATCAACACAAAAACTGTTTTGATTCAAATTATATAATGTCCGAGATACAATGGAATAGTATTCAATTAAAAATGTATTTGTGATTGGAAAATAAGAAGTTGATAGTTTAATTTCTTTTACCTTTTTAAATGAATATATCTAACTATTTACGTGGCTATGCTAGATGGAAGAATATCAATCAGATCGGGATCAATTTCAATTCGAAAGGTCTGTTCAGGAATTGAAAAAAACAGCAGCAAATAGGCTTTTCAAATCTCTTTACAAAAATGTTTGTTGGAATTTTGTGGCTATTATATCTGACATAAGTTTTCGTCGCGACTGTACTATGGCTGCGCCGGCGCAAGCCATGTACGGCGCGGTACCCCGCACCCCACACCCCTCGGATACGTATTTGGCTCACATTTCGTCATAGATTACACTTAATTTTTAATCCTTATATTATCATTTTTTTCTTATTAATATCTCTACATGGTATACTGTTACATTACTTCACGCGCGACTTATTTCGTTCAACTACATTTTAAATTTAAGTTACGAAGACAGCTCGCGACTTGGTTATCGAGCCATTTTTAAATTAATTATTCTCATTATAATATTTAACACGAAACAATGTTGTGTATTTTTACCGAGGTAAATTATGAAATTTACGAAACTTTAGTTTTCGATTGCCGTGCCAGTTGCATTATTACATATCGCTATCCCTTTCATTCTCATTGATAAAACAGAGACAGCGATATTTATAAATCAAGACACGGAAATCCACGGTAAACGTATGAAACAAATGAAATCATTATAAATGTTTTAATGTGTACTTAATTCATTTCCTATACTCTCTATTGTCAGATTCTTTCTTTCTCTTACTGGTTAGTATTAGTAGCATATTATAGCAATCATTTTCATCCTAATTTCAATGAGGCTAAATGTCAATGACCTGTGCAATATGATCATAATTCTTTGTGAAAGCGCGCGCTGTTGTGTGCCTATTTTCGCGTCTGCGCTTGTCACTCGACGCATGTCTATTTGTTTACCGGCGTATTATTTGTTTTTTTCTCAGTAGTAACGGTGTGATGTACTATTTCAAACAACTAATAGATTGATAATATGCACTAATTATGCATAAAAAACAAAAGAAGATCACATAATCTTTATGTTTTTCTTTTTTTTTTAAATTTAAAACAACATATTCAAAAATTTACTTCTACTCTACATTAATGATGTCTATTTTGTACTCTTATTTATCGTCACCAGCGATCTTCGAAGTATCACTCTAAGAATGATATTATTTATCGTCGTTTTCTAAATTTATAATCTCTACATAAAACAAATCGGCATCCCTGTCATCTTCTTTCACAAAGCATAGAAACCAATATTTATTAAACGGAGATTTGGTCTCAGAAAGCTACGATAAACTAAGTTCTACTTTAAATATTTAAGTTTCTTAAATAATTTTACATTCTAACTCCTAAATAAATTACGAACTGTTGAGTTGTTGATTCTCCTAAGCGTAGTTTTATTAGGTTAATCTGAATCATGTTACACTAGTTCCAGTTTCCCAAATGTTGAAATACTGGTCTTCGACCGCCGATATTTGCGTCAGAAAACCGAATCGTTAATCGTTGATACATCCGTTGTTGGTCTCAATCTTGCAGATTGTTTACTTTACTGAACGATAACTGTTTCTTAACATTACTCGGTTAGTAATCAAACGAGTGTTGCCATTATGTTTATTTGGTTTTAACACATCGATCAAGTGTTGCTCTCCTTAAGAATAGAAATGTTTCTTAGTATTTTGTTACTATGTCCCAATATTTAAGGATTCGAGGATAACTCTAATAAAGATACATGTACAAAATTATCTAAGCTAAGTAATTAAGTTAGAAATAAGTAATGTAAATGTTTTAAATCATTTTATACTTTTCTTCTTTACTAAAAATGTAAACATAGTATAGGCTGATTAAAGTTTTCCCATTTTCTCAATATTATGATTACCTACGTATGTCGTTAACTTATTTTTAAGTTAAGTAGATTTCAATTTATAATATAAAACAATTACTTTAGACAGATTAGACATTTACGTGTGACAATATTAACTAAATTTCTTTGTATATACACATATCTAACATGAAAACGTAGCGTTCTAGATCATGCGCCGGCGCCGAGTGAAACATGATCTGCGCGCGCGCATTCCCTATACGGCTGTAGTCACTCAACACTGACCAATCACAGACCGGAGAATACACACCCAACCAACATACACATTTCTCGAACATATACACCCATTTTGGTATTAATATTAAATAATTATTCATTGTGCGAAAAACATGTGATTAAGTCACGACTGAATGATGAATGGTTAATCCATTTGTAAGACAAACTGTTGCGTAGATCTCACGTAGAATGGTATACAACAGGTTCAGGGAGATATGATTTCCTGGTGTTTTTATAATCACTAGGAAATGTTTATAAACAAACTTGACAAAAAGGAGACCTTTTGTGATTATATCTTGTACTAAATCCAAGAGAATAGAGTTTGAGAACGGTTATTAATTACATAATTGGAGTTTTAGTTGAGTCCGTTACATAAAATGGAACATAAATAAATGTCTTATGTTATGTTTTTATTAAAAAAATGACAACGAAGTTTACGCAAGGCCAAGATACAGGGCGCATCTCATTGACTCCCTACTTTCATCCTCGGGCTGCGTCAACCCACCTGTTGCCAGACATCTTAACGATTTCCAGAGCAATTGAAAGTATTAAGGAAAATGGTGAAAACAAGTAATACATATTTTTAATTTACAAGTAATCAATGGAATATTTAACAAAAGGGTCTTAACAGACAAACGGACGAACACCAAAGTGATACAATAATGGCTCCATTTTGTTTTTTCGTTACGAGATATAGAACGTTTAAAATTAACAAAAATGTGAGAAAAACATATTTTTGGAATATAAATGACTAAGATTTTACGTTCTTACATGACGTAAAAAAAATTATAAAGAAATTAGTCAGGAACCATATATGACACGATAATTTTGGGTATAAAATATTCGCAATAAATACATTTAGTTAGCTTAAATAAACTGATATATATTTCTTTATTTTTTTATAGATCTGTCAAAGTTGCTCAATGCTAAATTAACACCAATAATAATAAAGGACGTAAGAGAGATTACGGATTAAATTAGTTTAGCAATTACTGTCCAGTCTCCGCGGGACAGCTGGGCGCCGTAACCACAAACAAGGTCTTCGATGAAAGTTTTCGGTATATATTATATCAGATTTATTACTAAACAATTTCTTTCTGTCCCCATTGTCTGAATACCACCAGTGTTGGTTACAAGTTATAATCCTCACAGTACAGGAAGTTTCGAAAGTGTTAAGTTGTTTGGTAAACTTTCGAAATAAAAATTAATCAGGATTTTCATAAGAATAGAATTCAATACAGAATTATCGGTCTACCTTTTCCTTGTATCATTAAATAAAATGTTAATTCATCATCAACCTGCCCTTATCCCTATTGGGGGTCGGCACAGTATGTACTACTCCTCCATACATCTCTATCAGCCGTCATATCCGAATCTACCCCCTTCCTACGCATATCCTCTTTCAAACAGTCATTCCATATTTTTTTTGGTCTATTAAATAAAATGTTAATTCTCATGACTTAATAATAATTATATTAACAGTTGTATTAAGGGCCCGATGCAAAAGGCAGTTATTTTAGAAACCGCGCGCATCGTGAGAAGGTTCCTGTCTCTGCAGCCATGACCACTATTTGCTTGAGTCACGGGATTCCGCAGTCGGTGATGCTCTATTTTTAGTATAATATATTTAGTATATTTTTTTATTTTATATATGAAATGTACTATATTAAGAATATGATAAATAAATTAATACATGAATTATGTAAATAAAAAGTTAACAAAGAAAACATAGAACTGTTGTTGTCGCAACTTACTCTAATTTACTGACGGTCAGTTCTAGTAAAATATAAGTTTTAGTTCAAAAGTATCAAAATTAAAAGATTTGTAACAAATATAAACGAAAAAAATGCCATATTCAATTAAATTAAAATAATACTAATTATTCTATTATGCATAAAATTATCGAATTTCGGTTCAAATTTTGAAAATAACGGTTAAGCACTGGATGAAAGCGCTATCGTAAATCGTAAGAAGCTTCCGATTACAACGCGGACTTTCAATGCCTTGTTATACTTTTTTTTATATCAAAAGGTGGCAAACGAGCTAGCTTAGCACCTGAAATTGCTGAAAAAGCGAAGTGACCGTTGCCCATAGACATACGCAATTGCATATGCGTTGCCTACCTTAAATCGACGGAGGAGAGGATGTACAGAAAGAAAATATTTTCCTTTTCCATGCATCCTCTCATCCGGAAAGTCCACTTCCACTTCCCATCCTTTCCTTATAAAGAAAAGGATGGGAAGAAAAAGATGACGCACACTCATCAGACGAAACGCGGAATTGCTTCCACTTGACGCCTGTCTTCACAACATTGAGAAATTCTAAATAAATACAGTTTTACTGGATTAATCGATGATAATTAATATGTTCCACATGCAGTGCAGTTAAGAGGCAGTTGCATTTCTTTATCTTAATGTTATACAAGCAAGGGATACCTCTTAATCTAAATCAATAAGTTATCCTTAACTATATAGTTATTAAATGTAATTGAAAAATAAAAATATAAAGATAAAACAATTAAAAGGAACACACTAGCGTATTTTAAACACCGTATATAATATGTTCAATTCGATAATATAACGGTGCTTTGGATTTCAAGGTAAAAGCTTTACAAACGATAAGATAATGTTCTCATTGACTTAAATTTAAACGAAGGTTATTTTTAGAAAGGAATTATATGTTATAAATAATTTAATCAGGTTTGTTACCCGCATTTAGTGATCAACGCCTCCATTTCAGCCTGTCCCGATTCTGTCCGTCAACATAAAATAGCCTTTACTTATTTAATTCCTGTCGGGGTGTTCAACTATAGCGGTATAATAGGTTTTTACAGTAAATAAAATTCAGAATTAAAAAAAAAAACTTACCTAAAAATACCGAATTTAATTTTCAAGAATCTGAAGGTAATGTAGTAATTTTTAAGTAAATAACAAATTATATAAATAGCGCGTAACATGTCCGACAAAACCTTTTTAATTCATTCGTTTCTTATTTATTGACGGTACCATAAATGGAAGATTTTTGTGAGTAATTGATTAATTATTAAGATATCCCGGACTTGTAATGTTAAAAAAAGTTAATTAAGTAATTATTTTTACGCTTATAATTTTTAGTTCTATTCATCATCATCACCGTCACTATACGTGCATACTGAGGGGTTCGGAGCCTACCCTAAGTTGAGGGTGATTAGGCCTTGGTCAACCACGCTGGCCCAGTGCGGGTTGGTTGAATTCACATATATCATTAAATTTCTTCGCAGATATGTGCAGGTTGCATCACGATGTTTTCCTTCACCGTAAGAACTTCTGATAAATGTAAATATAATATGTAAATCGGAAATCGAAAAACACATTGGTACATGACGGGAATCGAACCCAGGACCTACAGATTGCAAGTCAAATTGACCCCTGAGCTACCGACGCTCGCCTATAAATATTTCTATTGCTTAGCTTCAATTAGGTGCAAAAGGTCGTCAACTTTCATTCCATTCGACGCGAGGTATTTGTTGAATCAATCAATAGTTTGAGGTTTAGCGTTGTCCTTGTCACACTGAATATTTCACGTGTCTATAATTGTACATGACAAATAACATGTATCCTAATATTCCAGTAATATTATACTCAGAACTAGCGGTCGCCCGCGACTTTGTGCAGAGTAGAAAGTAGACTATATTATGCTCGTGTGCGTCAATTTCCAGTTATAGTCCCGATACAATCGGTTCAACCGTTCTGGAGATTACACGGAACAGACGCGAGCGCACAGACATACAGACAAGAATTTTAAAAATTGGTTGTTCGTTATTATCTACGCAAATAAATCATTTGTATGAAATATGAATTTTTATTTCGATATTCAATTTAAGAAAAATTATTCTAATGCCTATTGCAAAAATCTATTGTGTTTGATTTATTCAAACAAATATCTTTACTTACATATATTTTATTTCATTGTAGCTTTAGTTTGTATAATACAAAAAAAGCCGTAGAAAAAAAAATTAAAAAAAAAAACTAAAGTAATTTTTCGCTTCTTTTCTGTCAAACAGAACCAGATGTTGTGTCGATCGAATGCACATAAAGTAAATTAAATGAATGTACAAATATATTACAGCCTTAACGATTTAACCTCAAACGACAATATTATAGTAACAAGTTTTTTAGTAACAAGGAATATGCGTTAACTAAAAGCCATATTAGGAGACGGTCAATCCCATATTTCACGACACTTTATTTTTGATCATGGTAAACGATATTAATCTTATATTTTATTTTAATTAAAATATAGCACAGTTAAAAATAACCGTTACAAAAGGGTTTAGCGGTCAAGTTTTTTTTTATCTCGGAAATCTTTCATCGGCTACCAATTAGGAGTATACTTGCCCTTTCATATTATTAAGGAATTGAATAGAGTTTTATAAATTACACTGCAATATTTTAAAATGTAATCTTACTAAGAAGGTATTTTCTTAACGAACTCAGAGTATTTGCACCTTGCACAAAAATATCGTAATAAAAAACGGAATAGAAAAGGGCTACTTTATATCAATATATAAACTAGCCTTTTTCATATTAATTAGGCTATCCTAATACGTCAAAAGCATCAGCAATTTTTTCATATTACTGTGTATAAAATTGTGTAAGCATAATAAACTCGTGTAAAACATTATTAAACATAAGAGGTTGTGAGTCGTCGCTAATAACAATTTCAAGTAACACGATCCTTCGTTGGAAATCTTCAAAAGGTTATATTTTCAAATTATTCGAGCTCAGACTACGTCATTAGCAAATGAAAGTGGGAGAGATTTTAATACGCGAACGCCTTCAGCTATCATATCGTGAGAAACATTCAAATAAGAATTGTTGAAAATTAATTAAAATAATTTGATTAAACCACCTCATTATTTTTGTCTTTCAAAGGAAATTGTCTTAAAATAATTGTTAATGGAAGTAATTTGGAGAGAACATTACTGTTGATTATATATGTTAAAAGTGTTGCCTTTTTTCTACAAGATGAACCCAAGATTAGGTCAAAACCTTAGGAGGGCACTGGATGAGGGCAATTGAAGTCGTAGGGCTAGTAATGCTCAAAAGGTTGACGTCGAGTGCTGGTCGACAAGCTAAGGTAATTATATTACTTTTAAAATTTCGAATAACAGTGAAGTGAAGGTTAAGGAACCTATTACACTAGACTAGATATCGGATAGCCACTCTGATACTCGTGTGCTTAAGTTAATCTCTAGCCGACAAAGAGCCAGCTGTGGCCGCCAGAGGCGCCAGCGACGGCGCTCGCGCACCTGACCCTCTTGACTCCACTTGAAGTACTTCAAGTTTAAGTAACCTTACCGCTATTGAATAACAGCTTCCTTATGATATGGGAAATTACTATTAAATTTATCGATTTACTCCTAAGTTACTTATCTCAGGCAATTAATTATTAAAAACAATATCAATTAGAATAGTTATTAGAGTATATTTTATAAATATACCTATGTATAGCAATCAGCAGCTTCGCCATAAGTGTGCCGACTGTACACTGACCTAACGCGGCCGAATCAAAGTAACAGACTATGTTTAGAGTCGAACATTATACTCGCAAGAAAATAGAAATTTTTAGTATATGTATAAAAATCCGGGAAAGCGTAAATTGAGTACAAAGTAGACGTTAGAAGTTTAGAGTTAGCACGCGCGGGCACGCAGGCTACGAAGCGTATGAGGCCGCTCGCCGCCCTCCGCTCGTGCAGCGTGAAGCTTCGCGGGTCATCGCGCGTGCCCAGCGCGCGTGAGGGCCTATCCGACCCTTTAATACACAACCTTTTTCATTATTTTCTTATTTCAACCTGATTAAAGGTGTTAAAAGAAAATGTTGTAATACAAAAAAAAAATAATCATAACAAACACTATATACAAATTAATTGTTGCTTAACAGTCCCTTAATCAGCTCCTTAGTGTAGATTTACATTAAATCTATCCTTAAAAACCCTGTCAGTGGCTATTACATCACTTTTAGTGCATTAGTCGCTAGACTGAGTAGACACTAGGAAAAAAAAACACATTTTCTACGTATGTAGATACATTCTTTGTTGATGCTTATATCGAAAATGACGTTTGAATACTCACTCATACAGTAAAATTCATTAATTACTCTTAATAAATATTATTTACTCCCCACAATTTCAAAAGGCAAACGGTAACATTAAGGTACATAAACATATAAGAGAACGTTCTAGTAGCTACTACAAGCTTATGCAATAAACGTTATGCGCAATTCCGCAAGCAAACATGCATCTACCCTACCTCCCCCACTCCCACCACACAAGAACACACTTCCTATTCAGCGAACTACCGCTTTATGTTGTTTAATAGAGTTTGAAGTCCCAAGTAATTTATAGTGATTCTATGAAGTAAGCTTACGTGAGTTCATTTGACAAGTTATAGTAACGTCGACCAATATTCATACTATATCCATATGATGATAAAGTTTACATTTTCACCTCACTGTATCCACTGAGAGGCTCAGAGCCTACCCTAAGTTATGGGTGATTAGGCCATAGTCAACCACGCTGTCCCAATACGGGTTGGTTCACTTCACACATATCATTGAATTTCTTCGCAGATATGTGCAGGTTGTACCAAGAGAATTTCCTTCGTCGTAAGAATGTCGGATTGTACATACATATGTAAATCGAAAATTGAAAAACACTTTGGTACGTGCCGGGATTCGAACCCAAGACCTGGAGATTGCAAGTCAACCACCCCTAAGCCACCGACGCTCTAGTTTAGATGATTTAGTTCAATTACCCACCTATTTATAGGCGAACACGGATATCTGGCCTGCTGGTAGAGACGCTGTTATTCCTGTAAAAAAATATAAAAACCTATAATACTTAGGCATAAAATGCAATGCTGCAATACGAAAAGGAAATTGTCACACTTTTGACAGTGCTGGTGTGCATCATTATATAGTTACTTATAAAATGATTTTCTGAAGTGACACAATATGACCTAGCACAGTATGTTAGTAAATTTACTCAGAAAGCGCAATTAAAAGCCCTTCACTAGAATGCCTAGGTAATTATGCAAGAGCGCCTACGATGTCTTCTGCTTAGTAAATACTTAAGTTTGTAAGTTTGTAATTACGATTTTTAGACATTTATTAATTACAATCCCTTGGGGCGAATGACGCGCTTACATTGCAAAGTCAAGTGTCAGAATGATTAGTGAGGGGACGTTGACATTTTAGTAAGCCTAGTGTCGTGCCAGTACACCGGCACAGTGTCGGATTTTTTTCCTAACACGATGAAGCTGCGAATTTAAATAAATAAAACCTTCACATACTATGTTGGATCAATATGTCGTAAATATATATTAAAGTACTTAATGAGGAAAAACTATACTGTTTTTGATACTTTGCTAAACTGACTTAGGGTGGTATTCGAGATGAAACGTTCGATTCTAAGTAACTAAATCTTTGCTATAAATACATAAAGTGGTCGAGATGAAAAGTAGCAATTTCAATAAATTACATTAAATGAAATAAACAACAAATTTAATATTGCGATAAGTACTTAAAACATACACGGAAGGTAAAGCGAATTGACAATAGTGATGCCTCTAAAAGCAAAGTAATAGTTCAAACATTAGACTAGTATAGATAATTCTAACCTCAAATTTAAATAGATGATAAGTAAGTAAAAATCAGCGCTACATATCCAGCCTTCAAAGAGCGATGAAACGTGTATCATCGCAGGATGTGCAATATATCATTGAATTACAGTTCATTACGCGCCGGGAAAAGCCTTCTCGGGTAATTGATTGACTACCTGGTTGGAGCGTAGGCGGCGTGGGCCGGTTACCATGGTGACGCCCACGCACCCCCTCGCCTCCCTCGGCTCTCGGCAGCTCCGCTCAGCATTGACCCGGGGAACCTTGACCTTCAGTCGACGAGCGCTCCCGGCGACCGCGCACCAACATTTGCTGCACAGAACCGCTACACGCTCCCCAGGCGTATTTTTGATCGCACTTATTCCACACATCGCTTTTTAAACTGTCAGATGTTTGCGCTAAGATTAGAAAATTACGATCGAACTGGACATGCAGTAGGAAACACTAAAAATTTTAATCGCATATTAATAAATTATTTCTTACTTAACCTATACATAATTAACTCGAGAACTAGTTTACAATTATGCAAACCAAACGATGACAAGTTTGACTACTTGACTTCGACTTAGGCCCTTTAAAGCAACGTAACGTTGAAAGCCGGCGATTTTAATCAGTAGATGACTCAGTAGTACTCACAGAGTAGACGACTCGAGTCGACGATTAAACGGTGGGTGTATGGAGCACCGGCAATGTGTTTCTCGCGACGTAACCATACAATATTAATTACGACTTACGTTGCCTTCTGTACGAAGGGCCTTGACTGTCGGGGAAATATATAAAATTATCAGTACTTAATAATCCGTTTACAAATTGTTGACAGTTTATGAAATGCCTAGTGCGATTATAAATGGACGTTTACAATCATTCGGTGACAGGTATCATTTTAAACGCTTAACCACGACATTGCATTTATTAAGCTTTTTTTAAATTAACTTCTTTCCTAAATAACTTTGTATTCATGTTTATACCTTTTTTTAATTGTATAACTTTCCTTTTAATTGCTATTAATAGTACTCAGGTAAAAATACTAAATGAATTTGTTAAAAATTGCCTTTTAATTATGAAAGTTGGGTAAAAATAAGTTACTTTCGAAACAATAGCTTGCGTTTAATTTCTTAGGAACGGTTTCTTCATGATCGTTTTGTTATACTTTGGATTCAAGTTGTAAAAGAACTCTTACAAAGTAAAACTTTCGCGACCAAACTGAAATCGTTGCGCCAGTTCTTTTTATGTATGTACGGGTAGGGTTTTGATGAAACAAGAATGTAGCTAAAAATAACTCTAATTAATGTTTTATTCTGTTTATTGTGATTTACAAGTCGATAAAGAATTGAAAGCGAGATATGATATTCATAACGAAATGAGAAAATCATTCCTAAATTTTGACTATTAGGTATCAAAATAGCAATATAGAAAGTAATAAAAACTAGCTGTAATTAACAAGAGTGATTAGATTATACATATGTATATGAATTATTGTACAAATGTATCCATTTGGATATTCAGATGAAAGATAGTGAAACAATTTTGTAAAGAGCACATTAGTAAAGTGCTAATTATGACATTAGAAATGTTTCTATAAACAATTCTTGCTCATCCCAGGCTTAATCATTTTCACACATGATCGCACCAATGTGCCGTAGGCAGTGAGGCAGCGAGGCGGACGCGTATAATTATTGGCTGTCGTCACAACAGGCTGCGAGGTGAGCTCGGCTTCACGGTCACACTCGCACCCCCAGCGCAGGGGGAGCGGGCGGCTCAGGGTGGGGCGCCCCCTACTGAGCCCCCCGCAACGCCCGTGCGTGTGGCTGGCTAGGTAAGAATGGAGAAGTGATAATTGGTGTGTTAAGTGTATATTTTGGATACAAAGTTTCACCTTTCCAGCTCTACTTTTCTTCAGAATTTTCAAAATATTGAGGAGTATCTAATTATTTACGTCTTTAAACTGGTATTAAAGTGCTCTGTTTTTGGAGAAAAATTTAATGGTGCTCCATTTTATTTGATAAGTTTGTATCTCTACTTCCAAACTATTATTACATTTATACTTAAATGTAAAAAAGACATACAATTATTCTCAATATTGCAAAGAAAATACACTCCATATTAAGCTAGCACTTCATGAGGCTATATTGACGTACAAAACAATAATTACCTGCGTCCGTCTCCTGCTGGTAGGCAGTGACAATTAATGCTATGGAGACAAGTGGACGTTGGACAGCCACTCCAGTGCCACTCGTACTGTTACACCTACGTACATATTCATATTTTATTAATATATTTATTTATTAGTAGCTGCAGAGTTCCTTTGGTGAGCTGGGTTAGCTGGAGTAATCCATAACCTGTTCACGCAAAATGCGCACTACACGTAGAGTTGTGGAAACCATAGGCCATTCTACTGCTCCTACTAACATATTTATAGAATGTTTTATGTAATTATTAGCTGTCGCCCGCGACTCTGTCTTTCATTGCAGATAGGTGTAGATTTATCCCGACGTTATCCTTCACCTTCAGAAGTTGAAGTTAACAGATTAAATGGCAGGTCGATAGGCATTAATAAGATAGAATCAAGAACAGCTGCACAACGTCGGAAGCCTAAGATCGGCGTTACAACGATAAGCCTATTTCTTTTGTTATTTACACATCACACGAACAAGGAAGTACGTGTCATCATTGCCATCACTTATTAAACCTCATCGAATGATACATGTAGCGTACCTAAGATAAACTACATTTTTTATAGGAGACTGGGAAAAAGGAGCACCCGATAGACTAAAATTATTTGGTCTGAAGCATATGCTTTATTTCTATTGTGCTCAAAATTAATCATGCAGCTTTAATGGGCCAAGTTGTATTTTCTGATTTATTTATTGTGTTTTTACAGTGACGAAGTAGATTTAAGATTAAAAAATACATTTATATATTTGGAATCAGTAGTACAATTTACAGATATAATTATTTGTATGCTATAGATAGAATATCTGACATACTTAGGTAAGTAATCGAGAAAGTTTTACTCTTTTTTGACATTCCAAAAAAAGTTGTGGTGCCTAAGTTTTTGAACTTTAATTCGTAATTGAACAGTGTAACATAATTAGTGTTTGTTAGCTCCGTGTGTGTGGACAGACCTCGTGACGGAGGTCGGCTGGCGCCTCGCACGGATCGTGGCTCGTGCCTGGAGGCGGAGGCGTGCAATATTGCGGCTTCGCACGGATTACAACACAAAGTGTTGCTCGGAAGCCGATTTGCGTATTATTACGTAACGAAAAGTGTTACATATGCATTATTTAGAATTAATTCGCTTTTTATTTAAAAGAAAAAGGCACGAGGAATACTTTTGCTTTTTTACAACCGTATATACCTAATTGATTTGTTATATAATTTCTAACTATAACCAAGTCGTTCACTATCATTGGTCACCCTAAACGCGCTTGGCCGCTCTATACATGTAACTTACTTCAATAACTATGAGTAAATAGCCACTTGAATTACAATTCTAATCTCAAACGTTGGTGCTGGTGTCCGAGTTATTTTCATCTTCGTATTAGCGTCTTTTCATTGATGTAGATTTAAATATTGACGTCAAGTACGAAGGCGGCTACAAGTAAAGTATCTAATGTACCGTGTTTAAATTCCCAGTACCTGGATGACCGAGCTTTGCTCGGTATTTTTTTTTTAATTGTGTTTTTTGGATATTATATTTAAGTACGAATTACTAATAAAATGATGAAATATGAATAATATTTTTCGATCTTACCGATAGAAAAAGTTTATGTTTATGTTGATTATCGATAAAACACGAATAAAATGACATTTTCTAAAAATGATTCCTAGCTAGATCGATTTATGGCCCCCGAAACCCCCTGTATACTAAATTTTATAAAAACGTTGTTGCCGATTCCGAGATTCCAATTATATATATACAGGAATTGCTCATTTAAAGATATAGCGATGTATTAAATAAAATTATTAACCGGCTTTGACGTTGCAAGATCGCTTATTCCCCTTCCTGTAACCTGTAATTAACTGACAAAGATGTAGACGGAATAATTCAGCTTTGATAATTTTCTATGCACGATCGATAGATTGACAAGCAAACCGACCGTCTACGTGGCCTGTATATTATTAAGTTCCATATACGTATACATTGCCGAAAAACATATTCTTAAACAAATTATTATCTATTTTTAGGGTTCCGTGCCTCATAGGAAAAAAACGGAATCCTTATAGGATCACGTTGTTGTCCGTCCGTCTGTCTGTTAAGAACCTTTTTTTAGAATGAAAGAGATTGTAAATACGACAAAAATATATTCCTGATTTTTTTTCGCATTAAGTAGATATAATATTTTTTTTTAATTTTAGAGGTCGCATTTATTTGTAATAAAAAAAAATACGAAATAAAAAATACATAGTAGCTATCAGTACTTCTTCTGTTAAATCGCTAAAAAAAGTAAAAAAATGACTAGTTTTTTAATAACACTTGTCCTAGATCTCTAAAAGTAATATTTTAAGGTGTGTTAAAAGTTATTGTCTTTATTTTTCCAAATATTGTTAGAATTACAAGTAAGGTTAATAAAACAAACATTTAAAACATATTTTTATTATTTTTTATTTTTGCATTTCACATCTACTGGGTATTGAAGTCGAGGTTCTTACATTAAGAATACGTTTTTATCGATATAGTTTGTAAATAGTCAAATAGATTTACACAATTCAGATATAGTTATTTCATAACTTCTTAATTTTTTATTCTATTCATTAATCTGTTACAGAATTATCGCTGTTTACTCTAAAATAAAAATAAAAAAAACTTTTTTCGTTTTTACACAACCCCGATAGACAAAATAAGAAATCCTAATCTATCAAACACAACCCTTTTACTAATCTATAAAAAATATACAATTTCAATTTATAAGTTGCCAGTTTGATTTTTTTATTTAACTGGTAAAAAAAGTTTAGTAAAACAAGAATATCTCGCCTGATGAGAGGCGTTGCTATCGCGGTTAGTATTTTAGTAATATAAAACCTATTTAGACATAGAAAATGGCATAAAAGAAAAAAAAACTAAATTTTACAATACAAAAAGAATCTTGGGACGCATTTTAACATTGCATCTAGACTGGAGGGCGCTAGTGAGCCATCACACAGTTTGATCTATGCCCATCAAGTCAAATATCCTTCTCGGTCCATAGAAACTCATCGATACCTTTTTTTTATTTGGTCAGCGACAATTCTGCAACATTAAGTACTACAACACCGATATGATTCACTATGTTCATATAATACATAGGAAACGACTATAGGAATAGGGATCTGTTATTTTTGTGCTGTTCCTAGCACATCGTAATGATTCAGACAAATTATTTTAAAGTTTAAAAATACTACATAAAAAAAAAAAAAATACAAGTGCGTGTGTATGTGCGCTAAGGGTTGCTATATATTTTTTCTAACATTGCAATTTATTTTAAATCTAAAAAAACAATTAGTAAAATTAGAAATTTAAAATTCTAGAACTTAACTTACTAAATAGAATGGTATAAATTAATTCACTAAAGTTGACAACATAATAGTTTAAAAAAAAACAGATTTTTTCGTATTTTTTCGATGTGCAGAGAAACACAAGAAGTTACAAACGTATGAAAATCGGAATGGTACGTCGAATCGGAACGTTTGAAAAATGGTCCAATGAATATTCTCAACTTGATATTTCGATGATTTATCTGTTTTTTTTTGGTTTTTATTTATATTCTAGTAGCTGCCGTATTTTACAGTACAGGTTATAGTGACCTTAATATTAATAATTAAAAATAATTAATATTTTTTTAGGTTTCAAAATATGAAAAAAATAAATAGATTTTTTTATCATTTTTTAAAAGATTTTTTGTGTAAGATGTATATAAAATACAATCTATATATGACAATTCCTTTAGTAAAATAGCTTCAAATATTTAAAGGGATTTTTTTTTAAATTTAATTACCGATAAAAATTTTAAGATAATATTTTGGTTTAGACATTAAAAGAATATTTAAATACATTAAGAGTCATTAAAATTATATATAACAATTCGGAGTAGACTAGTAAGAACCTCTCAAATAACACATATTAATTTCTGTTTATAGGATTTTTGAAAAAAAAAATATTCGAAAAAATTAAAAAAATATACTCTTAAATAATTGGAATGTTTAATAATACAAAGTTTAACTATACCAAGTTTTAAATATTAGATTTGTATGCAGTTTCCAAATAAAAAAAAAATGCGAAATATGTTTTTTAATCAGCCTTTGTATTGGAGATATTTAGTATGAAATTCAAATATCGAAACAAGTTTCTGAACAATGTTTCGACAAAGGAAACCCGCAGATATTTTGTTGCAATAGCACATTTGTATAAGAATAGAAATATAATATGGCCGCTATTTAATGCAACGTAAACAGATCGAAAACAACCTTAACAAGTTATGTACATATAATTATATTTTTTGATAACAGTATTTAAGATACGCTTTATTTTTAGAAAAACATATAAAATTAACATTAACTTAAGCCGTATATTTGTAAAAATTTATTAAAAAATATGAAGTCATTCTAAATTTCTATACATATAAGTACTCATCACGGATATTTGAATATCTGAAATTAGACCATTTAGAAAAAAAAAATAATCCAAAACATTACTCGCCAACCCTACGTTAGTAATATGCACCGAAAGAGCGAGATAAACGTATATGGGTGAGCGAGATAGAGTACATTTCAATTAATTGCTAATTTCAGACATTTTAAGAACCGTGACGTTAATTGTACTTCAAAGTTTATTATATTTGGAATCGAAACTTTGCAAAATAATGAAATAATACTGCTAGCATAATCCAAGATAAACTCATTTATACGTCTTAAAGCTATTAGATTACTCATAAAAATGTCTATTGTCGAATTCAATGAAAATAAAAAAAAATCCACATGTCAATGTCAAAGTCATGTCACTGGCTGTCAATACTATTGATTTATTTTAAAAAGTATTTATTTAAGTTGATGACATAAACATGTCTTTTTTTAATAAGCCTATGATTACAGACTTATGAAGATAAAATTGTTTAGAGTGGTTATAATTTGTCATTTTCATTGATTTCGACTAAAAATGTTATTCCTATAGATATAAAGATTCTTATTTACACAGATCGGAGTCCAGTTGAGTTTGCCAAGTCGTATACATTACTATGTTTAAAACTTATCATATAAATAATATATTATGTATTGTTATATATAAAGATATGATATAAATCTGAATCGAATAGATATTTACTTGTCACATTTAAGGATTCATGTCTATATATGTTTATTATAAATGTTTTTTTTACATTTATTTCGTCTAAAGTTAAATTATTTGCGTCGTATCGGTATTAATTTCTTATTTATGGTTTAATTAGGCGATAGTTAAGACAAATTATTTGACTAGAAATTTGGTTTAAAATGGCGCATTGATAAAAAAAAATTGTTAGATATAGTTTCGAAAAATATTTTTTAAACGATAATTTTAAAAAACTAAATATGTTTAAAAAATATAGTATTTTACAGTTTTTTAATTTACTTTTTCTTGTGTATTGTTAAAAAATATTTCTCTTATGCATCTTTATTATTGCATTCACAAAATTTTTGGCACAAATGTCTATTTTGATATCAGATCTTCTGTTTTTTGAGGTTCTTCAAAGCGTTTAAATAAAAGCGTAACACGTAAACAACTTTTAGATAAAAAAAAAATTGATTTAGTTTCTTAATATCTTAATATTCGTAAGATATTTTTTTGTGAAAAAAAAATTAAACAAATTATATGATATTAAATACAATTCAGTCACTTATAAACCTAATTTATCAGATCTCAAACAAAAAAAAGTTCAAATTCATACAATAATTAGACCAAAAAGTTAATTTAGTAATTCCATAATACTTATCTATAACATGAGATTTTAATGACGTCATATCTTTACTTTAAATTCACTATTTAAAGTAACACAGTAGTCTCATGTTTTTGTGGTCGCATAGTACCTTCCCATAGAAGTTTAGATCCACTGTTATTTTATATGAATGGAATACAACACCTATAATCATTAAACTAAACTCTATTACTAAGATGTTAGAGTTGAAAATTGTATCTTACAATTGGCTCGCGTCCCTGTCCGGTATGAGGTTGAAACCCTCGGGTGCGTTCTCCCAGTAGTAGTAGGGGGGTCCGTTGGTGAAGCAGTACTTCCTCTGCAGAGGGGTGTCATTATCCACCCAGTACATCAGATAGAAGTTGCACATCTCATCCTTGTTTGTTGGTCTGGAAAATTAAATAATCATTTTACCCGCAACTTGAGACCTGCAGCGCCCACAAGGGGGCGTTATCGCACACTTTGGGACAGACTGATATAGAACATAGTCTAGAAGAACACATAGGATACTAATTATGTTTTTTTAATATTATATTAAAAGCAGCAGTGTATTAGTGAAACTAGTAAAATTTCGCATGGGGTCTATGTGTAAAGTTTGGTAACCTTGTGTAAATTGTTAACTTACCCGATCTTGACAGGGTAATTGTGTGTATTATTCATGGTGCAGCGAGCAGCGAGGACGTCTCCTTTACGTAGAGGCGTGGTGTCCACCACTGGGTAGAACATCTGCGGCAGCTGAGGGTCTTTCTTGCCTATCAGACTCCAGTGATCACCACGCGTGGACCGACGGACAGAGTAACCTGATACCACTTGACCTATAACAAGAAATAATGCATCATAACTCATAGTTATAGTTTCAACTAAGATTTGGAATTTATTGTGCAAGAACATACTATCTAACGACCATATCACCTAAATAATATTATTTGACTTCGGAGATTGGCATAAAAATGTTGTATTGACTTTATTTTTAGACTCCCAGAACTATGAAGTCACAATAATGACAAGGTTTACACATTCTTAAGATACATTAAACCAGTGCTGAAAATTGATTTGAACGTCCATTAAACTCACCTAAAGAGTGCGTGTGTGTGCGGAAAGCGAAGGGATGTATGACTTTGTCCTCTATGATGGGGCAGGCGGTCTCCATGTGCTCCACACGGTTGGGCAGAATGTACCCGCCCGTACCCAGCAACAGCACGCCTGCCTGACGTCGCATACTGGAAACGAGTTGGTACAATGATATAATGGATAAGCGATTATATGGGATTGCTTTTAGTGGTGACTAGGCCATAGTCAACCACGCTGGTCCAGTGCGGGTTAACTTCACACACATCTTCGCAGATAAGTGCAGATTACATCACGATGTTTTCCTTCACCGTAAGAACGTCGGATAAAGTGGAGTTGCGGAGTTTTAAAAAAAAGGGTCTTGACAGACGGACGGACAACAAAATGATCCTATAAATATTCCGTTATTTTCGTTTTGAGGTACGGAACCCTAAAAAAACTTAATTAGTAGTCGATGTGTCGTATACGTACCGTTCTTTGGTATATTGAAGATACACTCCCGAATTGTCAGTCTTTCCCTCTGAAAATATGATAAATGTACATCAGTAAAATTGAATGCTTAATTTCGTTGTTTTATTTTAAACTGAATAAAAGTTTTGGCAGTTAGTTTATAAGAATTATATAACCAATAAGCTATTATATACTTCAAATAAAAAAATATGCTTAGATATGCAACGTAATAAATAATTTTTACATTTATTTTCAATAATCTTATTTAACAGCGTGAAATTACCAACCAACTCGGAAAGAAATTATTTTTTTTTGAATTGTTTCCAAATGTTAACATTTTAAAATATGAATGCATAATTAAGTACAGAGTTAAATATGTTTTTAAAAGATGAACAAACCTGGGAATTTACTCATATAGTGAACTTGCAACACCATGTACTGAATGGGGGAATCCCCACCGACCAGGAATCCCACATCAGTAGGTAGATGCAGACTCGGCGCGTCACGAGCCCACGCGTACACTATCTGTTAAAGTCAACATTAAAGGTTACAATATCTCATTTTTTTTAAGCTTAATGTGAAGTACCGTTTGAGTTGGCACATCGATCAGAAGAGTACTCTTGTTGTCTACGTGTCAAATAAAGTATCAGCAAATAGGCGTAAACGCTTGTCTCATATTTGTTCTATTGAAATAAAAAAAAAAATCATTTTCAGATAATATGAAATTCATATTATCTTGGATTTTGGTATCAAGTTTCAAATAAATTCTGTGAGTACAAAGAGCCTCGCTAGCCGATGATCTAAACTAGATCGAGAGGTAGTAATTATTTTTTCAAATAGGAGCTAGGTAGTGTGAAAAACTGACAAGTAGTTTTTGAGTTATCTATGTAGATCTATAGAGATTGTAAGTAGGCTTAGTAGTTTTAAGTAGTTTATATATCTATTTGATATTTTTCTGTTATCCGTGGGGCGGGGGAGTTACTCCCCTTCCCTCCTGGCGACGCCCATAGTAAGTAACATGTCTATGAAAACGAACCCATATTTGTAGATACATACCTGAGATCCCGAACTGCATGGGTTGGCTCTAGTATAAAGATTAT
Source organism: Papilio xuthus (assembly GCF_000836235.2). Lineage (NCBI taxonomy): Eukaryota > Metazoa > Arthropoda > Insecta > Lepidoptera > Papilionidae > Papilio > Papilio xuthus. The sequence continues at coordinate 8,655,551 of NW_013532703.1, read as the reverse complement.
CGGAATCATCGTTTTGCATTTCACCGCAGTTCCTAAAACAATCACACTGTTTAATACAATGATAATATAACGTATGTCTTACAGAGTATGTTACTATAAACATTGTCTTGGCTATTCAATGGATGAGACATCTCATAGTTTAATAATATTAGTAAAGGCCTAATACGTCAGCAGGTCAATTTTTAGGCCATTCACCCTATTCTCATGACATGCCTATGTCATGCTAAAGTTTACACCTTAATGTCTCTGCGACTGGTACTTTCATACTTTGTAAGCCATGTGTTAAGCAGCTCTGTACCGGTTTAACAATTCAGCTCACATAAACAGTTGAGTTGCGATTCAACGACTAAATTAGCAACTCACAGATCATCGTAATGTACTAAAACTATGTGTGTCATCCAGCGACTAGCAGTTTACAGCTCGAACCGCAAATCATAACTCGATGCAAGTACAAATTGAACTGAGCTGCGAGTCGGTTCACTGATCAATTTCACAAAATTCAACAGTGATCTGATCTGCAGGTCATAAATTTTTGTTGACTTAAACATTTCTATAATTTTGTCTACTTATATTAGATTCGTTTCGTAGATAACATGAAATAAAGGATAAAATATAAAAAAAATCCATTCGAGACTCTTTCGTTAAGTCTTTTATTGAATAAAAATAAAATTTAAATTGAAATAAAAGTTTCATGATACTAGAATGGTATTCTAATTATAGATTTGATCGATCAATAGGGCAGACATTTGAAAGCAGGAATGAGATACGAGATATTGGAAAGCTCGCTGCGTCACTCATGTCGAGAGCTGTATCGATCCGTCGTTTAACCTTCAAATAACCGACGCAATTCGAGGGACGTATTACAATTGTAATATTGCACAATTTCTTCTGCATAGTTCTATATTGAATGATACGAAAAATTCTAGAAACTTCTAGAAACTCTTATTGTGGTAAATATCAAAGATATAACGTATCATTTTGTCTTTTGTTAAATAATTTTAAAACGTATATTTCAATTAAACTGCTCTTTAATCGACAGATAACCAGAAGAGAAGTATGTATATTAAATAATTAGGTAACATCGTAAGTAGTGTGAATAAGGATGGTACACACTAGCTTGGTAAATACTAAGCTAGTGTGTACCATCCTTTGACCAAATCCCCATTAACCATCAGGAGGATTTGTGGTCAAGTACTATTCGTTATAAAAAGAAAAATAACTCACCAAACAGATTCATTGCCCCCAGGTTGTAAACAACCATACAATAACATATGATGAGCCGTATGCATTGAAGCTTTCGGTTGGAATCCAACTGTTGAAAAATAAATGTAAATTAAAAATCTGGAGACATTGGTACATATATAGTACATTTCAAATTAGAATATGCGCCTCCATTGTCTTTAATAAAAATTTGCATTAGAATCATATTATTGTATTGATAGAAGCCACAGAAATATCATTCATCATCATCAGCTCACTATACGTCCCCACCGAGGGGCTCGGAGCCTACCCTAAGTTATGGTTGATTAGGCCATAGTCAACCATGCTGGCCCAATACAGGTTGGTTGACTTCACACATACCTTTGAATTTGTTCACAGATATGTGCAGCATCGCGATGTTTTCCTTTGCCGTAAGAACATCGGATAAATGTACATATGTAAATTGAAATCGAAGAACACATTGTTTACATAGCGGGATTTGAACCCAGGACCTGCAGATTACAAGTCAAGTCCTTAAACCACTGAGCCATCAACGCTCAATTATAACAACACAGAAATATGCATGTATTAAAAATTCTTCAATTAAACTTGATTTTCAGTTCAATAATACATTGTTCAAACATAACTATATTGTATATATAGTAAACATAAATTAATCATGTCTCATGATTGTTGATTTAAATAAACAAACAACAAACCTATGTAAAAGTTTGTGCTCGGTGAAATACGTATGGGCGTACAGAGATACAGTTCATCCTGAAAAAAAATTTATTAAAGACATTCAATTTGACAGTTAAGTATTTCCTTCACATGTTTTAAACTAAATGACTGTTCAGCTAAAACTAAAGGTGTGTAGCTGGCTTTAATGATCAATGTGGGTCAATAGATAATCACTTCAGAATGTAAACTGTTTAATCTTCAATCATAAATATTTACACTAGTTTATCGAGTGTTAGGAATGTTATTTTAATTATAACATTGTACTGGCCCCCGGGGCTTTTTACTGAAAAAGAAATACTAAATTAAAGATTACTCAAGCAACAAAACAAAGGTCCTTTTTTTTCAGAGTGGAATGCTTTATGGATACTCGGCGCCCCGGGGGGATGCGGTAGTTATGTGGTATTCTCCTCCATAGCGGAGGCATACCCACTAAACCTCTCTGTTCCCCCAACGCATCGGGACGGGACCACGGGCACGCTTTCGCTCTCATCCACGGCCCAAAAAAAGAAAACAAAGGTCCTGCAGATTACAAATCAATACTTAATGCCTGACCTAGGTTTTTGTACCAAAAAAAATTCGAAAACTAATGCTATTGGTTTTCAAATATTTTGCAGATGTTGCCATATCTCACAGTCAAAGAATATTTTATTTGTTGATATAAATAATTTCAGGCCATGTTATATTCATTATAACCATTCATGTTTTATCAACAATATGTGAATTGTTCAAGTGAATCTTATTGAATGGAACATGGCAATATTGTAGCATGGAAATTTTTAATTTAACTCACACAAAACATTGTTTTTTTACTCATGATAAGGTAAGAAGATGTAGTAAAGAAAGATTCCATTGGTTATGTTATAAGATTTTTAAATGGACAGATAAATATTAATATTCAACTGTATATTATTATTATTTGATATAATAATATAGCTACAGTAATAACAGTATATTAGGGCTGCTGAAAATAATATGGGCTAATGTCCTGTTTAGATAATAACTATAAGCAAGCAAATAAAGCTACTATTTTTTACATATTAAATAAGCCAGCGTTGACCGCAATCTCTAGACATCATGCAACCAACTCAAAATGTATTTTTCTAAGTAACTGTGAATATTTCAACAAGAGTGTAATTTAAAGAGACTCTCATTTTCCCCCCACTCATAAACCTTATCTTATCTATTAACTTCTTTGTAATTGGAGTCTCAATATAGATAATATTTGTAAATTTAGTTGAAGGAGCATAGTACAGGTAAAAAACTGTGTAGACCATTTCACTCTATATTTAAACATGATTAAGATTTACAGGTTGATACTATTTGTTAGGATTCAGTCCTTTTTTACTTTTTATGTTTAGAACACCTGTATGTAAATTAGAAGAATACTTTACTTGCAGAACAGGTTAAGTGCGAACATATATTATTTTATGTTATAAAAATCTTAGTATAAATGAATTAATAATTTTACCTTATGAGGCCACACATTTGGCATAAGAAAATCATATGTTTCGACTTCATATGCAAACACACTCGAAGCTAAAACCACCAAAGACGTGGCGACGAGAGCAAAAATCTTCATGATTAGAAGGAATAATGTAATGTGTAAATATTAAAACGAGCTCAAATATTGAGTGTTACTCTAATACGTCGCCCTTTTCAATACATTAGAAGCGCTGCTTTATAATTTTAATTATTTGTTTTATGATATGCGAAAGAAAATTGATATTTTTGCAAATCACACTGCACGCACTGATTAAAGAATAAACTAAACTGAGTGCGACAAGTGTTTTTATTATTTTCCGCCTTGAACATTTGATCAATACTTCGAAAAGTTGATTGACTAACGTCATACTTGGGTTGCAAGTTGCAAGAACCATTTTACTTTCAGTAATTTGTTATGTTTGGATTATTTTTTATATTTACATTTCCTGCGGCTGGTGATAAAATTTTTAAATCGTGGTGCCATAGGTTCTAATCTAGTCTCAAAACGAATGTAAAAATTGGAACATGGCAACATAATGATTCCCTAAAAAGGAGGATGTCGTCAAATAGTTGCTGATAGGTAATACAAGATGGCGCGTCTATAAATGTAGTAAGGGAGTATAAAATTCTTTTATTTGTTGATGATACTTATTTTGAATAAACTCAATTTAAACAATAAACTTATTTTACTAAAACAAAATTATTTTATTTGTATATTTTATATTTACCTCACTTTAAATTACGACGGTAAGTGTTTAGTTCTATGTGTTTTTAGATGTCAAGTTAGTTTAAAACAGTGTTTAAAGAAAATGAAGCTAAAAAAGCGTTCTAAATTTATATAAATAGTTTTACTTATAAAGCAAATGGAAGTACCCTGTAGCAGTAACACTGCCTGTCAACTTACAAAAATACTACAACGTTCCCCTCTTTGATAAATTCGATTTCGTTTATCAGAATAAATTGGCGCAAAAGTCTAGCTAGTGCAACCCCTGTTCTCTTACAAGACGTTGCAAATTCAAACTTCTCCGAACAAATTTCGATAAAATTTAAGATTCAACAATTCGAACGAATAATTATTTAATTTAACTTAAATCAGAACAATTTAGGTAGTTATTGATCTGCATCTTGTACGTATGTAACAGAAAAATTGGAAAAAACACAACAAAATAGAATTTATTTATAAATCAATTTTCAATTTCCTTTGTGTATTTCATGAGTTCAAAGTCAAGTGAATACAATGAGCGTAGTAGCAATATGTATTTAGGGGTTGATGGGGAACACGTTATATTGCACCCCGGGGTTGTATGGAAAATTGACGTTTTATTGACGTGCAATAAATATTTCATTTACTAGAAATCAAGGGGCAAGTTCTTACATACAACGTAATATTGATTGCAAATTATAAAGGTCTTTCTTTTAAACGAAACAACTAATCGAAATGAATAACCTTAGTTACATATTTTTATAATCAAGAAAACTTCTCATTCTTTCAGCTTTAAAAAAAAGTTGGTCTTTATTATGAAATAAAACGCATTTTCAATTTTTAGATGCAAGGAACGTGTCGTGTTTAAAAGTAATTCCTTTTTCGTATTTCAATTAAAGTACATTAACAAATTTAAAAAAAAAAAACTTTTTCACGTACTACTTAAAGGGACGGCAGCCAAACTCACAGTAGCTTTCGCAGAAATAAAGAAAACAAGAAAAATACGCTAATTGATATCATCTAAAGACTATTCTCAAGAGGTACTGAGACCAAATCAATTTGAGGAAATCTACGAGGAAGGTAAAACATAGAATCGTATTATTTTTACGATAGCTACCAATGCGAGAATGCCCTTATGGATTGATAATAGTATTATAGAATAAATAAACCAGACACGACAATGCTAAACGACTTATAAATCTAATATTATTCATTTAAATAATATCCCATTGTTTTTTAATAGATGTAAAAGTGTTTTCTGAAACCATCGATTTTTTAATTACTGGACGCCCGGATGAAAGATAATAATAATCAAGTTCTTTGGTGTTGATTAAAATGCATTTGTCTACAACAGAGCATATTATAACTTTAATATTTTAGACATTGTCTCCCAGAGTCTTCGATTTATACTTTCTTTTATACCATGTCAGCTTTCGTTCTTGAATAATCTTTGATATAATTTGGTTAGGCAAACAAATCACGTGCGAGTGTATGTATCGGGTCATGTGTCAAGGTGCCTGTAACATGCTCACGTAATACTTGGAAATTTACGTGTTAGCTTATTGGGTTTGTAGGTGAAAGGGCATATTGGAATTGTCACTGTTGGATTCATTTTTATGGGCAATAGTATACGTGATGTTTATAAATAATTTTAAATATCGTTTTTATATCTTTCGAATGTTTACAAATATCCTAGTTTATGATGATGTTCTTTTTATTTTCGAAGATATGAGTAAAGGCCGCCATACAAGAGCTGTTTTAAGCAATCGGTAAAGACAGCCTTAAACAATCTTTGTAAGCGACAGTTTTTTTCTAATTTCAATACTTTGTCTTTCATTCATTCTTTTATAATATGACTAGCTGTCGCCCGCGACTCCGTCCGCGCGGGATTAAAAATAGATGTTGGCCGATTCTCAGACCTACTCAATTTGCTCACAAAATTTCATGAGAACCGGTCAAGCCGTTTCGGAGGAGTATGGGAATGAAAATTGTGACACGAGAATTTTATATATAAGACGAGAATTTTATATATACGATTATAGCATGATTTATATTCATTTGACAAAAACACATTTACCAAATAAATTGTCCGTGGGAGATGATTGTTACAATGGAATACCCAGGCAAGTGAGTTACCAAGCTTATTACCAATTAATCTATAGAAATATTTTTGTCCTCCCATAGATGTTTGTCAATAACAAAACTTTCGTCTAATAAGCATAGCTTAAGACATAAAAAAATTACGAAAGTTCTATCAAGTTACGTTAGTTGACAATTACCAATGTAGCTACTAACTGGCCCCAATAGGCTACGTAATAGGAATGGCCCACTTTAAATATCTACGTATATTATAAGTAGATATTTAAATATGAAAGAGGTGCAAGGACCTTATGTTGTACAAACGTTTTCTCAACACCTCTTTAGTAATATTAAAATTAGACAAAGATTTACAGCAATAACGTAAAAGAGAAAAATAAATTAATTTAGCATAAATTAGTACAAGTTGTAGCTAATTACGTGTCTAAGTTTGTTGCGCAGACTAATTAAGATGCAGAGAGGTGTTGGCGTTACGCGCGCCTGTAAACTGCGTTACAGTAGCTTCGTGACGTTGATGTGGATTTACTGGTACACCGCCACTGCCACCGCCGGCAAATTGCTCTGTGCATGAAGTCCTAAAGTGAAACAATTTACGCTATGAATTTTATTAATAATACTAGCTATTGCCAGCGATCTGATTTGCGAATATTTATTACCACGCGAATCTCGATCGGAACGTAATTAGTAGCTTACGTGTTCTTCCAGATTATATTCTACATCTATACCAAATTTCAGCGAGATCCATCGAGATGTTCTGGAGATACCTTCTAAAAACATTCATCCGTCCATCCAAACATTCGCATTTAAAATAATAGTAAGATCTCTGTACATCTACAACACATATCCGTTATGTCGTTCTGGAATAACGTAGTAACTAACATTCATACATCCATCCTAACTTTGACATTTATTATATTATATATTTTAATTTATAAGTATGGTTAATCATATGTTAACATAAGATTACTTTGCGTATAAAATTAATTTGTTCATAGGTAAATTAAGAAATTATTAAAAAATTAAAGACTGAAAATTGTTCATTAGTAGACACATTTGCCACTTTTCATGGAAAGTGAGGTGCCTTGTTTATTTAACTCGCCCTAACACATAAGATATTATATAATACAACCTTAATGTTCTTATTCGTTAATAAAACTGGTTAGAGGTAATCAAATTATGTAAATAACTACTTGCTTCGGTACGTTTTTCTTAAGATAAAATTAAATAAATTCGTAATTAAGTTGGTATTAATTATATCGGTATTAGCCGCTAAAGCTTTTAATAATTATAACTCGGACAGTAACTTTTCCTGATAAAATCCGGTCAAAACTATAATTTTATTAGTGATATCTTTACAAATATATTTGGAAGTAAATTACAAAGTACATCGATATCGAAAAGTAATAATTTTATTCTTTATCTGCTATAGTATTTCACACTTTATCCTTTGCTTTAATTTGTAAGAAATTCAACTTTTTATTGCTTTCATTTGTAAGAATTTTTTGGTTTAATTTTTAAATTATTGTCTTTTGTTTATAGAGACAAGATTTATGAAGGACATATAAAACAACTTAACTAGCTTTTTTATAACAGAAGGGAGCAAACGAGCAGCGCGAAAACCGAGGTGTTCAACGACGCCCATGGTCATCAGCAATACCAGAGGAACCGCAGATGCGTTGGTGATAAGCTCGCTTCTTGAAGGACCCTAAGTCGTAGCGTATTTAGTTAATATTAGTCTTCACTTTGTCTTGTTATGTCTATTTTGTCAAAGATAATAACCGTGATGATATATTTATACAGGTATTTGGGTCTCAGAAACCGACGTTTAGTGAACCCTTCTGTGTTATCCCTTTTTTAAGTATGGTTTTAATATAACTTGTACATATCTTACTAATATTATGAATACAAATGTTTAGATGGATGGGTGGGTGGATGGATGATAGTTCCAAGGTATCTCTAAAACTGCTGAATGAATATAGTCTGGCAGAACATATAGCATACTTATTTTTTTATTCCGGGCGGAAGGAGTCGCGGGCGACAGCTAGAAGTACAATAAAAAAGCGATCCTATAAGGGTTCCTTTTTTCCTATCATGTACGGAACCTTAAAAATGCTCCGCGATCTAAAGTATTGTACAAAACTCATACGTCCCATGTTAAGTGAAACAGAAAAAAGATCAAAATAGCGTATTGCAAACATCCGTAAGTTGCAATCGCATCGTATTCGGCCCCTCTTAACGCCCGACTGGGCGGGCGTTTTTTTATCAATAAAGGTAAACGTCTAGGAATCTGTAGGGAGCAGTCGAGCGAGACAGACGTGTCGACATATCATAACATTGGGGTCTGGAAATATTGCTTACATTTTATTAGCGGTACCTAAATATTGTTGTTAAAAGCAATGTTTATTTATGATCAAAGGAGGTTGTTTATTTTGAATAATTGTTCATAGTTACTGCTGTAAAGTTATTTACTAAAAGCCAAGTTTTTAGTGCCGTGATGTATTGCCTTATAAGTAGCAGGTGATTCCAGATTATAAAAATACGATTAATTAGCACGATAACTCGTAGGAATACCAAAAAAGGAATGTTTCCGCCCGGGATCGAACCGGGGGCCTTCTGCGTGTTAGGCAGATGTGATAACCGCTACACCACGGAAACTTGGTATCATTCACGGATTTACTCTATAACTTTTTGATATATTAATTATTATTAATCGAATTAATTTGATTAACAGTATTATTGCTCTGATGTATGTATAATACAAAATATACTAAAAAAAATAGTTTTGTAGATGTGTTCACTGAATTCCATTTATGTACTTTGTTTCGTTGTACAGTAGGTATGGTCTTATTGAACATTCTCATGTTTCTCATTTCACTAATTTTACGTTCACAGACAAACACAAAATGTTATACTGCACATTATAAAAGTTCTATACCTTCTATTCTATACCTTCTAGGTATTTAAAATGTATAGAGGTGATTTATGTGTTTTTCGCGTGTTTGATAGTAATTTTAGTCATGAAGACATCTGTCATAGCGGATTAACTACGTAGGGTCATTGGGTTAATTACTTCATTGTAAGGTCACACAATTTTGTGGACAATCTGAAAGTGTTTGAACTTTTTTTTATATCATAGAGTGGAAATAGCGAAGTGACCGTTGCCCATAGACATACGTCATCGCATATGCGTTGCTTCCTTTAATCGACGGAGGAGATGATGCACAGAAAGAAAATCTTTTCCCTTCCCATGCATCCTCACATCCGGAAAGTCCACTTCCACTTCCCATCCTTTCCTTATAAGAAAAAGGGTGCGAAAGGAAAGATGACTAAATTAGGCCTCCAGGAAGTACACTCATCAGATGAAGAGCGGAATTTCTCTCACTTTACGCCTGTTTTCTGTGTCGTCGTGGTATTTCACCGGGCGAGCCGGGCCAATTCGTGCGAAGATGTTAAAGTGGGCTCGACCACTGTTAAAATAATCATTAACTGGTCAATCAAATAATCTACCAAAATGTTGAGTCAACCTACAAGTAAATCGATTGGTCAAGCAATTAATACGCATGTTTATGGCTTCTAATGAATTGACAAAAACCAAAACATGTTGATAAATACAAAGATAAATAAAAACATCCACATTGTTTTAAAAGTGCTCGTATTACAAGGAAATAATAAACAATATAGTGTTGAGTAGTTGTATACTAATTCTATGAAATCAAAACAATATGTTACTATTTCTTCAAACATATTTATAACACGCATTTGAAATTGCGTAACAACTTATGAAGCAACTAAGAGAACTCCTTGTTTATGTTATGTAACTGTAATTAACTGAAGTCATGCGCTGCATTTTACAGTCAAAATAACATCAAGAATCAACTATTAGAAGAATATGAAAATCTGTCAAGGGATTAGTTTAATCACTACTGACTTTACCACAAATGAATTTTGTAACAACTCAAGTTATTTCAGTTCGGCCCGCATGTAAAATGGCATACTATTTTTACTGACAATTATGTCTAAACTAGCAGTCACCCACGCCTAAGTCCGCGCGGAATTAAAAAAAAAATTGCCTATGTGTATCTCCAGACTGTGTTCTATATGTACGCCAAATTTCATAAAGATCCGTTCAGCCGTTCTAGAGATACCTTCAAAGAAACATCCATCCAGCCATCCATCTAAACATTCGCATTTATAAAAATGGAAAATGTTTCGAATGTGAACTCTATAATTGATTTATATTCTGCTGCAAATTGAAGGGTAAGAGTGAAGTGTAAGTTGTATAATATTATTGAATATTACAGCTGCGTTGTTACCTCAGTTTTCAAGGTGTTGCATTTTAGTGTCATGAGAATTAAGAAGTATCAGTTCAGTAGTTTTGTTAGTTATGATGTCGGCTCTGGTGACTTAGTGAGTTGTCGCGGAAAAAACAAAACACTTTTGTCTCAAGAATTTATCGTCACCCGTAAACTTAATGGACGGAACAGGGAAAAACTTTTTGCAGGTTCATCTCGTAAACTACGTTCGTTACTCCACTAAGTAATATTCTAAGTTCCGTTGCGCGGGCTCATAAATAATAAAACGTGGCTTTACTAAGTTAAACTAAGATGTACTACCGCGTACGAACATCTATCAATTTTGTTACATGTTTATATAATACTACTATAGGAGTAAAGTTTAAAATCTTTTTAACTTAGTAAAAAAGTTATATTTAATTTAAGAAATTTCTTTGAATAACATTTAAATTACAATCTCATTTTTTTCATTTTAATCTTAAAAACATCTCACAATAACAATAAATATTCTTAAAGACACAATGAAAACATTTTAAAAATTCTATTTAAAGCGTAATATTCCGAGACTAAAATATTTTTAATTACATGCACCCAACATTAATTAACTTCAATGTTTACGCGCAGTGCTAAATGAGAATGGACGCAACGGTTTGCATTCGCTAAAATGTTTTTTTAAATATTCAAAAGCGCCATGTTAATCCATCTCCGCTTTCCAGCGATTTAATAAAATTAGACAGGCCCCGGCAAGCTAAAAGCTCGTGTAATAGCGTTACTTTCGTTTTTGGAGCGGGCGCGGGCGCGGGTAAATCAATTATGTGCCGTCTAGTTTTGATGACAAACTGGATGGCCTATCTTGTTTCAAAGGCTTTATTACGTTATCCCGCTATTTGTATACGTTTTAATAAATGATGGTGTTATTACTTTTAATTTAGTTTGATACATTTTCGGCCTACGGCAGTCCATAGAACGTAGGCGGTATTGTCATAAATCACAATCTTTTTTAGATTCGGATCCTTACAATTTTTATTCTGTGGTAAAAATAGAAGTTCTTATTGCTTATTAAATAATTGCGAGTAGAATATACTATCTAAAGCGGTATTGTATAGTTTTTTTTGCAAAAAAAAACATGTCTCCGTCTGCATACGTTCGTTCTTATTGTCATTTTGTGACGTGAACAGCCTGTTCTTTTGTTATGAACGAGGTTGCTCTGCCGACGTGTGTTTCTCATGCATTATTTTTATTAAACGAGCAAAATAGAATTTTAACAGTAGACGTTATTAATTTCTTTATACCTAAAAGTAAAATATGACACAATTATTGTTTGAGTATCACAGAAAAAAACATTTTTTAACCAAATAACCACGAAATATTTCATATATACAATTTAAAATGAATGAAGTAATAAGAAACAATTTGTAAATAAATTAAAAAAACCTAGAGAATAATAAAGTCTTCCAGTGAATTTAAAGTTTAGTCATTAATATAAAGGAATTTTATCAAATGAATTATGACTGCAAAGTTTTTCACGTTTTTATACGCAGACAAATAAATCGCTCCTTATCTTATTTGAGACTGATTTTAAGACCAGACGAGTAAAATTAAACTTTAGAATAGATTGAACACTGTTAGAACGTAGAAATGACTAATTATCTATACTAACATTATAAAGAGGAAAGATTTAATTGTGTGCAATTGACACGCATTGAAACTACAGAAACGATATGAAAAAAAATTTCAGTTGTGAAGCTACGTAATCCCCGTATGACATAGGTATATTTATTAATAGTTTTTTTTTTAATTTCAAGCAGACCAAGTCGCTGGCAACTGTTACTTTAATAAAAAAATCTCTAAAATAAGAATATTTTATGAATGAATTAAACAATGTATCATTTTCAATCCGAATTTAAAATTAAAGTACACACAAATATATACAGGGCTGTGCTTTCTACTCACAAAAGAAAATACAGCGTAGATATTGCTCAGCCAAGCTTCAAATTTTCGCATTACACAACCCTAATCGTGAATCCATCTCCCGATTTTAATTAATTCCTCCGTAATAATACTTGCTTAGTGATTCCGAGTCAAATTGTATTTATCTCAAGTCCCCTTCTATGTTACCCGAAGTAGGCTTTCAATAGGCTCTAGACTAGACACCCTAGGCCACGTAATTAGCATCCTGCCCGTCTGAGAGATATTTGAATAACGCGGGGGTGAATTAGGCCGGTTACAAAATGAGATCGTTTTCGACTTGATTACTGAAATTATAATTTTTTTGCAAGAATTAAATACAAAACTGATTTACTGCTGTATTTTTAGCCGACTCCAAAAAGGAGGAGGTTATCAATTCGTCTGTATGTTCTTTTTTATATCTTATATAATGCAGATTTTAATATACTCGTTAATATTCTGTTCAGAAAACAAATGGCATGGTCGATAAAGAACGTCAAGTGATTATTCTATACAGTTTTTTCTGAACAGTAGAAGTTCACCGTCTGACAATTATCTTAAATTGACTAATAATTAGCAAGATAAAAGCCAAAAATATATATTGGTTTTATTTTTATCTTTGATTTTATTTACCACTGAAGAAAATTACTTATTTTGTCAATAAAATACTATTAAGGTATCCATTAGCCCGCGCCGGACGCATCGCACGCAACGGATTTTATTTTGCTTTGTATGATTTTACATAGCGCGGCGTCCATCATCCGCGCCACCTGCATAGAATCAAGACAAAGTCATCATCGTCAGCTCACTATACATCCCCACCAAGGGGCTCAGAGCCTACCCTAAGTTAGGGGTGACTAGGCCATAGTCAGCCACGTTGGCCAAGTGCGGGTTGACTTTACACATATCTTTGAATTTCTTCTCAGATATATGTAGGTTGAATCATGATGTTTTCCTTCACTGTGAGAACGTCGGATAAATGTACATATGTAAATCGAAAATCGGTATATAGCGGGATTCGAACCCAGGACCTGCAGATTACAAGTCAAGTGTTTGACCCATGAGCCACCGACGCTCAAGACAAAGTAAATCCGTTTAATCTGTGCGTGCGATACGTCCGGCGCGGGCCAATGGACGCGTACCTTTAATCGCCATTACTTACGTGTTATAACAGTTGCGCGACTAAACTAGATGTAGTTATGTACGTTGGTACATTGTGTGTGGAATTAATCTATCGCTGGTGTGTTCCCAGCTTTATCCTCCGAATCCGCGCCTCACACAGGGCGGGCGTTAACGCTCCTCTGGGCACGTTAATTGAAAGTGGATTGGAGGTGACAGTGTAGAACGGGTTTTTGATTTAAACCTTTTTTTATCCATCGTAAGGGGGTTGTGTGTTCGCATTTTTTAAAGCATTGTATTACCTCGAGTTCTATCGCTTCTTGTTTTGCGAACTGTTTGGAAATAGGTTTGTGCCTGGAACGAATGGAATTGGAATTGCAGATTCGCAAAAAATCGCTTCAAAAAAGATGACTAACCTTTTGACGTCTTTTAAATGTTTTCGGTTTTGTATAACCTATGTAAGAGAAATATTACCGAATGCAAATAATGTTATCATGCTGCGGTGATATATATATATATGTTGATATTGACTTGTGATGCATATAGTGTCTCATTTTCAAGTTAATTAAAAGTTTACCCTCACAGCTTTCAATATTTTATATGAGTAACTGAATACATACGAGTATTTGCTCCAATTAAAATTAAAAACTATGTGATAAAAATTAAAGAAAAATCTGATCTGATTTTTATTTATTTTATGATTTCTCGGGTTTTAAGTCATTTGTCTTAACGAAAAATTAATAAAAAAATATGCCTTTAACATCCTTGTATTCCTTATAAATATTGACAAAAGCTAAGAAATAATAACAAAAAAAAACAAATTTCGCCTAAACGTTGCGTCTTATCGCACGGTCCGAGGGCGTCGAAATCTTGAAGCGGTCTGTTCGGCGTCGTTCTTGCGGCAAAATGAGATATCATTGGTTATTGAATGACGGGCGCGAAGCTGTGAATGCGGTTTGAGATATTCCATTCTATCCCTTTTCCCCACATCGACACACAAAAGGGCTTGTGTATTGAAGCCCGGCCCTGTGCAATACGGATCTCCGGTATTGTTCGTCGGGATTATAGATAATAAGTTTGTTTATGAACGGAGATTTGTTTGCGGAATTCTCCGACATTTCTTCCTTTACCTACTAACACATAGCATTCTTGCGGTGATAGATTTTTTTCTGTATAGTAATTTGAATGTTTGTGACATAACCACACAGAAGACAGGGGTGATTTGGAAGCAATTTCGCGTTTTGTCTGATGTGTGTGGTGGTACTGGGATCCATAGGAAGAGGAAATATTCTCTTTCATCGTGTCCCCACCACTGTCGATTAAAGATGCATTGAATTTGGACATTGCAAGCGAGCTTATCACCATCTCAAAGGCCGGCAAATGCATTCGCTGCGAAGCGATTCCATACCGAACCGAACGTCAAAATGTATGGAACAGATGCGGGGTAATCACGTGATTTGTCGAAAGTTATTGTCAGTTTTAAACATTTATGAAGTTCGTTATGGAATCGCTTCGAAGCGACTGCACTTTGTCTAATCCCCCAGGTGGCCGCTTGCTTGTTTTGCCACCTTATAACATAAAAAAGTTAAAGGTGCAGTGTTGCTGTAGCGACAAGTCTGAGTACTAGGATTGTATAAAGTGGCATGGCTTTTACCTAAAAGCTTGAGTATTTTATATTATTTATCTTTTAATTTATTTATGGTGTCGTGTGGAAAAAGTATTAAGATAATAAATGTTAGCACAAGAGTGGATTGAGGTCGCTTAGTGCCAACATTTCTCATAAATTAATCTGAGATTTTGAGAACCTTAATTAGGTTGAGCACGGAAATTCAACGAGCACTGCACTGCACGCATTTACTCTAGGCTTACTGAAAAGTTCTCAAATGTGCTTGTAATATTTGAATGTAAAATGTAAATTTTAGTGTAAAATGTGCGCAATTTTGTGTTAATTTTTTTATATTATTAATACAATCTAAAAATAAAATAAAATCAGATAATAATGTCTCTACTTGGTTTGTACTTGTGTTGCTTATAATAAAAAACCTATTATTTTTTTTTCTATTTGTCTCTGAAACTATAGGAAAGAACTTGACGGGACTTTTACTGGAAGGTAACTCATTTATGCGGGAGTAACTTAAGCTATTTGTTTAGCTTAGATAACATGGGATATATAGTTTGAAAATAACGTGTTTTTCTTTTTGATATAGCATAATTCTTTCTGTTCAAAAATTATACAGGTCTGTAAAATATTTTAATTATCTCCATCAAAAATCTCCGTAAGTTAGTGGTTAGGGTACATAATCGTAAAATGCTATTTTATGATTATTTTCTGTGTTATTTTAAAAATTCTAAGCACATCGGTGACGCTAAATCCTTCATGTTCGCGGAAGTCTAGCGAGTTCGCAGTGTATACAATTTGTTAGCTGTCAAAAGCATTCGCTCGATTGACGAGGGTCGATGGAGGCTTGTTAGGAAGCCCGATCATTTAGTTGACCTCTCCACGTCTAATCTCTGTTAATTTACCCCTTAGTGGTCTATCAAATTGCGCTTGCATTATAAATATTTGATAAGTTTATCCATGACTTAACAATACCACAAGTAGTTTATTCATTTGTGGTTGATAAATTATATTTGCATTTTGCATGACAGATTGAATGGAGACACAATATCTATAAACTTACTAATATTATAAATAAATGTATAATAAATGCGAATGTTTAGGTGGATGGATAGTTGTTTGAAGGTATCCCGAAAACGGTTAAATGGATCTCGATGAAATTTGTGATACTTATAAGACATAGCCTGAAAAAATACATTGGCTACTAATTAATTTTTTTATGTTAATTTTGCCCGGACGTAGTCGCGGGCAATAACTAGTTAATAATATAATATAAAGAGGAAAGTTTTGTTTGTTTTGCGTTGAATTAAGATCAGACACTACTGAACCTATTTGAAAAAATATTTCACTGTTTGGTGTGCAGTGTAGCTTACACTATCTCTGGGTGATTAGGCTATATTTATTACAATTTTTTTTTTAACTTCGTGCGAAAGAAGTCGCAGAAAATTACTATTATTCTATTAATTAAATAAATGATTCTTATAACGGACTTTGTTCGTTTATCGGAAACAGTTTTAAGTGTTTAAACAATTCCGTGTACTTGTCAACGGCCAGGTCCCACCAAGTCAGGAAAACACAAATAAAAGCCGTTTGTAGCATTTCAGACTAAAAAGCGTTATTTAGAAACGGGCGGAAGTGGAGAGCGGATGTAGCAGTCTGTAGGGGGCGCTGCGAACGTCGAGATATTCGGCTTCCGTAAGGGGTGGGGAGAGGAAATGAGTACGTCTGCCGATTCGAAGATTGTATTGAATACTCTTGAGGCAATGTCGAAACTTGGTTACAGTTTGAAATTTTGTCCTTTGACGGTAGAGTTTCAATGCATGTGAGATGAATCGACAATACTGAATTGACACTACTAAACTTAATACTTCAAGGTGTTTGGTAAAAAAATTGTAATTGGGAGACATTGCAAGATATGTATGTATTTTTATTTAAATTCAGCGATATCAGGTAGCAAACGAGCGAGCAGTCACTTGATATCGCTGAATTAGTAAAGTGACCGTTGCCCATAGACATACGCAATTGTAGCGTTGCCTACCATTAATCGACGCAGGAGAGGATGCACAGAAAGAAAACAATTCCATGCATTCTCATCCGGAAAGTCCACTTCCACTTCCAATCCTTTCCTTATAAGAAGAATGGTATGAAGGGAAAGAGGATTAAATTAGGCCTCCGGGACGCACACTCATCAGACGAAACGCGGATTTGCTTCCACTTAACGCCTGTCTTCTTTAATAAAAATATGTCTATGTTCGAAATGACATTTTGAAAATAATAATGTGAAATGGTTATTTGTTTACTGCATATATAAATATTATTACCAACACAACGTAAATATCGAAGTAGTTTACTATGACGTTTATAATATTGGTCGTTTATTTGTTTGCGCCAAATATTTGCAGTTTAACGCATTTAATATAATAAAGTGTTATGTCGCGGCGCGGCTGGCGCATTTACATGAATTAATATTATCTGTCTAAATTAAATTGATAAATTTTATCATATGTAAGTTCGGCAGCAATTTATTTTGTATTAAACGACGTGATAATTCGTATATTCCATTTATTGCCTTTACGTATAATAATTTTAGACGTTTTTATTACTTGTATATATAACATTATGATAACAGTGGCCATGTTTTTACTTTTAGTAAGCAATATTTAGAGATAATGCATTATACCGTTAATATTATCGTCAATCTTATACATAAGTTTAATCTAAAGTAACAAGAAAGAATTTGTTCATATTACACCAACGATATGAATATGCGCATAAAATATTATTTTTAAATCAAGCGATAGTAATTAAAATTAAGTTTTTATTGCAAACTTAACCAGTTATTCAAAACTAACAGTCGCACGCGACTTTATCTATGCAAAATTTCAACGAGCATATAACAAACATCCGTCCATACATCCAAACATTTATAATATTAGTACGATTAAAAAAACTGATAAATTTTATTTCGAATAATACTTTGGATACGTAAAATATTTGAACAAAAGTAATGTTTCCGCCCGGGATCGAACCGGGGGCCTTCTGCGTGTTAGGCAGATGTGATAACCGCTACACCACGGAAACGTTGGTGAAAGTAATACAAATTTTATTTTGGTTCGAACACAGAACAGTTCATGGGCAATTCGTATGTGAGGTGCATGCATTATCTAGGAGATATGGTCGTCTTTATCCAACATGTAACTAATTCTTAAATCTTTTAATAGTTATCTTATTGGGTAGTCTTTGCATCAACAGAGCTGCTTGTCTGTTTTAAAGTTTTTTTAAACATTACAGGATTTTAAATGTTACTCGTACATGTAGTCATAAGTAAAGATAAAGAATTTGATTTGAAGAGAGCAACTAAAGCTTCGATAACGTAAACTTTGAAACAGCATACGTAAGTGGGGTGGGCACGACTTATGATACCAAATTGATGTTGACACAGGCATTACACGGAATATTCGATACTAAATACCATTACTGATAAAAGCCTTCGTTGGAGTGTACACGAAACCCCTATAATCATGTTAAAAATGATCGAGTTACGTACCCGAATCGCGGTTGATCCGCAACGTTGGTAGGGTCCTATGACGTCACAGTTCAGCAAGGGGAATAGATTGCGAAAGGAACGTAGTACATATTGGCGTTTTAAAAGCGAAACGGAATCTAATTTGTACAGCACTTTGGACATTTTCAAGTAATTATTCTACGGGATCGAGATTGACAGGTTACTAATTAAAAATATCTAATAATGTCTCTTAGAAGCTCTTTGAGGTTTAGAATCGTTTTGTCTAATTAGAATAATCGGTAGCATCTGCAAAGTTTTAAGCATATTCTGTAGGGAAATGAAGTTTTTCAGTTATCTTGATCTTTCTTGTTTTAAACAAACAAGAAAGCCTTCATGCTGATGAGGTAAGTGGTTATGTTAATCAATTTTCATTTAGAATTCCAATCGAAATTGAAGACCACCCCTATATCTTTTTTTATTACAATCTCATAATTCATTGTTTGTTACAATTTATCTCCTTGAACATTAATTTTCTAAACACAAACACCGACGTTCCCGACTGCCCTGACAATTGGTTGTACACACAGACAGCTCAAAGCGTTGAGACCGATCCCGACACATCCCCGTACAGGATCGGTGTCATTTGCAGATCTCGGATAACGAGGGTGGACGTAATTTCTGTACCGGACCGACGCCTTTCCTTGACAAATCCTCTTGAATTTCTCAAACGGGTCCATTCAGGTACACGTGCCGTGGTATGAAATTACGAAATAATCATATTAATGGATTTCAAAGATGAAATATAATCGTTTGTAAAAGCGTAGTAATCAATTATTATATTTTGCTTATTTTATTGCTATTTTTTAATGACTAACATAGTTAAAATAATGTTTTGAAGTTGTGTATGCTTTATTATTATTCACGACTACATCTCGAACACTTCCCGCGCGATTCTCTTCACTATTTTTTCACCTATCTTTTTTCATCAATAAAAAGGCAAAGGTTCTTATTGGCCAGTACGCCACGTGTTTGGCATAATATTTAATTCTGCACCCAACAATTAGTATTTGTAGAGTATTAAATTAATTCAGTTCAATCTAAATGCTGTGATGAAATGCAATTTATCTGTCATCAATTACTGGCAATGGACGTCATTGACGCGACGCAACCTGCGCCGGCCGGACGGATAATTAAATTTTATGATCATCTCATATTCATTCATATTCAAATTAAATAATTTAAAATACCACTTCTTATAGCAATCATTTGATTATAATTAAAAATCAGCTGTTGCAGTTAGAGTACAACGTAAAAACTTATTATAAAAAAATATATAGATCAGATTGTTATAGCAATATTTTTCCCCTGGTATGGTAGGTTGATCCTTTCGACGCATTTATTTGACATCTCAGAGTATGTTTTAATTAAGTGTTTATCAAATACATGAACGTTTTCAATTTTGTCATTCTTACTGAATTAACCTATGTCAAGAGGGTAACTATAATTGAAATTCTCTGGATGCTTTTATACTATTGAGTAAAATCAATAGAGAATTATAAATTCAAAGTCGATTTTATCGGGACAGCTAGTCTTAACTAGTCTTAGTTATTCACTTTGAACTGCGCTAATTTTGTACCTAGTTCTTGCAAATGTACTTTACAACCGTAACTTTCTATCTATTAATTTGTTTGACGAAGTCAAAAATATGAATTTATAATATCTCGTTAACTTTCACGTTTAATAACTATTGTATTTGTTTGCGACGTGACAATCGAATGCGGAACAAACGACAGGTAGTCAAACTACGGAGTGAAGCCGCGGTGCCGTGTGTTGCAAAGTTTAATTAGGCAGTCTGCGACAGAAACATGGTGGTTTGTTAAGGCGAAGTACGACAAAATTATTGCCATTTTTTCCTCATTAGTTTATGCAATTATATCCGTTCCATTGTGACTTTTTTATTCTACTTATTTTTTCCATCCAAAATCTCTAAAATATTTAAATTATAATAAAATTACATAAACCACTATT
Organism: Papilio xuthus; assembly: GCF_000836235.2. Lineage (NCBI taxonomy): Eukaryota > Metazoa > Arthropoda > Insecta > Lepidoptera > Papilionidae > Papilio > Papilio xuthus. The sequence continues at coordinate 8,634,819 of NW_013532703.1, read as the reverse complement.
CAGTAAAATAAATCTTATAAACAATTAAACGTATAGATGATTTAAATAACAGATTATTTCTAATCCATGCAAAATTATTTTTTTAAACACCTGTATTTATACGTAAGCTTTGTACTTAGCAAAAAAATGTTAGTTAATTTTAAACGAAATTCAAATATTTTGTTCTTACAATTTCATACGATGGTTTCCGTGCGTGGTGACTGGCTATTACAGATTAGCTATAATGAACCTAATTTTTTAATTGATTAAATTATTCAGCATTCATTACTAGGCAAATATTTTAATATAATGTCGGAATATTTCAACGAAATAAATTTGTACATCACTAATCGTGGGTTTCTGAGAAGAAAATCTCTGTAAAAAAATACGACATCCCTGTCTTTGGTAAAACAGAGATAAGAATATGTTTCAACGACGATTTTGGTCTCGAAAACCCACGGTAACCCCTCGAATTGTGGCTTTAGTTATTTGCATATTGCAATAAAACATGGATATATCAGGCTTTATTATTTCGTTTTCAATTATTCAGTGAGATGATGATGATTCAGACAGCGTTTACAAGGTCTTTCTCCTAACACGAATTACCTTTCTAGTTTCGTATGTTCACATGTCCAAAACCATCTAAAACTGTTATCAACTATGTCTCAAACTAAGACCGTAGTATATTTTGCTAATTATTTCGATTGTACAAGAGTAGACAAATTAATTATGAAATCTAATACTTTTGAGCGCAGTATCTTCACCTTAACACGCCGGAGACACGTCGAACATGTGGTGAGTGCGGTGAAGCTTTCATTATTTTGTCTTGTTTTTGTCTACGTAATTTATTTCCATGAGTGCTATCTGTTTTATTTTATTTATTTTTTATCAATTATTTATAAAATTAAAACATTCAATGAAGTACCTACGCATAAGAGTCAAGTTAAAGTTTTATTTCTGGTCATATTTAATTTGAAATAAAAACTCTTTCAGCAGAGGAAATTAAAATTAACCTATCTCAAAACGGCGTTAGAACGCGGAAAAAGCCTCATTACCTCTGTTAATTGCATTTGATAAAGGAAATTAAGGGTTAAATTATAATATTTTTTAAAAAAATATTAAAGAATTTTTAAATAAAATTCTTGTAATCTTTAGAAATTGAATACAAAAGTGTAACACAAGTTATACATATCTCCAATATTTAATATTATTACTTAGTAATAAATTTATTCAATAAAACCAATTTTAAAAACACCTGAAATAATAAACTTTTAAAATAAATAAATAAATCTTTTGTGTAGTTTTAAGCTTGTTTTAACCTCTTGACATCGCGCTTCACATACAGTAACCATTGGTTCCTGAGACCGAATTATCGGTACAAATCATATCGTGACAAAACTGAGATAAAAATATCTTTTAAACGGCAATTTTGGTTTCAGAAACCCACAGTAAATAAATTGAGGTCATTCGATTATAGTGTAAAATTATTGATGCGCATTTGATACTCATTAATTCTTCTTTGTCGCTTTAGTTCTTCTAGACTGGTCGTGGTCACTATGTATAAGTGACTTGTCTCACAAGCCGGAGTGATTCTTTCGATGCTCATATTCGTTACCAACCTAATCCTTTTTATAAATTTTATAATTTCCTTTACAGTTTGAATTTCAATTTACGGAACCCTAAAAAACGATTGCATCTAAAAGAGTTCGTTTGAAACGAGCAGCACCTCGTTGCAAGCTACAAACTGGTCGCTTCGTTTGGTGCGACGTCCGTTTCAAACGGCGCGCCCGCGACACAATTATACACAGGCACGCTTGCACTCGCACTACGCAATTTAAACTTGTTTGAATCGGAGTTTTTTCTAATTTTTTTTTGCATTCGTACTGACGTTATTTTCAGGAAAATTCTATTAAAATCTTTGTTTCATTCTCGATTGGTAAAATGGCAGTCGGTGCACTATGGTGTGAAGAAATTAATTTGACTACCGAAACTCTAGAAATGAAATCTAGTAACTTGAGTGGCGAGGCGATTAAAAGTAGGTTTTGGATACCATCAAATGATTTAAATATTAAATTATTAGTTACTGTATTTTTTCTGGAATGGATCATTATTTTTTTCGAAAACATGTTTTAATTTCTTAAGTTTTCTAATTAATTGAGGGCGTTCTACACAAGAGCAAATATTAAAAAGTAAACAAGGCTTTTTAACATGTCAACATCGAATTCAAAAATAAAAGCATTCGATGAGCTCTATATATATTGAAACTCTCTCACAAAAGAGGAAGTGAATCCTTACTTTTTAAAAGACCTTTTATGCACGGTCTCTATGTTCTGTGTTCGTGTTTTCACATCTAATAAGAAAACAATTTAATAAAAGGTGTTTATTGGATAAAATTATATTTTGTTTGTATTTTTTTTATAACAGAAGGGGGCAAACGAGCAGCGGGAACACCGATGTGTTCAACGACGCCCATGGACATCAGCAATACCAGAGGAACCGCAGATGCGTTGCCGGCGTTGCGTTGTATAGTTGTGGTTAGGATAAAAATTGTATCAGATTTAGGTAGACTATATAAGATCTCTGAAGCTTTTGGCAAATACTTTAATTTTAGACAAACGCTTTTAGTGTGTAACTTTAAAATATTTTCTTGGTAGAGCTTTGAACATTTAATATTCTAGATTGTATTTATAATTACTTGCACAATAGTTTTTTTTTTCCAAAAATATAATTTTTATTCTTTACATAAAACTTCTACTATCCCAAAAGTAATTATTCTTCGTAAGTTTATAAATATTTTTCAATATTTAAATTGAAACAAACAACAGACAATTCAGTTAGTATTATATATTTTGCACTTCGTACTTGATGTGATAACGAAACGCCCCGGGCGAAGTACTATACCCAGACCTAATTCCCGTTTCTGTAAATAAATATCAAGTTTTATTTATAGAGGAAAGTTTGGCTTTTTTGCTTGCCTTTAACCGTATTACAGCGTACTAAATCAAATAATTTATGTTACAACGGATAACGTAAAGGTATTTTCAACATAATTTTCCGTCTTAGTTTCTTTATTCAGAAGAAAATATATTATTATTTTATTTGTATTATAAGTTATATGGATTCTTTTAATGAAATGTTTCTAGGGAGTTTTTTTTTTTGTAAACGAGCGAGCGGCCACCTGAATTTTCCAAAACTGCGAAGCGACCGCTGCCCATAGACATCCGCAAAGACAGATGTGTTGCCTACCTTTAATCAACGGAGGTATGTACGCACAGAAAGAAGATATTTCCCCTTCCTATGCGTTAACTCCTCCGCCAACTTCTTCTTTCCATTATTTTCTTATAAGAAAAGCTTCAGAAAATTAAACGTCCGGCGCGCACTCTCTTCAAACGAAACGCGGGATTCTTTCTCCTTTACGTCCGTCTTGTGGGTAGTCGTGGTATTTCACCGGTCGTCCTGGTCTATTCGTCCACCCAATAAATATTCTTATTGCGGGATCTACCATTGTCAGATATCATTTTGCTTAATAATGTGCAGCGTCGGTAAATGAGCTATTATTTCCAAATGTCAGTTCTAAACATACTTAGGAGTATTATAAAGCAAAGCAAAGCAAATGTGGAAATATTTGTGTCGTCAAATATTTTCGGTTACATAAAATGTTGTATAAAATCTTTATTACTTTCATAAAGCCAAGTTCCAATTGTTAACTGACATTGTAATACTTCATTAATTTCGCTCGTAAAATCTTATTTTTATTGCACAAAACATCTTTCTACATCATAAATTGTTACTTGATTAATATATTTTATCTTACACAATACAAAGTTTATTACTTTTACCAAAATTGTTTATGTTTACAAAAAATATATCACCACACAGGTTTTCGCTTAGAATAAAGTAATTTCCAAGTAGTTTAATATTATTTAAGTTTTGTTACCCCATTTTCAATGTTACAAGCATATGTTGTTTTATATAACTTACTACGTACTTATTATTATATATAAAAACTAGCTGTCGCCCGCGACTCTGTCCGCGCGGGATTAAAAATAGATGTTGGCTGATTCTTAGACCTATTCAATATGCTCATAAAATTTCATGAAAATCGGTCAAGCCGTTTTATAGAATTTCATATATAAGATAAGTTTGTTAGAAGGTATCTGTAGAACGGCTCAACAGATCTCGGTGAAGTTTATATAGCATTTTATGCATAGATGTAGAGCGTAGTCTGAGAAAAAACATAGGCTACTTAATATTTTGTGTTTCCGTGCACGTAGTCGCGGGCAAAAGCTAGTCTATCAATGTACTAGCGTACAACTAAACTGAATAGAGCGTTTAAAGATAATACTTGTTTGCTTAATTAATTACGAAAAACGCACAAGTGTTTTAGTTTGTGAAGATGAAAAAAAATCTGGGAATAAACTTGTAGAGCTCCAGATTTTGATGGTACTTGAATCATGCCTGCTATTGATGGGGCTTAGGGTCGCTCTGAGTTGTGTACGAAACCGCTAAACTTGTTAACGTAAGTAGTCTAAGCGTTTCATAAGCAGTCACTCAATTTTATAGGGTAACCCTAATTTCAAATACAGCGCATTGAGCTATTCGTTGAGTTAACGCGCTCTATTTATCTTGTATAAATTTTACTAGTAAAAAACTACAGATTTTTAAGAACTTTAAGAATTAAGGTTTCGGGGAAGATAATTTAAGTCATACATTTTCTATGCCAATCAACTAAAAAGCAAATTATAAAACGCCGAACTACTTTTTCACTTTCTTGGCTCTTTCCCAATCTAATAATATAAGAGTTTGTTTTCGAAAGCGCCTACTTAAATAAATTAGCATTGTTTCTTAAAAGTTACAAACTATATTTTCCTTCTATAAGAAATAAACTTTTAAAATCGCAATATTACTAAACTATTCCTAAGGGTTTGATTTCATGAAATTTTACATACATTATTATAGATACACGGTGGTCACTTCATACTAGAGGAGGGTATAAACTAACGTTATGTATCTGACAAACAATGCTGAACACTGAGAAGTTATGTATTAGTAACGAGAAGCATGTTAAAATCGCGTCAACTACACCGACGACAACTAATAAACTAACTTCATTAAATAACGCGCTAGAAACTTGTCCAGTGCGGATGTTGGGCGATGAAAGACAATGAAGTAATAAGTAAGTTCTTTCGGATGCGCTATTCACTATTAGATTTACAAAAAAAATCCCTAATTATTGGAATGTATATTATTTTTGTATTTATATATTATATTGGAATAAAATTTGCGGTAAAAAGGACAGAAATTCGCAAGTGTTACTATAATAGTAAACAGCAGCTTTATATAAAACAAATGGTAGACCAATCGTTTTACGGTTTACTAAAAAAAAAGAAGAAGTTTGAAAAGAAATGGCAACTTAGTGTCGCCAGTTTATTTGTGTTGAACATACTGATTATTTTTTTGTACGAAAATCAGATGGCAGATACTAAGCTTCTATAATAAGTATTTATAGATATCATTAATTAGAATCCTTTGGTGCGAATGACGCGCTTTCGTTACAAAGTCCAGTATCAGAATGAACAGTGAGGGGACATAAACGTCGACATTTTAGTAAGGCTAGTGTTGCGTCAATACACTGGCACATTGTCGGATTTTCTTCTTAACAGTTTATACCGCATCTGAAAATGATAACATCCATGTTTGTAGTATGTAGTGTGGGAATACCGTCACCTGAAGTTGGAAAGTTTGGCGCAGCGTTAATATGAACCAACTTTAGCGAGAAATTGAATTTTATGAATACATTTGTTGGAATTATTTAAATTTACAATCTATACAAAAATTAATCTATGACTGTTCTATTGTTTATGATAAAAGATTGTTTATGGTCTAGGGTAAAAACGCCCGACCCCCTGAAATTTTGATCATTCTCACTTCTGACTTTGCTCTGAGCAGTGCTAGGGATCGGACATATACCTCCATAGTGATTATTATAAAAAGGATATTATATACAAGTTTATTTAAATCCTTAAACGTTGTTTTTACTTTTTACCATAACTTCCTATAGGTTATGGGCCCAGTTTACGTTAATTTAATCGAAATATATATATCGGAAATGGCGAGGACATCAACGATAACCATTTACAAGAACGACGCCACCTAGTGTTTAATCACAAAAACTGCCACCACTTGTAGGGGGTGGATCGATAGATGGTAGTGGGGGTTTTGGAATCATTCCATTTTCAGTGGAGTGTTCTCACCTAAGTCTGTTTTGAGCATTAGCAGTTGACGGTTGCAATTTTCGAAAAATGGATAATTTAAAATCAAAACGGAATATTAAACCTTTCAACGGCGAGAAGTACAGCGTGTGGAAGTTCCGAATTCGAGCTTTATTATCTGAGTTGGAGGTAATAAAAGCGATCGACGACGACCCGATAATACGAAGCAGCGATTGGGAGAAGAGTAACCGAATCGCAAAGAGTGTTATAGTGGAATATCTCTCCGACTCCTTCCTTGGATTCGCCAAAGAGGACAGCACTGCACGCGACATCTTAAAGAGGCTAGATGAACTATACGAGCGTAGAAGCATTGCCACCCAGTTGGCTTTACGTAAAAAACTGTTGGTGCTTAAATTACAAAGCGATCTACCTCTTGTAAAACATTTTACGAATTTCGACGACCTGATTTCGGAATTACTCGCTGCAGGTGCGAAGTTAGAAGAAACTGATAAAATAGCGCATTTGTTGCTAACATTACCCTCAGCTTATGACGGAGTTATTACTGCAATTGAAACCCTTTCTGAAGACAACTTGACATTGGCTTTTGTGAAAACAAGATTACTAGATCATGAGGTCAAACTAAAAGACGAAGCAAGTGATACAAGCGGTAAAGTTCTTCACGTTGAGAGTGACGGTGTGTCGAAGAAACGAAAATATTATAATGCACAATATGAGAATAATTTCCAAAATAATAACAACTGGCGAAGTAACAAAACGAAGAAGAATACAAGTGTAAAGTGTTTTCACTGTGGAAGAAAAGGACATAAGAAGCAAGATTGTTACTACTTCAAGAAAATGAACCAAAACCAACAACACAGGAAGTCAACAGAGAGAAACAGAACGGTTCAGGCGGTAGAAATAAATCAACCAAACAATGGCGTTTCTGACGAATTCTCTGGTTTCGCCTTCATGACTGGAGAGCATAACAATCAAGAGCAGGATACAGTTAACAAAATAACATTTCTTTTGGACTCCGGCGCATCCGACCACATAATTAACAGGGAAGATTTATTTATTTCTCAAATTGGCTTACCAACACCTATTAAAATTTCAGTTGCTAAGCATGGTGAATATATTTCAGCCACGAAAAAGGGAACGATCCAGGTCACCACTAACTTGGGCGTTCGAGGGACTCTGGAGAACGTGCTGTTCTGCCCCGAGGTACCCCACAACCTGCTGTCGGTGTCCAGGATGCAGCAAGCTGGCTACACCGTGGTCTTCGGGCAACATGGTGCTGACATACGAAAGAACGGTAAAACCATTATGCAAGGTAGGCCCGTGAATAATTTATTTATAATTGAATTTTTAACTTCTATAAATAGTCCTGCTTTCCATTTGTGCGGTTTGGATAAAAATAATTATAAACTATGGCATCAACGATTAGGTCATATGAGTAAAAATAAGTTTTTAGAAATCAAAATTAACAATTTGGTTGAAGATATTGAACAGATTAGTTCAGTTGCACCTGATGATCAGTTATGCGAGGCCTGTATAAACGGAAAGCAGAGTCGATTGCCATTTAACCAGGCAAAAGATAAAAGTTACATTAAGCGACCCTTGTATAATATTCATTCCGATGTCTGTGGACCTATCACTCCAACCACTGTTGACAACAAAAATTACTTTGTGCTTTTTGTTGACGAGTATACTCATTACTGTGTAACATACTTATTAACTTATAAATCTGACGTGTTTTCTGCTTTTAAAGATTTTGTAGCAAAAAGTGAGGCTAAATTTAACACTAAAGTAGTTAATTTATATTCGGACAACGGTAGAGAATATTTATCTACGGAAATGAAAGACTATTGTGTTGAGAAAGGAATAACT
>NW_013532703.1:8625516-8626537 GCF_000836235.2 Papilio xuthus | reverse complement strand
TAACATACTTATTAACTTATAAATCTAACGTGTTTTCTGCTTTCAAAGATTTTGTAGCAAAAAGTGAGGCTAAATTTAACACTAAAGTAGTTAATTTATATTCGGACAACGGTAGAGAATATTTATCTACGGAAATGAAAAACTATTGTGTTGAGAAGGGAATAACTTATCATTTAACAGTTCCTAGAACTCCACAACAAAATGGAGTTTCTGAGCGGATGGTTAGGACCATCACTGAAAAAGCGCGTTCTTTAATAAATGGTGCTCAGTTAGATAAAGTCTTTTGGGGTTATGCTGTGCTAACAGCTGTATATTTGATAAATCTAACACCAACTAAAAGTTTAAAGTCTTCCCAAACACCATATGAATTGTGGCATCATAAAAAACCACAAATTAAATATTTGAAGGTATTTGGCTCTACTGTTTATGTACACAATAAAACGTGCAAGTCTAAGTTTGAAGAAAAATCATGGAAGGGCATTATGTTAGGGTATGAACCAAATGGCTATAAAGTTTGGGACCCGGCTAGTAACAAGTGTGTTGTAGTCAGAGATGTTGTTGTGGACGAGACAAATTTTTTGATATCCAGGCCTCTTTGGAAGCCTGAAGAGAATGTTGAAAATTCTCGTGACAAAACTGATGTTACTTTTTCCAAATCAGTGTCAAATAAGTCTCGAAACTCTGATGGGTCAAAATCGGATGTATTGAAATCTGATGACCATATTTGTCCTAGTAAAATTAGAAAAACGAACCATGATACAATATCAATTAAGGATAAGTCTGATAGTGTGTCTGTTAGTGATCCGAATCAAAACACAGTAAACAGTGAGTTGAGGAGGAGTGATAGGCTCAAGGATCGTCCCCCTATTTCTTATCGGCATGATGATGATGACGATTATTTAATGTGTGCACAATCTGTTGTGTGTGAAGTACCTAGTTCATTTTTAGAGATCAGAACACGTAGTGATCGATCTCAATGGGAAGGTGCGATTAATGATGAGTTGAAGTCTCATGCCATAAA
>NW_013532703.1:8563608-8623158 GCF_000836235.2 Papilio xuthus | reverse complement strand
AGTAAGATTAAAAATATGTGTGGCTACTGAAGCAAGCCATTCTGTGCACCCGACTATAATCATTTTCATAAAGATAATAGTTTCTATTACGGCGTACACGGTATCGTCAAATTGCGACGAACTTAATATTGCCTCATGAACTTTTACAATGGTTTTTACTTAAAGCAAACAAGTGATTCTATTAAAATTAAGTTTAATGTACGTAGCTGCTGTTAGAATTTTACTATCCATATAAACTTCTTAAGTTCAAGGATTCAATTGAAATAAAAATGCAGTTGAAATGTTTTGGATGTTGGATCTTTGGATAGATGTTTAAACAACTTATTACATGTTTATCCAACTAGATTACTAAATGTTACACACTATAAGTTCACTTGGACAAAATAAACATCATCATCATCAGCTCACTGTACGTCCCCACCGAGGGACTCGGAGCCTACCCTAAGTTAAGGGTGATTAGGCCATAGTCAACCACGCTGGCCAAGTGCGGGTTGGTTGACTTCACACATATCTTTGAATTTCTTCTCAGATATGTGCAGGTTGCATCACGATGTTTTCCTTCACCGTAAGAACGTCGGATAAATGTACATATGTAAATCGGAAATCGAAAAACACATTGGTACATGGCGGGATTTGAACCCAGGACCTGCAGATTGCAAGTCAAGTGCTTGACCCCTGAGCCACCGACGCTCTAACAAATAACAAAAGTCAATTAAATCATTCAGAAATAAATAATAAAAAAAATAAATGCTTTTTTTGAACACTCATTTACACAATGATGTGAAAGCCTGAAGATGACTCCTGAACTAGGGCAAAGCACTGTGTTTCATAAGCCAATTCCTTTTCCTTAACATTAAATCGATTTTACATTTAGTGTCGAAAGAAAAAACAATTAATTTTAATTTTGAACATGAAATTGAAATACTAAATAATAAAAAAGGGTCTTAACAGACGGAGTGACAGATAACAAAGTGATACTATAAGGGTTCCGTTTTTTCCTATGAGTTACGGAACCTTAAAAAGTAATTTTTTTTCCAAATTAATGCAGTTAAATAAACGAAACTTTTTATCTATTCTTATTATTGATTCCTTTGTGAATTTGAAATAAGTAAATAATAATGGTAAGTTGGGAAAGCCAGTGCCGGATCTACAAATGCAATTTTCTACACAGTGAACCCCGGAGTTGCGATCAAACCAGCTTATACGTAGGATTTACTTCGACAGGGACATTTCAAATCGAAATAAAATTTATTTCTTGGCTTCGATTTTGAAAAAGACTGATTTCAGATATTGACTGAATAGCTCATACGGCTTCTTCGAAATCAATACTATTTATTTAAAACTATATCTCCAATTTTTATTACAAAACTCAGGAGTATTCTATATTTAAATCATCTGAAGTTATCCATATATTTATATTTTTAAAAAGGAATACGTAAAATCAAGATGAGTTTTTCCTTATAAAATTCTTTCAGTTATTTTCTTTGGTAGCAAATAAAATTTGTGAGTGTAGTAAATTAATAAGGGCGTGATTTACAATCCGTTGCCCCAATTTGCTTATTTACGAATCAAAGCATATTCAACTGGAAGTACTGCTACAGAACTACAAAAACTATAGACTTGACACGTTTTACGCGAACTAATTTGTTTAATTCATAAGCTTTATGATTACATAAAATATGTATTTTCATAGGTATTATATTATATACACTCTAAAAATTAAAGCTATAAAGGTTTATGATATGAAAAAAGTTGGATGAAAAATTACGCAAGTTAAAATTGTTGCACAATACTTTTCGAATAAAACAGTACACATTTTTAACATTTTAAAACAAATACGAGTGCTTACTGCAACATTGTGTTTATCGGAAATTTACCATTTACTGTTATGTATCTACTAGTTTTTAACTTTAATTATAATATTTAAAAAAACTAAGGTACTTTATTAGACAGTAAAAAAACGTATCTATGTATATAACACACAACGACGTTATAAAAATTGGTCCCTACTTTCAGTGGTGTAACAAATACTCGAGTTGTTCCAAGAGGGTTCGGGTACAAAATGCAATTTCCTTTGTAAAGGCCCTAAGGTTAAGGCGAAAGTACGCGCGATTGGAGCGTTTGGCCGACATGAGCACTTCAATGTATTCGTATTTCAATGTTATTTGCTTACCATTCGCAATATATTTTCAAGCAGCCACTTTTCATATGGAATAAACTTTCGTTTAACCTTTTGTGTACGATAAAATGTTAAATCTCATTGCTAATAAAATAAGAGATCATTTTGTTTTCAAGTTGACCAGTAAACCAGAAAAGATTTTAACGAAATTACATTAAAGATAAAAAAAAATTGTTTAAGATAACTACCACGCAGAGCCGTTCCTTATACCATACCAGTAGTCCGACTGATGTTATTTCTTATTTACATCTTTAGTATAAAGACTAAATTACTTTACACATACCAATTTACAGCTCGATTGAAATAATTCGTCACCTATCGGCAGGCAATCCCTCAATGAAGGCAATCAGCGGTTATTGAACCCTAGCGGAAGGGCTCCGTGATCAATATTTCGGCTTTTCATTCCAATTGACAGGCACCTATAGGTTAAGGGTCACCGCTATTTATTATATTCCTGTCTAATTTCTTATTATTTTGAATTTGTTATAAGTTACACTAGAAAACAATGATCTTCATAATTTATTAATTATCTTATTAATAGAATTAGTTAAAAATATTAGTCGACTGATACGTAGTGTTGATAAAATGACAAAAAAATAAATAATGAATAATTCATATATATTTGAAAAGAATAATGTAATAACACTAATATCTGTATCATCATAAAACAGAGATAATAATATGTTTTATACCGGAATTTTGGTTTCGGAAACCCACGATAAGTAGTCTAACCTCTTCGCTAAGTTGTCAACTCAAAGTAGGTAAGGAGTGTGACTTTCGCGTAACTAAATCCGTCTGGAGGATGTCGTACAAGTTGCAGGCGCGAACTAGTTTGAAATGAAAAGTTCTGTTTAAAACGTAGAGAGTAAGAAACTGGGAATCTTAGAGGACTTTCTTGGATCGTCGAAATTGTCACCGGATACCTTAATCTAGGTTAAGGAATTTTAATTAAAGATTAAAGTTAGGTTTTGTGTTGTTTAATTCAATGTGGAGTAGATAAAAATATCATCAGTTTTTACATTCTTAGGTTTATTATAATAAAATTATATCATTCATAGTGCAAGTTTAGATCATAAATTCGTGACATTAAAATTAACACGAAGACATCACTCGACCTTCTTTTTGTGAAGAAAACTGGAATCTTACGAAGCACATTCAATTTGAAAGAATAAACCTAAGCATACTCTATCGGGCTAAGTACGTCCGCAAATATTGCCTTAACGCACACTTTTCTCTCATACCAAACAAGTCTAGACATGACCATTTTATGTTGACCCTTACTTTTCATTAAATGTCGCCTTCAATTTACATCGCTAAAAGAATTTGACAAACGTTAGAATGTCTCTTTTTGATGGTCGGATGGCGACAAGGGTGCATCCAGATTAACGCAGAGATCGACAAAGAAATGCAATTAAATGTAAAATAGGGGTTGTTTCACACGACTGTTGACACGGCGTGACGAATGGGGACTGAAAAGTTTCTGTCAACGGTTTTCCTGATTTTTAATCTGTTTTATTTAACTTCTACATTTTGAATGAATTTATTTTCATCAGTTTGAAGAGTCACTACTGGATTTTTTTTTGATGGAATGTTTTATTTAATGTTACATTTTTCGTATATTTTTCATTTCATCGTAGAACTAAAAATGTAGTAAATATAATATTTAGTGAGTAAAAGCGTTTGGAATGTATTTTGTTAGAATGTATTGAATATAAAAATTAAACATTTAAAGTCTCTGTATTAATACTCTACCAATTTTCTTTGTATTAATAAAATTACTATGCTGGAGCCATCTTCCGCATTTAAGACGTTTTGTAAGTTATGCTATCGTCTGTGATTACCTATTCATAAAACGCAAAGTTTAACCCCCGGGGAATCCAGTTAACGGCCCGACTCAGTCGAGGAGATTTATGCATTTTAAATTACACCTAAAACACGCCGACAGGTCTCGTAACGATACTCTTTGCTATGATAGCGATATGATCTTTGAACATAAATAAACAATAATAAATAATATTGCGGACGCGGGTAGCTCAGGACCGATCATCGTAGCGTTCTTTGGGGGAGGCCTATATCCAGCAGTGGGTGTTTAGTGGCTGAACAAGTAGGGAAGCAAGTAATACTACAATTTTTCCTTTAAAAATATAAGTACTCTGTATGATCTACGATAAATGAGAAGCCGTATTAATGTTTGAGATTCGATAAAATATAACAATAGACAAAGTTGTTAGAATTGAAATAATATAAACATAGCTGATGTTGTTGTCAAATTTTTACCTTTAATGGAAATTCAAAAGAAGATAACCACTTTCCTATGTTGTATAGGAAAGTGGTTATCTTATCGTATCTACGTGTAAGAGGTTAAGCTTATCACAAGCGCTTTAAGTAATTTCTTATGCGAACTAAGCGTTCAAGTTGAAGCTCCCACTTGCATTCAAGATGAAATCTTATATCACTGAACAGTTAAGCGTCTACTATGTCTTTAGAATTCTGATTATCCACGCTTCCCTTTTTGCCTTATTCATGAATAAACGTAGTATGCAAGTTCATTCATACTCATATACTTAATCTAATCTTTCCTCTTTAAAATAGTATAGTATAGATAAAATTGATAAGCCATTAAAGTGAATAAATCTTACTAATATAATTATTAAGATAAATGCGAATTTTCAGATGGGTGGATCGAATGTTTGTTTGAAGGTATGTCCATAACGGCTTAACGGATCTCGCTGAAATTTGGCATAAATGTAGAACATAGTCTGGAAGGACAAATAGGTTACTAATTACATTTTTTTAATTCCGCTTAGACGGAGTCGCGGGCGACAGCTAGTTAACAGTTCAACATAAAAAGTACGAAAATACGGCCAAGTTATAACATAAATATTCTACAAATATAAACTCTACGGGCACCAGCTGCAGATATGGTTACTTGTCCACTATATAACTTATCTTGTTATACTTTGATTGGATTACGCAATAAGCTAATGTGTGGTCTGATGGAAGATGTTGTGTGCCAAAGGCCAAGTCTGTCGGCCGCGCCGCATCACTCTTGCGACGGCGACGTTTCATCAATCACTGGCCTCTTGTACTTCTTACATTATGTATGTGGGTACATTGCTACACTTTTATTTACCTGTCGACGTATCTACTACGATTAATTAATTGAAGCTTGCCGTTTTATTTTTAAATTGATTATAAAAGAATGGTGAATGGTTGTTCGTCTGTATGTATTGTTACCTCATATCGAACAATACAACAATGAAATATTTGTAATTCAGTCATTTAAATGGAATGTGTTAGTAAATTGGAATTTGTCGACGATTTTCACATTATATTAATAATATTTGCTTAACAGCCTATTAAAAAAGAACAAATATAAAACCTCAAAACGCCTTTTATACGAGTAAATGGATATTTGAATATTTTTTCTTTGATTCAATTTTCTTTGAAGATCAATTTCAATGTTAAAGACATTTTAGACGTGATCAAAAAGAAAGCAATTAAAATGCGAAATTTTAAGGTGTATTTTACGAGGGGAAGTGATTTTCGTCAGTAGAAAAACAACCCTCCTTCCCCCAGGTGCACCCCTTGTTCTGCAAGCTTGATATTAAGCGGAGTGAAACGAAGGAAATGCTATCATAATATGGATACGCTCAAAAGAGTCTACAAGAAATTTTACTTTTCAGTTAAACTTTTTAATTTCATTATTTGTGCATGTGACTGTAGATTAAAAGACTGATTTCGAAGTTTGGTATGCTAATTAGTTCGTATTTATGTTCGTAATTAATTTCATAGTATTATCGAAGTATTACTCTTCTGTTTCTCACGCAATTGGTTAAAGCTTTTTTTCATTTTTTTACTCTTTTTATTAATCTTATCCATTCTATTCTATCGTCATGTTTCCACGTAATGCGGCTAGAATGACAGTTTGATTCACTTAGCCAGTGTTACACAGTATAAACGCGCCATCAAACATCGGGCGGGGGTTGCTTCGTAAACGGGTTCGAATTTCTTTTTAACTCTACTCGAACGTGTCTAGGAGAATATATGTAGAATATCTTAGCGTAGCTATGATACATTTCGTGATTTATAATATAGTATAAAAAAAATTACATTTAAATCATTGAAAAATAATAAAATTATGTAGTAAAACTTATTTTTTCTGTTGATAAATATTATTCTACATGTATCGTGTTCTTTTCGACATGAAACCTTTTTGTGAAGACAATGCGGGATGATAAATAAATTTGGTTTTTTTCAGTGTTGCTTATAATTCAAGTAATCAATATTATCAAACATGTACTTAAATGAACATACATTTAATAAACATATAATATAGAGTACAGGAAATCATACACTAGTGTGCGTATCGTTAACTAGCGCTCTCTATAAGTTCAGCCACAATATTGGCACTGGGCGGCCGAGCGAGCGAGCGGTCGGGGTGCGTCGTCCGGCGTCGCGCGGTTTCGCAATTTCGCCCCAACAGTCCGCGCTGTCCGCAGGCGACGTGTTATGTGCGCCTTATTACGAATAGAGTTTTACTATGCTATGAAATAATACTCGTATCTATTAGAATAAATGATAAGCGTAATTACGTATCGAATTACTTAACAAACTGTACTCATTTTAAACCATATTCCATGAGTCCATTCTTCAAGATTCCTCTATCGTATTAGTCTTATTTAAGTTAATTTCTTAACTTTGTCATTATTAATAACTGGGTTTATTTGTTTTAACATAGAATTTTGTTCTAGTCTTTTACGGCGAGAATTTTTAAGTTGTAATCATTGAGATGCTTGTACTTGGCATGACACAAGGAATAAAAAAAAATAATCGACTTCAATATTTAGCTGATCATTACACGTAATGGACACACCAGTCGGCGCGGCCTGTCCGCAGGCGTGGATCGCTGAAATCCGTCAGCCGTGAAATCCTTTGGCTTAAAGCGCTTAAGCATCGCCTCATCGCGCGGCGGTCGCATCGCTTTTATCTGTTGCGCTTTTTTTTACCAATGCGTACCGAAATTTAATTTCTATTCAACCCTTTCTGGGGCAGCTCGCGCACAAATTAAATTAGAATTCGATTATTAACGTGACAATTGTTTTGAGCTCGTTTGAACCTTTTTAACGGGAAATTTTTGGGTCGAATTTAATTAGATTAACGTTGGGAAATATTTGGAGTGTGAGAATTACTTCCTTTACGGCTTTCATTAGTGATTTAGCTTAAGAATAATTAAAGTGATATTGTTTTTTCTACCTTAAATTTTACCGGAGCAAGGATTTTCAACATCACTAGCTTACTAAAGCCCCCACTGAAGGGCTCAGAGCCTACCCTAAGTTAGTGGTGACAAGGCCATATTCATTCCTTCACCATAACACACATTGATACATGGCGGGATCGGAACCCAGGCAGGACCTGTCGATTGCAAGTGAAGTGCTTAACCCATGAGCCATCGACACTCTGTGATTTTTTCAACGCAACTGCGAAAGATATATATACTGCTAAAATGTATTATCTTTCTTGTTAGTAAAGGCTTGAAATTTTAGATTCGCTTCCTGAAACACTTCGCCGTCTCACTTTAAATTTCTTAGACAAATTCACTAAGTGCCTGTAACGCATCAACTATAAGTTGTTGCGGAGTCTTGAATTTCTTAACTCTCAGTAATTACTTAATGTGGAAGAAGTTTGTGAGCAGCTCCTACTCGAGGCGGCGCGCTGGGATCTCGCATTTGAGATCCTTTGAGCACGCCAATTAATATGGTAAATAACATACGAACATAAAGCGAATGTATGTTTCGAGTACTGAATTTATAAATATTTATAATATTAAGTTTAAGTCGTACCTTGAAATAATAAGTTTCATGCATACTCAGTTAGCTACTAATCGATTGTCTTATTTGATCCAAAACTGTCATTAATTTTGGTCCACTATTGTGATCACATGATGCTGATTTGATGATGGAACTTTAAGGTGGCTATAGGAACTTAGCAGTACAACGACAAAACCTTATCGAGTTTGATTTTTTATAAGAGAAAGAGGCAAACGAGCGGCGGGAACACCGAGGTAATCAACGACACTCATGGACATCCAGATGAACTGCAGATGCTTTGCCGGCTTTTAAGGAAATGGTATGATCGATGTTTTAAATCCTAACTGTTCTCATATAACATGTGTGCTATAAAAAAGTTGTAGAATAAAAAATTATATTTAAAAAATTATAGAAAATATATTTCACGTTAAGTATATGATAATCAAGCGAATATTCCGACAATTGTCAAGGTATATGAATAGAGTTAACCCTCTTCCGGCGCGTGATGGAACGATGATTGATTTCTGTTTGCACTGAGGGTGGCTTGCAATTTAATATCTCATTGTTAATCGCGAAGCAGCCGAATGTTGATTTAGACGCCCGAGTTTGAGTTACGGCTCCGATGTTAATTATTGTAACACAACAGATCTCGATCCATTTGAACTGTGTATTCCAATTGTATGATAACAATTAAACTTTGACGCCGATGGATGTTAAATATTAATTTAAATAACCCTTTGTCTAAGTGACCGATAGAATATTGAAACTAGCATGATTATTTTGTACACTATTGCTATACGTTAACGGTGTATTGCGTACTCGAAAATATACGTAACTAATTGTGACTCCGACATCGCAGATTAAAGAAAAAACTTAATTAGTAGCCTATGTGTTCTTTCAGACAAAGTCCTATATCTATGCCAAATTTCAGCCAGATCTAGCCGCCGTTCTGGAGATATCTTCAAACAAACACCCTTCCTTCCATACATCCAAACATTCGCATTTACTATGTTAGTAAGTATAGTAAGATTATTTGTATTATATATTTCCGTAACAAGTTGAGTCGTACAGATATTTAGAAATTAAAAAAAAGATGTTTAGGTACGTACAGAAACTACTACGATATATTTGTTATCGACAGTACCTTGTTTTAATTAAGTTTGTTTGAAAAATGATTTAATTACGAATTGAGCAGCAAAGCGAAATTAATTGCAGTGCATATTAATGAGGAATTGTCGATGAAAATCCTCACGGAATATATATCACGTAATGAAAGCTTTTATTCCCACTCAATTTTTTTCATCGGAATTTAATTTTTCAGTTTAATTGCATTTTTAATATATAGGCAATCAAGTCGTACTTATGTATTTATTAAAAAAAACTGATGTAATTAGTTATCGGCGCAGTTATATATTTTTCATGTTATTTCCATCTACTACCTAATAGAAATAAACTTTCGTATAATTATTTAATTTTGAAATAATAATATCCAATTAGTGAAATTAAATTAGCAGATTTTAAAAGTTAAGTTAGACAGCAAATAATGACATTAATTAACAATGATATATATTGCAAATATTTTAGTTTTTAAAATTTAGGCAATCTGTGGCAGCAGTTTCTTTCCAGTTATATAGAATACCATTAACAGGATGTTCCAAAAGTCATTAATCTATGTTTCAATTAGCAGCTACGGTGGCTTTGATGCTCATCTGTAGGTCGCAAACTTTTCCATTTCTCTGACGGCTGTGACGCAAGGAAACTAATATTAAACGAGTCGATTTGCGGGTTATACGGTCGCAAACATTATACGGCATTTTGTATTAGGTACAAAGTAGATTTGATTTGATTCAACATTCTAATTCATCGGTTTTAAAAAAATGAAGAATGAGTAGCGTATACATATTACACTGGTCTGCAAAAAATTTTTTCCTTTAAGTATGATTTTGTGCTCTAAAATATAAAAATAGCATGGAAACAAAAACATCATGTAGGTTTTAAAAATTATGTAAGTTTGGTTGTTTGCAAAAGAAATATTCAATTTAATTTTTTGTCACAACATATCAAAGTATACATTTCCCAGGACTTGTTTATTTAGTAATAGGATACGTTTGCAATGTTTGTAGATATACTCAGCTGTGTGTGACGCGCGAAGAAATAATCACATTAGTGTAATTGCGATGCAAGGCGGAAAGTTTGTCCATTAGACCATTATTGATGGGTTTTAAATTGCATCCAGTCCATCGGGACTTAGCCCTACGCCAGGTTTATATTAACTGGGGTGACACGAATCATATTTTCTTAACCTATCGATTTGTAGTTCAACGTAATATATTACTAATATCATAAATGCGAAAGTTTAGATGGATGGATGTTTGTCAGAGGAATTTGTAGTATAGAGAAAACAGAGGCTACTTATTTCTTTTTTTTAAACTCGCGCGGATTCGCGGGCAACAACCAGTCAATACCAACAGTTTTATTCGTAACGTATTTAAAATGTATTTATATGAAATATTTTTTTGCAGTCATAAAAAGATAAACACTTCAGAAGATTGAAGCATTGCAGTAACTTACTAAATTGAAGATAAAATTTTTAGAAAGCAACCCTAAGCCTTTTTATTGAGATAAATCCGAGTCTATCTTTTGGATATTCGGACTCGACCTGCGGCCATATCATTTATATTTGAACTGGTGCCAAGCTCCGCAATCACAGTCGTAAATAGGCCAAGAGGCTGCAGTATCGCTGGGCACGGTTACCATAAACAAAGCCTCTATGCGGTAATAACAATCATTTTCACTGCCGTACAGAAATTAGAAAACACCTGAGCCTGACAACTTTGGGACTATGAGTAATATGCGTCGGGTAATAAGTTCTTATAACCAGAAAAATAAACCTAGCGTCACCTATTGTCGACCTTGATAAATAATGAAACTTATGAGAAAAAAAAATTAATTGACTACTATTTTTTCTGGAAATTAAAAACATCCTGTATAAATAATTTTCTGTAAAGTTTTCGTAGTAAATTTTTAATGTAACACACTATTCCTTTTTCATTCAAACATCAATAAAATGCAAGAATGAAAGTACGCTGTGGAAAGAGAAAATTCCAAGAGGGTCTTAGCGCGCCAAAGCCTTTTTTTTCTCATATTTGTCGGCAAACCTGTCTCGCCGATCAAACAACATATCCGATGGAATATTTGCTCGTGTCGTTCGACATTCTTGTTGAAGATTGGACCAAGGTATAAGCTTTTAATTTATATTTTTTTAAATTTAAATTTCTTATCAATTTTGAGGGAGTAACAGAAATTAAAAAAAAAAAAACAAATAGAATAGATATCTGATAGCTATTAAAACCAATTTCCAATGTGGTTTTCTTATATTTAACAATACCAGCGAGGCGAGTTTATTTAAATAGCACAGTTTTTAAGTCACCTTGTCTTTAATCCTTTTTTTTTTCACAAAAAAAAATTGTAAAATTAGTTTACAGATTTTCAATGTTAAAAAATTATACTATTTATTTATTTATTTATTTATAACCTCTTATTGCTATTATAAAGTATGTAAAGACAAGAGTAAAACTGTATTATTGTTGTCGCTGTAAGTACATCTCTTGGAGCAACGCCTCAAGGATCGAGTGTAGTGTACAGAATGTTTTCACTTTTCTACGCCGTTGAACCGAATACCATGAATACATACGGAAAACTTAAAAAGTGGAAATCATTTCAGAGACGACGATTTCAAATTTTAACATTGCACACAGCAAGCGAGCTTTCAAGACCAGCGAATATCCCGTGAGAGTAACTCTGTCGAACGAGCAATAGTTGCACTTCTTTATTATTGCTTATTCTTATTATTATTGTAAAAATAATACAGGAGTGAGTTGAACGAAAGCATGAAATTGTTTTTTAAAAATTTAACTCACATTTGCGAATTCGTTTATAATAAATTGTAAGATGAAGTTTGAATAATTTTTTTAAGTAAAAGATATATCTTATTACAATAAATAACATATCTAGTTCTTAAACATTTTTGTATTCTAATTTTTTTATTTTAAATTTACTAGCATTGTGACAGCAACAAACTTAAGTAGGTTAAATAGACAGAACATATAAAAGTAGTAAACATATAAAGTATAAGTATAAATAAGCAAAGGCAAAAAGGAAAAGTCTTAATATTAACTTTAAATTAAAACAATGTTGACGTCACGAAGCTGTAATAAAACTTATAAAAAGTTCGACGTAGCGACGCCGCGGAGAGTATCTTTCCTTACGGACCAATTCTCACACTTTCCAATTAAAGAAGGGAAGAGGAAAATCTCTACGCTTTGCACATAACAAAGGGTAGTTTCTCTCTATTCCAGCCACTTAGTCCCCGCTCACTTTGTACCGCATTTTAAAACGGCATATTGGTGACTTATGTCACACAGAAATGTAACAAAACCAATAACAAACAATCGCGGCTATATTTGTTTTTTTTTCACTGATTTTTTTTATATTGTTGTTATAATTACTACACAGATAGAAAACCCACCTGAATGAAGATATTAACTCATTTTTAAAGAGGCGGCACTTTAATTTTCATTATCTAATTAAATTCAAACATATATTTACTTTGAAATATTATTATAATTGTTGTACCATTTTAAAACCTGTCTTGACCTTACTATGCTTTTCCTTATCATCAACTTAGAATATACGTTTTTAACTAAAAACTCATTGTATTATAATTATTATAATTATTTCGGTGTGAGAGGCGGACAAAGCGTAGAATGTTCAGCGGTGCGTCTCGACTCTAACAATTATTTTAGTTTAGACCTGGTGGAGTGGAAAACTTCATGGATTGGCAAAGTTTCAGTATCGTTTGATGATGACGGGGTGCGGAATAACGATATTATTTCGTTTGTGTAAATAAAAGGCATTCGTGATACAACATTAAAATTTAACGACAAACAATAACTAAAGTAGTTATAATTATTGTAATCATCATATAAAATATTTCGTATTATGTACTGTTGTTAGGAAGGAAATCCGACACTGTGTTGGAGTATCAGCGCAACACTTACTAATCATTCTGATACTTGACTTGGTAACGAAAGCGCGTCATTCGCGCCAAAGGATTCTTACTAATAATGTCTAAAAACTATAAGAAAATATTAATTTATGGTAGGATTTTCATAATTAAATACTCCATAGTATGATATTTGTTACATTATACTTAAGTAAAACGTTTTTAACTTTAATTTTGCTGCGAATTTAATCTACTGGACACTTGGGAAAATGACTGTCAAAAATATGATAAATTCATAGTAACATTTATGTGAATTATTTGTAAAATGTTATTAAATAAGCAAGTATTAAGTTGAAGTACTGTACGGCTTATGTTAGCACATCATGCTACGGTCTTTATTTGCATGACTGAACACCGTTTAATTCAGCTTCGTGTGGTCCAATTATAATTTTTTACAATTCCAATAAGCTTATGTAATATTTTGTTGTACGCAACATGTTCACTGCCACCGACTCTTTGGACGTATTAACACTCAGAAGAAAAAAACTTTGCGACATGGAACGTGTTAAAAAATATTATTATATTACTACTTATCCGACGTTCTTACGGCGAAGGAAAACATCGTGATGCAACCTGCACAGATCTGAGAATAAATTCAAAGATATGGGTGAAGTCAACCAACCCGCACTTGGCCAGCGTGGTTGACTATGGCCTGGTCACCCCTAACTTAGGGTTGGCTCCGAGCTCCTCGGTGGGGACGTGTAGTGAGCTGATGATGATATTAGTAAAAAGTAGAACACAGACATATACCAATATGTTAGACTGACTACTTACAATAGAACAAAACTTTTCACATATCTTGTTCTTGCTACGAATTGTCTACGGCGCGGTCTACGCGTTACTACGCTTAGGTTTTATAAAATGTACCATACAACCGCTTCAATATTAAGTACCGCTTTCTAGGTTTACGACTTTATAACGACGCGCTAAACAGTGAATTATGTTGAAGGAAATGTGTCGCATGATTATTTTATTCCCAGTTTGTAAAACATAACATAGAAATATTCGTATTAATGTAGAACTTTTTTGTATTTAAACGCATTTTTTTTTAAAGTATTATGTTTTTAAATAAAAAGGTTTTTGTTTTAACACAGTTGCTTTTAAATATAACTTAATAGTTTTCAGTCGCGTTGCACCTATACATATTGTTAAGAAGAAAATCCGACACTGTGCCGGTGTATCCGCGCAACACTAATCACTAATCAGTCTGACATTTAACTTGGTAACGAAACCGTACCAATCGCGCCAAAGGATTCTAACTAATAATGTCTGAAAATACATAGATTTAAAAATCAACAAATCAGTATTTAAAAATGTAAATTGTGATTTTTAGACTTGAGTTTTAAGTTTAAAACTATCTCAACTAATGTATGTAATGTTAGGTCCATTACAATAGAGAATTAAATACAAAGCAGTTAATTACAAATATTGCTGTTAATGTAAATGAGCAAATAATTATAAATGGCATTTGATATTCTGTTTGGAGCGGGACGTTACCGCAAAATGCAATCTGAATTAGGAAACCGCTAGGTGTGGCGGTGACGGCCTCTTTACCGCGACATACCCGTCTGTATTTACCAACGAAATTTACAATAAATTATTAAATAAAATCTACATAATTTTTTATTAACATTTAAGCTACTTAGTTTATCATTGAAACAAAGATTTTATTTTGATAGAAATCAAGTTAATAAGTATTGTTGCAGCGATAGTAACTTTATCAGAATAAAACATGTTTTGGTACTGATTGTCTTTTATTTGCATATTATTATTTTAAAAGTCTTTACGACAGTCGTCAAATGTTTTTGCGTTTGTAACAAAGCACAGCTAATTTAAATATCTTTTACTGCTTACTTTAATAATAATAAAAGATACAAGTATAAATATGTAAGCAAATTTTTAAATCCCATATCTCTACCATACGCTCCTCACAATATCTTGAACTAAGACCCTTCACGAACGTAGGAAAGTTTTCTAACATTGACTTAATCTGAGTCCGCAACAGTGGGAAGCTGTGATAGTTGACTCGGAACTTTGCATCGTAAAGTCCAAGTTGTCACGACCACTCGGGACCTGGTATCGGCGTTAAAGTGGACTTGTCGGATGCAGTTCCCGTGTTAAGGGAGGATATATCTTGAATTACGGACAATACGCGACTGCAAGGCAAGTGTAGAAGTTACAGTGCAGAAGTTTTTGACCTAATTTAATTGTAGTCTTCTTGCACTAAGAAGCTGGTTTATTTGTTTATAACAATTATGCACTGTATTATAATACATAATACAGTTTAATTATGTATATTTCTTTTTGTTTAGTTAGGAGTCATAAGCTACGTAGTACGCATTGAATCTATAGATAGACAAATGCAGAAGAGGTTCTATGATAGTGCCAAAAGCGTCTCTATTTAGTCCTTCTGTTTATATGCGCAATTGTTGTATTAATTCCATATCCATATTTCAATCCGTCCTACGAAAAAACCTAGGAAAGGTTTGATATTATTATAAATACGAAGTCGCGGTCAAACTATAAAATAAAGAGGAAGATCAAAGTTTATGATCAAGACGTGAAGTTTGACAAAATATAAGTCTCGGTTACAAAGTACGATCGAGTAACGCGTTTACCCGGGAACTTGAGACTCGCGCTTAGTATCCCGGTAACAAGAGATTTGGGGCTTCAACGACCAATATTTACCCGGTCCCGAAATATGAGATAATGTATTTGGATTGCGATATCCGCGATGGGAAAAAGTAAATCTTATTGAAGATTGCATGTAATTTAGAGAGATTGTGTATAAATACATAAGGGAGGTGTGAAGATAGATAAAACAATTTGTATATAACAATAATGAATAACATTCACAATTTATATTGTATGAAAGGAATAAAGGCATTTTGTAATTACTTTGTAAGGCGAGGAATGAACTATAGAGTTTAATGGTATCAAAATGTAAACTCATTTACTTGTGTTTAAAAAATATGGAAAAGAATAGAGATATGTTATTTCCTAAACGTTGTAGAAGTGTTTTTGGTTATTGATGTTGGAAATATAAACACAGCATTTCTCTCTTATATCGAATCCACTCACAAAATATAACACAATGTAATATAACACATCCATGGAGAAATTTGAGATTCGTCTACGCGTCTACATTATCATAAAACACCTTAGCAAACAACCTCTAGGGTATTGTTACAGATCGCTTAATGTTTGCTTGAACCGAGCAGATGCCTCGAGCTTGTAACTAAAGTAAATCTCCGAAGAATAAATAGAAAACAAATGAATCATAATCGATATTCTTTTGTCTTCGAATAAATGTTCCTTACAAATCAGTTATTATGGCTTGAGTCTACTGTATTTCGAAGAAACAAAAATTATAATTATCAATAGGCATCCTTAATCAAAGCATATTTACAAGTCTCGGTAGTTTAAAAACAAATAAAAGTAAGCGATAAAATATTAAATGGGTACTTTAGTTTGAAATGCACGTTAGTTAAAGTCAAGAGATAATCCAGTTTGCAGCGGCACTAATAGTTTGAGCGCTGTTTAAATTACACGGGCACACATTTGCGACAGAGATTCGTGCAAATTCCACGATATATTCCGATTATTGTCCGGCCGAACAAAAAACTGCGTTCATATTGAACAAAACAAAGCCGCGAACTTGAGCAATTTGCTTTTGCAAACGCTACACCAAGCAATATTGTGCTTGTTTCATTTTTGCGCACGCCAACTCAAAATGTATTTCGCGCGTAGAAAATATTTGGATGCGAAATTGCGTTGTTTTTGGAAATGGAAATGTGTGAATTGTTGACAAGCAAAGGTTATGTGCGTTTTCCAATAACAACGGAAAGTGGAAATTTATTATTTTCATGTTTTGCACTATACTTGGTAACTTTTTAAAATAGGTTAAGGTTAAGGTAAAATAGAATTGTCATCAAAACATCTAAATAATAATATTAAAACAGCATAAAATATTTTTTATTACAACAAAGGTTGTTGTAATGAAGTCGTATAATTGGAATGAAATTTCAAAATTGCTGGTCGTTTTAAAACAATGAGTTTGAACGTCTGCGCCGTCACAACTTCATTATTCACTAGACATTCCATTTTCAAAAATATGAGAGAAAAAAGACGAGCGAAAAGTTCTCTACACAGGATAATGCACGCCTGCGTGAGTTTCTAGAAATTTCCACGAGAGCGCACTTTTGAATGCTCGTAGGTGCATTCCAGACGATGTCTGGGAATACATAATGCAAATACAGATAATTATTATGCAGACAGTAGTAATATGTGTTATTTCAAAGACATGACTGCACCCCAGAAGAGATAATGAAAATTATTAACACTCCAATGGGCGTATCAAGGGCGTAGGGATCAATAAAGTTGTAATCTTTATCAAAGGTTATCAGCTTATATTGTTTGTTCTTATTCAGTAAAAAAGATTTAATCAACTTTTTCACCTTTTCATAGCTTTGGAGTCGCAATATAAGAGAAAACTAAATTTAAACCTTCAACAGTTCATAAAAGAGAATGTAATTATATTAGCGGGTCGTGGACTGGTCTAATGCAAAACGGAAACGCCGCTCCCTTGAGAGAAACTCAATTAATTCCTCTCACAACACAGGTCACCCTCGATGAAAGCCTTTTAATTTTTTAAGACTTTCTGTTCTAAGACCTTTATACTGTAGCAAGGTAATATTAATACTAACATAATTCACAACTAAATTACGCCGCCGACATGATTACATTTTATTTGAAATTAATCCAAGCCTTGAATTAAACTAGAGTGAGACGATTACTCACTGCTAATTTAAATATTTCTTACTTACATTATCGTTTAATAGTAATTAAATCTTTGTAATACTATAAATGCTAATATTTCGATGGATGTTTGTTAGAAGATATCTCAAGAACGGCTCCAAGTATCTCTCTGAAATTTGGCATATTGTACATTAAAACTCTACTAGATTTTATTAATGTAGCATTTCTTTATAAACTAAAAGTGATGTAATTATTATATTATAATTCTGATTTTATATTATATATAAAACTTTAGCAATTGATGTTAATAAATGTTTGGTAAGATAAGACATAGTTTCAGAGATTTATTAATAAATTTGTCGTAAAAAAGTTAGTAGGGTTGGGGCGGAGTGCGCATGTCGGCGAGTAACTTGTTGGTCCGCGGCGTGTATCCGAACGGCAGTGCGGCGCGGAGACGCGGACCAGCCGCCTCATCGCGTGTCCCGCCATTTTCTAATCGCTACAGAATATCGAAAACGCGTTCCGATTTACTCACGTTAAAATATAAACGGTTAAGATTTTCTTTGATTTATTTTTTTAATAAAATATTATTTCATTTTGTGGTTACGTTGTCATGATTTAATTAGTATTATTTATTGAATAATTAATTTAAAGATTTATTTTAAGATAGGTAATATTTGATTGCCTAAAGATTAAACTTTGTTTTTTCTTTTTTTTAGTAAAAACAATATTTTAGGTATAAATTTTGTTAACAAACAATGGATACGACATGACAGTTTATATAAAATGTGAAAATGTACTGTAAAGTGAAATTGAAATGATTGGAGGTGAATTTTTGTTAGCGTGATGGCGACGAGAAGGTTTCTTATCGCTTGGACGATCTGGCTTGCGTTGCCATTGACAACTGGCCATCTTAATGTGCTCATCAGTCAGGCGGAGGTAAAAAAATTATTAGGTAAGTAAAAAGTAGCAGTATACTTAAAAATACTTAAGATGTATTGTATTAAATTCCTGTGTTATTATAATACACAATGTTTCTCAAAGATTAACATCATATTTCTTACTAATATTATAAATGCGAATGTTTAGATGGATGGGTGGATTGATGGATGGATGTTTGATTGAAGGTATCTCCGGAACGGTTGAACGGATCTCTCTGATATGTAGCATAGATGTAGAACAAAGTCTGAAAGAACCCATAGCCGACACGGCCTACAATTTGTTGTTTATAACTCAAAACTACGTAATTCCTAATTACTTGATTATTTGAATGATGTGATTTGAAAATCGAAGGTATTCTTTTTCCTTTAAGATCTAAGCAAATTAAGTAAAATTAAAAAAAAATACAATAAATTATCTTATCTTAGGCTAATATGGTTATAAATATGAATTACTATCGGATTTTGGAACATTTATCATTGAAACTAGCAACGGTAAACAAGAACTCGTACGTAAATATGTAAAATCTTTAAGTCTATAAACGAAGAAGAAAAACAATTGAAATCCGAAATTAGCGCTATTTTAAGAATAAACAAAAACTTTCTAAAATTAAAAAACAATACGAGAATACTTAAGTTACAAGCGCTTTGAAATTTCGACTTAATATCTTACTGTTTTAACATGCACAGCTAATGGTTTGTAATAATAGGTGTATTTTGACACTTAATTGTCTTTCAAATCGTGTTTGGCCTACTTCGATAAAAATAATCGATTTCGAGCGATACATCAATCGCTGAATGTGATAAAAAAAACTGTCGAATACAGCCATGAATGTATCTCTTCTTTGTTATATATAAAAGAAATTGATATTAATGCTCTTATAGGTCTAATTTAACACTAGCTTGAAATGTGTCGTTTTTTCCGAAATTATCTTTGATTTTATTTTAAATTGGTATGTAGTTTTGCACTCGTTTTACAAACATTCTTCTAGCTCTTATGGAGGCCATAGAGTATCACTCAAGAGCGTAGGTGGCTCAGGGGTTAAGCACTTGACTTGCAATCTGCAGGTCCAGGGTTCGAATCCCGCCATGTACCAATGTGTTTTTCGATTTCCGATTTACATATTTACATTTATCCGACGTTCTTACGGTGAAGGAAAACATCGTGATGCAACCTGCACATATCTGAGAAGAAATTCAAAGATATGTGTGAAGTCAACCAACCCGCACTTGGCCAGCGTTGTTGACTATGGCCTAATCACCCTTAAATTAGGGTAGGCTCCGACCCCCTCGGTGGGGATATATAGTTAGCTGATGATAGGAGTATCACTCCACCAGATTTATAAAAGAAAAACATGTCGTAATAAATTTACTTCCACGGGATTGAAAATTTCATTAAGTATATGAATTTAACATATTTTTAATGTTTTTAGGATAAAGTGCTTCCGAGTAATACATACAGAATATTGATATTTGCATATGGAATATATTACAGGAATTTATAACGATATTCCGTTTACCGGCGCTCGATCGACTCGTCTACTGGTGAATTTCCTTTTCGTAAAATGTTTACGAAAGTATTCTGTGCTATTTTTTAATGTTTATATTAATTAGTATAGCTTGTAAGATTTTATAGCATCAACGAGAGGAATATGGCATTTACATGTAAAATTTGCGATTGTGTTAGTTAGGGTGCTATTTATTAAATACTTACTTCTTACTAATAGTATAAATGCGAATGTTTAGATGGATGGATAAATGTTTGAAGGTATTTACAGAACGGCTAACCGAATAGCAATGAAATTTGGCATAGATGTAGAACATAGTCTGAAAGAAAACATAGGATAGGAGGTAGTCGCAGGCGACAGCTAATATTCTATAAATTAGATACGATAGAAATTGTTATAATATTTAGGGTCATTACTTGTTCATAAGGAAAGAGAATGAACTTTAAGAGAACAGTGAACCTATAACTTAGCAAAGATAAAAAAACTTTTTTAATCTAATTGATAAGTGACTAGTCAATGACAAAACTAGCGTGGCTCACGCAGTTATTCCTTTGACTATTGAATGTATGAAATAACGAAAAAAAAACTTAATTTCGTTTACCAATTACTGGAAAGAACTTTAGTAGTTTGAGTCTCACTTTTTATAATTACATTTTATTCAGTAATTTACCTAACTCGGTGGCTGGGCTTTGGGTTCCACGATATCCAAGGTCAAAATACTTGTATGTAAACATATTGTAGTCGTTGCTTTCACTCTCAAGAAAAAAATGGAGATAGATATGTTTTTGTACATGTGTTTCGGCAGTGTAAACCAATGGTAAGCTACATAGCAGTCTAACTAGCGCTTCGACCCGCTTGATTTATGACTTTGTCCCCTTAAGTTTTTTACTTACAAATAGTTCAACCCGCAGTTTTTGTTCGGGTATAAATCTAACCGTACGACCTTTCGTACTTTTTGCAGGCTTTTTTTCCTATTGTGTGATAGATAAAAATGTGTTCTGCTGTAGTTTTTTAATTTATAAGTACAGTAAAGATTTTCAGCTAATTTACGTAACTATAAAAGTCACTTACCAAAAGGTTCAAAAAGTATTAACTTAAGTTATATTGATTTTTTATAAAAATAAATTATTGTTTTTAAATTTGTTCCATGAAGAGATTGGAAGAATAATAACGAATTTACGCTCCTGCGAAGATTTGCTTTATTTACAAAACTCTTATCTTTGACACTATCAAAACATGTCGAATACAAAGACCTTGCGCCTCCGCAGAATTGAAGTCATCCCCCACGTTCAAGATCAAAAAAAATGTAATTATCTACCCCTGATCTACCCTCAACCATTTATATTTGTTCTACAAATTCAACGTATTTCGTATACGCAATTGGACTTGTTTCCATTGCACAATAACAAAATGACGGATAAATATTGATGACGGACGTAAGACAAAATATCTTTAAAAAAATACTAATAAAAGTACAACTGTTAACAATAGCGACTAAACATATGAAACTAAGCGACAAAGTTTCTTATCTATTTAAGGTTGCACTGAGCTAAGCTCACCTACTAAAAACGATTTATGACTCAACCAAAGAGCGTAGTTACTACTAAAGCGTACTTAAGGAAACCTAAACTAAGAAAGTTATTTATGGCTAAGTAGTTTAACGATAAAGGTCACCGCACGCTTAACGGATTATCCTTAAAACTTTTTTATGCTTATACGTATATTATTTTACACACGTTTGTTAAAAATCATTTATTTAGTAGTGATTTAATTTGATAAGATAAAATTCGATAAATCTTTTTCATTCTTTTTAATTATTATTTAAATATCTATAATTTATCAAACATTTACTTTTTCTTCTAAGCGTCATCTGCCATCAGACTTGTAATTAAAAAAAAATTAAGTCGTCACGTTTACCGTGTCGTATAACAATGGAAATAAATAAAAGCGCACATCAAGTAGTTTATTACTTTAGGGATCACACGACATACAAATGTACGAATTGGAATCTTATTCCAGATAAAGAAACTTACTATCGCGAATTGCATACAGATGAATAGTATTACTTGTAAATTAACTTATCGCGGGAAAATAATTTAATGAAATTAAATATTATGCATATTTTGTCGCTATTACAATCAGAAATTGCTATATTTATTGCTATTATTATAAGTAAGGTACAGTTTTTGTTTTTTAGTTGTAAATGGTACTAACGTTTTTGACCCAAATCCTTCAAGAATCTTTCTCCCAAAAATGGATAAACGCATTAAATCTTACTAAAATTATAAATGCGAATGTTTAGATGGATGGATGTTTGTTTAAAGGTATCTCGAGAATGGCTGTATGGATCTCGCTGAAATTTGGCATAGATGTAGAACATAGTCTAGAAGAACACATAGGTTACCTGTTGTTGTTTTTAATATTTCGCGCGAATGGAATCGCGGGCGACCGTTAGCGTTTCATAAAAATTTATTTTCTATTTTCGTCAATCAAGTTCTAGGAGTTTTGTCACGACTTTCTATCTAGGTTTAGGTTCAATTAAAACACTCTATACAAAATATAAATCATTTCTACGACAAATAACAATAGTGTGTCAGAAGTAATAGGAGTGATAGAAGCGACATCTGTCCGTAAGGGGAATTAATGACTGTTCAAACATCAATTTGAACAGTGTCTTATCGCCTCGCGCCATTGCGTGGGGCGGCAACTGCCAATGGCAACTTAATTCCTTCATACGGCACGAGATAATTGTCAGCTTTTATATTTACTGTTTGCTGTAATTCGAAACTAAAGTGACTCCGATAAAAGTAAACAGTGTTAATTTTTTAGGGTAAGCACATGACTTTTGGGGATGACCAAAAGTTTAAGCAACAATATTCCTTGCATCATTTATTTCCTCATCATCATATTCATCAATACACTCTAAAGTCACAAAAGAAATTAATTTACGAATGATAAAAACAAATATGCATTAACCCGATTTGCAAAATAAGTAAATTATTAAGATTAAGGAAGCTAATCAACTGCACAATTAGTCTTGAGTCAATTCAAATACCATTACTACATGGATTACGCCGTCAATGACCATCTTTATATATATAATTCTTCTGTGAGTGTGTATGTCACTGAAATTCTCTCAAACGACTGGACCGATTTTGATGAAATTTTTTGTGTGTGTTGAAGGGGATCTGGGAATGGTTTAGATTCACAATTTTGTCCGCTGGACAATCTTTTTTTAATTAATTTTTAATTTACTAGTAGTTGTTGATTTTGGAATGTTTTACATTGGATCCAACAGACGGCGCTACCATCGCAGTGTCAAATTGTCAGACAACGTCTGTCGGGTCCGCTAGTATAATTATAAAATAGGCACCCTAACATGACTTATTTTAAATTGTTTTGCGGTGAAATATTTATTAGCTTTTAATAGCTTCCTATTATTAAATAATCATGAAAAGCTTTCGTGATAATATTTCCGAAATAATTCAATATTATAATAATAAATGTAATTTACGATTCAATTAACAACTTACTTGATTAACACTTCTAAATTATTTCTTGTGCAGTTATAATGACATTAGTTTGTCAGTCTGTTCTAATATTAGATATAGTCTTGCCACTAACCGTGAGCATCAGAGGCCTAAATACCCGTTTAAGATATATTGTTATCTCTGTTTTGACAAAGATAATGAAAGAGATACTATATGTTAGACATGTTGGTCTCGGAAACCAACCGTAAA
Organism: Papilio xuthus; assembly: GCF_000836235.2. Taxonomy (NCBI): domain Eukaryota; kingdom Metazoa; phylum Arthropoda; class Insecta; order Lepidoptera; family Papilionidae; genus Papilio; species Papilio xuthus. Next base: position 8,599,160 of record NW_013532703.1, on the reverse strand, counting down.
TGCCGTAAATCATCGATCGTAAATAATCATCCTTCAAGAGTTAAATGTTAAATGATTTAATATTGTGTTGTCATAAATACCAACAGTGTAACGAGTTAATGTTCACCATTTGGTTGGTATTGCGTTGCTTTTTAATTGGACAGATTGTGTTCCGTTATTTTTCAAACGTTGGCCCGCCGTCGTTCATCACGACCTATGATTTAGTAGGTGCGTAGTGGATACAAATTGCCATCGGTGCTGGAGTTAGTTAACGTCTCGTGTGTTAATAACGTGTCTCGTGTTCTTATTGATGTTATTTGCTGCTTTCAAATATACAGTAAGAATTGATTATTTAACATTTAAATGTTAGCTTGTTTAAGTTTGCCTTAAAATACAAAATATATCGTACTTTATGTATTTTCGATAGATTGCGGTTTTACGGTTTTCGGTAACGAAATTAGATATTTGATAATAATTAGAAGTATAAGCAAAATCTGCATTTTTTTTCAATTGACATAAGACAAAAAGCTTTACACTTTGAGATTAAGGAAATACAATTTTCATGATAAAATACACTTTAGTATGGATCAAGAATAGGTGTTTTATGGTTTGGTAATTAATATTTTTTTAGAAAGTGTAAAATGTCTGTCCCTATTGCATAACTCAAAAGAGGCCAACAAATACTGCACAAATTGAAAATAGTTACGTTCAAATCCAATGGGGGATATGTTTAGTATGTTTTGTAATAAAATTTGTACTGTATTCGTTATCATTTTTGGCTAGTGTTTGCATTCCTCGTATCGCGAGGGAGTCGTTTGATTGGATATCGAATTATCGCAGCGTGAGTAAATCATACCTCGAATACGCAACCTGAAAAACAGATGACTTTTGTTATAAAAAGCGGAACTATGGAATAATTTTGTCCGTTCCTTTGTGACTTTAAGTTTTTTAAACTGCTAGACCATTATCGATAGGTGTATTTCCTTAGAGTGACACAGATTTACGGAGTACGATTAACAGTGGATTTCCGAGACCTAAATCTCTATATAAAACATATCGTAATCTCTGTCATAATCTTTGTGGTTTAAGAAACTCAGGGTAATTGTTTTTTTTTATTATTTCATACTCAGTAGTATAAACAAAGATTAATAATATAAAACAATTTAAATAAAATAAAAATGAAGGCACAAAATTAAAAAAAAATAACTCGTTTCAAATTTCTATCGTAATAAAATAATTTGTACTCTACAGTCAGGCTATTACGTATATTCTTTACTTATTCATTAAAACAAAGGATATTGCATACTTTAAATATTAATAGTATAATTGGTGAAGCCTAGTGTAATCGTGGGAAACATTAGGTGTTCAATAGAAAAGGTTCAAGCTTTCTAACGCTAGGTTATTATTAAGTGTCGGCGATACTGCAAATTAAATATCATGTTTGTTTCTAGTTTCTACATTTCTGTAATTACTACATGAAGAAACTTGGAACGTTTTGCTTTCATCGTATAAAATGATATCAAATATAATGTTACACCTTCAAGAACTTTAAAGCATTAAAATGTACTCTGTATAATCTATAATGACCATGCAATATTTTTTTTAAAAAACTTGTTTGATTAAAATATTCACGAAACATTTCAAATATTGACATGAAAATATAATATGTTTTCTTTTTATAAATGTAAAACATAAAAATTTATTTATAATATTATAATCAAGTCCTGAATCTTACTAATATTATAAATGTGAAAATTGATGGATGGATTGATAGATAGATGGATGGTAGGTATCTCCAGAGAAGCTGCATAGATCTCGCTGAACTTTATCGTAGATGTAGAATATTATCTGTAAGAACACTTAGGATATTAATTAATCTTTTTAATTCAGAGTCGCGGGTGATAGCTATTTTAGACAAAAAAAACAACACGTTTAAATAAATCAAATAAGTATCTCTTACGAGTTTATAAACAAACAATATGTACGTCAAGCGTGAGCACTTCAGGACAACTAAAAGGTGCACTACTCACGCTGTTGTGGCGCACGGCCCACACGGAACGTAAACATTTCGCGGTTCGTTTACCGTGTTATTCTTGCGAGGCCGAGATTGTTTGCCTAATGCCCGCCACTAATGTTTTCGAGTGGGGATGAAATTGTAGACAATCGCTCATCTTTGTTTTCCTACGCTTTTACGTGTATATGTAAGGAAATTGGTAATTTTAAGGAGGAATCTTTATATCATAATATATGAAAATATAAGTATCTTACGATAAATAATGATGGTTTATAGATAAAATAGTTAGATGTAATAATCATATCACACATACGATTTATCGTCATAGTTATAAAGCCAACGACAAAAAAATTGTGATAAAAATTAATAATTTCTTGAAAGCTTATCTTGAATTATGCCAATCAATCTTTCAATGTCATGTCCCTATTGACTCTGGTTTGTTCGAAGTAATAAATTTATTCAGCTCTAGGGAATTGAATAAGCTTATGTCAGGGTTAAATAAAATAGATATGAAGTAATTGATACTGGAGCTTCATTTTAAACATGTGATCCATAAATGCAAATTCGTGAAAATAATTGAACAAAGTTTTTTAATAAAAACGTTATCTTACGCAAATTTTAAAGTATGTTAATTGAAAAAAAAATTGCACGTACAACGGTATTAAGCTAGAGTTAAGTTGTTTTAAATATTATACTTATCACTTGAGGTATTCAAAAGTATAACCTTTGGCTGAGTGAGCGAGGTATGTGTTGCCCAAGTGCCCTTGGACAGAACCTCTTTAAGGGAAAGTTAGCTCAAGAGCTTCCGCAAACACACCGTTCTTATTTCGGGAACGTTCTTATTGGCTTATAGCAGCGTTAACTTGTATGTTCTGTTTAACTTGCAACAATTTCGATGCTACAAAAAGGAAAATCAATTATATGTTTGTTTTGAAATTCATAATAGAATCCAATCACGTGTAAGCTTTGTGAATACTCATTCATACCCGGCAACATTTAAACCGTAATATAAACTAAAGACATCATAAATAATTCAACACCCGTTGAAACGTTTATGGTTGATTTAACGTTTAATTTATTTACCCGTAAACAATTCCATACTTAAGGCGACGTTCTAATACTGTTTTTGCTCGGTCACAAGATTTGACTAATGGTACGCTTGTCGTGAACACTCCCGGTTTCCCACGGGCTCTTTGTGCGCCGGCCCTGGAAGCAATTTAATGTGGCTATGTTGAAGCCTGTGTTACGCTTTTGAAGTACATCGCGGCTTTAATTTTACATTTGTATCATTACATGTTGTTGAATCGTTTCAGGAAATTGGACTTATTACGAGACTTGTCGCTTAAATAAATTAACAGGACGTTTTCTATTCACGATTCCATTCACCAATGATATAATGAATATAAATTATGTCGACTTTTGAATTACAACTTTAGTTGTACTATCCGGCTTCTAATGTACGAGTAGTAAAGAGAAAGGCAGACTAAAATGGTTCAACCGTTACCTCTTTCTTGCAGAGAAGAGGTAATATGCTCTTACATAGCTTTCCTATAAAATAAAATCTTAGTTTATTAAACCCGCGACTCCGTACGAGCGAAATTAAAAAACCTCTTAATTATTAACTATATGTATGTTCTACCGGACTATGTTCAACATATAATATATTCCAAATTTCAATGAAATCCATGCAGCCGTTCTGGAGGCACCTTCTAACAAACACCCATCCATCCAACCAAACATTCGCATTAATAATATTAGTAAGATTATTTCAAAATCTGAATTGAGAACAAATATGATATTTATTTTAACTAAATTTACGAAAAACGGTATGAAATTAAGAGCTTTAAAATGTTATTACGCGATGACTGTTTTAATATCATTATAATTCATGGAAATGTCTAAATAAATACGGACGTACCGACGAAATTACATTTTCATAAGCATTAACTAATTACTTGCCAACGTGAAATGAAACCTGCCGCTCGGAAAATGATGAGTCATTTAAAAAATGAAAAGAAAGCGTCAAATCCGACGCGCGGTAACGAGTTTCCATGGAATATTCAAAAGAATGTCGACTGGCACGCGTCGAACTCAACACCTTGTCGGGTTTCCTGGCAGAATTAATGACAGACTATGAATTTATTAAAGTGTAACAAATTGGAAACCGCAAATTCAACAGTGAAAGGATGTAAGATAAAAAGGTTTATTCCATAATATAGGTTAAAAAAAGTAGGCTATAGTTTTTCCGCCGACGATTCAAAAGCGTGAATTGTTCCTTTTCCTTATTCCGTGTTTTTATATACGGATTATTCACGTTTGAATAATATCATTTTGGTTTAAATTACTTTTATATATAAATAGACGATAATTCACTTGAGACAGCTATGTTGAAAAATGAAACGAAAACCATTTAAAATTCTTAAAAGCGGCATTTGCGAAACAAAGCCGAGAACAGACTAGATAGTGTCTTTTTAATTGCCTTTGAAGCTTTGAGAACGGTCGAGCGCACTCCACTCGGAGAGTACTATTTCACTGCTGTATCCGGTACCGAAAATATTTTCGCGATGTATGCAATTTAAAAAAGTTATATTCATTAGAACAACTAAGCAAGCAGGATTTTACTTTAATGAAAAGATAATATCCTATTTGTAAATTCATCAAACGGAAGAAAAAAACCTTAACCGAAATTCTTTCGATCCGATACAAAAGTTTTTTAAATAAATTGACTAACGACACACTATGTGTAGTTATAAAAGTAACCTTCGATCAAGAAAAATCCGAGATACAATTAAGCCGATTTTTTATATTTTCACTACTTACTAATATTTCTTGTACCATCCCAAGCCTAAGCTCTATGTTTGTACTAGGACATAGTTTACGACAATAGCCGAATGGCGGATTTCGAACCTCCAACTCTTGATCGGAAATCCGTACCCTTAACTATTAGGCTATTGACGCTTAAATTAAGCTATTATGTGGAGTTTAATCTATTATGATTCATCATATACAAAATGACTATAAGTAAAAAAATCTTTTGCGAAAAAAAGAATTTGCGAATATTTGACAAAAGTCTAAACAAGACTAACTAAATTAAGACGTTCATTACGTTGTTAAACTCGTCAAAGGAATTTTTTTTCATAAGGAAAAAGTGATAATTGAAAAGAAACTTTAATGAGGCCGTCGCTTTTAATTGTTTTCTTTTCGTTTACCTTTACAAAGAAATATTTTACAATTGAAATGAAAATTATAAGTATAGTCTTAACAACTGTAGGAGTTTGTTGCATTTCGAAGTTAAATTTATAATGGAACAAAAAACAAGGACAAATGAAATAAACAACATCAATATCATTTTGTAAACAAGTGAATATGGAAGCTCAAGGCAACCTTTGACTTTCAAGGTAATGTCTTTCTATTAATTGTAGTACCATTTCCCTTCCCACCCAGTTATAAGGAAAAGATTTTCCGGTTGAAAGGATGCATGGGAAAGGAAAATATTCTCTTTCTCTGCATCCTCTCTTCCGGCGATTAAAGTTAGGCATCGCATATGCTATTGCGTATGTCTGTCGGCAGCGGTGGCTTTGCTATTTTAGTGATTTTAGGTGGCCTTTCGCTCGTTTGGCACCTCATGATATAAAAAATATACGACTATATAAAACTATAGGGGTCAAATAAAACGTCAAATGGTGGTATGGTTTTATATTTATTATTGAATCCAATTATGCTCAAAAAACTTTTCCATTTTATAATTTTAGATATTTTTATTTGCGCAATACTTTGTTTAATATTACTTAATAGAATGAAATAAAATAAAACTGTACTTAACTAAAATAAACAAGAAATGTTCCTCAGCAAAGTGTTACGTATCTTGTTCAATTAATAAAATAGACGAAGTTAAGGCGATAAAATTGATGTTCGTAGTAACTCTCAATTAAAGGAGAAACCATGAAGTTACCAGAATAAGTATTCTCTCTCGCGTGAAAACGAGGCCGCAAACAAATTCAAATTTATTGCGGCGATAACACAACTTCGAGGAGGCGGCATAAATTTCAGCGGCTGGGTATAACATTTTCCCTTCTTAGTATTTCTAAATAAACACAACTCGTATGGTTTGTTTTTTAAGTAAATATTTTGAAAAAACAAACACGCTACCGTATTTTATTTGCGAAATTTGCATTTGTTATAAAGATTACTTTAATTTGATATATAAATAACTAATTTGTTTTTTTCTAATCAAGAACTGTGACTATATGTAATCATAATGGCCATCAGGAAACATCATAAAAAGTATGTAATAGGTCTTCTTTGATTACATTAGGTAATTAGAATACATAATGGTAGTAATTTGTTTTCTTCCCTGATATTCTTACTGCATTTTTACTCTATACGTGAAAGTCTAATATCAAGTATGTATTTTCTTATTTTCCAAATTGTATCTCATAATATCACGCTTAGTTTTACATGATATGTACGTACTGTTATTTTGTTTATGGTTAGTGCACTCCTAGGCCCCGAGATACAGGCTCAGCCTAGTCCGGGTATCTGCAAGATACTTCACTGTATAATTATTCTAACGTGTTTTTGTGAAATAAATTTATTCTTATTCTTAAGTAAACATTTCTATGTGATGTGACCTTTCATTTAGTCAGATTAATCACACACTAAAAATTCTTCAAACTCCTTAACAATGATAAAACTGGAAACAAATTTTTCAAAGGTCTGTTTTTTCAGGTACCAAATCAGTTGAATAATGTCGCTTGCGTGTGCGCGGTTGACTAACAAGACAATAAATACGCTGTTATCACCATTTTAATAAATGCTCATGGAACCACATCGGAATATAAACTAGCCGACGCGCAAAGTTTTATCTTGAGAATTTCCCTTGCGACAAACGGATGTGAAAGTCTTATGGGTTCTATTTGGATTGTTAATTTTGTTCCTTTTGCATATTCATTGAAATTAGTCGTAAAATTTCGTAAATTTCTGTATCTATTATATATTGGAACGATATGAAAATTTTACATTGAATTTTACTATCGAGTCATGAAATAAACCTTTACTTTTAAATTTACATACTGCAGCATCTTTATACTTTTAAATATCAGTTCGTATTTTAGCGAAAGCTTTTCAAGATGTCAAAGCTGTATCCTCACTATTACTTCATGAAACTTTAAGACACCCTCCGCTATACAAAGGACTGTGTTTCCATTGTTTGTTAATGCCCTAACGAGACAGGTGCATATTAGTGTCTTTGTTCGATTAAAAGAAAGAAATTGCCCAAAAGAGTTTGAAACGAGTAAAAAAAGTGTCATAATAAACTTTCCATATAATTTGTTATTAAACTAAAAAGAAAAAAATTATAATTGTTTCTTATATTTATAGACAATTTTTCGACATTAAAGATAAAAGTGAAACATCGTAAAATGTCTTTTGACTAATGTTTACTCATATTTTTGATATTGTAGGCCGACATAATTTTTTGGTATTTAAAATTGTTTAAAATTATTATCTGCTATAGTTTTTTTTATGAATAATAAGGTTAAGAATGTTATCATGGGAGAAGTATGCTGAGTAAAAAATAAACAGAGCGTCTTGCTAAAAGCAAGTATACATGAACTTGAGAAGATAAAATATCGCGAGGCATTACGTACAAAGTAGCTCCGGGGCGATTTCTATAGGGTGTCTGAAGTGTAGGGGTGGCTACATACAGCTCGTACAAAGTAGGGGTAGTGATTCATCAATTGTGCAAAGTGCCACTTCATATTCAGTCCGTTTCACTGTCGCGTCCGCTTTGCCGCCTCCAAATGAACGCTGATTGGATGATCCGACATTTTAATTTTAACTTTTTTTTATCACAGCCCGATAGGCTTTTAGTAATTTCGAAACGGATCCAGAGAGTTAATATTTCGACAAGTGCTTGCGTATTAAGAGAGGATTTATTTGATGAATTTTCATTCGTTTCGATTTTGTTTTTTGGCAATCAAACGTTAGCCGTTTGTTTCATTTTTAAAAGGATTATAAACGTTTTTTTTTGCTGTGTAGCAATTGTTTATAATGAAAAAAGCCTTTGTTGTTTATTATCAACAAGTCTCTGTTTTTTTTACTGTTCAATGGTTGCGTACTGAGAAAGTAAATAAATTAATTATAATAACAAGTTGGATTATGCTATCAAAGGCTGCGCCGCACAGAGAGAGCGAGAGAGAGAGATATATATAATAGAGAATATTAATGCATTGTAGATGTGGATTTATTTTGTTAATGAGTATGGACCAAACATATAGTATTAAACCTAATAATAAATTAATTTTGAGAACAATTAGAATTGTAATATATAATATTAGTAAAAATAAAAGTATCAAAACTGTTTTGTCGTGGTACTTTTTGATACACTCCTTTTTTGGCTAAGCAAATAGAGTTACTTGGATAATTTGACGTCACTGCCCCGCCCCATGGGAACAGAACTAACATCTGGGGTGTACCCATCCATAAGGACATTGTGCAAGCTCCCGACTGCAACTCGAATTAGAATAATAAGATTTTTCTTTCAAATGCATTTGAAATATTGATGGGGAAATAGTTAAAAATTAATGTTAATTTACAACCTTCTTAGGTGTGTTTTAAAAATAAAAATGTGATGACAAACTAATATAAAAGTAAAAACAATAAAAATCCTTTTTCCAATAAACATTTAAGCGTCCATGAAACCATAATTTTTTTATAATATTAACGTTTTTGGCAAAGTAATTTAATATATAGCGTCAATAGCCTAATCGTTAAGAGTACGGATTTCCGATCACGAGGTCGGGGGTTCGAATCCCACCATTAGACTATTGTCGTAAACCATATCCTAGCACAAGCCTAGAGCTTAGTTGGAATGGTAAAAGAAATATTAGTAAATTTACAAAAAATATGCTAATATTTTAATACAAAAAAAATGCGGATTTTTTTGATGCTGATTGATGAATATCTTTATCAGAGGAATTTAAGAAAAAAAAAACTACATTAGTGATGTTTGACTAATAAAACTGCAGAATTAGCCTATATCTTTAGTAACTTTTAGACACGGTATCAGTATTTTCTTATTGTATAACATATATTATTTGCTTGTGGCAGGTCTAGACGCGGAGTTGTACTACGTACGGGAGGGCGTTGTGAACACGTATGCGACGAGCTTCATAGTGCCTGTGCCAGCTCACATGACTGACTTGGAGTTTATGTGGCAGGCGCTCGGGCGGAAACCAGTTAGTATTTGTTATTCCGTATTCATATTTTGATCTTATCTGTGCTTTAAGCGTAAGAGTTTTTTTCTTATAGAATTGCTTAATTTATGTACGTTAACGGGTAATATGCACAAGGTAACTAATACTTAGTTAAATGGTTGATCATAATTTGAATATTTTTAAAAAGAGAAACTAAGCTTAAAGGTTATCTGCATTTAAAGCAATACTTTTGCATACAAAATATGCGTTACAATTTTCAAGTTCTAAAAAAGAGTTTGTTTTATGTCACGCGTTTTAATAACACTTTATTTAGTTATGGCATATCACAAAATCACGATGTTTTTAAATTGTACGGACAGTAATAAAACTAACGCGAACACTGGCCGTGTCGTCAAATTTGTTTTTATCCGACAAACAGCAGTTCAATTACTGAGGCGGTAATTGTATCTGTTGTCGTCCTCGTACTTTCCAATTTGGCTTCGAAGCGATTTAATTTTGGCAGACAAAAGACTCGGGGATTAAGTCTTCATTTTTGAAGCGCTATGAGCACTCTATTTTAATGATTAGTTATTACACTCTGTTTTTTTTTTTGGTTTTGCTTAATAACTATAAAACGATTGACGTCTTATGTAATTGAAACAAAATCTTAAGAATATATTACATTTGACATAAATATAGACTAATCTTATCTTACTAATATTATAAATGCGAATGTTTAGATAGATGGAAGGATGGATGTTTTTTTGACGGTGTCTCCGGAACGGCACAACGGATTTTGATGAAATTTGGCACACTTGTATAATATTTTCTGGAAGTACCCATAAGCTACTTATTAAGTTTTTTTTAAGTCCGCACAGACGGAGTAGCGGGTGACGGCTAGTATTCGATATAAAGTGGAAATCTATTTTAACATCGAACGAATAGAATTCAGGTGCCTTATTCATAGAGGTAATTAAGTTTTGTAGACTCGAGTTCCGAAACTCATTTAATATGTGCGCTGCGAGAATGTTTTCAACAAAAGCTGTGGCAATTTTTAAAGTCCGCCCGTCATGTTGCTAATGAAGTCGGTTCCCTTGTTCTATTGTTTTGACAGCACGATGTTAAGCTGTTTGTCAACTAATAGCATGTTAATCATAGCTTTTGTGATGCAATGTAGGTGACTTTGTGCTATAGAGAATTCTTTCTATTGGATGTAATTTAATATTTTACGATGTTCATACAAAATCTATGCATGCTTTTATTACTGTTAAAACTTAATGATGTGAATTTTATGCTTCATTCATTTGTTTTTAAGTTCCTTACTGGAGCACTGACACGACATGAATCCCTTTAGACCCTGTTATGCAAAAGAGGGACTAAAATTATGTAAATTCCAACAGTGGTCGGTCATTAGCCTTTTGTATCTAAAAACTGGCATAAAACAAACTTTTCTTAAGTGATTAAGAATATAAAATTAATTTATTACTTTAAATTGTACATACATAATTTTGGTAGTATGTACATCTGTTTTGGGCTACAATCCTAGCTTAGGATGTCCGATGTTTGATTATGACGAGGATCTTGCACGTATGCACAGTCAGAAATGTCACGAATGCAATTTTGTGCACGTCTGTACTATTAAAACGTATTGCCGTTGTACATTTGGTATTAAATGACGTGTGGTACATTCACGCACTGCGGGATCGTGTAATCGTTGTTTATTATTCCGCACAGTTGCCGTACGTGATGGGTATAGACTACGAGAGCCGCGGCGCCATGCTGCCGCCGCAGGTCAATATATCCGAGCGAGGCTATGTGCCTACTACGCTACAGACGTTTAGGTAAGGCTAAACATATTTCTTACGCAATGAAGTAACTAAACATACAGTAGAACGCCGATTAACCGAATCGCCAATTATCCAAATCAGTCCTAAGCATACCATAAAAAATTAAACCCTAGTAATTTTTATACTTTTTTTGAAGTTGCAACTTACTCTGATCGAGAAGTGAGCGTGATTGTAGAACTATTTTCGTTAAACTTAATAAAGTTTATTCTATGTGTGACAGTTTGTTTCTCTTTATTAGTCTATGACAGATTATCGTAATTTACGATTATCCGATCCCAATTAATTCGGATAATCAGCGTTTAGTGTAAAAAAACTATTGCGTGTTTATTAAAAGTCCATTTACATGGTCTATAGAAATACAACAAGTGTTAGTTCTTTACATTATTGTTGAAAAAATCGATTTCATTATTGTTGAAAAAATCGATTACATTATGGTTGAAAAAATCGATTACATTATGGTTGAAAAAATCGATTACATTATTGTTGAAAAAATCGATTACATTATGGTTGAAAAAATCGATTACATTATTGTTGAAAAAAATCGATTACTTTATCGTTATATCGTAAACTCAAAGAGTCCTAGAGTTTAAAGCTAGAAGATTTTCTTACAGACTTTGTAACGTTGTAATGTCTAAACTACGTTGACTGATCGTTTTCTAGAACCTTTTATTAACTGGTAAATATATTTCAGAGTACGACTGCCGTGTACAGGAACTAGAAGTGCAGAAATCTTGGTGACAATGCAACTCAACATCTCCGCGCCCGATCGAGCTCATAAAGATGTCAAATTGTTGTTCAAAAGAAATAAAATCTGCTTAAAAGGTTAGTGTTATTAATTTCTATATCATTTTGTTGATTGCACAATATTTTATTTAGAATAAAGTATTAAATAATAAACAAAAGGGAACTAGAAAAAATAATCAAAAAGAAGAAATAGTAAGTTCTTTTGATAACAAAGACTTTTTTGCATATAATGTTTAGTTCAAACATTTCTATAAATAATAATACACAGATCTAAACTTATTCAATTCGTATCTAGAAGTTAATCTTAGTTCTTTTCTTAAGTTCTTCCTTAACTTATCGAAACTTGTTACAATAAACATTTAAAACGTTTGCCCAACTTTGCTAAAAATACGAAATATATGTTATGATATATATTTCTTTACATTACTTTAGTACGTGGATCGGAAACTACTTCTTCAGGTAAACTAGTTCTTTAGCTAATATTACTCACTCATAGAAAACTTTATCCCGAAGGAATTTCATATTTAAATAATCCAGAAACCTGGCCAAGTTCCATCCCGACCCCTCGATAAATCACTTTCCAATAGGTATGCTAAAATGGCATAAAGCAATAAAAAGACTAACTTCTCCGGCAAACACTTTGTCTGGCAATAATAATAACAATAAATTTCCAAAGCCCGCCGACTAACATTGCCTGAATGAGGGTGTTTCTATCACTGAAACGCCTATTCTGAAAAGCTTACGACTACCAAATCGTGTCATATCTGGATGAAATTATCCGATACCGCAATCGACTTGTTTTATTATTCGTGAGGTTGTATTTGAATAGAGATTGCTTTAGCTATTTCTATGTTATTTTCAGAATAAATATTTATTACATTTTCTATTATACTACTTGATTAGGGAATAGAAAACAAACATCGTAGTTCCTCTGTGTAGTTAATACTCTGAGTATAGTGTATAATATACATTGAAAGTGTATATTTAATTTTTTTCTCTAAATTACTTTTGTTACTTTTAATTACCAAATTAATTACTGATTTGGAGATCTTACTCTTACTAATATTATAAATGCGAACGTTTAGATGGATGGATGGATTAAGGTATCTACCTACGGACCTGCTGAACGGATCTATATGCCGTAGATGTAGAACATAGTATAGACAAACACATAGGCTACATATTAGTTTTTATTCGCCGTGATAGCGAAGCGACCGCAACCCATAGACATCCGCAATTGCAAATGCGTTGACAGTCGTAATTTACTTGCGTCTTATTTTTAATACGTTAAAATTTTATTTATATTAAATATAAAAGATTTGAATGTAGCCTATCGAATAAGGATCGGGTGAAATACAAAACAGTCCACTACACTTCAAAAAAGCAATCTAAAATCTGTACCGGAATAATCTTTTGTTACTATAAGATAAAGATTGCTGAATTTCAAAACTGGAAGTATACTCGCAATTTTATTCACTCCACAAATCACTCCCTCGTATTCTTTATTAGCATGTAGACGTTTCCGTAGACGCAACAGGATATTTTGCGAGGGATGAAGACGCATTAGGAGGGGCGGCCGCGGAGTACACGGTCCCCTGTTTAATGTGTTTACAAGGAAGTATCGATTGTTCTATTGTACTTTTATTTGACTTGGAAATTTGGCGCTCCCTTTTGTGAGCGTCAGGTTTATTGTGAGACTTATCAAGATTTTGTATCGAATTGTAACTCAAATCTTTCGTATCTTTTATCTGAAAGGAAATTTGCAATGACTTATTTGTTTTAAAGTTGGTTCCTGAGACCACAATATATCTTCATGCCTATCGTTCTCTTGGACAAAAAACAAATAACCTTTAACATTACAAACCCACGGTTAGTTGATTGGATACTTGTATTATAATGTGTCGACACAAAACTTATGTACTAAGGATATATGAAAATACATAATTGTCTACATAACTCAATTCATCTGTCTACATCCCTAGAGTCTTCACATACTTGTCCTAGATATTTACTTTGTAATATTATGATAGAACTTTATATGGAACAATATTTCTTACAAAAGTAGCAAACATTAATTAAAAGTTATATTTATTTCTCGACATCAAAGTTAATTACTTCAGAAATAGAACAGTAAATTATATTTCAAAACTTATTCACTTGTAACTTAAGAAGGTTTTAAGTGTTCAACAAGAAAAAAAAGTTTATTCTTAGCCTGAACAATTATATCTTTAAATGAGCAATTCTTGTATATATGTAATTGGAATCTCGGAATCGGCAACAACGATTTTCATAAAATTTTGTACATAGGGGGTTTCGGGGGCGATAAATCGATTTAGCTAGGAATCATTTTTAGAAAATGTCATTTTATTCGTGGTTTATCGATTATTAACTTAAACACAAACTTAACTTTTTCTATCGGTAAGATAGAAAAAATTTTCATTTTTCATCATTTTATTAGTAATTTGTACTTAAATATAATTTCCAAAAAACACAATTAAAAAAAAATCCAGATTTTTAAACTTAAATAAGAACAGGTCAGATGAACAATCATTTGGTCAAGTAAATCAGAAATTTAGATATGATGATGCATTGATTACCTTACTGGTGAATCTTATAGAGTACGGATCTCATAAAGATATATAGTTTACAATGTTAGAAGTTCTCTGAAGAACAAGTTGTCTCGGCGATTGATCGAGTAGGCGTAAGGTAAAACATTTTAATTTATCAAATGAAACGATAAAACCTAATTACATTAGGGATGGTATTATCATAATGGAAAAGCCAAAGTTAAATTTTTGTTTGACCAATCTGTCTTCTCGAATTTAATCGTAGCATTTCCTAATGGTTTCCGCTTCAAGACACTTTAAAGCAGACGATAGGGGGTTGGTATTTAATAAAACGTTGAAACCTGAGTGCGTACCTGGCTTTATTGCTATTATATTATCCTTCCCGCTCCCTCCGCATTCGCAGAAAGTTTTTCTATTATCCCTAATATTTCATTTAGTGGGTTTCATCTAATATCATTACGTGTGGGGAATCTTTCGACAAATTCTTTAAAAGCTGCATTGTTATTACGCGCGGTAGGAGACGTGATGAAATTTTCAAACGGGATCGTTTTGTGTTCATTCGTTCTTATTACGCCTGTCGCAGAATTATAGCGGAGGGAGTGATTTGAGGTTTCGTAAAGAAGCTACCGGTAAACTCATTTAATGCGCACGAACGGATTTTATAAAGAAGTCAGAGTTACTGAACGTTCAGATATTTAATAAAAAATTAAGTACCCTTTTGGTAGTATAAAAGTCTTCAAATTATGTAAATATCTTTTGTGATTTCATAATGCGGATTGAGAAAGTATATTTGTGTCGGACTACTTAAGAATTGTAACTTCTACTAAGTTCCCATCGTGTTTAAGTTCCCACTAATTTTAAGAATAAAAAGTTAACAGTGTATTTTTAAAAATAAAACAAAACAAACATATAAATAACATTTATACCAACAGGTTTATCTACCGTAGTAACACACAACGAGACGGCTCGTTTAGCTGGTGATGCGACACGCAGTTCAGGCGGCGTGCTGTTTGCGGCGGGCGGGTGTGCGGCCGCGGCTCTTGCGCTGCTGGCGGGCGCGGCGGCAGCTGGTACGCTTTACCGACGCGGGAACAAGGCGAGACATCATGATTCTATACAGTAAGTACTACTACAGTGCTGTAATGAAAAGGTTTTATTGATACAATTCCTGTATTTAGATTATTCTTGTAAACTCTTGTACACGATGCTAATTACATGTCGTTAACTTTACCAACCTTTTTCTTAGTAGTGATATTTATGTAATTGAAGCGTTAAATCATTAATTTATCTTACTTTATAGGGTTAATTATTAACGCTTGAAAAATAATTATGTTATACTTTGTCTTAGGTATCATAAACTTTGTACACTATTGGAATTTTACTTCTTAATAATATTGCAAATGCGAATGTTTAGATGGATGGATGGATGGTTGTTTAAGGATATCTCCAGAACAGCTATATGGATCTCGCTAAAACTTGGCATTCATGTAGAACATAATCTGGAAGAAGACCTAGGCTACTAATTATTTTTTTTAATACCGCGCGGACAGAGTCGCGGGCGACAGGTAGTTTATTTATGAGTTACTTTAAATCATATACATTGTTCCAAAGAACAGGTATTGCATCCTCTATATAATATAAATGTGTAGCTATACGTTAATTATTTAATGCACTTTTACGTTTCTAAAGTAATTATGAATAATTGAATAGGGAAAGATTTAGAAGGAGGAAAGAAAAATTACAGTAATTGCACTTTACGGAGCTGAAATAGAGTTGTCGAGGATTTTAAAATTGTCCAAAAAGCTTGAAATCAGTCGAGTTGTAATTCTTCTCGTAGTGATATGACAACGTACCTTATTGTGAGTAACTACGTAGTTAAATACAACGATATTCCCCCAATATTATAAATAATTAACCTAGATTTATTTCCAAATTGAATTCCCAATTACCTAAAATAAAAAGTGCTTCTCTAAAACTTAAAATTATCTGTTCACTACAGAGAGAACTTTGGGTATTATTGTCATATAATTTTGATCATGTTCAAATAACATTAACTCTGAGTTATGTCTGCTTTTTTATGACAAGTAACGAGAATAGTGAATTTCTTCGAAAAGTTCACGTTTTATAGTGAAAATAAAATAGTTCAAACGACTTTACGAAGTACCAAATATAACTTATTTTTAGGAAGAAAATCCGACACTGTGCCGGTGTATCGGCGCAACAATAGCCCTATTAAAATATCAACGTTTATGTCCACTCACTAAAAATCTGACACTTGACTTTGTAACGAAAGCGCGCCATTCCCGCTAAAGGATTCTAACTAATATGTCTAAAACTATTTATTTTTATCTTCTAATTTTCCATAGAAAGTAAATAGTCCAAAGAAAGGAAAATACCATAGTTCCATAGAAAGGAAAATACCATAGTTCCATAGAAAGGAGTCCTGACATTTGCTAATTCGCGTCTCTTTTGTTTTCTCAAATATAGTTTGTATATACAAAAGAAATAACCTGCGAAATAATCTTCATAATTGCAATAAAGATTGAGCGTTATGAAGTTTATTATAAAGGAGGAAAGTGGGCAAAGTGTGTCACTTGCATGTTACAAAGTATATTGGAAGCTACCCTTGTCTCTGGCGTGGTTGATGGATGACCGCAGGGGAGGGTTTATCGATAGATAATAAATAACCCGGTGCGATATAATTGTCCACCGCTTCTGGTGTTCTACAATAAAATATTGATGCCTTTAATACATTTTTAATTGCTTCAATGAATATTTGTTCTGTGTTTTCAAACATAAAATGTTTGCTGCATTTTGTTCTTAAAAAACTGTTTAAAGCAAACTATAATGTAGTCTATGTTTTTATGTATTTAATGTAATATTAAAGTGACCCATATAATTTCTTTACTTGATTTTGGTAACTAACATCAAATGGAAACTTTTACAAATATATAATGCCATATCACAAATCTAATAAAGATGTTTTAAAGTAACATTGTAAAACCGAATTAGATGTGTTTTATATCAAAATATTGTTGTAGCACATCGTATACAACTGCAGCGTACGGAAGCCACCAGAATGTTCTACTGAGACTCGATACTCTGGGTCGACCGCCCAGCTCTACTGGTTCTTACGCTACAATAGCTAGCTTGCATAAGTTTCCATTCGGTAAGTAACATGACCTTAACTAAAGCGGAACCTTATTGTAGATTTCTCATACTAAAACACTATATAGATACTTTGGTCTCAGAAACTCATGGATAGTCAGATTCTTTGTTTCCCAGTTATAAGTACATAAGTATAAAGTAACAATAGACTCCCCCAACAAAGTCCTAGGTATAGGTTAGTCAATGTTACTTGAATAGCGATAACTATCTGTCTACCCCGCTTTTGCAAAAGGGCGAGAGCTCTTCAAATTCGTCTAGTGTGAAGCTTGTGAGTTGTATACGTAGCAAATACGATAGAGATTTAATTAACAAACCATAAACATTTGTTGGTTTAGAGACTGTTTGTGTAGACAATCTAATAACGAAATATAAAGCATAGAAAAGTTTCACATTTCCAATCAATATAACAAAATAATCAATATAACTTATCTCCTTCAACTAAACTACTTTTGTGTGATTTGTACGAAAATTGATACCAAAATATAAGCGTAACTAACGAGATAGAATGATTGCATACATATATGAAAGGAATATGCCGTCATATGATATGACGTAATATATTCTACTTCTCTATGCTACGGGTGTTTATTGATTTGTTTGTTATCAGGTAGTCGACGTTCCCCATCACCGTACGCTACAACACACATTGGCGAGCATGTGTACGCCAAGCCAGACTCACGTGTGTCGTATTACGCTGCCTCGAATCTTACGCACGTTTCTCAGGTACGTACATTTCGAATAGCAACTGTGGTATGATTTTTAAGGTGTCAAACGAGTAAGCAGCCACTTGATTTTGCCGAAACAGTGTAGCAACTGCAACCTAATATCCGCAGTTGCCTATGCGTTGCTGTCTGGCGTCTATTAAAGATACGCGTCCATCGGCCCGCGTCGTACGCAACGGATTTAAGTTTGCTTTGTATGATTTTGCATAACGCTGCGTCCATCATCCGCGCGGCCCGCTTCTCATCCAGACAAAGTAAATATATTTAAACCATGTGTGTGTTGCGTCCGGCTCCAGCCATTGGACGCGTACCTTAAGTAGTTGGTATAATATTCAAATCATTCCTAACCCTCATACCAAAATGTATTATCAGTTATTTTTGCTTGTCAAGTGTGTCTTAATTTTTTCCAAGGTATTGTTTGTATTGTTAGTTTAAATTGTTTAGTAATTTCTTACTCTTCCCTAGATTATTTTTTATATTTGTTATAAAAAATACTCTAATATTTAAACATAGTACAATAGTTGTATTACGTAGACTTTCTTCTTAGATATCTTAGCTTCAGAATCCATTGAGATACCTTCTAATACTCCAGACAACTAAATCTTGTGTTCATAGCCCATATCGGACAAATTAACTGCCATTACTTGCCCATCCTTGATCCCCGTCGCTATTGCATACATAGCTAACTACTACCATAGTACAAGTATATAATTCGTCTATCGTCGTCTTATCTATTTTAACGAAAGTTTTAAATATGTAATAAGTATGAAGTAAACAACACCGGTTGTATATATTGCTAATATTAATTGTTAAAATACAAGTTATGTATGCACCCTGAGAAAAAGATGTTTTACTTATTAAGAGTCAAATTGTTACCTTTTGAATTAATTCTTAGACCTTCGTTAGTGCAACTATTTGATAAATTAAGTTCTCTATTTTATAATCAATTTAAGAGGATATAATCAGAGAAATTTATTACAGAAAGGGGGGCACCTTTATTTAAGTTTCCTTGCCGGAGGTTGAATGCGCATGAAACGAGCCCTTTACCTCGTTAGAGATCCAATTTGAGCGGCCTGCAACGTCCCTCCCCGTCTCACCCCTCAGGTGATACAGACGTAATGCAATTAGCGATCTACTACGACACGCAGTACCAACGTACTGGATGCACCCTCGTGACGTCAACCGTTGTAGCATCTAAATAATTATTTAAAAATTAAATAAGCTATGATAACCGTGTAGAAAAATAGATAAAAATATAGTTGTCGTCAGTATTGTTTGAAAATATTCACCAAAAAAGATATGTCGTGTATGAAACATTTGTGTCGACTCGAACGAGGTCTTACCTTGGGTTTCTGAGACCAGAATCCCCCTATAAAACATATTGTTATGTCTGTTTTGTCAAAGATGATGACCGGAATGGCGATATGTTTTATGCAGAGATTTGAATCTTAGAAACCAACGGTGCAGAATAAAATGAAGATTGTCTAAGTGCAAATATTATATGGACCATATCGTTATAGGTCGAATACTACAGATTTTTTTTTGCGAAGCCAACTTAGAACTCTGCTAAGCCTTACGAAATAAAAACTTTATATAATAAATTTAATTTATTATGAGATTTCAAAGAGACGGTTAATTTTATTATACTTGGCACGGTTCAGTATTTTTAATTGGTATTCTCGTTCAGTTAATAAATTTACAGGATCTCTTTGCGACGAGAAGAAAATATGAATTAGTCGTATTTAGTGAGGGAGGCGCGTAAACGAAACCTAGTGAGGTGGGAACGTAACTAAGGGGGAGACATGAAGTAAAAGAGGGTGCTTGTTGACTACTATTAAACGAGCTACAAATGAATGATTTTATTCCTCAATGAATAGTTTATTCGTGTGTAAATTTTAATGTTATTGTTGTTTCAATTTAATAATAAAATTTGTAATTTTATTAACATAAATAAAACAGTACTTTAGAGGTCCGCGTCCATTGGCCTGCGCTTTACGCTTTGCCTCGCTAAAACAGATTTGCTTTGTCTTAATAAGACATGGGCATATAAAATCATACAAAGCAAACTAGAATCCGTTGCTTGTCATGCGTGCGGTGCGTCCAGCAAGGACCAATGTACGCGTACCTTTAGTTATTTGATTTGTACGAGAAAGTAAATAATTTTCTCATTTTTTTAAAGAGTTGTTTTTAGCATACATTTATTCGTTAAAAGGAGGAGAAAATGAATACATGTATCGGAATGGAAGAAAAATAAGAAGTACTGACTGATATAGTCAGTACTTCTTAGCTCTAGAGAATATTTAATTCATATAAACCGACAATCTAAATTCTTCGATATTAAACAAGTAGCAGTTTTAAAAGGAAATCGTGTTCTTAATGTATTTTGCAGCGTTGCAAAAGCTTCGATAACTTTGCTAGTTATGCCGTAAGCAAAGTTTGTGTTCCTTATTCAACGTCCAATATAAGTTAGAAACAAAATTTAGCTTCAAAACTCGATTAACGATATCGTTCTGCATCTCGCTAGGACCGAATTGAATTAGATGCTCGCACCTGACTTCAATAAAAGCCAGATAAAATAAACTCGAAAATGGTACATATTTGCTTTTGTAATGCTTTTTTAGGACCGTAATAATTTTTAACTGTAAGAGAATTGATTATACGTTATTCATAGATATCATTGCAGTTAATTATTTCTCAATTAATTTTTTTTCTGCATTTTGCCTAGTAAGAATCTTTCGTGTAAGTCTACCCATTACCCATCCATACTTTTTTACTTCCGCCCATCCCTTAGTAAACAAGCAAAATAATATTCATCTCTCCCTACATGTCCAAACTTAACATTTTTCTTTTTAATGTACTGAAACAAATGTTTGTTACATGTTACATATACTAAAATCTTTGTGTATCTTGTATTTTGATTAGCAAACAGCAAAAGATCGCATAACAGATCCATCGGAGCAACTCCGCTACTTGTCGGCGCCCCGTTCCAATATACGTCTCGAGATTTTAGTCCACGAAGGGACGTTCGGCAGAGTTTACAAAGGTGTCTACAAACGCGGTGACATTTATGAGGAAGTTATTGTCAAGACTGTTACAGGTATATCACATTTTATCCAATATTTCATTTTCTGTTTACTATATATCAGAAAGAATGACGTTATATGTTATACGAAATATTCGCTTTTGAACCATAATTAAATGGCAAGTTCATTTAGTTACTTGACCATTTAATTAAATATTGAGTTTTAAAGATTATTTTATTTTGATATATTGTAAAGAGTAAAAGTATATTAATTAATTATTTGTAGCTCATTTTTAAGCCGACATTTAAACCGAGTACGAAAAAATGCTTCACAAATATCAATCTTAAATGAAAGTAATAAAATCATGCTCACGTAATTAACCACCAGGATAATTTGGCTTAGGTTAAAAGAGAACAGTTTTCTATATCTATACGTTTTTCAATCACCGACGTAAACCAAAAACACAATGTTCCTACTTTTACAATATTTTCTTTCTTTACCTAGAAGCGGCATCAGCGATGCAAGCCGCACTGTTCGTGGCTGAAGGTCTGCGACTCTGTGGTCTAGTTCACGCTAATGTGCTTGCGCCAATGGCCGCGTGTGCAGAAGAGGCTCGCAAACCACTTCTAGTCTATTGCTGTGTTTCACATTCAACTAATCTTAAGAGGTATTCAACCTTATTCTATAATCGTATAAGACTAAGGTTTCCAAATTTATCGGTCGTTATACTAAGAACCATCACAAAATTAACAATGTCTTAGATTTCTGACGTCATGTCGGCTGGGCCAGCAGTCGACGCCGGCGACGCGCGAGCTAGTGGAGCTGGGTGCGCAGGCTGCGTGTGGCCTTGCCTATCTACATGTGCAGCGGTTCATACACGCCGATATCGCCGCCAGGAATTGCATGTATGATAACTCAAAAGATCACTACTTGTAACTTGCGGCTAATAAAAAGCGGCCACTTCATTTTGGCAAAATAGCGAAACGATGGCTCCCTAAGGATTCTTTATAACTCCTAGCTTAGTCTATGAGTAATTAGTTTATGATGTTTTGTTCAGACTGGACGAGAAGCTGAGACTGAAGGTGACTGACAATGGTCTGTCAAGGGACCTGTTCCCCGACGACTACCACTGTCTCGGTGACAACGAGAACAGACCGGTCAAGTGGATGGCGCCGGAGTCCCTGCTTCACAACCAGTATACCACAGCTTCAGATGTGGTGAGAACATAATATTTTTTTTTCTTTTGTTGTCTCCAAAAAATTGCTAATACTTACATATCAATTTTAAAGGTACTGTTATTATTTGGCTTTAGCAGTTGTTCAGCGTCATATAAGTGAACTTTCTATCATTGTATGCCTCCCAGTGGTCACTAGGCATAACACTATGGGAGCTAGCAACACTTGGCGCAGCGCCGCTCGCAGAGCTGGACGCAGCGGATGTGGGCGCCTTCCTCAGTGGCGGCTACAGACCCTCGCAGCCACATAACTGTCCTGATGAGTTGTGAGTATCATGTCCATAAAATGAAACTACTAACAATCCCCGCGTTTGAATTCTTTACTTCATTCATGTCCTTTCCGATTCCTAACTTTGTTATTAGAAAACGCTTTAGCATTAATTACGATGATCCTGTATTTTATCAGCTTACATTTTGGTTTATTATTTATTATATTATTACCAGGTACGGACTTATGTCGTGGTGTTGGACCACGTTACCTTCAGGTCGTCCCACCGCGCCCCAACTCCTCGCCGCCCTCCACGATTTTAGACAAGCTCTTAGCACTTATATCTAACAATCTTTCCTCAATCTTTAAAATTTCTTCTCTATTTTAATAAAACTTTGTAAATTCTTTTTCTTATAATAAAATGAACTTAAATTTAACTTCGACTTAGGTATGCGATATTGGAAATTAACTCTTAAATCAAAGTAACTTCTTAGAAAATACGATTATCTTTATCTATAGCAGCTTCCACTTCATTTTCTTCTAATACCAAAGTGCCTGCGAAGATAACACGATAAATGGGTATAAATTTTAAACAACAAAAGTATTACTAAGAAACTTTTTAATCCGACAATTAAGAACAAGATTAATCGAAACCTATCCGATTATAAGAACTATTCAATCGATAACAATTTTTTTTAAGTAAATGGTTAACAAGTTTATATTTAATAATCTGGGTACTGACCAACGATACGGTGTAATGTAACATATTAAACGAAAACATTAATATAGTCAGTACGTAGTGTTACGTGGAAACCTACCAGCAGGAAGTCGTTCGGTACGAATGTTACATTACATCTCGTATCATCTATCAGTACCCAGAGCTAAGTACTGATCAAAGATGCGAGGTGTAATGTAACATGTTACATGGCGAGCATTTATACAGTCAATAAAAGCGAGAATCGAAGCTCATTGCGATTTTTATGCTTAGTAGCGTCGGTTAGTATCCACCTTTAAAATAAATAAACACAATTACTACATAATTAGTAATACATAAAATGTCGGTAAATAAGCTGTATATTTTTAAATTATTTATAAATGTGTGATAATGTACTATATAAGTGTGGTGACTTATGATTTTATTAAATTAATACTGTAATTTATAATTAACACGTAATAAATGGGAGGGATCATAGGATCTTGCACTAAAGATGTGAATTCATAGAATTCGTGTATTTATATGAACTAAGTAAATTGTCTGATTGCCATATTAACAATTATAATTATTAATTTGTATCACTAATTTAAATTATGATAAAACGAAAATATTTATTTTATCAATTTATTCAACTATAGTTTTTGAAATGTAACATTTTTAAACTGTACTGTTGAAATGAAAAAAAAGTAAAGTCAATGGCATTTTCAAAACAAGGGAAATTATACTTAATTTAAAATAATAAATGTAAATAAATGAAATTAGAAAAAATAAATAATGGTATAGATGCGATTGAAAACGTCATTTGCAATTAATGTCATTAAATTAATGCGATGAAATGAAATGTAATTTTAATAAGTAAATGTAATTAGTTTTAATGTAATTATAAGAATAATTATATACGTTTAGAATAGAGTTCCTGAGGACATAAAAGTCCGTCCAGGCCAGAAAAGGATCAACACCAAAACAGTAGCTAGTTGTGGGGTAAGAACTGAAGTGACTTTGAAAATCTTTGAATTAATTCACATTATTCAGCCATTTATTCATTTATGGTTTGACAAAGAAGAAGCTCTCTCTCGCGAAGAAACCATCATAAGTGTCGACTGTTTCGACGCTTATTTTCTTTAGTACAAACTTCTTCTTCTAATGCCTCTCCATTACTGGAGGTTGGCCGTCAGCTCAGCGAACCCTTTCCTGTTCTGTGCCAAGCGAAAAAGTTGAACAACGCTGGCAATATTGGTCCATATACAAACATAACAATGAATTTCTACCAGAATGGTTTTAAAATTGACAACATAGGCTAGTTACTTTGTTAACCTAAGCTACTTTGTAAATTGTAGCGCAGCTAAATAGTCTTCACTTGTACTTTTGTTAAGTCAGCAATAGGATATTTGATTACAAAAAGATCGCTTTTATGTGACATCAAAGATTTATCAAACTCAAACTTCAGCAATTCCACGAATTATATGTGTCTATTATAATCACAAATTAATATATAAAATACTTAGAAATAAGGTAATAAACATAGTAGAAAGAATTAATTGTAGTATTTTTAATATATAAATGAAATAACACTTTACAAATATTAATTTCGTATCACTGTGGATGTTACTATGATTATAGCTTCATCGGTCTATGTTAACTTAATCTCTTATCTTACTATACATTTTTCGCCTAATGAGAAATGTGTGAAAATTTTAACAGCAAATGTTGACATTTTTTCAAACTAAAAACGTATATATACAATAAGGCAGTAGATAATTTAATTTTTGCACTTATAAATATTTTACACTGAAGCTAAAAGCAAGATAAATGTAATAAATATTTTGGTATTATGACGATGTAAGTAAAATTGCAAGATTGCTAAGGACTCGACACAATGTTTGGTTAAGGATAATAATTAAAACATTACGTTTACAATATCTGACTTATTATGACTGACTACATACAGAATATAAGTCATAATTAGCTACGAATTAAAAAAAATGTATCTATTAAATAACTTTTAGTAATTAAATTGAATGTGTTAATGTTTAATGTAAGTGTCCATTTGAATGTTTTGTGTAGCCGATTTAAATAAATGTGCTTATATAATATAATAAAAGTTTAATGTATTTAAGTTCAATCTAGTAACTTAATATTCTGTAACGCTCTACATAAGTCTAGACACATTTGAGGGAGCTGTTTAAATATTTTTTTTATTGTCAAAGATTAACAAAAAAAATTCAGATTTGTTTAATCTGTGGCATAAAAATAGTTAAATATAATTAGTTACTTGTACCTATGTTCATGCCAGTTACGTAATTTATTTTAAATAAGATATGGGTGTTCTTTTTTCGAATTGTGTTGCCTAATTATATTGTTTTAAAAATAAAAAAGCATTCGCCGTCTTCATAAAAATATACGACCAATATTCCTGGTCCAATTTGGAAAAGAAACTAGGCTTTGAAATTTAATGAAACGCATATTTATGCCGTTCATATGATTGTATTTAAAAGGCGTTATGGATGATACAGGGTGGTTACCTTTTAGGCATTATAATGCATGTAGCGTTCTTATTTATATTATTTGAATTAATTTAGCGTTAGCTTGTAAGTTTTTTAATAATAAACAATCAAAGTACCTCTTACATTTAATAGTAATATTAATCATGTAATTCGCCGTAAACCTTGCACCACACAGATGTCGATCAACCGATAATGTACCCGAAGCGAGATTGAAGCGATATTTATGTCATATTATTTTTTTATGAAGAAATAGCTAGACCCCTGTAAAGTATTAAAATAAAACATTAGACTTGGATAGGTCCTAATGAAATACCAACTATTAAATCAATGTATTAAGAACATGGCGAAGTTTTCTTAGTCGTCTAGTAGACCGCAAAGTTCGTCTTCAAATCGGCGTTTGTGTGGAGCAGGCTTAATAGATAACTTTGTGCAATACATAGGTCGCTAGTTTGCTTGCAAATGTAACGTTTTTATTTTTTAAATACATTTGTGAAATAACAATCTGTTAACCATATAATTTTTTTTTAAATTTACATGAAGATAATACAGTTATTTTGTAACCAATATCTACCTGATTTATTTTTACATTTTTTATCCGTTGATTTTTATACTGTTGTTTTTTATTTGATATTTTTCTCATACATTTAATCATGAACTTGAAAGTAATATGTGTCATTTTTGTAAGCACATTTGATCAAATATTTGTCCAAACATTTGTAATAAGATGAATGATGGATGTGAATGGATGTTTCTAGAAATGTGTCATAGCAATGACTCTGTGTGCCAGATGTTTGTGATTGTATGTTATATGTTATTGGTGTCTACATATTAATAAATACGTATATGTTTAGTGTAAGTTTATGTATCCGAATATAGCTTCAGTGACGATTATAAAGAACGAAATAAATGTTATTTTACAGTACTTATAAATCTTTTTCTTATTTAATATCCTTATACGACACAAAAAACAGGAGTGAAGTGGTATTTTCATGTTTCGTCTGATGAGTGTGTATTATGAAGGCCAAATGATCACAGAACACATTCAAAGGTCACAAGTAGATATTCAAAACTTCAGCCAACAATGTTGTTTTTAATAAACGTATTTGCGACGCAAAAGTGAAAAGGTTCATGTCATGTGCATGCTTTAAAACTATTAACTAAAAACTGCGATACATTCTAATCTTACTAATATTATAAATGCGAAAGTTTAGATCAGTGGTTCCTAAACTTATTTTGTCTACTTTGAGAATAAATATTTTTTAAGCGCCCCCATATTTTCACATATTTAAAAACCACTATAATTTCCAATGAAATTAATTAATTATTGTGACCTATATATGTATATTAACGGAGAATTCTAAACGAAACTTTTACTATAACCCGCAACTTGAGACCTGCAGCGCCCACAATGGGAAATACTAGTTTAGATGGATGTTTGAAGGTGTCTACGGACCGGCACAACGGATCTTTATGAAAATTGGCACAGATGTAGAACATAGTCTGGAAGAACACATAGGCTACTTTTTAAGTTTTTTTTTTATTCCGCTGGGACGAATCGCGTGCGACAACTACTTTACTTTATAAATGCAATTAATACTCAATAAAAAGTTTCATCTTTACAGATCAAAATTGAATTTTGCTAAGTATATAATACATATCAAGTAAAAATATACATAGAGTAGCACAGCTTAAGTCGCGACGGGGTGCTAAATAAAATTCTACTTAACTCGTTTCCCGACGCTACCCACTGGACTGTCGTCGACTTAATAGCATTGGCGCCTCTACGATAATTTAACTGTATAGCAATGTACGCCTTAGTCTACTTATGACGTAAGCAGTTTTTGGCGCACAGAGTACGTAAGATACTTTAAAGAATAAACCCAATGTTTTTATTTTACTCTATTTATTCGTTATACATTTTCATGTAGCAAGCGAATAGGATATACGACTTTATCTACTACAATTTATGAATGTAACAAAGAAGTAACATTCTTACTTTACGAGTCGTTTGTTAACTTGAGTTAGCAACAGGTTAGATCCATTACGTACAAAAATAACTTTCTCATTTACAAGAAAATAATTCCTTAAGAGTTTATTTTATAATTAAAGGATGTGTTTTTTTAAAAGCGATATAAGTTACTAGATATAATTATTATGTTAATTTGTTGTAACTTTTTCTGCATTCATTACAATCCTTTCACTCCCAAGAAACCCCCGATACAGCCTTAGCTTGTAATTAAAGTCGCTATGAAAATTTTTCATTAAAACCTGAACAAACGAAGTTCGTTAACCCGCGGCAATTCGCTAAGCCCGAAAGCCATTTTCTTCGCTTTTGTGAAACTTTAAAAAATTTCCAATAGGTATTTCCGTAGCTAGAAAAATTGCAATTTCTCTCTGTATATAAATAGCCCGCGGGAGGCGGCGCGACAAAGTGGCAATATTCTATCTCGACGGGGCTTCTCAAACAAGGGTACACGAGAGAGACATCAATATGCAATTCAAGTGTTGTAAAAAGGGGACAGTAAGGAGATATTAATTGGAGCGAATTGACGGAAGTTCACGCGGAGCTGTGTTTTTGACAAATTTCGCTTTGATACAGCGATTACTCTCACCTCAATGCTTCGAGGGTCGACTCCTAAGTGAGCCGACATAAATAATGTCTCAGACGATCTCCGCACGAAAAAATCTAGATGATTATTCACCAGATTCAACGACGCATTCGCTGAACCATGAACGAAGTTTGTTTTTTCTTTTTAACGAGATATGCAATCGAGTTCGTGTTATTAAAAATTTTAGTATTAATAATTATAGTTTATTGTACTTTCAATTTTAACATTCCGATTCATATCTCATGCAATCCTCTATACTAATATTATAAAGCGGAAGAGTTTGTTTGTTTAAACGCGCTTATCTCAGGAACTACTGCTCCGATTTTAAAACGGGGATTTTTTTTAGTTAGCCTCTCCTCAACTCGAGATTGGCTGAACGGGTTTATCTTATCTTGATCTTGAAATGTTCGTGGAGGTATAGGGAAGGTTTAAAAGGTGAGAAAAATTCTAATAATTGTCGGGAACTAATTAAGTTTTTTTTTCAATTGACGCGGACGGAGTCGCGGGCGACAGGTAGTAATAACATAAAATGAGGTCAGTGCTTTTAAATTATAAAATTATTGTTTCTACATGACTATGAATGTAGTTTAAAATACATTGTAAAACAAACATACATAAAAACCTGTATATTTATAACGTAAAAACCAATTGACAATTATTTATAATTAAATGAACGATCTCCAAAATGGCCAGTGCTTTATTAATTAAAAATTCGTCAACCGTTAAAACGGATTAAATTCCCGTAACCCGATGATTTGATGTAAATTTTTGAAATAACTAAATGAATTCCATAGCCTTCCGTTGTTAGTATTCCTATTTAAATTACATGTTTTTTTAATTCTCTCATTAATTCAACAACACAATGTTATGTGAAGACAATTTTCAACTCTGCTGCAAACATGACATTGATAAATTACTAACATTATAAACGCGAATGTTTGAATGGATGGATGTTTGTCAGAAAGTATCTCTAGAACAGCCGCATGGATCTCGTTTAAATTTGGCATAGTTGTAGTACTTAGCCTGAAAGAAGCTACTGATTAAGTTTTTTTTTAGTTCGGCGCAGATGGAGTCATGGGCAACAGCTAGTATTGCAAAAGTAAAAAAATATAGTTATGATATGTTTTACTACATTATAGTAGTTGAACGCGCGGTGTGTAGTTTTTCGATAAACCAAGAAAACCATAAAGCTGCATAGACGAAGTAATTCCCAGCGTTTCGTGCAACAAAACCGCTCGTATTCAGGCTATTAAGCGAACTTTATGAGACTAGCAACAGTGGACTTTATGACCCATAGTGGACTGCCGGAATTATTTGATAAGTTCCTAAAGAAAATCTTTACACAAAAATATTTTATAAGCTGATAATCATTTTATATCTCATATGTTTAAGTGATAAAGGTCGCGGGGTTACCTTAAGACATGGCTACGTATATTACATCTGGTCATTACATTCTAATACTGCCAAACTGTTTACCTGTTACATTACTAGTTCTGGCAACAATCCATGCCAAAGAGGTTTCTTCAACTGTTATGAACAGCCTTACATAAATCGCTTTAAGTGGTCTGCCTTTTTTTCGCTGCATTTATTAATAGCGACTGAAAATTGTGATCCGTTTTTATATTAATGAGAGAATCAAACTGTGTGCGGAGGCCATTTTTTGCTGACTTTACAGCAATTAACTTCAGTTACATTCTTTTGTTTTTTCGATTATTTTTTGTTTTAATTTTCTAATGGACGAAGAAATCGTTATGGGTAACAGTGTACTTAATGATCCATTAAACCGCTCGTGGTCGCTAACTTTCTGATTGATTAGTCCCATCGATTACATCGGTAAGGAAACTTTGTAATCCAACGAAAATTCTTATCAATTTTTGTATTGCATCACGTGATAAAATGGGACCCATAGTCTTATTATTCAAAGAAAACCTTCCTTTACATATTTCTTCTTTTTTTGGCAATTTAATGGTCGACGCAGCGTAGATGGTTCTTTCGCAAGATTGCCCGATAATTTTGTTTACGTTGCAGGAGTATCCTGGATGCGGGTGGCACAGAAACATTGATCATGGCAACCTTTGGGAGGTCTTTGAACACCAGTGGACGTCACATGACTGAGAAGAAGAAGAAGCACTATGACAAATGTATTACTTTTACAAGAGGGTTAAAACTCTCTAACAAACCCCAAATCAGATTTATATAAGTAAATTAAAAAATTTAAAAGTAAAATGTCAATTCGCTATAAAGTTATTATGCTGTAGCATTCACGATTCTGCCAAGAATGGGCATTGAAGATAACAGCAGCGGGAATCGAAATCCCGCTGTAACAAAGCGTCGCCGTCGGGCGGGTGTTTCAGCTCGCAAACAATATTTCATTATAGCCTTCCAGTATAATTGTTACAGAACAAACACGACTCGCGCCGAAGTTGACAATTAAAATGTTGGAGTTAGGGAATTTGTTAGTCGACTTGTTTGTTTAGCTTGTTTCCTTTTATTTTGTTTCCGTTCGTTAAAATTCCAAGCGTTAATTAATTAATATTCGAAAATTCGGTAATGCTACGAGAAATTTATTTAGGTCAATAAAAAGTGAAAAACAACACAACATAAATTTAGTACTTTTTTTAAATTTAAAAATAATATAAACTTAAATATTTTGGCATTTAGCTGATCTGAATGAGAACAGCAAAAAATAATCTCGTTCATATTTTAATGGTAAATTTATATTTTATTAATTTTGCTCCTTATTGATTTACCGTTGGTTTCTGATACCAAAATCTTTGTATAAAACGTATCGTCATCCCTGTCATTATCTTTGACCATCAGAGAAAACAATATATTTTAAACAAATTTCACAAACACACGTTTAAAGGATCAAATAAAAAGGGACATGGAACAAAAAACCCTACGCGTTATCCGAGTTATCGTAATTTTTGCTCACCTTCTTGTAACACATGCTCTAAATGTTCATGTTGTAATCGATGGCAAATCTCTCACATAAAATAGATCAATTGATTTTAAATCTTAATCCAATTGCATTTAGGTTGAATTTTCTACCAACTTATTTCAATAAATTACCATTTTGGGTAAAATACCGTGAATTCTGCACGATAAATGATTGGAATGATTCTACGCGCCAATTGCGTTATATTTGACTGTGAGATATTAAAAAATAATAATGTTTCCTTGTCTCTCCCAATTGTTCTTCAAGACTTATACTAGCTATCGCCTGCGACTCTGTCCGCGCGGAATTTTACAAAAACTTAATCAGTAGCCTATGTGTTCTTCGAGACTATGTTCTATAGTCTATAGCCGTTCCGGAGATACCTACAAACAAACATCCATCCATCTATCTAAACATTCGCTTTTATAATATTAGTAAGATAAAACACACAATGTGAGATGTAAGTAAAGACTGGTTTATACTAAGGTCAAATTACATTCACTGCAATTTATGAGTGTAGCCCCACTACCGCCATCAATCTCGGTTAGCATCTAATAGGTAACTCATTGTGCATTTGTCACTGGCTGGGTTATTACAGCCGCCGTAGAACCGCGACGAAAAATACAACGACACCGACACGACATCGTTGAAAAATATGCCTTAATTTGACCGCTTAATAAGTCACTTTGATAATGTGTTGCTTACAAATATTTTAACCGATTTCTAGTATAAAATAGATACTTAGCTTATTCGCTTGACTTTTAAATTCTTGATACTTGTAAAAATAAATTAACATTTTTTTAAAATCAAGGTTCAACTTGTCATCTTGACAAATTGAGGTCTAGGGTTACTACCAAATGATACTTTATGTCGCTTATTACCGATGTAACGATATAAAAGTTAGGTATATGTGTTACTAATTACATATTTATAGGTTATACGAGAGGCTACATATATTTTAAGTTTTTGGTTGCGCTGCAGTCGTAGTATAAACTTTAGTATCGGTCACAGACGAGTCGGTTCAGGCAGTATCGTAAAATGCAACTCACGGCGCGCGGCGATACTACGGGCATGAATTTAAAACGCAACTGAACTCTAAAACGTTACGCTTACTAAAGTTTATATATCACGATACACATAAGAAACAAAGTAAATAATATATTAAAATATTCTTTCACATTTGTCAATTCTTTCGTTATATATAATAAAAAAATCAAAGTTACTATCTTTGGCACCCATGGTTTACTAAATATAACCTCAGACTTTGACTAAATTTTGTTAAAAAATTTTAAGACCTCCAAAGAAAGTTTGTGTCCAAAATAAATTCAGCTTCATACCTTCACGCGTTTTTGAGAAAAAGCGTCTTGACAGACGGAAGGAGGGACAACAAACTGATCCTATAAGGGTTCCGTTTTTTCCTATAAGGTACGGAACCCTAAAAGTACCTATTTCGTTATAATGCAATTTTAAAGTTTACACTCTTTGCTTGCACAACTTATTCAAAGCTTTATTCTAAACGGGACAATGTAAAGCCTAAGTACATATTAATGTTATTTGTATATTTTCATCAAAATGTATTAACGTTTATAACCAGATTTATAGTTCTATATATCTTAAAGATCGTAACATGGAGAGTAATCGATGCGTTACTGAATCGTTATTGACGACACTTTAAACAAAGGACGTCTGGAGCTTTTAGGATGGGCCATAAAAAAAGCGGGTAAAGGTACTACATATAATAATTATAACGGCGAGTTGGTAAGTGAACAAATTATTAATGTCGCTTTATTCAGCGCAATGTTCAATACTTATTGTGTGGCTTATAGCAACCATGTTGTAGAGCAGGGGCGACTAACCCACCGATCGCGACTATTAGTCCAGTCAAACATAGCAAAAAATATAAACATGTAAAACATAAACGTATCTGAAAATACTCAGATGTTTATACTAGATGTTTATAAGAGTAATTACTAGTTTTATAATTTGTTTTTTAATAAAATTAAATGTAATAATTTAGGACTGAAATTTGCTTGTTTTGGTTTGAATTAGTTCTGAACAAGTTGGTCACCCCTGATGAAAATATCCAATGGGAATATTATGTTTGGAAATATTTTTTTTATTCCGAAATTCAATGTTACTGTTTATCATTGACAAAAATATATATTTTCGTGGCCCTAAGAACTCAACCTTCATTCAAGACGAGATCAAACGTTGCTAGGTCACCAGCCATTTCGAAACAGACACTCAACCGTCTCAAGTTACATCACCGTTGTTCACAATAATAAAATTTGTCTCCCCTACAAATATCTTGGAATTTCACAATAAGATATTATTACAATAGATATTGTTGTGTTATAAATATTCACTTGAATACTCTTTGAATAAACATAATACTTTTTATTGATAAATAAAAAATAAAAAATTCATAAGAAATTATATTCAAGTGTGTAGACAGAGAGCGTCGGTGGCTCAGGGGTTAAGCACTTGACTTGCAATCTGCAGGTCCTGGGTTCGAATCCCGCCATGTACCAATGTGTTTTTTGATTTCCGATTTACATATTTACATTTATACGACGTTCTTACGGTGAAGGAAAACATCGTGATGCAACCTGCACATATCTGAGATATGTGTGAAGTCAACCAACCCGCACTTGGTCAACGTGGTTGATTATGGCCTAGTCGCTCCTAACTTAGGGTGGGCTCCGAGCCCCTCGGTGGGGACGTATAGTGAGCTGATGATGCATGTGTGTAGACAGAAGCTCTAGAAATAGTCGATATTATTATTAATATAAAGAATGATTTATTTTATTTATTTTCTACTTGTATTGTCACGGTACCATTGGGAACACATTTCAATCAAAAATTCAAATCATAGAATCTATCACCAATTCTGAACTGAAGCATAAAAAATTCTTTCAACTCCCCGAAGGCCCTTGTCAATTTAGTTGTTTGCCTAAATTTGCCAATACAAAAGATTACTTGATAATTGCCGCAGTATTGTCTGCCAAGGTAAATTAACTCTTATATGTGAATTTATGTAGTTGAAATTTCTTTGTAGATATGTTAATAGTGTTGTTTACGAGGAGTTGGTTAAAGTTTAATTGAATCTGGGGTACTGCCGGGAAGCGAACCAAGATTTGATGAAGATTTAACGACAATACTATAAGGCTACTTGTTCACAAGTTTCATGAGATGTTTCATTATCACTTTACCACTTACAATGTTATTATACCAAATATAATTTATGACAATAACGCAAAGCTATTGAATTGCTTTTTTTTATAATATAACAAAATTTATAGTCTCGTGTGTTGGAACTTGTCCAAGTTTCGCAAATTGTTTGGTAGCCTTGAACAGATCCTTCTGAGTATCACTATGGCGATAATAAAATGGCTTGAGCACCTTTTTTTGATATTTGGAATTTAGAAGCTTGTTAGGTTAAGTTTGGTTATTTCTATGATTTAAGGCATATGTTATAATGCCCTACAATTAGTTCAAAAAATCGTCTTGTTTAAAATCAGATCAGATGAATATAGAAATATACACCAGGGTTTCCAATTATCCAAATTATTCTCGATGAAACATGTAATATTAACTTTATTGAGCTTTAATCGTAGTTAATGGATATTGAATTGGATGCTATTAGCAGTCGCGTAATGGCGATTAAAACTGAAGTTATGGAAATAATAATTGCGTGTACAGTGCTGCTAAATATTGCAAATGTAACGTCAACAAAAAGCTATGTGATGCAATTTTCCGATATATTTTACTTGATGTGATAACTTACATATCACACGTTGTTTACGTAATTCTAAGCTGAATACAAATTGGTCTATCCGCGACGATTAACGTCTTAATAGGAAATTACATGCAAATTGTGTCCCGATCGAGAATCAAGTCGCTCTCAATGATGGATAAAACCGGATTTAAGCCGGTTTAAACCGGATTACACCGAACCGAGGCGGAGGCGTTCATTTATTATGTAAATACGCGACAAATTAAATCCAATGGGTATTTCATTTGACAAACGGTTGGGTTGTTAAATATATTGCTCTGTTTGTAGTTTCCTTTTCCGCCCCAATTC
>NW_013532703.1:8543584-8563163 GCF_000836235.2 Papilio xuthus | reverse complement strand
ATTGAAATCAAATCAGAAATGTTTGTAGTTGTGTCCGGCTGTATTGCGTTTGTCCTGTCTCTGTTTTCCCATTCGAAACTGTTTGTTCCCGTATACATCAATCTATAGTTTGACAAATAACATCACAAGTTCAATTTAATATAAGATAAATAAAGGAGATTTGTCTATAATTTTATGTAAAGTTCTAAATATATATATTTTAAAGTGCCTATTATAAATGAAAAATGATTAGAAACCTCATTTTTAACACTCATTCTATAATATTTTGTTGGTTTAGCGAATTATTATTTTTTTTAATAAAAAGATTCCTTTGTCAATAGAAAGTAACCTACAGTTAAGGACTCATAGAGCTATAAATTGTTGGTTATGTGCTTTTCTTTAATATTTTTTATCTTTAACTAGCAGTCGCCCGCGACTCCGTCCCCGTTAAATGAAAAAATAATAGTTCCTGGGAATTATTCGAATTAATCCGGTGTAGAAACCATCTTTGAATTTCAACGAACATTTAAAAAAAGAATTGGTGCAGGCGTTGTTGAGTTATGCGCTTACCAACACATTTTGCGATTCATTTTTATCTTAACAATCATATGTTATTGTACTTTATACATAGTGAGTTAGAACTATCACAGTAACAATGTTCCGCATAATTCAAGTTAGGAGCGCTCGTGTAATGCGTGAGGCGGCAGCGAACTTTAAACTTTAGTTTAATGGACTTGTCGAGTTGTGTCACCGAGCGATTAAGTGGTGCCCGCGCTGATGAAGCTTACAAATATTCATACCAAACTTTGACAATGAGGTTTACACAAAATGTTTGCGTATATTCCATGCTTAACTATTCTCGTTATCTTTTGGCACTTTCTTTGAGAAAATATTGATATTCTTATACTATGAATAGGCTGAATGAAAAATTTTTTGCAAAGGAATTAATCTTATGAATTTTTTGTATCATCTGACGATAGACTAACCCCTCCATAGTGGAGGCATACCCACTAAACCTCTCTGTTCCTTCAACGCATCGGGACGGGACCACGGGCACGCTTTTGCTCTAGTCCGCAGCCTCGTCTACGCCAGCTGTCGAGGCAGCTCGCTCTCGGGGGGAAGGCAGCCCTCAGTCGCCGGTGATAGACTCCCCCGTGTCCATCACCAGATGATAGACTAACTCACACTAGGTTGGACTGTGAGTGAGCATAGCGCAAACAAGCAATATTATCTGTTTAATGTACGTTCCGTAGATGAGATTATATAATAAATATTTCCATAATAAAATTTTCATGAAATCTTACTAATATTACAAAATGCGAATGTTTCGATGGATGGATATTTGATTGAAGTTATCTCCGAAACGACTCAACTGATCTGTACGTAATTTGCCACAGATGTCGAACATTGTCTGAAAGAACACATAGGCTACTTATTAAGTTTTTTAATAATTCCACGTGGACGGAGTCGAGGGCGAGAGCTAGTTGAGAAACTTAATGAAATTATACTGGTACGATATAGGAAGATGTATAGGATATACATACGTCTCGTCTGTAAGCATGATACGCCTTCAATACGCGCTGCACATCTACCCAATGTCTGTGTTTCAATTAAGCGTACTACCGTACACCTCCGGGGTCCATTCTATCCAATTAGGATTAAAGGTGTGGCGCGACTGCAAGCGGGTGGATTTATTATACGAAGAGGTTGATTTTTATGTATAATCCTGTTTCTTTCTTTTTTTAATTAATAAGCTTACATTTCTCAGTAAGTCATCAGATGATTGACGGTGAAGGATTTCGAGTGCCACAGAATTGGAGAGAGAGGTACTATAAAAGTCCTATGTCCAGAAGTGGATTAATAGAAATCAATTTAATAATCAGACAATGTTAATTTAAAGATAATATAAGAGCACGTTAAAATATTAAAACAGTTTTAGTGTAGAATAAGTATATTTTACATATAATAATTAATTCCGCATTTCTTTAAATAACTAGGACCCCACCTTACTAGGATCTGATCAAGGGAATAATGCCTCGTATTAGTGAGCGGCTTTTTGAAAGGTGTCCGTGATGGGTTTTTAATTATTTATCGACGGAAGTTGCGTGAGTCGATTTAAGAAGTAAGCATTTATTTATCCTTTGTAATGTTAGCTAAGTAATTGTTTCCGGAGGGTAGTTTTAAGAGATACACGAAGTAATATGGAGTGGGTTGTTCTTGGTAATTTGGTAGTTTAAGTTATATGTGTAGTTTTCCTCGCCTACGGCAAGACTAAACTCTATGCTTAAAAACTTTTTATTGAATCTAGAGACTTTAGACTATAAATATTAAATATTATATAAATTCAAGGTTTATTTTTAGGATGCACGAAATGAATCTAGAAAGTGCTATTCGAGAGGAGAAATTAACGCTCTTTAAATAAGAAAATTAATATGAAATTTAAAATTATCAGTGACTAGACAGAAGACAATTATCCAATCAAACTTCGCCTCAAACGACTCGTTTTAGAATGGAGACAAAAATCGAACTATTCAAGTGTTCTTTTCTTGGATAGTTTTATTCATTTCAGTAGATTTCACGGGTGATCGGCTCGCAAATTGCACCTCTCGCTCCCAACACGGCCCGTAATCGATTATGCTGCCATCTGTTGGCAAAATAATGACTCCGTCTGGTATGCTTCTCCTTTGTTTGTGGAAAGAACATCGAAAAATCTCACATAAACCAAAAAAAAACATTTTTTGGACTTATGATGGTATTGATATTTATTCTGAGACAAATATCTCATTTTAATTATAACGATTTTTTTTTTATTTTGGCTGTCTGTATGTCCGTTAGTCCGCGTTTGTTCCTGGTAATCATATGTGCGAGAGAAACTTAGACTATTTTATTTTAATTCTGCGCTAACGAAGTCGCGGCAATCTCAAGTGATCAATACCTAATCATATTTTTATTTCTAAAAAAAAAACTTAATTATAAATAGTATGAAAACTATTTTTATTTAAAATCACGTCAGCAAAAGCATCGATTTCTTTTTTGTAAATAATGTGATTTTTAAATATACTACAACAAAAACCTCGTAGCACAACCAAAAGCCGGCCATAATGAAACTATTTATCTCCGAAAGCACTGATCGGGGTGCTGGAGCGAGCGAATGCGCCGATACAAAATACACAAACAGCCTCCCATTACATTGACACCTTGAGGAAATTTCACCCTATCACTCAAGAATTCAGGAATTAATGGAAAAGCTTCGTCTATTGTTTTCACCCTAAGTTGCAATCATTGTTAACATTTCTCTTTTGGAGATTACATTTGATAGCAGTAATTTAACATTAATAAATTTTAATACTTATTTTGTTACAAAAATCGTTCTTTTATTAAAAGCACAGAAAAATTCTAAAGTTTTTAACACACTCCATGCCACAATATTTTTTCTAAAAACGAATACGGAGATTCAGTGGCACTGAATGTGTTAAAAAAAGTTCCTTGTGTATTTACATAGCGCGTCTCTTCAATAACAGGATAACCCCAAACGTTGTACCGACGCTATATAAAGTAATGATTGCCGTTTGCCGTTTGCCAAACCGTTAAACAGGCGTTCCCCCGACGACAGGCCGTGAAAAGCCCTGACCCCGAAAACATCAAAGCGCTTTGATCTTACAGCGACAGGAATCAAGCAATGAGTTAATTAAACATCAATTTGACAACCTTCCTCGCTACAAACGTATTTGATTTAGACGTAAATTTGTCAAGGGAGTGTCAAACGTAGGCGTACTTGCGGTGGTATGGGTACGTAGGGTCTACACAATTTATCAC
Source organism: Papilio xuthus (assembly GCF_000836235.2). Taxonomy (NCBI): domain Eukaryota; kingdom Metazoa; phylum Arthropoda; class Insecta; order Lepidoptera; family Papilionidae; genus Papilio; species Papilio xuthus. The sequence continues at coordinate 8,559,368 of NW_013532703.1, read as the reverse complement.
GAATTTATTCCTTCCATATTTTAAATCTTCCCTTCAATATATATTTTTCAATAATTAATATTATGGAGATACTTACTAACAGTCGCTTGAATAATATAGGAACCTATTTTAAACCTTTTATATTAAAAATCTGCTGGATAAATCCTGCTGGAGGTTTATTGAGATAAACTTAAAAAAATGTAAGACTCGTTATATTTTCAAAAGGTATTAAAAATTCTACTTCCTGATTATCACTAATTACAGCAGGGCGTCGCTCGTTTGTTAAAATTTCAGGGGGTCGTGATACGGTTCAATAAACTTAAATAGGCCGGGCAGGGGGTGGAGGATGACTACGATACTTTTTACGAAATATGACGAGGGTGTATTTTATATTCATATTTTTTACTTATTTTCTCAAAGTTTTTTTTTTAGGTCAACAATCTTCTGATGTAACTTTCTTATTTGAATAATAATTTAGTGTTTTGTAATCTTTTACTTAACGTTAAAATTACAATCTCCATTTTTTTATGATCTTTTTATTGCATACTTTACAAATTATTTAAATATCGAATGTTAATATGAAAATTGCATCCATTTATCTCAATAATAACTTGGTCTACAATGGGGTCTACGTCAGTATTCGGCACATAATTATTGCATTAGCAGCCCTCCGTATCTAGTGTTAATATACTGCCGCGGTAGTGTTCAAGGGGTGCCAAAGTGATACATCATAGTGCACACCTATTTGAACTATAATCATCTGTATATCGATATTAATTAGGTTATAGGAAATAGTAGGCACATAACATAAATACAAGTGTTTATTGCTATAAATAAAAAGTAGGTTCCTTCTAGCATACCATTTTCTTAAAGCCGGCAACGTATCTGCAGTTCCTCTGGTGTTGCGGAAGTCCATGGGTGTTGATCATTTTGGTATTCGCCGTTCGATTGCCCCCTTCTCTTATAAAAGTAAGCATCTCAGTAGTAAATTGAACTAAACATTGCTTTATTCTTTTGAGCTTATACTTTTTCATTGTCCAATTCCTAATCTCTACTACTATCTCTATTTCTAAAACTTTTGTTAAAATCGTCTTAAATGATACTACAAATACAAAATACAAAATGTTGTATGCTGTAGTTTTCTTTTGATACCAGAACAGTTTGTTATCCACAGTAGACTTCGTGGCTTGTTTTTAATATCGTATATTCGTCTCCGCTCTGGACACGAGCTCCCACCCGGCTTTGAATATGTAATGGAGCTTGCAACATCGCTACGTGACTCAAATGTTGATACTTATCATGTGCCCTTGAATTATTTCCCAACATTCAACGAGCTTAGTTTAAGTTAGTCTTGTTCGGACTTCGCAGTTATAAGCACGTGCTAGGGTTTGTTAAACAATAAGCAACATAAAAAACAAGTTCATAATTAATCAATGTCAATACACGAACACATCATTTTGAAAATTAAATACAATAAAGACCTCTACCTCTATCGAATGTCTTCATAATTTTTTTTTAGTTATTATATTCGTGATATCGAATTAATTTGTAATCTTAACGTTTCCAAACTATACTCCATATAGTTTTGCAAACCTTAATAGAATTTTAACATAAAGCACACTTAATTGTCTCCGGCATTAAATGTACATAGTCGTATACATATATGTAGGTATATAGTCAATAGATTGGTAGTGACAAATTAAAACCGCATCCAAAGTGCTTTTGTTGATATAACGTAATTATATTTACTGACAATGTTTGCTTAAAAGGGAAACATAACAAAGTTAAAAATATCGAATAATGAATCTAAATTCAATGTGATAAAGTTCAAATTGAAATTAATTGATTAGTTCAAATCTAATAGTGGTTGCATTGCGCTTTAATGTTAAGATTTTTGAGAAAAACAATTGAATACATATTTACTTACAGTTTTAAGGTTCTTTTAAAATTTAAATCATGACGAATTTGAAATAAATTTATTGAAAAAAATCAAAATGAAACTTAAATTGTATCATACAATATTTGAATAAATTTTTAAAGACAAAATTATATTTTAAAGTGCAATTTTAAGAATGTAATTTTGTTTTTATCCGTACATAAATACAGTTGATTCCCACTTTAGAGAGCCTGAGGTCCGTTATTTATTAAAACTGAGGGTCGCGGTGCCGTCGTCTTGCCCTCAGATTGCAATTTCTGTGATAGCCTCGGGCCAATCCCTTTTCTTTTGAAGACTGATGTAGAAAATATGATGATATTGATATCGTTGCTTACAAAGTTGTCGGTAAAATTTCTGCTTCATCTTACCTTGATGGAACAGGAAGTCTATTACGTCGACGTTGTTTACATTTGTCTTGGCTTCAATACATTTACAGAAAAAAACATAAGGCTATAAAATTATGATTTTTCTTATACCTTATAGTGTTTCAGCTCATTTAGGAGGTTCTTTCAAGCGCGCATAAGGTTGCAGTCGCGTTAAATAGCATAATGCACCCTAAACATATTAAAGTTTTGAAAGATTCACGAATGCTATTTGACTTTTTGCGTTCTCCAATTTATTTATTATTACTAAAAATAATTATTATAATTTTATTTTATTTCCGAACTCCTTCTATAGAAAATTTCTCTCAAATTTTACGGTATTTTTCTTCTAACAAAACAATTAAGCATCGGACTAAATTGTTACTTTAAATATCAATACAAATAAAAAGCAAGATTAAATTATTTTATTTAAAATGTTTTATTATTGAAACTTCGTAATCAAGTGAGAACAAGGTGCTTGACACCGAATTTGTGACAAAAAGTAGTTGAGTGAAAACTTTTCAACTTAACTGTGGAACGATTGCATAACTCAACAAGCTAAGTAAAAGTTTTTTCTTAAGTAAACGACGAAGTAATAATGTAATTTTTTAATTATAACAATTAATTTTATATGATACTACAAGCAAATAAGTTTTAAAGAGATTAAATCAAATACTTTTGCTCAATATTATTTTTATGATACCGTCGATCTTTTTAATAAATAATATTGTATCGTTTTATTAAAACAAATACTCTCTATTCCTTACGCCTGTACACTACGGCTTTGACAATAGCTTCAGGGCGTTGATTTCCTTCAACAAGATTGAAATAAAATTGGAAATTTTTATTGGAACAAAGAGATATCCCCTCCCTTCCTATCGCAATTCCAACCGTCTCTCATATTACTGAGTTATAGAATAAAGAATGTCACTAAGCAGAAAATTGATATCTTTAATCCTGAAAAACATTTTTAAATAAGACATTTAAAAAACAATGTTGTTGTTTTTAAAACAGGTAAAATAATGCCATAATCGATATTATAAATTTTTCATATTTTAGCAGATATACTCTAGAGCTATTTTTGTTTTAAAAAGTAAATTTACGCTCGAGAACGTTGCCAACTAATGTCAAATGATATTCGTTCAGTTACTCAGTTCCTAATTAAACTTATTATGTGGTAAATAAAAACTCCGAGAGTATTGTTAAGGTGATACTTTCACTTGATTTACAATTTACACAGCCTGGTATTCCGCATTGCGGCTCGCCAGTCGGCTGGCCGTTTGCCATCAAATAAAGGTGTATTTAACGCGTACATCTTACGCTAGATTTTTCTAAGCTCCTATTCAGTACCACTTCTTCTATATAAAAGTTAGAAAAAGTTTTACGACGAAATTCTCCTTACATATTTCTAGCTATCATAAAATAAGTTTTTAGTAAATCTTATGACGAAACAATAATTTAAAATAGCAAATTCATTGGACTTTAATCTTTTTGTCAAATTTATAACGCTCTATGTCGTAGCCTTAATGTGCGTAATGCTGTAGTCGAGTCGTAGACATTGCGTAGCTTGTCGTAGTAGTCTGTATTAAACACAATAACTTCATTATGGCATTATTTTTTTTTCATTTAACTTTTAGATCAGTGATAGAGCTTTTTTATTATTATTTTAGTAATAAAAAATTAATTATTTCAGTGAAAACAAAGTAAATAATTTTATTTTACGTATTAATTGATTTATATTTCGGTGACTATGATAGAGTTTGTAGTATTTGAAGTTTTAGGATTTAATCATAGATTGTTGTTTAGGAAATCGGAAATAGTTATTCAAGTTTCGTGAAAGCGTTGTCGTGAGCTACGTCAAGAGCCTTTAAAGTTAAATTGAGTTGTGTATTTCAATAACTGTTCTCAGTAACTGGAAATAACAATTAAATTACTATATAATAAAACCTGTATATAGATATTAATATTATATAGTTCAAGTAGGAATTAAATACAGATATGCCTAGTTGATCTCAAAGAAAAAGCTATAGAAAAAGATTTGTAGATACATACGTATTATTACTACACAATTTTTTTATATAAATTCTAGCATAAGCAGTAATTGAAAACATTGTCAGTTGGGCATTCGTTTTTAAATTAAAATAAAATAATTCGCATTATTATTTATTAATTATAATTTTTCAGTCATTAGTCACAAGTTAGGTAATAAAACGATTATCGTTTTATTATTATTTATTTACAAATGAGTTTTACTTAATTTCAGTTAGTTACGTAATGTAATAAAAACAAACTGTAGGAACACACAGTTGAGGCATTACCGCGCAACCGGGCGCGTGATCAGCCTTACAACGCTGCACAAGTCTAGTGCATGTGACGCTCCTACTATCATATCTCTATTTAAATCTACCATTTACACAGTAGTGCATACCTCTTATCTTTACTATAACCTGTTTTAATAACTTTGAATAATTTTTAATAACTTTTGAAAATCTACTTTATAGACCTGACACTTATAACCGAACCGGAGTGACTCATATCTTTTGTGGGATCAGTTGCCGTTTGTTTCTGAGACCAAAATATCTGTATAATATATAATGTTATCTCTGTTTTGGCAAAGATAATGAAAAGGATGGCGATATGTTTTAACAGGAATTTTGTTAGAATTAATAGATCTAAATTATTTCGACGCTTTTGTCCAAATATATAATGTGGTTCTTTCCTTTTAATGAAACACTAAAATAATAAGTGTCTATATTAATGTTGTGAAAACTACTTTTCTCTTTGTGAGTTTTATATAAACACGTCTTCGAACATCTGGGATTGGTTTTTGACATTTGTCCAATTTTAAAGTTAAACATTTGTTAAGTTTAAAAAAAAAAGTATTTCTCTTGCGCCAAATTCCGAGTGGACATGTGTGCCAAACAATTGACGATGACGTCAATAAGTTAGTGCCAAGTGCGGAATTGACACTAATGAGATTATTCTCGCTTAATGAGGCACTTTTATTTGTTTCGTTTATTTCGACTTGATTAATAAAATGACCTAGATATTTGGACTGACTGTTTAATAACGAAATAAACTATTTGAAAGGATCTTTGAATATGTTTTACCGTTTATGGAATTTAGTTTAAAAAACAATAAAAATTCTAAAAGTACGCCATTGAGATAATAATTCCACCAAATGAAATGAAAATAAAAGGTCAGCTTCAAATCACAAAATCCCTTCGACGGTAAATTGGGCACGCCTTCGCATTTATGAAGCACAGTTTGTGGTCTGTTCTAGCAATTTTAATCTTTAAATACTAAACATTTAAAGTTCAATTTTCATTACAGATAGCAGCATCACTGCACCTTATTTCAGAAGTGTCGACAGTGTCTTGGGATTTTAAAATAATTGGGTTTTATAGACGATCCGTGAGCGTATTGTTATGACGTCAATAATCGCATACGTTCAAAAAAACAACCCAACACTTATAAAAATAAAGAAACAGCCTAATTATATTTTAATTCAACGTCTAAAAAAGCTGCTATGCAATTAGATGGGCGTAAATACTTCTAGTGCCTGCCATACCTGGATGTACATCATACATCCAGGTTCAGGTTTAACAGTGGTAGAGCCCGCTTTAACATCTTCGCACGAATTGGTCCGGCTCACCCGGTGAAATACCACGACCACACAAGAAGACAAGCGTGAAGTGGAAGAAATTTCGCGTTTCATCTAATGAGTGTGCGTCCCGGAGGCCTAATTTAGTCCCCTTTCCCTTCCTACCCTTTTTCTTATAAGGAAAGGATGGGAAGTGGAATTGGACTTTCCGGATGAGAGGATGCATGGAAAGGGAAAATGTTTTCTTTCTGTGCATCCTCTCCTCCGTCGATTAAAGGTGGGCAACGCATATGCAATTGCGTATGTCTATGGGGAACGGTCACTTCGCTATTTCAGCGATTTCAGGTGGCCGCTCGCTCGTTTTCCACCTTATGATATAAAAAAGGTACTTGAAAAGTATATAAAAGATAATGTCTGGCTCAAATAATAATAATAATAATTCGATGACATCAAGTGACTATTAAACTCAATTAATCTGACAGTTAATTTTGAAGCATTAATTAAAATAATTCTAATTAATATTTCATGATAACAAGCAACTGAGAGCGAAGTTTGTTCAAACAAATTTGTTACCCGTTCAAGGGTTTCGTTTGAATAATTTATTTAATGAAATTAGTCAACTTTGAATTCCGATTAAAGTTTTCACTCGTTAAATATAATTCTTTTTGTAAAAGTAATTCTAATGTAACAAAGAAACACAGAGTTAGATGCTAAACTGAAATATAATATGAACTTCCTTTTGATTCATTCACTAGACAAGGTTCATTTCATTCACTATAAAAATTGTGTATAAATTTAGATGATAATTAACTATGTTACAAACTAAATTATAAAATAGCAAAAACATAGTAAACAATTAATTATTATTAGTGTAACCATGTTATAATTAAAAAAATATACGTAAATCACGTATTATCACGTGACAAAATCTTCCAAACTGTGACGTCCCAATTTCCTATTTACGCCAAAATTCCTACCGCATTGGATAAAATATGTACATAATTTTCACAGAGCTCTAAGCAAATTAACGCCAGATGTATTCACCCCTCTGAATCGTTGCTAATAACTGAACCTACTTCCTTCCTTTTCCACCTTATCGTGTATACCGACACACGTTAGGGTTCTATTATTAAAAATAGCAAAAGTATTTTTCGTAATAGTTTCATTTTATAGAACAACGTAGTAATTAGTTGCAGTTTTTTTAACGTGGTCTGTAGCACAAAAGAACGTGCATACCATTCAAGATACTGAAATGAAGATGCTGAGATGTGCGACGTGACCAGGCTCTATAAGATCCGCAACGAGTTCGTGCGAGGCAGCCTCAGTGTGTGCGACATCGAAGACAAGATGCAGGAGAGGAGGCTGCGTTGGTATGGTCATGTAAGGAGGACGACGCCGGGCTGTGTCGGTAATTTGGCACTAAAACTTTCCCTCCCTGGTCGCAGATCCAGAGGCAGACCCACAACAAGATGGAAAGATGTAGTAAAAGACATGAGTGAGTGCCAAGTCTCAGAAGATGTCGTGGACAGAGCAAATTGGAAAAGACGGATTGGGAAAGTTGACCCTACCACCTCGTGTGATGCAAGCTAGTCAGAGAAAGAGAGGGAGAAAGAGTTATATTTCGTAGGATTTTTTTTTTAATTTAAAATTAACACCTTAAAAAGCAACATTTGTAAAAAGGAACTGCTGCTGGGAAAGAAAAGAATAACCTAAATAATATATTTTCCTTGAAATGATTAACAGAAAGTATTGCAAATAAATAGCACAATAAGAAAATAATTTGTCAGCCATCGTCTAGCGTTAATATTTTCGCAATAGCAATAAAAAATCTGCGACAAATCCTAAAATCCCTGCGACAACCAACTAGGCACGCCTTCGAAATTATTACTCCTTTTCAATAGCTTGTTTGTTAATCGATGTCGTTGAATTTTCAACTTTGTAACGTACCAATATAAGTTATTTTACAATGTTATGTAATACTTTTTATTTGACCTTTTCGTACTTCGAAAAGGTTTTGTGATGTCATGGCATTTTACTTTACAAGGTTTTGTGGACGACGTTGTACAATGTATCGCAATCTGGCCGCGGCGAACATGTGTCCAGTTTAATGATTTAACTTTCCAAGTAATGTTCTTCTATAATAATATAAAGCTGCTTCCAATGCCAATCATAAATAGGTAAATAATATTACGATTATTAAAAAATACATTACTATTAAATACTCCACGTAATTACAGAATTTTATACACTAAATGCGAGGCAAAACAAACGTTCACTGGGTTTTGTTGTTAGTTTTAAAAACAAAAAGTGTAGTTAACATTTACGTTGATCGCTTTAAGATAAAGAAAATGCGATACTTGGTAGCATTTTCCAACTTCTCTGCTTAGTTTTTTTACTAACTATACAAATGCTATTTATCGTCTGAATAATTTTTAACACATTCAATGTTGAATGAAGGAAATTAGGGCGTTCCTCTTTTAAGATATCTCGGTTAATAGATTATAGAACTATAGATTAAGATTCTAGTAACGTTTAAATCATAACCTTAGTATTATAACTGTCAGGCGCCTCAGAGTCGGGAGAGGACTGATCAAGGCGAAGTAATTTCCGCTTCGTAGACTTCAAGTTCCTCTGTTAAGTGTCTTAGATATTAATATTAATGGTTTCAAGAGAATAATTTGAATATGTATTAAAGAAAAATTGATTTTCAATGCTTTCATTAACGTATTAATGCCACTGGAATAATGAGTCTTTATTGGGCTGTGAGCTATTAAACGAATAGGTTGGCTACGGAAGTAACCTCGACTTAAAGCAAAAGTAGGTATTTTATCATTTTTCTTTTTCTTCTATTCTCTTCACATTAAGTGATAGCAGATCCATTAGCTTACTAAACAGCTGCATACCATTTTTTAACTATTTCAGGAATAGAAAGATAAAATGCTTTCACAATTACACGGTACATTTAACCTTTTTTATTTTTATTACCTGAGGAACTAGGTAACTAGAAACAATATGGACAATATCATTGTTAATTTTTTTGCATTGTACACACAACTGACCATTAAGAATGAATTATGCGATTCAATGCGTGGGGCAACTTGTATATGGTAATTTTGCTTATGTGGAATGGACGCTTTCGTGAACAGAGTGGAGGCGATGCCCATACAATACTGTCTACAATCTGCGTTAAATCTTATAGATAGTTAACTTCCGACTGCGCTGCTTTACTATAAATTAAACCTGTATAAATATACCTATATATGAAACCAGCCTCGCATCATTCAAAAATAGACTAAAATCATTGCTAATAAAGAAAGCTCTGTATACATATGAAGAATTTTTTCAGTGATTTTTTTTTTGTAAGTCGCTCTTTGACTTGTAATTTAAACATGACCAATAAATATTGTATTGTATTTGATTGTATATAATAAATTATTTGAGTTGTTTTTTTAAGTTTAATGAGAATCTGGAATTGAACTGAAGCAATGACAATGAACTAAACCAATTATTCCTCAGTGCTTAACTAAATCTATGGTTTATTAAAAAGATATTTATGAGAAAGGAATGAGATATCGGGAGGAGAGCGTCGGTGGCTCAGGGGTCAAGCACTTTACTTGCAATCTGCAGGTCCTGGGTTCGAATCCCGCCATGTACCAATGTGTTTTTCGATTGACATATGTCCATTTATCCGACCATTTTGCGGGGAAGGAACACATCGTGACGCAACCTGCACATATCTGAGAAGAAATTCAAAGATATGTGTGAAGTCAACCAACACGCACTTGGCCAGCGTGGTTGACTATGGCCTAATCACCCTAAACTTAGGGTACGCTCCGAGCCCCTCGGTGGGGACGTATAGTGAGCTGATGATGATGAATGAGATATCACTTATCTGACAAACGCAACATTCTCATAAGAACAAAATTAATTCTAAAGTACCATAATACAAAGTAACTAAAATGGTGTTTAAAAGTGCCGCAACGCTGGAGTGGGATTACTCTTGCATTAATCCGAATAAGCGGTAAAAGCAGTGCTGCAATTTGTAATGCGAATCGCTAGAAGTAACAGTTAACTCATAGGGGAATTAAATAGAGATGAAGTTTTTGTTTGCACACAGCTTGTTGAATTTGAGTTGCATTTGTTATTGTTTTAATGAATAATTATATTATTTTATTAGAATAAGCAGTGCTAGAAACAGCCTGCAGTTTTAAATATATTTTAGATTCGGGTTACAGTCTACAATTGTAAATGTTTTCTGGTCGACACCTGTCTTCGGTCATGGTTACATATTTATTGTCATCTCACATAGTTCTGGTATTGTTCTGTCCTCTATAGGCATTCACAGAATCAAGGATTGCACAATTTGGATTTCCGGTTTGATAATTAAAGTGTGCGGACATTAAAGCCTTTATGAGCAAGAACCTAAAGTCTCTTAGGTTTTTGGTTGTAATTCTTACTATATTTTACCATTTTATTTATTTTAAATAAGACTTTAAGTGATTAGGTATATATAAAAGTACAGATTTAACTTATGCAAATAAATAAGAGAAAAATGCAAATCATTCTTTTACAGTGAAATGCAAATGCAATGTTCATTCTTAGTGTGTTGATTTAAGTCCGTCTTTATGAGCTTAGCTCCTGTATTATTTTACTTTAAACTGCGCTAACGAGTTTCTTGGCAAACCAGAAACTCCGACGTGTTCTTTATAGAGGCTATTTAAATATGCATTAAGAAGTCTTCCGCAGATTTTATATTAAAACATAATCTTTCACGACCGTATTATCCTAATGGTTAAGATCAAAGATGGCGAACTTAAGTCTTGCCTTATAATCTAATAGTTAATCATGTAGTTCTAATAATAAAATTGTCTAACACATTTTATGCCACTATATTTTTGTGAGAAACTCGCGAGGTGAATCAGTGGCACTTAACGTGGTCAGTCTAAAAATGATCTTATACAGCTGTAACTTTTAACATAATCGAGATATCCTTTCTTATAAAGGCGAATGTTTAGATAGATGGATGTTTCTTAGAAGGTATCTCTAGAACGACTGCATGGATTTTCCTTAAATTTGGCGTGAAATACGTTTTATTATAGCTAATTACGTTTTATTTATTTCGCGCGGACGGAGTCGCGGACGACAGCAAGTTACTTATAATATTTTTCTATGTAAATTATGTTTATTGTAACCGTTTCTGTCTTAAGACTCATTGCGATGGCCATCAAATTAATTGAAATATTGTTCCCGTATTTTAATAATCTTAATATAACAAGTAGATTTACATAAATAAATAAATTTCCTTTTATTTTGTCGTGTATCAGTTTCATGGTGGCCTTGTTTCTTAATTAGATATTTACGTGTAACATAATCCTACGTATTTAATAAAGATAAGTAATAAATCAACCGAGAAAACGAAGAATTCAAGCAATTTAGCTACGACTAGTAAACATCACGTAGAATCTTAATAAGGTAATTACCTCAAACATGTTTTTATAATTTAGGTCACGTTCGTTGTGACTAAAGAAATACTTTCAATTTTTACTTATACATCTGATGAATCGATAGACGTTTGTTTGAAGGTATCTTCGGAAATGCTGCACGGATATCGCTGAAATTCGGTATATATGTAAAACATAGGAAGAACCTGGAAAACCTAGAAGATATTTAATAATAATAATAATATAATAATAAGCAATCCTGTTTTTTTATTTTTAAATGAGTTTTCATAATTTAAAAATTTTAAAATATTAGTTTCAAAGTAAATATTATTTTAACTACTACCAAACGCTTTTGGTAAATTATAGTAACGTTTTGTAATGTCATGATAGTTATAAATTTTCCTTTCATATAGAATATCGATAATTTACCCCGCTATAGAAACTCTGCTCTTAATCCCGCCATCGAATGTCACAACACGACTGGATTCCCATCTATGTGTCTTTATACAGTACTTAAGTTATAAGCAACAAGCGTTATAAATCTTACTTCTTAATAATCTTACTAATAATATAAATGCAAGTGTTTTGATGGAGGTTTGTTAGGAGGTAGAAGAGGTCTCCAGAACGACTTCATCAAGCAGAACATACTCTGGTAGGACACATAGGCTATTGAAGTTCTTTTTAATTCTGCACAGACGAAGTCGCGAGCGATTGCTTGTTACATATAAACATATGCTTTTTACCTTTGACAGTCGGACATTGTGATCTTAATATTGATATAAGTACATCGCAGTTTTGGTTTATATTGGGTTTTGTAAAATACTGCCGGGCAAAGGAAATGTCATTTTACGTTGACTTGCACAGTCGCCTCTAAAGATCTGTAGCTTTTTTTATTATTTGATTCGTGGTTTAAAAATTTGGAAACCCAAAAGTAATCAGACTGTAAAATAGAAGTTGTCACCGAAAATATTGGTGAATTTAATCAAATTTAATTCGTGTATTCATCACCGATATTTAATTAAGTTTTTAAAACGCTACTCGCTTATGACTTATGGTTAGTAGGGAGATGAAACGTTGTCGATTGATTTATTACTATGTTAATTATGCAGCGATACTTGCGACAGTGAATTATAGCCAGTACATTCATCAGCACGCGATTAGTATTAAGATCTTGAATTTAAATTAGTGTTCAATTTGTATTCAATTAAAATTGATATTCTTTTACAAAATGTTTAATCATCGGTTTTAATTAAAACATTTTATAATAATACATTCCATTAAGTAGAAACTTTTCATATTAGTATTAAATAATCGTCTTTACAGATAAATAAAACAAAAAAAAGTTTCTTTGAAATTGCCAGCGCGGTGCATTGTGATGAATTCATTTAAAAATCGCGGATGAAATCGCATTGTTTGATTTTGTAGAGATTCTCATAAAGAGTTAATTTCGATGTAATTACTGTATGTAACATTTAATATTAATTTAAAATAAAAAAATGGTACAATTTCAGTTCATAAATAAATGTAAATTTAATTTGACTGTCACAAGACGGAATAAGTGAACAATGTTTAATTAATACAAACATAAAGAGCATTGATTAAAATTTGGCACGTTGTGTGCTGGCGTAATCCACGCTTGTTTTGGCACTAGGACCAAGTACAGTCTAATCTTCGACGATTTGGCAGCGCCTCTCAGCATTACAAGCGCACTCGCGTACACATGCTGTTAATGAAATGCTGACACAAACCAGTTGCGAAGTTGTAACCGCAACTAGCTTATGTTGAGAACACATTGCTCCAGTTACTTTACATCATCTTTGTTAGGTATAGTTTATTATACTATACTAGCTGTCGCCTGTGACTCTACCCGCGCAAAATTTAAAAAAAACTTAATAAGTGTATTTGTGTTCTTCCATGCCATGTTCTACACCTCTATTAAATTTTAAACAAATCGAAACAACAGTTCTGGAGACACATTCGCGTTTATAATGTTGGTAAGATTTATATTATCATAGTGTATTATTATGGAAGAGTATATATACGCTTTTACTACGGTTAAAAATTATTAATTACCTACAGGTGCGATTTCGTTTGCATTGTTGATAAAAAATTTAAGAAATGGATAGTGAATTCAACTAATTCTGCAGAAAGTAAATTCTCCTAAAGCCGATTCTGAATCCCTGATTTACTAAAAGTAATGTATCAAACGTTAATTACAAACTTGGCACAACGACACATGTGTAGAACGATAAGAGTTAAAAACCTTTTGTTTTTGGTGTCATAGGAAATGAAAAAAAAATGAAAGTGAAATCGTGCCCTGTTACTGTGTTCTGTGTACTGGGTTCAGTTATGTTGTGCCGGCGGCGGCTCCATTGACTGGACAGGGGGAGATTTTCATAACAATCGTGTCTGGATTTGATTTTATATTCAAGTCTTGCTATTGAAATACCAATGTGTTTACATATTTACCTACTATAAATAAGCCCTTGTAACACTCAAATAAAAACATTTTATGTGATTCATCTTTATTTTATTTTAGTAACTATTTGGAGAAGAAAGTAAATAGTATTCGTTTATTGCGAAACTAAGATTTATAGTAAGTTTTAGTTCCCATTTTATACTAGTAAACATTTCTCCAATAATTGTATAAAGAAAATGACCTACGATACACGAAATATACACGAAATTCGTAACATATTTTGGTTTACATTCAAAAATATTTTGATCATGCAAATTACAAAATCTGCACTGGCTAAAGACAATCGTAATCGTATGAATAATACTAATAATAAAAATTCCATTAAAATTAATGTTTGAATTCAATAAGCAGCTTACATTGCGTCCAATCATATAATGGAATTCATTTCATAATCCTCGCATCCTGTTTTGTCGGTTTGTTCGTACAGAGGGATTTAGTCCAGCTAAGTAATTGAATAATTACGTATCATGTGAATTGCTAAATCCCATACGTCTTGTATATTAATATTATGATCGGAGGCTTAGAATTTAATGACATTAAGGTGTATGAAAGCGTCGGTGGCTCAGGTGTGAAGGCCTTTAACTGGTAATCTGCAGGTCCTGCATTCGAATCCCGCCGTGTATCAATGTGTGTTTCGATTAACAGATGTACATTTATCCGATGTTCGTACGGTAAATTAAAACATCGCAATACAACCTGCACATGTCAAGAAATGCTACGCTAAATAAGATATTTTTATTTGAAGTCTAATACACGGGAAAAAAACGTAGTTGGTAAATATTAATTTTAAAGATATTGTCGTGGTTACTTTTATAAGTAAAATAACCGAGACTGGAGCTGTGACGAACACGAAGACAACAAAGCTACGCAAAGTAATTTCCGGTTTTTAGTTTCAAAGACTTCCGCAGCGCGAGTACTTTGCATCCGGTACTTTGAACTGAGGTGAATTAATATTTATTTAAATATTACATTATCTTCATATAAGTTATTGCATATCATAAAAAAAATCCTTAAACCATTTATAGTCCGCATACATTTGTTTCTTATATATGATCGAGCTTAGAGTAATAATAGACGTACTTAAGGGAACTGTAACTATTTCTAGCGTATATGTTTTTCTAGAATATGCTCTATATTTAAGCTAAATTTTATCGAGATCCGCTGAGCCGCTTTGGAGATAGCTTTTTTAAAATATCGATGTAGTCATCCATACATCTATACTTTCGCATTTCTAATATTAATAAGACATTATTTCGTAGGAAATATTTTATTGCTGACGTCATTTTCCAATCATTCACTATACATCTTTTACTACTTTTTGAGTTTTTCCAAATTAAATAATAAGAATTCTTCATAATTTTAACATGAATATAGAAAAACTATTAGGTACACGTAAACTACTATTGGAGGTCATAAGCAGCATATCGCCATCTCTGCGGAACGCGCAAGAATGTGTGACAGAGAAAATCACCTCTCACTCACTCTCATTGTAATTAGCTAGTAATTAGTGTCTCTTCCGGATTGGTCGAAAAACTTAATTTTTAATTGGTGTACATATTTTAGCCAGTAAGCACGTAGCACATAAGTTGTATAAATAGTTAAGAAATTAGAAAATAAATCATTACAAATCTGGACTTCGAGTGTTATTCTTCCCGCAAATATTGACAGCAGTGAAGACCTCCCACATTGGTGACCCCGACGTGATCGACGTGCTTGCCGCCATGGCCGACCAGATGGCCGAATACTCCGCGCCAACACATAACGCTTCCGTCGCCGTCGTCTCAAAATCTACCGAAAACGAAACTAATACAAGATTCGAATTCTTAACGAAGCAAATCGAAAAACTTACGCTTGAAATTGCCGAAATACGCTCCCGTCCGCAGCATAATTATCAGCGCCGTCCCTCTCGCTGGCGCTCACGCTCACGTTCGCAGTCCAACACGCGACGCAGTTCATCAGTGAAGCCTGGGGATCCTACATGGG
>NW_013532703.1:8222654-8543250 GCF_000836235.2 Papilio xuthus | reverse complement strand
TAATTTGATTTTCAAATTATGCGCTACAAAGATTGCTGGTAGCATAGCAAATGATCACTTCTATAATATCTTATCCGCGAAACCATTACGAAAAAAACCAGTTGAATTGGTAACCTTTTTTTTTAAGACCAAGATTCATAAAGTTACTTAGCAGAATATTTTAAGAGAAAAATATCTGATATGAAAAAACTTTACGACTCTGTTTACTAAAATAATATTAGCATACGAGAAGTTGCTGAGAGGGTGGAAAGTTTTAGAAAAAGCGCCATATGTTAACTCTGCCTTTTCTCAGGCGTTATTGAGTGCTATCAAAAACATATTTACCCCGTAAAGGGTTCCGGACAGTTTGAAGTTATTTGGACAATATTTTTGCAAGTTAGTAGTTTACTTGGGCATATAATACATAAATATAAGTTTATCGCATTTTAAAAAATTCAACAAAAGTCAATCTAATAAATTTTGAATTCATTTAAATATCTACCGAACTTCAAAATACATACTAAACTTTATTTTTATTCAATTAGTAATAATTTACCTTTGTATTTTTAGTATTACTGAATTGTTTGGATAAGATGTTTGCTATCAAGCGGCAAAAGCTTGATTTCTGTTCTACTTATTATATTTTATTTCTCATGTTTATTGTTATTTACTATTAATATATTTTAAAAGTATTTTTAAGTATTAAGCTTTGATAACATATAATTTTTAAATAATTTCAAAAGAGTTTCCATTTCTCTCTCTGGCTTGGTTGGGTAAAAGCATGTCTGGCAGTAAAAATCGAGCCAAAACCTCTTATATCGACTCCACTTGTTTGGAATAAGGTAAAGGATGATGATGTAAATCATTTTCCCTTTCTTTAAATATATTTTTTGGAATACGTACATGTGTTCTGAGTCCTTAAAATTACAATAAAAATCGAATGTTCTTTTTTAATCTTTGAATAATCTTCTATGTTTTACTCTACAAATATTTTACGTAGGTATATATGTATTTAATTAGTGTTCAAAATGAGGGATGCATCACATTAGCATAGCCACACTCAATCCGTTGACTCTAAACCACTTTTGCACGGTCGGACGACTTAACGCCAATCAGGGCTTTGTAACACCCAATACGGTCTGGTGGCGGGATTAATAGAATAAATTTGCATTTCATCCACAGCTCCATCTACATTTGTTGGTAATTATTCGAGTAGTGCGCATATTTTAAGCAAATTTTCATTTAATTGTTGACTCTAGGACGGTCTGTCGTACTTTGCATGGAGCTAATTATAAATGACGAAAAAATGTATAGTCAGCTTTTATAAACTAACAAGCAATCGCATGTATTTTAATATTTATTAGTTAACGTTAAAGATAAAGATTTAGTTTCAATGATATTTTTTTTTGTTTATGTTGTAAATGGGAGTAATCTTATGTGACTATGGCTTCAAAAAATATTCAAGTGGGTATGGCATTTATCGTCTTCACACATTTCTTATATATGCAATTCATCAACATCATCAGCTCACTACACGTCCCCACTAAACGGCTACCCTAAGTTAGGGATGGTTATGCCTTAGTCAACCACGCTGTTCCATTGCGGGTTTGTTAACTTAACATATATCTTTGAATTTATTCGTAGATATGAGCAGATTGCATCACGATGTTTTCATTCACCGTAAGAACATTACATACTAGCATTTACAGTTTGATATAACTTACACTCGTAACACAATCAGTTCCCTTATGGTCCGTGGAACTGCAAATAAAATACTTTAAAATGACCCTCAATTACGACGTGAGACAGTTTAATAGCGCAATACATTGCTTAGTAGAACTTCATTACGCAATATAAGTTCAATTTAAACGGCACATAAAATGCAATGTAAGCTGATAAAAGTTTGTAACCGTGAAACAAGAGGTAGTGTAATAATAATCACGAATTCATAATATTTATTTTCATTACTGCGGTGTTGCCAATCTTAATTAATAATAGGATGATCAATAGTACAATACTTCGACGTTTCGAAAATACGTAAATCACTTTGAACTTAGCAATATTTTACAAGCAAAAGCGACTGTTAGACTAATAGCAAATTATATGGAACAGCATCCTAATGGTACATAAATATCATAGAATCGGAAGGTGGGACGTGAAGTGCGCCACAAATCCATTGAAGTGAGGATTTATGAGTAGATTTCGGGTGCATTGCGCGGTCCAGGTGCAATAGTAATTGTCATTTATTACTAAAGCGGACAATGAATACATGTGAGGTGCAACCGCGGTAGATTTTGTAACACGTTTATCTTGTGTTCTTTTCATCGTGGGTTTCTGAGATCAAAACCCGTTTAAAACATACTGTTATCTCTGTTTTGTCAAAGCTGACAGGGATGACGATGTATTTTATACAGAGATTTTTGTCTCGGAAACCGACGATTAGCTATGTAATTGTCAGTTTGCAATCACTTGGTTTACTAAAATTATAAGGGACTTTATAAATTCCATGTCCTAAATTTATCGTCTCGGTCTACCAGTCAGTAAAATGCAATGTAAAAAATGTTTAAACGAAATTATAACTAACATTTTACAATTTCATAATTAAATTAAACAGTTTTTTTTAATGTCGCGTGTTGCTTTAATTTGATATGCGTTCCCAATTTAAAATCCGATGACATGAAAGCGGCTATGGCCTGCGGCTTGTGGCCTGTACTGAAAATTATGTGTCATTTCTTTTAAAACTGGCAACAACATTCACGTTTCGAATTTAAAAAAAAATATATATAATTTTTATGACGAACAGTTTTAATATTATTAAGCCAAATTGAGTCCGCAATTTAATTGTGTAAGAATTTTATAATAATAAGAGCGATATGGATTTATTATATTCTAAGATGGAAATAGATCGTTTAAAGCAGTAATAACAGCTTGCATTTCCATTTATCTAGCAAGGAGATGGTATATTATGCAGATTGCGCTGCCGCCTTAGTGGCGACGTCCTAGCGCCACGGATGAGGTCTTAAAATTAATATAAATGTACCCGTGTCAGGTAGCAACCACATTACGTATAAATACATTCGTCTTAAAGTTTCATACTCTTAAACGAGGTTTAGGCTAAGTACCATCTGCGCTCGGCCACCTCAAGCCTGGTGAAGCTGTAAATGCCTCCTAAAGGCAAACAGTGGCAATTCAGTCACAAAAAAAGGTTCATATTGTTATTGAATAATATTTAAATCGTGCAGTTTTTGTATCCAGTGATCTAAGAAGGTATTTACTCAATTTATTTTATCTTATAAAAAAAATATTCTTTAAAGAAATTTTCTAATAAATGATTTACCTAGAAATGTCAGATGCTACGCATAGTTAACGTCACAAATTCATTTTATAATATCGTGCTAGAAAGATCTAATCTAGACTTTAATAAAAACTACATGTCTGTAAATAACAAAGTACTATAATATAAAAGTAACATGATTTTATTATAAGGGAAATTTATTTAAGGCAAAGTTTACTCAAGATAATAATGAAAATAGAAATCAATTTCAACCAACATTCAAAATAATGAATACAGGATGACTTAGTTTATACAAGCAAGCGTAAACGAATCAGAATAACCAAAGGAATAACATCCATCGCCTCGTTTTCTAAACGGCAAATTACTTACGTACAGACGAGGGATCAAATGCCAATCATGGCTGCCCAACTCTGTAACATTGCGAGAATTCTTAAATAAATTATAATTAACCTCCTTTAATAGCAATATCGATAAAACATGACATTTACAATCATTTAAAAATACTTATGTTCAGACTGATTGCATCTTAAAACAAAGCATATAAAACAGTAATAGTGAATATCACAAAGGGTGTAGGGATTGGCTGAGAAATTAATATAATAGTGATAAATAAAACCTATTTTATAAAATTATAATTACTGGCATAAAATAAAACACGTGCATTATTTATTATGAAGGATTGAATTTATTACATGTGTGGTTTGAACACATGTTTATGCAATTTCGTGGTTCCCATTCATAAATAACGTGTTTATATTATCAAATTAATTTTAGAACGATTATTTCAACATTATTGAGTAATGAATCACAGAAAAAAGTAAGTTAAGGTAAGGTAAGAAAGGGTAGTAATTGGGGTAACATAAATGCATTTTAATCTTGTGTAAAATTATTTGTTCATTTTAATCAATTAAAAGTCACCCCTTAAAATTTATGTTATAAAAACTACAACATAATTATAAAAAATATGAAATATACTTGCGATATGACAGACGTTGTCAGGGTGTATACACTTATGTAGGCGTCCGGGACATGTTTGCTAACTCCGGTTAACAAGTTTACACAGTGAGACCTCGTTAGACCTAGCCCTATGTGGACATCAAAGCTATTTTGTTACATATATGAATATTAAAATAACTTACGCTATATAACGAGCCCTTGTTGTAAAGTCGTATACATTTTATTTTAAATACTAGCTGTCGCCCGCGGCTCTATTTGCGTACAATTGAAAAAAATACTTATTTAGTAGCGTATGTGCTCTTCCAGACTATAGTCTACATAAATGCCAAATTTCAGCGAGATCCAACGGCCTTTCTGGAGATATCTTCCAACAAACATCCATTCATACATTCAAACATTATCATGTATAATTTTAGTAAGATTAAAACACAGTTTTCATATTTATCTTTGACCAGAATATTATCAAACATAACCTTCCAAGATAAACATTCAAACTTAAAATAAAACACAATCGCCAAACGTAATCGTCAAACGAAACCTTTGGTTATAAAAGTTTCAAAAATTTCTGATTTATCACTAGCAGCATCACGAATGTGTATACTCCCAAGGTCTATAGTACTCTACAGTCCCAGATATGCACACTGATATTAAGTGCATTGAACATAAAGTGTACTGGAATCCCATTAAAGTAGGCATATGTCGGATTTTCGGAGCATTTGCGGCACTGCGTAGCTTCGTTACTGTACGTTTAATGGACATTCATTAACGTTTCATGCAACTACGCAGAGATCAAGTGAAATACCACTGCATGTAATCAATACGGATCGTTGTTCTATGAACTTCGTAACAGCGTTTGCCTTATATTTTGTGATTGGATATCGATGACTACAATCTTATCGTTTTGTACTCAGTAAATTGTCCTCCACTTCAATAGGATACATCGTGAGAAACATTTTACATCTTACTAATGTTTGTTTGAAATATATCAAGAACGGCTGTATGGATCTTGTTGAAATTTGGTATAATTGAGAACACATAATCAAGTTTTTCTTTAATTTTTCAAGGACGGAGTCGCGGGCAAGAGCTATCTAGCTCATATAAAAGAACACCCATTGTCTCAGAACGAGGAGAATAAACTCCTATTTAGCCTTGATCAGCGATGGATTCTTCGATCAATTAACATAAGAATAGATAGATGTTGAACGCAGTACCACAATATATATTGGGTAAAACGTGTTAGCATAGAAATCAAATTTTTCACTAAAGCTCCCATACTGATTGTCACTTAAATTAGCTTAAATTTCGATGGAAAAATTCATATTTTTTAACACTCCATCTGAAAGTTAGAAATCTTTTATCACAATTATGTTAAAATATTCGTAATATACAAATGTATGTTGTTCAAGTAATAGTAGTGGAAGTAATCCGTAAATCTCTTCATTTAAGCGTGTGTACCTGCATTAGCGTCCTGTGTGAGCCGAGTAGTGGTCATTTCAATTTGAATACACCTGTACTGTTACCGGTGTGCAGTGCAATGTTGTGGAAAACGATCCTGTTACAAAACGTTACACAGAAACTGTTCAGAATACAACTTAAAATGTGTTTTAACTAAATACAGACGACAACTAACCATGTTATTGTTAAAATAGTTTAAATAGATCGCAAAATATGTTGATACTTTGACTTTACTTTTTGAAGCCAAGCCATGAAATGGTCAAAGTCATTAAAAATTACAAAATAATTTTACAATTTTTCTTTTTTTAAGTTGAAATTATTTTAATAATATTTAATGCAAATATACTTTCTTACTACCCAATGTATTAATACAAAAGTCGAAAATACTTTTTGACAAACGACAAACGTTTGTTGATAGAAATTCCAATAAACTGCAATGTCCTAGCTGTCTGGAATTCGTGGAATTCGTTTTATCGAATTCTTACATTTTCCACCTTTAATTTACAAAACCAAATACTTTACAACTAAGGAGTCCAATTAAAACTAAGTTATTAACTTCAAAATTTTAGTACAAATCTGTTCTTAGAAAATAAAATATTTTTATTACGTTTTAAAACATACATTTATTACTTCAGTACTTCTATAAATATTTATACTATTTATGACTATACGAATCAATGCATTATAATATATTACTAATGAAAATCATTGACCGTGGGTTTCTGAAACCAAAGATAATGAAACAGAGATTTTGGTCTCTGAAACGAACGGTAATAGTTTAATTATTAAAGGATTTAGTAATAAACATTAATTTACTGATATTTTACGTATAAAATAATTCATATATATTATATATACAGTTGTTATATTTTATGCAAATACAATCTATGTACGGAATTGTCTAGAGGTGAGAGAGCGTTGTTTGCACTCTCAGGGTAACAAGTTTATATTGCCGTGCCATCGTTAGTGCGCCGCGCCTCAATAAATTATATCAACATTGTATATACTGACGGACAAAGTTATACAAAATTAATAGGCACATAGAAAATTAAATTAAAATGTTTATAAAAATTTAAATCTTCCTTTTTACTTTTTGAGATACGAAAGTTTCGGATATTACTAATACAAAAAATGCGAAAGTTTAGATGGATGTATGTTTGTTTGAAGGTAACATAGTCTGAAAGAACACTAGGCTATTTAATAGGCTTTTTTAATTACGCCAGGAAAGAGTTGCGGGCGACAGCTAGTCTCTACACAAAGTTTAAACCAACGTTTGACAATTAAAATTATTATACAACTAGTACCATATTATCTATTCATATAAAGAAACTAAATTATTTCTTTCTTAAAAGGTTATACTGACTTAACTTTAAAACCATAAAGTCAGCTTAAGGCTCGAGAAGGCATTCAATTTAGTCGTGCAAACATAATGTAAGAGAAAACATCTCGCAGCAAATGTCGGAGGTAAACATGACACGGGCGTGAGCAAGCAATTGCCTTGACTTTAAGTAATACCGCGTCTTATGTCACCGATCATTTATGTATTTCGACAGTTTGTAATCTGACGGGCTCGTCAACAAGTCATATTTTGTACGAGTACCTATACTAGATGTCGTCCGCGACTTCGTCCGTGCGCAAAGAAAAAACCTTAATTAGTAACCTATGTGTTATTCTAGGCTATGTTCTACGACTGAACATAATTTCAGCGAAATCCGTAGAGCCGTACCAAGGATACCTTAAACAAACAAACATCCATCCATCCATCTAAACATTCGCATTTATAATATTAGTAAGATTAGTAAGATTAGTAAGAAATATTATAAGATTTTCTCGTTTAAATGAGAATGCTTGGTCTAAAGTTGTAAAGATAATTTTAAAAGACAAAAATGGGCGGACCAATTTAATCTACAAGAACACAACGCTCGGGGAAAAACAATTATGAAAGAATACGAGGCTCACACTTTACCCTTTATAGCTTGCGGGCAGTTTGTACGGACTTACGAGTTGCCTCGTAGCGACTTAATTGTTACAGTGCACCATTACTGATAATAAAAAGAATATATAATAATAATTTTGATTTTTTTTATCTCGAAATTGTGACAATTTTTGTTTAAAATTTCCATTGCAGTTGAAGAAATAAAATACGTCGTAAATATTAAAGTACATTTTTTTGAAATAAATCAGTCTAAATTATCGTTAGAGTTAGCACAAATCAATGTTTAGCGCTATCTCATAAATTTGTCTGAATACAATTTGCATATGGAACTGCAGAAACGCAGTAAATCTAACTGAATAGCTACAATTGTTCTGGAATTCAATTCAAATAGAGTTCAAGTTAATTTACTTACACAAGTACGGATAAAAATTCGCAAAAATTCCCTTGAACATCAAGAAAAACGAAATTTCGTCTGTGGCAACAAAACCATAGATCCCATAAGAAGGTGCTATAAACCTTAAAAACAAAGCAATACCCGACTTTCCATGTCCGTATTTCGTCACAGGTTTTGACTGTATTAATAAAAACAACACGTACCTAAAAACCTTATAAATAACATAGTAAAACCAATTTTCGTAAAATTATATAATACTAGCTGTCGCCCGCGACTCCGTCCGAGTGTTTGTCAAAAAAATAAAAAATAAAAATTTAGGGGTGGACTACCCTTAACATTTAGGGGATGAAAAATAGATGTTGGCCGATTCTCAGACCTACTCTATATGCTCAGAAAATTTCATAAGAATCGGTCAAGCCGTTTCGGAGGAGTATGGGAACGAAAATTGTGACACGAGAATTTTATATATAAGATAAAACATAATAAGGAAATAAAGAATTAAAAGAAACGGTAACTTGAGACGATTCTCCGCGAAAAGACTGATGTCAAAGAATGTTTGAAGCGGTACAAATAGCGCGAGTCAAACAACACGGCAATAAAGATTCATTGCTCAGATATTTTACCGAGTACGAACTTAGGTACATCACAAGGCACAGGCGAACAACTATTTGAATAATTAATATTATTTAAAAATCATCACATTCAAAACAGATGCCAGATATACCTGTATAAAATATATTGTTCTCTCTTTCAATCTCTTTTAGAAAAACAAAGACACTATACTTTAATAAAAGTTTTCAGACACTATAGATCAATAGTAAGAGACATTGGACGGATGTTTCTCGTGGTCGAATGATCAGACTCAGTACAGTGGTAATTTTTAACTTCGATTTTGGTACGTATGTACATAATTATGATATTTTTTTATATTAGAAATAAAATAAATACAAAATTTAAGTACGTCTATTATTAATTATTTTTTTAATTTAAAAGTTAAGTTAAAACATTTAACTTGGACCACAATCAAAACACACGAAAAAGTTTTCAATTCAATGTGAGATAGCGAAGGCGTTGTCATGGTAACGATTCAAGAACGCGAAGTACCGAAAATAAATTAGCTACCAATTTGTTTTCGTCGGAATTTCAAGGAAAAGAAAATTAAATAGAAATATACGATAACTTCGATTGCAATTAAAAGTAATTATTTGCAGTCGAGATCAAGGACCCTAGATTAAGTTTCCGAGTTCTAATTTCTCAAGTAGTTTCGCATACCACGCGTTGCCATCAATGCACCTATATAAGAGCCTAAAATATACTTTGTTAATTAAAAAAGCGTTATCAAGTGGAATTATTTTCAAAAGCTATACTAAAACGACTAGGAAATAGGATACTGCAGAATCAAATTTCAATAACTAGGAAAAGCACTGTTAAAGTTTTAATTAAATTAAGCATCTTTGTGCTTGCAGCATAAAAGCTTTTAGCTTATTACTTATTGAATTAAACTTTTAAAGGATTCAACCCCTTTTATGCTGCAATTTTTTGAAAGGCTATCATATCAATAAATTACCTATCAAACAATATGTCTAGACAGTCATTTAAAAAAAAACTGTGATTATGGATAAACTAATTATTTCAAAAAGCTTTTTTTAAAATTATTTATTAGTTAAACCATTTCTTTCTACTACTTCTATCCCAAATATTCCTACTTATGTTCTTCTCTTACTAAATCTCCCTTATGTCTTTTATCCGCAACTCAATTATTAAAAACATAAAGAAAAGTAATTTAATAATGTTCTTAGACTCCTTATAAGCATTGGTTAGAGTTCCATGCTGTAGTGGTATAAGCTTGTTACATCAAAGAAATCGCTTCAAAGCATACGTTTTAATGGAATACTGTACGTTCACGTCCACTCGTATTCTCGCAATTCCATCCCACAATCACTAAACCGTATTTTGAACGGTCAAATGACTAAATGTAAATTACCGCTTTGAGACACCGCGCTCGCTCCAACGCACTGATTAATTGAATTAATTTACATTTGGACATAACACAACTGTCCATATGCTATTAAATATACATGTAACATATATATTTTATTTATATATAGGGCATATTTTGAATGTATTCCACAAAATTTTATTTTAATGAACAGCTAGAAAGTTGGTGAGAAAATAAATAATTAAAACGTAATTTCTTATTCTTTAAAATGTAGTACTTTTAATTTTGCTCACCGATGCATAAGTTTCCGTGGTGTAGCGGTTATCACATCTGCCTAACACGCAGAAGGTCCCCGGTTCGATCCCGGGCGGAAACATGTTTTTTATAGCTTGATATTTGCTTGCTTATTTTGATTTTATTTGATATTAAATCTGGATGTATATTTAGTTTTAAAAATACAAATCTTGTTTTATAGATAAACTAGCGGACCCGACAGACGTTGTCCTGTCTACACGTCTTTAATTCGAATATTATTTAAAATTTGACACTGCGATGGTAGCGTCGTCTGTCGCATCCAATGTAAAACATTCCAAAATCAACAACTACTAATAAATTAAAAATTAATTAAAAAAACATTGTCCAGCGGACAAAATTGTGAATCTAGACCATTCCCAGATCCCCTTGAACACGCACAAAAAATTTCATCACAATCGGTCCAGTCGTTTGAGAAAAGTTCAGTGACATACACACGCACAGAAGAATTATATATATAAAGATTATTAAAAAATAACGTGTATTTTCTTTTTCAAATATATTGAGGTGGCCGTTCTTTCCATCTTGGTTATGCAAAACTCTGAGTTAGAGACCAAAGATCCAATAAACATTTACTTCTTGTACAAAAGTCCAATAAAGTTACGTCGCAGGGAAATGGCAGAACAATGTTCAAGGTAAACTTGTTACAGTACGTAGAAGCCGTTTTGAATATGGTAGTGCATTCAATTTAAAAGTCTCTCTACCACATAAAAGCTAACATAGTACGTTGAAAATGTTTTTTTTTTAAGTAAAATAATATTATTTTCTATATGACGCAAAATATTTTTTTTTATCATAAGGTGGAAAACAAAAAAAATAGCGAAGTGATCGTTGCCCATAAACATACGCAATTGCATATGCGTTGCCTACCTTTAATCGACGGAGGAGAGGATGCACAGAAAGAAAATATCTTTCCTTTCCATGCATTCTCTCATCCGGAAAGTCCACTTCCACTTCCCATCCTTTCCTAATAAGAAAAACGGTGAGAAGGGAAAGAGGACTAAATTAGACCTCTGGGACGCACACTCATCAGACGAAACGCGGAATTGCTTCCACTTCCTGTCTTCTGTGTGGTCGTGGTTTTTCACCGGGTGAGCTAGACCAATTCTACAAATTCTACAAATTAATTTTTATTTAGTTTTTTATTTTTATTTAGTATTATACTTCAGTCATAGTAAAAACTTCTTTATTCACTTCCGTCGAAAAAAATCGCAATATTAATATTAGAAAGTTTGTGTTAACAAGTGTTATATATTAAGAAGTGCCTTTCACAAAAGATTATATAGAACTATTTAAAACGAATGTTGTAAATTTATATTGAATTCCGTTCGTGCGACCGCACATTTGTAAAGCGTTGCACAGCGCTGAAAGCTTTACGGTTTGTGGTAATTGCCGATGTTGTGCACAACACTATTTTATAGAAAAAAATACATATTTAAGCTCATAAGCTTATTTGGAATAATATTTTATACTTGTTTTTATAAAAAAAAGCATGTTAACTTCGTAAATTATAAATTTACCAGAAAATCCAGACAATTTTTATGACTGTCGCTCTATTAATCTATGGCTTCATTTAATTCAAATATCATTTGATCGTAATCAACTGATCAACATAAACGATGAATATACCACGATATTGTTAGTATCACAATCATTATACCATAAATATAGGTTGGCTGGAAGCGATCCAAATTATATGCCATTATTAAAATATATATTGCATCATATTGCTAGATATTGTTATCTGTAATAGCCAGTTAAATTGTACACTATGAAGTGACAGTAACATTTAATTAATACGGATGACAATACCATGCTTTTTTAAATACTATTATGAGCAAGCGCAGAGCCCAGAATAGAGCAAAATGGTGGCGTACTGTGGACGCCCTCTGCCCCACTACGAGCACATAGGAAGAGATGTGTTTGTATGTATGTGTATGTTTGGTAATTAGTAGAAAAATATAATTTTCTTTAAGACTAAAAATTAAACAGAGAAAACTATATTGTTAATTAACAATAATAAGCATTACACTACAGTATTTTGTAGATAGGTGGCTATTATGTTGCTTGATTTTCACCTTAGTTTCATTATGCAGGATATGCAAATTTGCTTTAAAGCGTGCTTTGTACTTTGGTCAAACGTGTTCCCAGTCCGCGTAGTTCTGATGTATGCAAACTAAGTTTCTGATTGACATTTCGGACAGCACAAAGCGTGCCTAACAATCTATGATGCAGTTAGAGATTTAAGTCGCTTAAATATTTACATTTGCAGTAGCTTTTCTTAATGCTAACATAATATTCAAGCTATAACCTAGTTGATAATAAAAGCTACAGCTTACATGACATGACTTTTAAATATAGAACACTCAAAACAATGACTGCATATGCAAACACAAAGCGATTTGTTCAAGCTACGAGAAATTCAATTTCGTCAAGCAAACATAATGCAATTGGAAATAAGATGCATACTACCGGAATAGCTGAAAACGAACACGTTGTTTACATATGAGTTATTTTTAGGAATGTTTACAGCCATATGAATATTGAAGGATATCAATCTAAAAAATTATAAAGATACAATTTAAATGCAGTTCTTGAATTATGAAAATATCTTCAATATGTTATTTATTTTTAAAAATTCCAGTAACAAAAATTATTATTATGAATAAAACAATAGCTTTTTTACAAACTTACTAATTTCAAATGTATTATATAAATGCGAATGTTAAAATGGATGGATGGTCTGTTTGTTTGAGGTATCTCCGGAACGGTTCAACAGATCTCTCTGAAATTTGACATATATGTAGAACATAGTCTGAAAGAACACATAGGTTACTTATTAAGTATTTTTAATACCGCGCGGACGAAGTCGCGGGCTACAGCTTGTCATCTAATAAATTATAATTACGTGATACAGTAAAAATACGTAATTAGTTGATCCATGTTGTAATATAAATAAATCTAAAATAAACTTAACAGACTGCAATGGAGTAAAGGAAACAATTATTGTGAAATATAGCACATCTTTCCGGCCTAGACAAGCAGAACAGCATCCAAATTTATATTTTATACAGCACTTTGTGTGAATTTGAATACTTTCCAGCTGCTATTAAGTATCCTATATTGAATCTTTAGTGTAAATGACACCATTCAAAATGTTTGTCGTTCCAATAAAGAATAAACGAATGATTTACATACGAATAGCTGGTGAAACAAATTTAAACAAAAGTTAACTTAAAATTCATTTTGGCGTATTAAAAACTCAATCCCGTTGGAGTTTCTACTTAAATAAAATTATATAAATTTGAGACGATATTTAAGCTAACAAATAGTTATGAAAAATATAAAGAAATCAATTTAAAATTTGTGTTAACTTAAACTGAAGGCAAAATAATATGCAAATTCGTTACTGAAAATTCAATATTGCGACATACTTTTCTATTAGAAAAGTATGTTTACACTTGTTACATTTTACCAAACATTTTTTTATTAGTCATATATGAAATTGTATATCCAACATCGTCCTTCATAACTGCAGTAAGTAAAAAGAATGGAAAGAAAACAATAATGGAATACATTTAAGTTTGCATAAATAAATATAATTGAACATTATAAGACTTCAACAGATTAAAATTAATGAACAACCTGAGAAATTAAAAAAAACAGCAATACTCAACCTTTTCTTTTCAGAAAATTAAATTTTTTAATTTCACTGCCACAGTACGTCTGTAATTACGGTAGCTAAACAAACGACGCGTATTAAAATTGTATACGAACTCTAGACTATTGACTTGTATAGAAACGACATTAAAAGGTACATTTATGAAAGGTGTAAAGGCCATTGACTGACAACGGTTGGAATAACGAATAATAACTCACTCTCTGAATACGTAGACTTGTTAGTGTCCTCGGGTAACAAATTTACACGCCTGCCTTCATTAGTGCGCGCCGGTTGGCCGAAATGTTCCACCATTGCGTGTTATATTGTACGAAATATTATCACTATATAATTTGCATGATAACCTTAGGCAAGGATTGTAATTTGTTCATTTGACAACTCTGCTTAAATTTAATTGATTAAGCGTGTATGTTATGAAGTTATTTAATACTAGCTTTCACCCGCTACTCCTTACGAAACTTAATTAGTAGCCTATTTTTTCCTCCAGACTATGTTCTACATCTATACTAAATTTCAATTCGTTCAGACGTTTTGAAGATACCTTCTAACAAACATCCATCTAACCATCCATCCATTTACATTTATAATATTAGTAAGATGCTAGATTTTCCAACAGTAACAGATTTAAAAACAGTTCTTAACAAGAGTAAAGAAAGAATGTCTCCTAGCTAGACTAGGTAGTATGTAAATCAGTAGAAAAGGACATTTTCATATCATTTTTACATAACATGGAAATTTTAATTGGCACAAAATTTACCTAAACATTCTTGCTTTTTTGTTATTTCAAAAGTCATAAATATACGTTATTTATGACTTTTGAAATAACAAAAAAGCATTATGTATAAATAATTAAATACAAATTACATAATATACTATCGAAATAATTAACATCTTCAATCTAATAGAGATAAGACAAACGAAATCTGCCGTTTAGAACGTGTGAATAGATGAAATCTTGTTTGTAGCCTCTTCGTAACGAGTTTACTCCAGGCTACCTTCATTAGAGCATGTTTGTTAGCTTTGCTATATACGACGCGTAGCCCAGTTGAACATTTAATAATTAAATTATTTTAACACATCTTTGTAGAATTACTATACAGCAAAAGTAAAATAGTGTACCAGAAGTTACGACAGAAGACTACTGACGATAATGTGCCTGTAAGCTAATGTCCGCTCCGCTCTATTAATGGTACAGAAAGGCGCACAATGAAACGTTTTTTGTACCTTTGAATTTTTTTTGATAAAAAGTTGTGCTAAGATAAATATGTATGGTAGGTATAGAACCGACATCTAAGTTAAAAGCAAATATGTTCAATGAATCAGGCTATCAAAGCTTGTTCGTTATCTCAAAGCTTCAATTTAAGTTTTAATTCGACCATTCAAACAGCTATATATAGGATTGGAATCACTAGAATAGCGGTTTAACCTTAGTAAATTTTAAATGCGAACGTTTGGATGGATGTTTGTTTGAAGGTATCTCCAGAACGGTTGAACGAATCCCGCTAAAATTTGCCATAGATATGTCTGGAAGAACACATAGGCTACTATTTAGGAAATTTTTTCACTCCTCGCGAACGGATTCGCGGGCTACAACTAGTAAAAAATACTTAAAACAACATGTTATATTTACAAGCCTTTACAAAACAAAGTTATTATTTTATTCATAGTCAAATAAACTTGCCTTACTCGGCAGTAGAAAATAATGCAAATATTTTGACAATTGTGTTAATAATTTTGCGTTTATTTCATTAAAATACTAGCTGTCACCCGCGTCCCGTCGTCCGTCTCCTGGCTCCAAGCTACCTCAGCAATCTTCAGCCATATCAGTGAAGCCGTTCTTGAGTTATAAATAGTGTAACTAACACGACTTTATTTATATATATATATATAGATGTAAAAGACTTTTACTTCACGTATAGCCATTGTAATATAATACATATGTACGACATCAAAGTTGTTTAACATTAATTAAATATCAAGTAACAATGTTTCTTTGATGTGGCACTTCGCTACTCTACAATTATAACTGATATAATATGTACGCTAAGTTAAATTGACGTTATATTGATACGCTTCAATAACTATGTTTTAGAATTATAATTAATACGTATTATGTATTGAAATTTAATTAAGTTATTATATTATATATTAAACGTAATGCTACCATACAAGGTTTTCAGTAGTACCGATAGCTTTAAAAAGCTGAGCAATTGATGTACGCCGTACACGGACCGTAGTTCGTAAAACTGCAATGCTGACGATGAATGTTTCAATTGTATGTCGGCCCTAAAGGGTCTAGTTTTATAAAACAGTAGAACTTCTACTATTCTACTCGGTACAAATATTTGACTTATAAATGCGAATGTTTGGATGTATGTATTTATGGATGGATTTATGTTAGAAGGTATCTCCATATCGGTTGCATGGACCTCGCTAATATTAGGCATAAATGTAGAATATATGCTGGAGAAACTACTAGGCTACTAATTAAGTTTTTTTTATTTCCGCAAGTGCAGAGTTAAGGGTGACAACAAGTTTGTATTTAATAGGAAATTTTCAGTGAACATTTTTGTGTATATTTTATTTTATAACTGGAAACTTTTCCGCGACATGCAATAACCAGTAGTTACCTCGTTAGTGTTGGTTGTTTTTGAAGCGTACTTCAATTAATACGGTATTCATAAATATTCCTCTTTTTAATTAATCGCAAGGAAAACACAATTCAATTTTCAGACTGATGGAACATAGTACGTGTAATTTCATTGAGTATTTTCACCAGTTAAAACAAAAACGGGTATTTTATAACAATTTTCTGGAATTAATAAATAAACCCGAGTGAAAAAACCATGCTTGACAAAAATGGTTAAGGTCCGTTCTCACAAACCGGAGAGGAGAGCAGAGGAGATATTTTTTGTGAGTAAAATTGAGCTTTAAAACGGACTCTTATACCGTTTAGACCCCAGGCAGTCACAATGAAATTAACACAAATATAAAAACATATGCGCTAAAACATTCCTGGTTCAGGGTCATTATAAATATTCGAGCAATTATGAATACTATTACAATTGACTTACTGCTCTAAAGAAATATTTACTACATTAAAAATGAATACACATATTTTGCTGCTCATGTTTTACCTCTGATGTAAAAAGACTTTTCGTTGCCAGGAATTTCAGAACAGTCGTTATTAGGAAGTCAAATTCGCGTCGTGTTCGTATTTTCGTATGCAAATTGTATTCAGACGAAATTATGAGTGAATTTTCAAAAACAGAAGAACATACCTTTTTCTTATATTTGAATGGAGAGTGAAATTGTATGATGTAAGTCCTTACACGCATACAAATTACATTTCATGTATGGATTTCTAGTTGTACTTCTAAGAAAAGGAGTAGAGAAACTTACTTGTCTCTTCTGTCTTCGTTCGCTGAACAGTTGTTAGAAGTTGTTTATTTCTATTGCAGACAAATATAACTCATATGCACGTACGGGTTGGATCAAATTTGCTAAAGTTTGAACATTGACAGGATGTTACGCTAGCCTCGTACAAAACAGAGGGGAAGTAGCGTTCCGCTTGTTAGGATCTTAATTAAAGCCTAATTGATACCTAAACAGACAGGACGAGAGATAACCAAATTATCCAGCGATGCCTAACAGCTGCCTGCGTGGAATCAACTGTAAATTTTATTTAATTAAAATTCATATTCATATATAAAAGACGTGTACTTTATCAATAAGTAATCTGTATTTTATAAAATTTGAAAAATATAACAAAATATTAATAATTGATTCGAATGCTTCAATTCGATTCAATTCTAAGCTAACATGATTTTTAAATATGATGAGGTTTAAATCCAAAAAAATAAAATATGAAATCTATCGAAAAATATGCAATCTTACTATCTTACTAATATTATGCAAATGGATGTTTGTTTGAAGGTATCTCCAGAACGACTGCACGGGATCACGCTGAAATTGCAAATGGCATACACATAGAACATGGCCTGTAAGAACACATAGGCTACTAATTGAGTCCTTTTTTTAATTCCCTGGAAAAAAGTCACGGACAACTGCTAGTAAATACTAAAATTGTTATTACATAGGTAAGTCTATTTGTTAGTACAATAAATTCCTTGTTATGTGTTATTGAATGAAACTAATTACAGTATCCAGTAAATCCGAAGGCGAAAATCTTTGTTAAACTGTTTAACACCGCTCAAACCCGGACACCAAATCTTGCGGTCTCAAATCCTTCTTAAGCCGATTACACTGACTAAGGCTACGAATAATCTATTTAACAAATAAATGCCTTTGTAATTTCAGCTATACATATACTCCTTCCATAAAATTGTATATTAGTGTACGATATTGTCCTGCCATGCATTTTCACAATATTTTCCTTGGCCCTTTTTTTTTGTGAGTAATTTATTATTTTACTCTGGGTCTAGATTCGCAATTAATTAGTAGGAAAAATTTTAAAGTTGCTCAATTTAGAACAACTTGTATTTACTCGAGAAAACTGCGTTTTAAAAACATTTTATTAAAATTTTGAAACCTTGCTCACTCCCGCCTCATGTTTGCCTCCGACATTTGCTGCGAGATGTTTTCTCTTACATTTTGTTTGCACGACGAAATTGAATGCCTTCACTGGCAAGACCTAACTCACCTAATAGTTGTAAATTAAGGCAGCATTTTTTTTAAATGGTTATACGAAAAAGGAAATTACTTGTACTTTTTGCTTGAAGCTATCAGAATATACTGATTACTATTATAAACCTCTTGTCTTTCTGCGAGATCGCGTAGGAAGTGATGCGATCCAGAAGAACCAGAGTGACCGACGTTGCCCGAAGAATTGCAAACCTTAAGTGGCGATGGGCCGGCCACATTTCCCGCAGAACGGACGGCCGATGGGGCCGAAAAGTCCTAGAGTGGCAGCCGCGGACGGGTCGACGCGGCGTAGGTAGGCCTCCTGCACGATGGACTGATGACCTGGTCAAGGTTGCGGGAGTGCACTGGATGCGGGCGGTATAGGACCGGGCATTGTGGCAATCTATGGGGGAGGACTACGTCCAGCAGTGGACAAATCTGGGCTGATTATTATGATTATAAACCTATAATTTAATTTAGTAAGTACCTTTGATCACATTGAAAATTCAAATAAGTGTTTAATAAGTAGAAAATTGTAGGTTATTAATTATCAATCAAGGTTTTAACAACCAATTTTTCTCAAAGAAAACTACCGCTTAATTAAGTTCTATTATTGTTTTAGGTGTAATTAAGTAATAACCAAGTTGTAATTAAGTGATGTTTTTGTTTTAGGTGTATAAAATAAACAGAATCGTATATAGTATGAACGTTAAATCACGTTTGCATGGTTGAGCAAGCTTACTTCAATCAGTGCCCCGTGACACCCGATACAGACTGGCGGCCGGATTAATTGAATAAATTTGCATTTAATCCCGGCAGCATTTCCATTTGTTGCTTATCACTCAAGTCGTCTGGAAAATGTGGTGCGAATTGTCTCCTGTTATTTAAAACCGAGGTGTGGCTCTACTGGTTCTGCAACGTCTATTAGTAATATTTTATCGAAATTATTTTTTTTATTTTATATGTACTGTTAACTGTGGATTTTCACTGCTGTGTTGTCCTTGTCTTTTCAAAGAGAATATGAGGGATGACAACATGCCTCTATAAAAGTATTTTGACAGTGGAAATTTATACTAAAAATAGCTGGTTTTATCAATAGAGTACCAGGACAACATAAAATAACGTATATATAATAGTATTTTCATGCACAAATTATAATTAAGAATCGAGTTTTCAACACTTCTGTGTTTTAATTAATAATGTCATAGGGTTATTTGCTCACGTCAACAAAATTAATTAGCTTTGGTTAGTTTGTGGTTACTGTTTATGCTTCAAATACAATTTCATTATTTTGTATGTATATAACGTACAATACATAGAGAATTATATAGCATGTAGAGCCAATGAATTTCATCGCTTTCGTCTGAGGTCTTAGAAATAATCCGACGTAGTTGGTATTTTGTAATACATATAAAGGTATCTACATAAAGTGCACTTCGAAGCCATTTAAGTACGAATACGCAGGATTTTGCGGCGCATTGCTGCAGTGTTCCGAGCAAATCGGTCCGTTAGTTTAATGGTCATTCATTACTATTGTAAACGCACTACATTCAGATATACTATGCTATACTAACCTTTTATTAACTCTACATTTTAAACCTAGAGCAAATCAACAAAAGCTTCTAAAAAAACTTAATTGCAAGGTAAAAAAAACGATAGATGTACTGAAAATACATGGTTATTAGTATACTAGCTTTTACCCGCGACATCATCCGCACGGAAAAAAACTTAATGCTTCTTCCAGACTATATTATTCATCTCTACCAAATTTTACCGTTCTGAAGATACCTTCTAAAAAACACCGATCCTTGTAAAGATTTGGTTTTACAATATTATTAAGTAAGATTTAAATAGTTTAATATTTCGTTAAACCATTGGAGAATTTTTCCAACCGTACCTAAATGGTTACGATGTCCTGAATAGTATTTAATCGCTCATCCAAGCGTCAGTAATTTGACGTTTGGGAAACATTACGATGATTGTTATTGCTCCTGAGGGAATTTAGAATCTTTCCTGGCTTAAACTAGGGCACTGTATGATTATCTTTGTTCAAATAGAGTTAACCATTAATGTTAGTTTTTAATACTATATTTTATATGTCATTTCCTAGCAATATTTATATAATAGACGAATTTAGGTGATATTTTCTTAGTAATATTATAAATGCGAAAGTTTGGATGGATGGATGTTTGTTTGAAGGTATTTTCAGAACGGATCTCGATGAAATTTGGCGTATATGTATCCATAGTCTGGAAGAATACATAAGCTACTTATAATTATTTTTTAATTCCGCGCAGACAAAGTCTCGAGCGACTGCTAGTTCCTCATAAATTGAAGAGAATTTATTAGAATACCGTGGGACTTATATTAGAAAACACAACTAGATTTATGCAGCGAGCAACCTTATTATGCAGATCGCACCTCGTCGCTTTAGTAGTGAGTGCTGAGGACGAAGTATAATTGTGAAAGTTATAAATACAGAGGTAACACAACACTAAAACTATATACTAACAGTGTCAATGTTTTTACTGAAACCCAAGTGACGATGACTACGTGAAGTCAAAATGAATAAGAGATATATACAGTGTAATCGTTTTCTTTGTTATATTCTTAAATTTTAAATGAAGTCAGTATAATATTGATAATAAATTCTTTTAGTAAAAAAATACAGAACAATGCAGACGTAAACGACTATCTGATGCGACAAATACATCGGTAGTCAATGAACCAAACTTGAAGCCAGACGCTGTGCAGACAATTTCTAGGTATTATTTGGATATTTTAAACAGGCGTTAACAGTTTTATTCATTTTCCTATTTTTTTTTATAAAAAACTAGATGTCGCCAACCACGCCGTCCGCGCGGAATTAAAAAAAAACTTAATTAGTAGCCTATGTGTTCTGCCAGGCTATGTTCTACAACTAAGCCAAATTTCAGCAACATCCATGCAGCTGTTCTGGAGAATTCTTCAAACAACCATCCATCCATCCATCCATCTAAACATTCGTTCATTCATTTATAATAATAGTAAGAAGTAAAATGTTCCTTGAATAGAAAAAGAATCTTGTCTTATTCCAAACTTTACTAACATGTCTTAGGAATAACATATTACTGTATCCTATAAATGTATATGTTTGCTGTACATCGTATGAATTTAGTATTACCACAGGACTTAAGATAAGCAAGTTGCAACCATACAATATCCAACTCGGTTGTTTCTGATAACATGACGCATACCCGACAAACTTGCCCTCTGGCGTAATATATCTAAAACTTTATATGCCACAAACAATATACAAACTAATTTCCTCGTAAATTTCATCAACAGCAAACATATTATTCTATATTACAATTATTATTTTTTATAACATAAGGTGGCAAACGAGCGAGCGCCCACCTGAAATTGCTGAAATAGCGAAGTGACCGCTGCCCATAGACATACGCAATTGCATACGCGTTGCCTACCTTTAATCGACATAGGAGAGGATGCACAGAAAGAAAATATCTTCCCTTTCCATGCATCCTCTCTTCCGGAAAGTCCACTTCCATTTCCCATACTTTCCTTATAAGAAAAAGGGTGGGAAGGGAAAGAGGACTAAATTAGGGCTCCGGCACGCACACTCATCAGACGAAACGCGGAATTGCTTCCACTTCACGCCTGTCTTCTATGTGGTCATGGTATTTCACCGGGCGAGCCGGGCCAATTCGTGCGAAGATGTTAAAGCGGGCTCTACCACTATTTAACTCTTTACAAACAATCAAAAAGGTACTTAAAGAATACATCATCTTTTGCATATGATTTCATGTCACAATATTAGTTACCATACTCCTCCGAAACGACTTGACTTTTTTGAAAACTTATATGCATATTCAGTAGGTCTGAGAATCGGCTACTATTGAATCCCGCGAATTGAGTCGCTGGCTACAGCTAGGTCTGCTATATAACAAAGGAGAAATTGTTGTTATTCGTGTTTATAATTTTCTTGCCCTAAATATGTAATTTTTAAACGTATGATATGCTATCGTAGTTACTTTAAATATATCTAAGCCTAAACAAGATCTGATTAAAAAAGGACTGTAACATTTTTATTTGGATAATTGGATTAATTGTAATCAGATAATCGTATTATTAGAGGGTTTATTTTTCACCCTAGATATCCTGATACCGGAGATTGGATAACGTAACAGTTGAAAGTGCTCAGGTGCAATTATCGACGTTCCTAGCATTCCTATGTACCTTGGCTGTGAGGCAGGAGACTCTTATTGGATTCCACAAATGTTCCTTTGGCACTTGATTGTAGGGGCCCTTTTGATTGTAGAAGCTTTGCAGCTTTTATTCAATTTTTTGCTAGCGTTGATTGCAAATAAATGAGTTTAAACGACTTTAATTAATAATTCCGATGTTAATTACTATTTCATATTGTTTTAATGATTATGTTTGTCATGATTATGAATTTGTTCTACAAATAACTAACTTTTATGAAGTGATTATTTATAATATTAGTAAGATATTATCTTACAATATTTAAGGCTCTATTTCTTGTAGAGCTGTAAGTATGCAATTTAAATGGTCGTGTATTTTATTTGAGTCTTTTTTACTTTTTTTATCAAAATGCTATCATATGTAGAGCGCGAATATTCTGCAAATAATTTTTGAGGTTAGTTCATTAAAAAAAATATATCGAACTAGAAATTTTTACACAATAATCGATCTACGTACTTGAGACATAAAACATCCTTAAAACCCACTTCAGTTTTTT
Organism: Papilio xuthus; assembly: GCF_000836235.2. Taxonomy (NCBI): domain Eukaryota; kingdom Metazoa; phylum Arthropoda; class Insecta; order Lepidoptera; family Papilionidae; genus Papilio; species Papilio xuthus. The sequence goes on along the minus strand of NW_013532703.1, from coordinate 8,519,901 downwards.
GCTTTCTCTTCACAAAAAGTACGTTTAAAGAAGTCTACTAAAAATAAGTCTAAGGAGAGCACGTCCGAATTTTATTGTACCTTCAACAATTTCACAAGAATAATAAAATTCAAAGGACAAACTTACGTTAAAGATATTTTATGAAGACGTTTCGTGAAGATATTTAATTATGTAGGTTAATCGGGAAAACAATTTTTATAGAGTTATATAGTAATATAAATTTTAGGTGACGAAACAAGTAAAACGCTTTCTGGATTAAGTTCATTTTTCGATCTTTAGATTATTAGCGACATACAATTCAATCTCTTTCAGAAAGTTCAACTGATTATAGCTACAATCCAAGATTGTTTGAAGATCTAAGCTGGAGATCAGGTTAGGAAAGAAAAAATAAAAAAAAACAAGAAAAGAAAACGAACAAGACTACAACGCTGGTTTTGGCATAATTCTTTTTTTGTATAGGTACTTATAACATAAAATACGTCTTCCTAGAATCGTAGATTTCCTCGCTGTTTTTCCGATACCTAATACAAAGTCTATTCAAGTAGATAATTTAGTGAATAATGTAACGGCACATATTGGCAGTTTCATGAGAACGTGATGAGGTCATTAATTTTCTCATTACCGGCCTCAGTGCAGTGTTTGTCAATTGCTGTACGAGACAGGTTGACGTAGGGGCCGCTGTTGTTTTGTTTTACAATATTATGATAACAATATCGGTTCGCTTCGATAATTATGAACTTTATAAAGCGCGTAATGTGAGTTATTAAGTTTGGTTATTATAAATTAATAGTTGACAATTGACAATATTAAAAAGAGCAACAAAAATCTGTCTTTAAATAAATTAAGTATCCCCAACCATTGTTACTTTTAATGGAAGACTCTACATTAATTTATCTTTATTATATTGCTTAAATTATGTAGAAACATGCACGGGAGTGGCCTCCAACATTATATTTAAGAGAAAGCAGAAGGTGAATTCAATAAAAATGTGAAGTGAAGTTATAATAAACTTATGTAAACAATTTTAACTTTATAAGTCTGGAATCATAGACTATTTAAAAACAGATCTGTCAAGGAGAAGTGCGAAAAGGGTTAACAATAAACATACTTTTTGGAAGGTTAATAAAACCTCCTATATCTTATTTTAGGTTATACATAAAACTTATTGTAAGCGTTGAAAGATTAAATACTATTCACGTAAGACTAAGTCGATAAAATCGTTTAATATATCTTTTGTATTCTCTCTGAACTTACACACCATATAAGCTTAGGTTAATCGTGTCATAAGCCGATTACAATACACAAAGCTCTTTGTTTGGTTTACCAATTTACTATACAGAATCTATTACTGTAAAAGTATATGAACATTCAGATGAACCAACGTATTAAAGCAACACTTTACATATTATATTATGTTTACTTTTAAACATAACGAAGTGTTTGATTGTTTTGGTCAAAATGGTTTTGTAAAGACTATGAATTTTCTTAACGTAAGTTTCCACAGATACTGTTTCAAACTTAACGTAGGTATTTAGAATGTCAGTTATCACACTAAATTGTTCTGTCTATGGAAACCCTTGGTTACGTACAAAATACAGTTTGGTAAATTAAAAAAAAACTTTAATCCACAAGCATACGTAAAATAATACAGATACGTACGTATTACTTTTCCCCCTTGTTACAAATAAAGCAAAAATATTTTGATTTGGTATATTTGGTAGGTTAAAGTCGTTATTATACAAACTCAAAGAGTTGAATTTACATACGATACGACAACAAACAGAACCGGTAATTCATATGAGTTCAAAGTACCGGAAGAATGGCGCTTGTGCGACGGAACTCTTTGAAACTAAAAACCGGAAATTATTTCATGTCAATTTGCACTCCTTGTATATACCTTAAAAATTACTTTGAAGGAAACACACAAATATAATGTGAAAAAAAAAATTAAATGCATTAAATGATTGAATTGTTTTAAGACAATAAGATTGATGGATGGCAGTGGAAACTCACGGGTAAAAACACGCAGTGATCGACAACGTTTAATAGCCAAAAGTTTACAGAAATATTAATTTCATTACCTTTGAGTTCAATTTTAGTTTGTTCTCATTCATTTTAATTAAGGTAACTAAACAAATAGTACGTCGAAGGGAAAATACGGAACCTTTATAGCAACAATTTGTTGTTCGCCTGTCTGTCTGTCAAGAACCTTTTTTTATATGTATAGGTATACTTTAATAACTGTCATTTTGGTTTGTTCATTTTGACGTTACGTAATCACGGTAAAAGTAATCTAAGTTAGTTGTCAATTTCAACGTAAAGCAGTTAATTAAGGCAAGCTTTGATGTCGCCGACTGATGGATCTTTGATGTATGAAATAACTCAATTAAGAGCACACGTTCTCTGTTAGTTTGGTTAATTTTAATATGTTTACATCGTTAGAAATACCATTTAAAATTATATACTGTTTGGTAATTAATTTGAGAATTTATTTTCTAAATAATAATTATAATTGTAAAATATATTTATAATCTACGTCTATTTTGTATGTAAACTTCTGACAGACCAAAAATGCAGCATCCGAATCCAAATCTACGGTCAATTTGAAAATTCGCCCCAGGCTAGACAAGCCACCAATACACATTCGTGACAGAATTGTACCTTATATAGTTTTATTATGGATTCGAATGTGATTTTTTTTAATAAGAGAAGGGGGCAAACGATCAGCGGGAACACCGAGGTGATCAACGACACCCACGACATCTGCAACACCAGAGGAACTGCAGATGCATTGCCGGGTTTTAAGGATTTTTTTGTAGGTATCAAATTACCAACATCAGAGTGCTTACAAAGGAAAACAGTGGCTTAAATTAGGTTACTAAGGTGATGCAACCAGCACTATTGCATGTCGCACCCATAACATTAATATTTAGCACAAATAACAGTAATTAATAACTTAGCACAAATAAATATTCAAAAATTCATCACCCAAAGGTCTATAGTTTAATAATTTTCTTTTAAGGCAGTTTCGTGAACCTTTTGCACGAATTACACAAAAGCTACGCAAAGTTTCCACCAACAGTTCTCATAACCAACTCCTCATATACGTAGAGGAAGTCGCGGACAACAGCTAGTCAACTATAATGCTCAAAAGTCTATTGAAGATGTTATGTTAATGCAATCACTGGCACCTTTTTACGCGGAGTCGTTCTGTAGAAAGTCAGTGGCTGTTGCATAAAACATCCTTTTACATTGAGTTTAAATTTAAAGTTTTATTAAAAAGTAAGTATTTTTGAAATAGACGTAACATTTTTGTTTTACAAATTGTGAAATATTAAAATTATACAAGGCAAAGAGAAAAGAATCTAACTCATTAGAGTATTTAAATAAGAGACAGAAACTAAGAGCTTATCATGAACGATTTATTTTATGTATATTTTACTAATATTTCTCAAGTTTCCGTGGTGTAGCGGTTATCACATCTGCCTAATACGCAGAAGGCCCCCGGTTCGATCCCGGGCGGAAACATATAATTATTTTGTTTTTAAATTAACTTTTTTTTCCTTTATTAGCTTACGTCTAAAATATCAATTATAAGATCTTGAAAGTAAGGTCTAAGAAAATATGGTATTTATTAAAATAAAGACCTAACCTAACTTAAAAATCTGTTTTATCCATGAAGATTACCCCGCGTTAAAAAAGTTAATTTAATTTAGTATTTCAAATTACGTTTCAAGTTTAATAAACCCATTAACACCAACAAAGACGCCTAAAAATCTTTATTACGACGAAATTTGTGGTACCCGTTTCGAATTAAGCCTCTACGCAAGCTCTACGGCGTTGCTACGGCCGGAGCTCGGCAATTTTCTTTAATTTATCGCCTCTACGGATGATTTATTACAACTTGTTTATCTTTATTAAGGGAGGTGGATAAAGTTACACCTTAAATTTATATTAAGATTCCAGTCAACAATTAACTCTATACTAAGTACTACAATCGGTAAGGTTGTTGTGTATTTTTTATTTTTATATGATACAAATAAACTTTAACCAATATTATTGTTCACTAAGAAAGAAACACAAACCGTTCATATAATTCATTAATTTAGGATTCTTAGTAAATCTGTTTAAGATAAAAAAAAATAGATTTGAGGTGCAATAAACATAACAGAAAGTTAGAACAAACACTGAAAAGATCCCATCGATTCTGCACTAAAAAATGGTCCTAAAAGTAGGTTTTTTTTAGCAAAATTGTACATCAATAAATGGCTTTAGACCAAGTTGTACATCATAAATTTACCCATAGAAAACCTCTACATACTTCTTTCTAAACTAACTTTTGATTAAACTTACAATTCCAGCTCTATGCATATTTGTATAGTTTTGTTACTTTTATTTCCCTTAAATTGTTACTGGACCAGAGCGTATACAATTCAACTTTCCTTTATATAGTTAAGGAATAAATGCTTATATTATAATTTAATTCACTATGATACTCTACTTAACACTTTAAATCATGTTTAATTACCAAGTTATACAAGTAATACGATAAACTTATGAAAGCCTTCACAAACACGAAGACGTGCCGAGCCTACTATCATGGAGATTTTGATATTTGAAACTGACCCTTATATTAAGCTTACATTTCATAACACCACAATCAAAATTTAGGTCACCAATAACCGTGGGTTTCTGATACCAAAAAACCCGTCTAAATAATATTATTATCTCTGTTTTGTTAAAGATAGGGCTGTTCATATAATTTACAGAGAGATTTTGGCCTCAGAAATCATCGGTAAGTAATAGACATTTCAGATTAAACTGATGTGAAGCGTTGCGAGACGGATTATGCTCCCGGCTGTGAGGTATCGCGTCTGAACTATAGATGCGTTTCTTTACTTTTCTTTTATCCTTACATTACAGAGATGATACGAAAATATAAACCAAATTATTACTAAATTTGTCGACTGGAAAGAAAATAGGAAGAAAATGCAATTTTTTTTCAAAATCTTTTAAAATACAATTCGATGTCTGCGATCCTAGTTGCATTGAAATGTCCAACAATATCAAATGTAACATTAACGTCCAAAAATGTTACATTTCAAGTCAATAAAGTAAATTTTATAATTTTTAAAGTGTTCTGAGTACACCTTTTCGTCAGTTAAAGTTATAATTAATTAAAACGGTTCAAAAGTTAGACACTGTTAAGTGAATTAATCCAAAGTATGAAGCTAAGAAGTTACATTAAGCAAACCAGATAAAACTTAATGTTTTGGCATTAACATAAAGTGAAAGCTTTTAAACTGTTGTTAAAGTACAGTCATGTTTAACGATAATAACTTAAATAACTTAAATAATAACTTAGTTGAAATTCATTAGAAGAATTTGAATATTTCAATTAATAAATTCAAATGACACCTTAACCTTTTTAAGTTATACTACGTTAATAGAAGCTTAATGTTTCGAGAAGTGATCTGTCATCAAGAAAACTATTCAATTATTTTCTTGTTGGTTCTTTTATTGCTTTTTGATTAGTTAGAGTTTTTGCACGTACTAATACGAAATGTTATTTTTTGATATTACTTTAGTTCACTATATAATAAGCTTATCAAACTTGTACAAATCGTTATATACCTTTTATATATTCGTCCTTCCAACAAAACCAGAATTAAATAAAATTAAGGGTTATTTATTTTTTATGTAGATTGAAAAAATGGATTAAAGCTCTATTTGTTTTCTATAAGGCTTTTTTTATTAAAAAAAATAATCTCTAACTTCTAACTATTTTTGTCTTCCACTTATTACGGAACATTTACCATCACGCTGTGACTCTTAGGAGTTAAAGGCCCTAAGCTTTCAAAAGAAAGGTAAACATATATTTACTACATTCGGAGAGTTATTTGTATCTAACAATAGTAGGCAATAAATTAAGCAACTAAATAGCAAACTAAAAGAGGACTGGTGTCCGCCAATCTTCAATAGGAATGAAATTTATCGTTTTGCTCCCCTTCTTTTCAAAAAGAAAATGTTAGTCTTTAGAAGTACCTAGACGTGTGTCTTCTTTTGTACAATATGGCAAGAATATTTTCTTAAGTCATAAGATAGCGTATTTGTGTTTTATTTTTTGGTTGATTAAACAAACATATTAGTGACCCTTCAAGCTTATAAGGAAATGTTTTAATATCATCGATTGATATGATATGATTACGCTACATTTATTATATTTTATAACACAAAGCAAATTAATAACTAGGAAACCTGAATGGCTTCCAAATTATTTAATGTATTATTATTTTAAACTGTCTACATTTTTGAGAACATATTTCGTAGGTAAAAATGCGTAACACGTTCCGCTTAAAGTTCATGAATCAGTCCAGATGTTTGAAAAAACATCCGGCAGTAAGATCTCGCTCCTGCCATTAGTGGTAACAAAGACGTGAGTGATAGACGGAGTAAACAATGTCATTTCTAGTAAGTTAAGCTAACTTAGTAAGCTACAGGCTGAACTAAGTCAAGGGTATTTATCAATATTTGATAAGTCAACTTAGCAAAGACAAAAATAGTTACAACATTATTATTTCTTTTTGCAGATAAATATGTTTATAGAATATAGAGTAATAAGTGACGTGTTAAAAAGTAAAGTCTAATTAAGTTACACATGCATTAACATAATATTATGTAACTAGCTTTTGACCGCGACATCGTCCGCGTGAAATAAAAAAAAAACAAAGTAGCCTATGTGCTTATCCAGACTATGTTCTACGTCTGTGCCAAAGGTCATCAAGATCCGTTTAGTCGTTCTGTAGATACCTTCAAACAAACATCCATCCAATAATCCATCTAAACATTTGCGTTTATAATATTAGTAAGATTACATCTTGTGATATTGTGAATAGACGAAACACAGGTTATTATTCTATACAAAAATATTAACTCTTGCTTTGTCTATTTGTGAAGTATATTTATGAGAAATAATTGCTACCAGTATCAATGAAGGGTTACAGTTTATAAGTAATCAACATGGCCGCCGCTATTATATATTCTATAATAGTTTGCGTTTCCGCCGTACACGAAGGATAATTATTATTTGCCATGATTTTGCTTTGTTTCCCTGCAAGGGTTATTTGCATATCTAAGAAGAGAAGCTACCTTGGGAACTACTCCTTTGTTGAATCATGTTTTTAATATGAAATTGTAACAACATATCGAAATAACTTTTAATCTCTATTTTATGTAGGTCTAGTAAATGTTTTATATACTAAGAATTTCTTTTTTCGTGGAAAAAAAAATATTTGCGAAATATAAAGCGTCGTGTTCAATATCAAACGACTCATATTTACGCTAAAATCAAACAATCCGTGAAAATGTCTTAGCGCTTTCAGATTCTTCGCTTTGAAATACACTACCTAGCAAATGGGCTACAATTTTAAAGCATTTTTAAGAAATAAAAAAAAACTTTACAATAATATGAAGAAAAACTGTTCATTCTTATTACTCCTAGAAAAGCAACATTCTAATAGTTCTTAAACAAAATAAATAATACTTTGCAAAGAAAATTCATCCAATTCATAGAATATCACGGGTTTTCATTATCGAAACCTGTACAAAAAATATATTTTTATCTCCCTCACTCTCTTGGAAATAATAGAACACCGTTGAGAACGGAAGTAAAAACTAACGGCTGTAACAATGCAACACGAGAAAAAGAAATGTTTCCGCCCGGGATCGAACCGGGGGCCTTCTGCGTGTTAGGCAGATGTGATAACCGCTACACCACGGAAACTTGGAAATCACCTTTGAAAATAAAATAAAACGTATAACTAAGTCTAAGAAATTACACTAAATTTTCAAATATGTTTTTTTTTAAGTAATATGACTCAATCCCTTTCATGGCACATTAGCTAATGTACTTAAAATACAAAATTCAGAATGCTCCTTACTTATTTTGCAAACAATAAGGAAATCAAGGAAATATTTTAGTTTTTTTAATTGATAGTTTTATATTTCAATAAAGGTTTATTTCCCTTTGTGGTGTATATAAAAGTGTTAAATAAAGTTACAAGCTATTTGTTAAGCCGATAAAATTTTATGCAAGAAAGTCAGTTTAACATTTTGCTATTAAATTCACACAGGCGCCAAAACTTATTTATATTTTAAAATAGTGACAACTTTCACTTTACATGTTATTTAAGTGCGATAATTAAAATCTATTACTCAAGTTTCCGTGGTGTAGCGGTTATCACATCTGCCTAACACGCAGAAGGCCCCCGGTTCGATCCCGGGCGGAAACATAGTTTTGTATCGATACTACTATGTTCTAATACTTTCATACTAATTATGGTATAATTAGCCAAAAGGGCGGTACTTTGTACTTAGTACAAACATTTAATTTTTTTTAACCTCTGAACAACGCATACGTGCGTAGGTCCCAGATATTTCCTTATATATGTACTTAAATTGGTTTTATTATGCAGCTGATTTTGTGTTACTTATTCTTGCTTTTTGAAATTGCTTATTAAAACATTTCTTATTATAAAAACCATAAAACACAAATTAATTGTAACTTTTATGGTTAAAAGAAAATTGAACTAGATAAAATAACGTGGAAAAGATGAAGAGCGCAGTAAGCCTTTTTCAGCGGAAAATAAATTTGATAAGTTTCAGCAAACTAGATTTAACGTTGATGAGCGGCGCAGCGGAGTGGCGCGATATTACCGCCGTACCAACTCTCATGTTTCACACGAGGGTAGTACAGATAGGAAAGCAGTACTACCATTGTTAGAATACACACGACGAGAACGAACGCTACTTTATAAGCCGTAAGTATGCATTAAAACAATAGCAGTACTGTTGTCCTGCTTTGCTTCACTGTTCTGCCCTCATGTGAAATGACTATCATAGAGAAATTTCAATGTAATCTACTTTCTTTGTGCCCAGACCGGGATATCAAAGCCTCTCAATTTTAATTCCTCGAGTATGAAAGCGCTAGATTATGAAACAATGTTCATACAAAGTGCTCTTTGTTATACATACGTTTACTATATCTCGTAATTTATATTAGTTTTTTTTTCTTTTCCATTATTAATATTAACTATTCATACATACTTAATTTATCAAGAAATTAATTTTCCTCTGCCCTTAAAAACTATACAACAATAGGATGAGAAAAATAATTCTTTTTATCTATGAATATATATTATTTTATTATTGATTTTAATTTATAATTTGCAACAAAGAACACAGGCGTGAAGTGGAAACAATTCCGCACATTGTCTGATGAGTGTTTGTGCCGGAGGCCTTTTAGTCCTCCTTCCCTTTCTACCCTTTTCTTATGAAGGGGAAGTGAATTTGGCAGAAGAGGGATATAGGATTAGAATGCATGGGAAGAGGAGATACCGTCTTTCTGTGAGTATATGCAATTGCGGATGTCTTTGTGCAACTGTCGCTATGCTATTTCGGCGAGTTCAGTTGTCCGTTTGCTCATTTGCCACCTTATCGTATAAAAAAGTTATCTACTTTTTGGCTTACAAAGACTTTGAACGTTATTTTGACTTTGATATTGATATTGTTCAGAGGGCCTAGCACGAATCTTGCGATGTAACGTTATCGACAAAATTTGGATGAGATTTCTTTGTTTACTTTACTTCCGATAGAGGCACTGCACAAAAATTAACACAATTTTGTAGATGGCGTTACGGTAACGTTATTACCAATATTAGTGCTAAACACTTGGGTAGTGTATGGCAACACTGCCATCTATCGGATAAAGCTTATAAGGCGAAATTACCATTGAAGTTTGTGTTGGGATATATTAAAGTAGTTTCCTGTTTCATCCATAGATGTCGTGATTACAAATATTAATAATGCACAAATGGAAACAATATTTTGATTGCTTTTATTCAATTCTATTTTCATTACTTAATTTTGATCACGGTGATTTAATAATTTCGTCTCTTTTATAGTTTAATTTTATTCAAATTAAAAATCCGGGCTGACCTACGTTTATATTACAATCTATCATACGATTCAGGAATCTCAAAAATGAAGAACAAGGAACTATTTTCATGTCACAGTTTTTATTTGTCCGAAGCAAGGCTAACTACTGAACACTGCAAATTTAACTGTCCGTTATTTTATGACCCCTCTTTTGTAGCACCAAGTATAGCAATGCGGGGTCAATAATTAGATCTGGTGATAAAAGAAAAGGCATTATGCATTTTTTCACGTCTCATGTAACCATAACATCAAAATAAAATATTTTTTCAAGGTTTTCTTTCCTGATTTCTCTCGCAGATAATTTTTTTTTGTATTTAAATTTTAATTTTTTTGCTATATTAATTCATTTAGTTTGTTAAATTTAAAATTATTGGGCATCGAGGTAGCAATTTTGGTATCGTTTTATTGTGGAAAGCTTTGTTAGATAGCCATTGTTTGGCTGAATTAACTCCGATAAAGTTTTTTTGTGACCCTCGCAGTCAGACTTATTGTTTACACTAAAAGACACTTAAGTGTAGATTTCTCATACTAAAACTTCGCTATATGACTACTCTGAGATGCGATAATTAAACTTGTACAGCAAGGATTAGGTTCCTACACATGTCAAAACTCCACAAACCAAATTGAAAAGTAACCGAGTGGCACTAAACCGGATTCCATATGTGAAGGGTGACGACAGACAAACGGACAGCGATCTTATCACAAATACGTGCTCAAAGAACACAGTACAGCCAATCACTGCAACGACTGGAATACTTGAACACATAATAATTGAATGTGCGAAAATCTGAGATAACTTTGACTATGCAAATTTTGAGTATTCGTAAGAACTAATAAGCAAACTCGTGGAATACTTGTAAGTATAAATTAAAGATGCAACTGAAATCCTTTCTAACTCACAATTGGAAGTGGGAAGTAAAAGGATATGTTACTGCAGTTCCTTCGGCAAATAACGAAAGAATTAATTTAAATAAAGATAACCTACAGCTTAAATCAAGGCAATAGTCCTTCAATAGCCGAAGCCTTTCTAGTAATCTTTGTCTTGGTAGAGTTTTAAAACAAAATTTAGTAAAATCTCTAAATAATGCAAATGGAAGATTAGTCTAGCCTGCAAGCATAATACGCCGATATGTATGTCAATGTGAGGATTGAAGAAATAATAATTATAAACGCAGTAAATATACTGCATTTAGTATCTCCTTGATGAATCCATTCAATATTTGAGTATATTTTAAATGATGAAATCGTTTAGAGACGCGGCAGCTTCGGCCTCGACCGTGAGCAGATCCAACGCTCACTCGTCGTCGGACCTTGCTGTTATGATTTATGTTTTGGAATTAAGTTAAAATGTTTAGTGAGACATTAACATTTTTCATAATTGTTTTTATTACTACTGATCTCCGCCTCATAACAGTGTCGTCCGTTTTACATTAAAATGTTCCTATTAGTTCTCTGGGATATCGTTTCTTGATATACATAAATTGTTAGTATCGACAAACATACTGTGATACCCTTAGCTTCTAACACATTTTAAAACCGTAAACTACTAAACTAAAATGTAAACTCTGACTACTGGCAAAATTTCGAAACATATTTTGTAGTAAAATTGTTTCTCGTACAGTGAATTTCTAAAATCCTTAGAGAAATAAAGATCTTAAACCACAAACAACATATTATTTTTGTAGTTGGTGATATGAATGACAACGAGGAAAACCTTAATTATATCTATAAATAATAGATACATCTAATAACATAATAAACGACGGACCTCCACAGGATAAATATTAAAAATCGCTTTTTTCCGCTTTGCCGAAATAAGAAATTATCTATATAAAATTCGACCTTAGCGTGACTCTAGCATTTAAGTACCAACGAAACACGTATGACATTGCAAAAAAACTGAAGTAAAAACAGACAAGCAGACAAGCATTCTTTGTGTACGTCTAGCCGCTGACCTTCGCAGTGATGGACGACTTTTTAGCGAGAAAAAAAATGGCGTCCGGTGAATTTACCTAACTTTTTGTCGATACTTCTTAGAATATCAGACCTAAACCTTAGGTAATGCATTCCAGGTTCGAATTATAGCCCCGATGTAAAACTTTTAGATGCCATAATTTTAGCAAGATAACAATCCCAAACTATCGGCGGTCGCTTCGCCTACGCAACGATGTCGCCCTCTATGACAGCTCAACTTAAAAATGTCTAATTAATTAAAAATCTTTCTGAGAATCGGTGAAAATATTTTACTGCTAAAGACTGGATTGGTTTATTTAACTCATGGCTCTGTGAGTGTTTCGAAACTCATATGTAAACGTGTAGAAAAAGAATGTATCGTCGTTTTATCACAAAAGAAACTTTTATTGATTAAATTAATTAAGGACTGGCTTATATTTGCACTGATGTCGTTTGCTACTTAAAGCTTATACGTATTTCTTTGATAACGTTTTTTGTGTGGGCACATCTTCTGTTCAAAAACTAATTTACTAATACATTCTTACATATATACATTCTTTACCTCCTTTTCCGTACATCATTTTTAAAGTTGTGACAGTTCATACTTATTATTACTTTGAATTTATGAATGCACTAGCTGTCGCCCGCAACTACGTCTATGCGGAATTTTAAAAAAATGCCTCTGTATAATTAACGACTATATTCTTCATTCACGCCAAATTTGACCTCTAACCGTAAAACCGTTCTGGAGATCCCTTCTAACAAACATCTATCCATCCATACACCAAACTTTCGTATTTATAATACTAGTAAGACAGACAAAAATGACAGACAGACATAAGCCAACTTCGTAACACCACGGTTAATGTTAGCAGCACAAGTAACATTGGTGTGAAAAATTATTAGCGTTTTGGATTTCGGGTCAAGGTCATTTCGGGCGTCATTGATCACAAGCTGAGGCAACGCTCTCAACATTTTGTATGCACTCCACAACAAAAATATTATATATTTTAATAATATTGTAACTTTTTAAGAACATTCTAATAAGAAATTGAATACAGAACTGCACAGCATTAAACTTTTCAAACTTTCGTGAGATATTATAATAAATATAAAAACGGCTAAACACTCACGTATATTCGTCCGGTGGCGGCACCGACTGGTTTCGAGCCCATCGGGGGCCGTTCATCAGGGTGAGTGGGACGAATATCCGTGAGTGTTTAGCCGTTTTTATATAAGTGCACGTTAATTTCTTAATAATTTAGCTCCGTAGTTTTGTACTATAACTTCGGGATGTGGCGATTGAAGTGTTGTATATTACTATTTCTCAAATTCAGAAATCGATAACCTAAAAGAGTTAACCATTTTCGTGCTTTAAATTATCTTTACTTCGTTAAAGTTTGGAATAATATAGTTTAGTACTAATATAATGTACAATAGATACATTGTAAACCAAATGATCTTATTATTCTGGATTATTCAAAGCATTAGGAACTTATTCAAGCGAAATACATAACTGTCAATTGTAGATTTTAATTGCTGAAATACCATTCTGCAAGACAAGTAGTGGCATAATTTACATCATTAGCATTGTTACTGATAGGAACAGGTTCTAAAACAGTTTAAGTATATTATTGTTTATAAGATAAATACATATTTAAACTACATTAACCAATCAATTAAGAAATGCCTACAAATCTAGAAATTTCTGATTAGTAAACAAAAGGATATTTTTCATTTGTGAATGTGTGTCATGTTGTATGACAAAATAAGAGTATCAAAGGGGTTTTATACTTTTGTTTGTTGAAAACTTACATAGCTACAATAGAACTTGAATAATATTAGTATTTGTATCTTATTTCAATACTAGCTGTCGCCCGCGACTCCGTCCACGCGGAATTAAAAAAACTTAATTAGTAACATATGTGTTCTTTCCGGCTATTTTCCACATCTACGCCAAATTTCACCGAGATCGCTTCAGCCTTTCTGGAGATACTTTAATAAAAAATCCATATACATCCAAAGAAATTAAAGATTTCTTAAGTCGTAAGTTGCAATAGAATAGTATTCATAATTATTTTCACAATGTCAAGAATCACCTGTCAAGCATGCCGCATGTTTTTCCAGCAAAACAGCATTTGCTTTCTATCTTAGATATATTATGCTTCGTTGAAAACACTTACGGTTTTTACTTTTAACTTGTTTACACATTTACATTGATAGCAACTTAATGCATTTTATCGCAAATTGATTAGTACAATTGAATACACAAAATATTTTTACAAGACAATTTATTATCATTATAAATAAAACGATCCTTTTTAGTGTAATAAATAAAGTTTACATCATACAAATGCGATAATTTAATTACTAACCATGAGTTTCTGAGACAAATATTTATATATTAAATAAATCGTCATCCATATCATTATCTTTGACACATAGATAACATTAAGTTTTAAACGGAAATATTGGAGTCAGAAAACCAAGGTAAGTGTTAGTGAAATTGTAAAAAATCAACAGTAGTAGAGCCAGCAGTAACAACGTCTGTTATACGAATAATCCAGCTCGACCTATCAGACGACAGACATGAAGTGGAAGTCTTTACGCGTTTCCTCTGATGAGGGTGGCTGGGTGAACTGGGCTAATTTTAATCCTTTCACAATTCCTAGCATTTTATTATAAGTAAATATGAGTTTGGAACACAAAGAGATATATGTATAACACCTTTGTTCTTATAAAGAGAATTAAAAAGATTGACAACAGTTTTATACAGATTTTTGACAGTGGTAACTCGCGTTTATGTGACACGAAGTTCACTCAAAGGCATAAAAAGCATCTCTAAAACGGAGATTAAGGAAGTTTACAAAACATGTAATGTGACTGCTAAACCATCAATAAACCATACCGAAATAAATGTCGTGACTAATTAATCCATAAATCCAATGTTGCGGCGTTAATACGCTACTATTAACTGGTGGGTTCTATCCTTGCCTCCCACACTAATTACCTATCAGGGCTGTCGCGAACTAATAATATACTTACAGGGTTTAAAAATAATGCAGTCCATTCCATTAAAATATTGAGAAGGTCCTAGTGAATTAGATACAACTATAGAAGATACTGTTTACTGAAGTACAAAGACGTATCTTTCGGAACAAGGTTTATGAACAAATAGGTTTCTGTCTATGTCTACATTTTTTTATATCATAAAGTGGCAAACGAGCGAGCGGTCACCTGAAATCGCTGAAATAGCCAAGTGACCGTTGCCCATAGACATACGCAATTGCATATGCGTTGCCTACCTTTAATCGACGGAGGAGAGGATGCACAGAAAGAAAATATTTTTCCTTTACATGCATCCACTCATCCGGAAAGTCCATTTCTACTTCCCATCCTTTCTTTATAAGAAAAAGGGTGGGAAGAGAAGGAGGACTAAATCATGGCTCCGGGATTCAAACATCTAACTCCATTATCCTTATATGACATAAGTCAATAAATATTCAAATGACACTTTATTATTTAAAAATCGGGCAAGAGAATTTATAACTAAGATGTATTTAATATTGTTTTGGCTGAGAACAGTCTTGATGAAAACAAGATAATATTAATAAAATTAACACGTGTATTTACTTTATTATTGCAATATAAATGAGCCGGTCACGTTTAGCCTATATGAACATTATAGGCATTTTATTAGATTATAAACTGCAAAATAAATAAGAATAAAATAAAGTTTGTTTGAGCATCATATAAAAGATATGCCATTTTATCAATATGTGATAAAGCTTCAAAAACTCAAGGATATGCATCCACAACTGTTAAAAGTATGCTTCGTCTTTTCATATTGAAAGTATAATAAGTGTAAAGCAATGAACATTCAGAGATAAACAAATGAAAACGACGAGGGACTTCGTTATAATAGTTTCCTATTACTTAATTTATTATATTACCTATTATATTAAATATATTTAAACAGTACAAACCAATTAGAATATGTCATATAAATTGAGGTTGAAGCAAGTCAT
This sequence comes from Papilio xuthus, assembly GCF_000836235.2. Classification (NCBI taxonomy): domain Eukaryota; kingdom Metazoa; phylum Arthropoda; class Insecta; order Lepidoptera; family Papilionidae; genus Papilio; species Papilio xuthus. Next base: position 8,503,924 of record NW_013532703.1, on the reverse strand, counting down.
AAAATTAAAAGGACAACATAAACTTAGTACCTTAGTAGCCCTAAAATGTGAACAAGGTGTGAAATTGACAAGTCGACGTAAGCGCAAGACGGCAATTAATCGGAACCTTATAACAAGGATCTTCATACATAATTCAGTAAATGTTTTCTGTCAATCACTGCTATTGTTCGTTAGACGTAAATTGCTCGGCGTAGGCCCTCCTAAGGCATAAAATTAATACGATTAGCGCACAGAGAAATCCACGAGCGAGGCCGTATACGGCTGCCATAGTGTGGATGCAATTTAGTTCATGGAAAACCTTTGTATGCACGATTTGAATCCATCATTAGGGCTGTGCTACACAGATATAAGATATGACGGTTGCAGATAAATATAATTTAAATATCAGTGGAAATCATGTTCCAATTGAAGTCAAAAATTTCCAACACTATAGTAAAATTACCTTATATTTTTTGTTAACAGATAATTAAATTGTATGAAGATAAAAAAGAAATTAATAGACAATGTAGAAAAACACGTATCGTTTTGTAATCAGAAAAACTTTACAATAACTCTAGTTACGATAGAGGAAACGATTTCTTGTTTCTTTGTTAAAGATTTCCGATACTTTCATAATGTTAGATGACAAATGACTAACAACGTTTAATCCTTGAACCTACAACAATGTAGACTTAATACACCATCTACGTCAATCAAAGATATTACGAAAGAAATATAATATCGTCAAACATTTTGATTAAAAAAAATCTTTTTAATATTCATACACTTTAGAAATACTGGCTGACATTAGAATACGCATAGAGGTAGCGGTTAACGCGTATGTGTGAGTTACATTGTAGGTGATGTGAAAACCGCTTGGTTCCAAGGTCCCCGTTAACAGCCAACCTTCCGAGAGGTATTTGTGATTAGAACCGCCAATCAACGTTTCCTAACTCAGGCCTCTTATTTATGTCTTTTATTATTTTACAGCTAATATCTTCCACGTGGGTAATAAATAACAAAGACGGATGTAGCGATATTATTAAGTCTCTATACGGTAGCGATGCTGACTAAAATATTTTCAAGGAGATTATGAACGAGGCTACCAACATTAAGAAAAGATTGTGTAAGTCGTGAGAAAAAAATAATTATGCGATTGTTTGTAGAATCTTTTATCTTTCTTTTAATACGTGATTTTGTTTTCTATATATTGCCCAGTTGTTTTACTAAAATACACTTAAACAAAGCACTTAATCACGTATTAAGTTCCTTGAATTATAGGAAGTAACGTTTTTAATAATCATATACGTTACTACGTACTATATTAACAATTTTGGGAAACTATGTTAAGTATAGAGGATATATATAGAGGATAGATATATGTAACTATAGAGGTCCCGAAACAGACATATTTACATTTTGTTTCAGCCTTTTTTTTTATGAGAGGTGGGGGCAAACGAGCGGCGGGAACACCGAGGTGATCAACGACACCCATGGATATCTGCAACACCAGAGGAACCGCAGATGCGTTGCCGGCCTATAGTTGCTAACTAAGATTACTCTAAGGAATATCATAAAATAGTTGGTTAAAAGCTGTAAAGTATAAGTCATTTTAGATATATATAAGAGTATATTAACTAGATTAGAATAGTATTCAGCATTAGTACATATAATATTGTAAGAATTTCCCACAAGCGGACCAACACAAAAGATCATACGTAACAATAAGATTGCAAATCTTTGAAACTGAATGAGTTATTCGGGGAATAAAATACTCAATCTGGATTGAGGTCACATGGCTATAGACATACACATACAACAGACATACAACACAAACAAACTTTATCATACATATAACATGTATGAAGGAAGGAGGAAAAAAAAAGTAAGTTACTATTGCTTCGTGGCTTGTTATCACCTCCGATACGATATTGACTATTAAAAAAATAGCCAACATTATTTCTAAAAATTGCTATTTAGTACTCATAGGAAACAAATATTAATTCGCGAGTTGGTTAGTTAATATGTTTATCAACGGCCCGAGCCGGGGCTTCTGTGGAGCCCTCAAGTTTTGTTGCTCTTAAACGAGGTTTAGGCTAAGTGTCATCCGCCACCTCAAGCCCGGTGAAGCTGTAAAAGCCTCTTCAAAGCAAACAGTGGCAATTCAGTCACAATCAAAATAAAACTCAATGAATTCAAAACACTGAACTACCTCAACGTATTTTATCATGAAAACAATCGAAATACGTCACATTTATGTAGCAAGTTGCACCCATTGTTAAGGTTTAATTGCCTAATAGTAACCACTTTTCTCGCCTTATACCGACTTTCAATGGCAAGGAAGTTGCCAGATCTCATTGTATATCCATTTGCATGTCATTAATGCGATTCTTTGTTACTATGATAGAAATCGAGCCGCAAGGTCAGCGGCGTAATAATATTAATTGTGCCTACACTACATCTGTAGAGGTTAAGACGAATGATTATCGCACAACGATTACGTTTTTTATTGATAAATCGTGTTTATTCGATATGCTCTTGTCAACATATTTAAATGGTTCATTTATGTATTTAATATCTAATGATTTCATAAGTATTCTTTAAAGTACGATTTTCAGTATATTCAACAATTAAGTCTTATTTCTTACTAATATTATAAAGTCGAAGAAGTTTAAATCGATGAATGTTTGTTAGAAAGTATCTCCGGTTCGGCTAAAAGGATCTTAATGTAATTTGGACACAGATGTAGAACAGTCTGGAAGAACAAATAGATTACTTATTAAGTTCTTTTAATTAGCGGATGGAGTCGCAGTCGACAGTTAGTACTGTATAAAAGTGGAAAGAAATGTTAATCCAAAGGTATCATGGTTGCTAGCTATTATTGTCTAAGTTAACTTAGTCAATGAGTTAAGTCAAGAAGTATGCTTTATATTATTACTTATAAATGAATATCTGTAACTTAGTGATATAATTTATGACCAAGTTATAGTTAATCGTTACAAAGTTACTTATCAACTTCATCTCCATTTCATAATATGCACTAAAAAATTAATTACAATTTTATAGTTTCCTACATATCGAGAGCAATGAATGTGTTCATGAATATATATTAATAATTAACACTCCTTGTTTTTAAATGGTTATATATGTTATATATTGGTAATGGTTATATATTGAGAATCTATTTAATCGTCTATGTAATAAGCGAGGAGTAAGATATTAAAAATGCATGGACCTGGTTAAATTCAAGTTACTACTATAAATGTGTACTGATTTTGACACACAATGTAACCACTAATTTCAAGTTATAAAACGAATCTTTTTGTCTCTTTTTCTTACAAAGAGATTGAGAGAGATAGTTATATTTTAACTCGAGACATTTTGTTCTAAAAGATTTGTCCTTATGGAGCGTGAAGTGTTAATATTATTCTGTTTTATTGATAATAGGTTATAAAAACTTGATCTTAAAAAGTTATAGTCAATCTGGCGACAATAATACTTATTTCATTACACTAAATATAAGACATATATAAAGATAGAATCAGATCTAAGTTAAGACGATAGATGTAATATATATATATTTTTTATAACAAGGGGCAAACGAGCAGCAGGAACACCGAAGTGTTCAACGATGCCCATGGACATCAGCAATACCAGTGGAACCGTAGATGGGTTGCCGGCCTTTGAGATGGTGATACACTCGCTTCTTGAAGGACCCTAAGTCGTAGCGGTTTGGAAATACCGCCGAGGACAGACCATTCTACAACGCTGCTGTGCGAGGCAGGAAGTTTCGCGCAAGCCGCACGGTTGAGGATAGCCAGCCATCGTGGTGGTGTGGATGGAACCTGGCGGTCTGTCGTGTCGTCCGATGACGGAACTCGGCGGCAGGAATCGTTCCAAACAATTCTTCAGAGTATGTATCATACTATGAGATACCTATTTGGAAACACAAAGTGAGTCGAAAAAAGTCTCCGGAGATCTTTCGCTGAGGCAAATTCATCGATTCTCGATTAGATGTGAAACTTATACGAAACATATATCTCTAGTACATTCATATATGGACACATATCAGTAATTATCAGGTAAGCTGATAGAGAAAATCTAGAAACATATTATACATAACAACCAGTAGTTTAAATTTATTGTCTGTCGCTGGCAAATCTAGCTAGATAATTGTAACGTATAAGGTATGAAGGATAAATACCTTATGTGTTTTAACTATCTAGTTTACTATATCCATAACATTTGATTTTGAGTAACATTATGTTAAGCGACATAATAAAATAGATATTTTTATTTATTTATTTATTTAAAAACTGCATAGCATCCTTACAGTATACAACCAATTTGACACTATACACACTTTACATAATAGTTTACACGATAACATATTTTATAATAACAGTAAATAACACATAACAATGATAAATAAAGAGAAAAAAAAATTATACATAGATAAACAGTGCAAGAATATATCAACGCGTAACTAAACATTTATATATACACATAAAATGTTTAGTTTTATTATTTTTTAGATTTAGTGTAAAAAAAAGTGTAAGTGAAAGCGTCAATAGCCTAATGTTTAAGGATACGGATTTCCGATCACGTGGTCGGGGGTTCGAATCCCGACATTCGACTATTGTCGTAAACCATATCCTAGCACAAGCCTAGAGCTTAGTTTGAATGGTAAAAGAAATATTAGTAAATTTACAAAAAAAATCTGCTTCTATTTTTATAAAAAAAAATGTAGCTTACGTACCAAAATTACATTTAGTATATTGAAAGAAACTCAAATAATAATAGTCACGTATAGTAATATTAGTATAATATTAAAACGTGTACATATTCTTAAACAAAATTTAAAACACAAAATCTTTTTTAATCTGTATTCTGGTAATCATTTAAACGGGAATAAAATATATATCTCTATGACTGAATCTTATTGAAATTATTTATTTTTCTTGACAGGCGTGACATCTAGTGGAATTTCAATGAAGGTCGTAAAAAATTAACAAACAATGACATCCTTCAAAGTACATTATAAATCCTATTACCGGATCGGACTTGAATATGAAGCAATATCGTAACATACGGTGAGTTACCACTGCTACAACATGTATACCAAACATATTGATATTTCTATTTTTTCAAAAATAATTTCCCAGTCTCCTAACGTACAGAGCCCTCTATCGTTCAAATTAGGCAACTTTAAATACAATTCAAGTACCCAATTTACTGTAGGTTTCTCGATTACGATCTCTGTACCTATATAAAAATATCGTCATCCCTGTCAGTATCTATGAGAACACAGAGATAACAATATGTTTTTAAGTGAAGATTATGGACTCGGAGACAAACGGTTAATACGTATGTTAAACTCGTCCAATTTTCATATTCTCGGTAAAGAAATGTTATGTTTAGTAATCTGTATAGATCGATGATCACTGAACATCACATGAATATCTTTTATCTTTGCTCCTTAACCTTATCAACAATAGTGATAAATTACAACGATTAAGATCTATTACAATGGCATACATTAAGAAGTGTATAAATTCGAGAGCACTTATGTTTTGTGATAAATAAGTCATCTTAAAAAAGTATGTTTAAATGCCGTCCAATCAATCATGCTGATCTCAACTCGATCGACAGGCTGTAATATGACAGGAACAATAAATCTAGTATGCATTAATCCTATGAAGTACCGTGTATACAATGTAAGATTAATTTGTCGTTTGTATACAGCGCTAAAAATAAAGGTCAATGTGTTATAAGCCTATTAAAGTACTTTGATAGCTAATATTATATTGAAAAATTACATTTGAGGCTTGTTTTTTTTTAATAAACATTAAAATAATCTTTAAGTTTCCCTTTAATTGTCTTCTTCTTCTTGTGAGCCATGAGTCGCCCACTGCTGTGCATAGGCCTCCCCCAAAGATCGCCACGATGAAAGGTCTTTAATCGTATTTGCATCAAAATCTATTACTTTCTCCGGTTGTTTTCAAAGTAGTTGATAGCACTGCCCTCTATTAATGGTTTGCCTTTAAGGCGTGGTATTTTATGCCAATTTGATTTTCGCCACCTTGCCGCTGATGGTAGCGGTTTGTATCGGTGGTGTGGATTAGAACTAATAATATAGATATAATTAACTGTCACGTAACATCAACAAGCGCAGTTAAATGGGACCAAAAACAAAGCTGTCATTTTCAAGAAATTATCTATCCATTTGTAGTGATGAGTGGTAGACAGGACTTATTTCTTTTGTTTCTACAAAAGTTTTTTGACAATGTATACAAGTCTTAAGCGTGTTCTGTCTAGTGCGACCATTACCGCGCGGAATTAAAAAAAAACATAATTAGTCGCCAATGTGTTCTTCCAGGCTATGTTCTACGTCTATGTCAAATCCACTGAACTGGAGATACCTTCTAACAAACATCGATGCATCTATCTAAACATACACATTCATAATATTAGTAAGAAGTAAGATGAAAAGTGAGATGTAAAAAAATATTAAGAAAAACTGCTACGTATTATCTGTACTCAGAATTATAAAAATAACTATTGTTTCTAAACATCTGCTGCAACATGTTTGTCGTTTCCTCTAACATTTCAGTTTTGAAGTTAATAAAACAGCTGTTTCTACTTAATAAGTTTACACGCGAATACAAGATAAATTAAACATTACCGTTAACTTAGATATACATCGATGTTTAAACATTGGAGGTGACAGAGTGGGTCTATAAAAGTGAAGTATGGTACAATATTTATTCATACGTGTGTTAACACGCCTCCTCTTTAAAAAGATATTAGAAACAGAATTCTACACCCGGCCCTTTTGCAAATCAGCATTATACATGCTTTGAAATGCTATTTTCTTTAAAATAATTCTCATACATATTTCCCTAGGAGGTATTTTTTCGAGCAGATGGCATCAAATTTAAAATGTAATTAATGATATTTGAATGACAGTAGCCAAATGGTTGGATACATTTGAAACGTAAGCGTGAAATGGAATACCTCAAACATTTGCCATATTATGTAAGAATGACAAAACATTAATATATTTACATTTTTCCATCAAGTATCTTTATAAACAATTGCTGTTCGTAAGTCTCGCTAAAACTCGAGAACGGCTGAACGGATTTATCTTATCTTGGTCTTGAGATGTTCGTGGAGGTCTATTAAGGTTTAAAAGGTGAGAAAAAATCGAAAAATTACCAGAAAAACACTAAAACGGCCCTTTTCTTTTGCCTATATAAACGTTTTGTAAATAAAATGTAGAGTAAATTTTTTGACTAATTATGTTTTTTTTTAATTCCGCGGGGATGGAGTCGCGGGCGACAGCTAGTTAGCAATAAAAATAGAGTTAAATTTACAGTGCAGAAACACAAATTAATATTAATTTTCCAAAATAACACCAACATTAGTATTTTTCTTCATGCATAACAAAAAAAACTGCTTATAAATTCACAAACTAAGAATAAAATCGAAAACAAAAAATATGTACATACAATAATTGAACATATTTTCACATATAAACTAGGATTTGTTAATTTGCGTTTACCTGAAACTAGGAAATCATTAAGTTTGCAAATAATTAATAGCATAATAACAGACCATTGAATCTAGGAAAATCACAGTTCCAGTTAACCAGTATATTTTGATACCTGACAAATAAATATGCGAATTAAATTTGTATTATCGCATTGACTTTTTCATTTTTTACATAGCTCTTATTACACTGGTTGAATAGAAATTAGATTTGATTAATGGTTTGCTTGACCTCAGTTTAGGTTATCTTTAGGAACAGAATATGTCGGCTTTGACTTACCTCTAAATTTAGTTTAGCGTTTGTATCACGTGTTATTGTTTCTATTTCTATTTAAGCGTCAATAGCCATTAGGCTATCCGTACCCTTAACCATTAGGTTAAGGGTACGAATTTCCGATCACGAGTTTGGGGGTTCGAATCCCGCCATTCGACTATTGTCGTAAACCATGTCCTAGCACAAGCCTAGAGCTTAGTTAGAATGGTAAACGAAATATTAGTAAATTTACAAAAAAATCTGCTATTATTTAAAAAAAAATTAAGTCCTATGAAATCGGAAAACCTCTTGATAGCTGTTATAAAATCCAATTAAATTTTATTATGTTTAATTAATATTCACTTTAACAATTATTCACTTCGACTTCTAAATAGACCTTCATAAAAGATTAATTAAAATTTTTAGATGACCTTTCCTAATTTGTAAAATTGCATATTTATACTTGACACATAAATAAATCGATTTTTTTCTGTAACTTTTTGGTAAATAATTTTTCAGATTTTTTTCTATTATCGGTTATAAAAATTGTCATAAAAATGATTACGTTTTTAATTAAATAAAGCTGCTAAAAATTATTTGGTTCTTGAACCAAATTAGCGAAATAGACATTACAAAGAAGTTGGTACATTTTCACGACTGTCAAGAAGTGGAATAAGTTTTTTTTTAAATTATAATCTAATGCAATTCATAGAATAATAAATTCAAATAATTTTAAATATTAACTTATTGACTATTTCAATTCATAAAGTATTTAATATGTATAATTTTATACACACCAAACACAAAGTTATTTATTAATTAATATACGTATGTTTAAAACAAATGTTAACAAAAAAATAAGAGAGAAGGTTACCAATTAAGAGTTAGTAACACCGGAGCATCCGTTTCTTAATGATTACTCGCCTGACAAAATCATGTTTTTACAACATTCATTATTGTGTATGGTACAAGTTGAATTATTTGCAGATAACACTTCAATACTATTTAAAAGATCGATCAATATTTATTATCTACATCTTGTTAATTTATAAATATCCTTAAATTATATGAATGAAAAATTTCACACTATTGCAAAATTGGTCGATCTTTTTTATTAGTTGCTTATAAAATTCTTTAGTCGTGATTTAAATAATAATTCTTTGTCATGTTTAAATATTCCATAGTGTAAAATATGTGTGTGTGTGTTCTTAAAAGATCTCTCTCGAAGAAGAAGACTCTTTTGTATATTAGCTTCTGATTTGTACCAATCCCTATGATAGTTTCCGTCGGCGCAGGAGGCTGGGGTACCGTTACTTCAACTCGCGGCTGGACCGGCTCTAGTTCGTACTGTTCTTATAATTGCAGTTAATGCTGCGGTATAGGCCTGACAAGTTATTTGCAAATAACAAACATACGACCAAATATGGTGCACTACACTTTTAGTTTATCGACTCAAAACCAGCATGCGTTGCAAAGCCATATGCTTAAATTATAAAAATAATATGAAATTTAATAGTGCAAGGGACTTTCATTAAAAATTTATATTTCTTATCACAGAAAATTTCTCTAGCATCCTGAGAATACCTTAGAAAATATCATCAAAATTTTTCCACTGCTTTAAACGCATTGCCGATATTATAATTAACAAAGTGATCCTATAAGGGTTCCGTTTTTTTTCTATGTGGTACGGAACCCTAAAAACTAAAAATTTAAAGTGCCATGCACTATATATAGTCGAATGTATCATACTTAGGTCTAGTCCAGTCGCAGGACACAGGTGTTTCGAGCCGTGGGAAGCGTTCTTGATCTTGAACTACGATTGATAGGTTTTTTCACCTCCATTACCCATTTACTCTTGCATTTATGGGAGATGCTTTCATTGGCGATTCAAGAGAGTAATTTCGATCCAAATTAATGACTGCATTCATGTACTGTTACTATCTTGTTATATTCTTTTTCTCAACAAACAAACACCGGTCGATTGTCGAACGGAATACTGGCAATATAATTATACCGTAACAAAAAAATATCGGATTCTAAAGAAGTATGCTACCTACAACTCTGAATGGTATGATTAAAAATAGAACTGCCAAAGAAAAAGTTTAGCTACTTTTAAGTAGGCTCCAGTACTAAAATGGTCAAAGGTAATTCAGGCGGTTTCCAGACAAATTATAAGTTAGAAGTTACTGACTAGAATATAGAGAAAGCGAAGTATCTGGATTACACCAATTTATACATATTAATAAAAATTGGTGTGTCTGTTTGTTATATCGAATGAAATTTAAACATGTATGTGGTTGATTTTTAATTTTGTTGTCTAATAAATAATAAAGAGAAAACATTAAAGGTTACTTTTTAAATTCTGCGAAAACTAAGTCGCAGTTGACCGTATCATATAATAGATAGATGTATGTACTTATTTATTTAAAAAGCAACAACTAATGTGTGCAGTATCCCTTAATTGTGATTCATATTCATAAATATTATTTATTTTATCCTGTGGAAATCCTGTTTTATTAGTATCGTTTTAAAAAGGATAAGACTTTAATGAACTGTCACCTGCCAAGCTGACGTAGATTTAACACCATCCTTACATGTTTGTTTTACGGTATTAACCATATTGCATTGGTAGAGTTAACAGTAATGTATCTAGCAACTTTATATCATTGCGATAAGATTCCAAAGACTGAATACACATGGTTCTACGACTTTATAAATGTACTCATTTGTGTGTATTTGCAATAAATGCTTAAGAACCTCTCTTTTTCTTCATTGCCTCTTTTTATTCGCTTTTGAAATTCACTGGTTGCTCTGAGAGGTTTTTATACTAACAAGTTTTGTTAAAATGAAACTGCTTACACTTAGTTGTAGGTCCATTCCATTTTGCTTTTATTAGTTTAAAAAAAATATATTACTTTCAGATTTTAAAACATGTTATGCGGTAGGATGATTATATCATCATCAAAAATATTTAGATTAAATGTGGATGGCTATAAAGGTAGAGGAAGACCGATGAAAGTATAGATGGATTGAGTGAAAGAGGATATGCGTAGGAAAGGGATAGATTTCGATATGACGGCTGATAGAGATGTATGGAGGAGTAGTACATACTGTGCCAACCCTCCGTATGGATAAGTGCAGATTGATGATAAGATTTTAAACCTAGACAAGTGTGTTATTGTATTTTGCTTCTTAAACTGACTACAAGAGTAGAAATTACATAAGAGTTGCTGAGTCTATAAGTCACGGCTGTTCTAGGATATAAAAAAAACACTCAAAGTCTGAAAAAATGCATTTTGCATCAAAGCTTGGCATTGTTCAAACAATAGTATTCATTAAGTTAAAACAACTTTTAATTAAGTATGTAAGTGATTGTTTTGTTTTTTTTTTTATTAAAATAAAACGGAAATATAAACTGTGTTATAAACAATAACAGTTTTTTTTTGTACGGTTAATGTAAAGAGAGATAAGATTTTTTGCATTCAAGTATAAACTCAAGTTGTTATCTGATTTCATGAATACCACTCCTTTTAAATGTAGAATACAAAGTTTCTCAGAGCATATTACTATTGTAATTTTCATACTTATGACACAGTTATAAGTTTGACCTTTCTAAGCGGTACTTTCATGTCATTTTATCTACATTGCTGTTTCAAACCTTTAACCTTTTTATAGGCCAATATTCATTCGCCTAGGGCAGGCGTTGATTCTCAAGTCGTGCTTTAGCCCACTGCGGCAGGACACACTATTGCAAAGATATATTAAATTGTGAACATTATCAGTTTAATAAATTCTCTTTTACCTTTAATGTTTGTATTGAGAAAGTTAAATTAAGTTCAAAGTTAGAATCAATCCAGTATTAGTCTATTCAAAATCTGCCGGAGTATTACAGTAATTTATTTACATTTAAACATTTTTTTCTACAAATACATTTTTATTTATTATTCAAGTCCATGTATATTTAATTATTTGTCAATAAGAATTATTAAATATGAATCAAATTATTTGCTACTATTTTTAATATGTAGTGGAATATCTTATCTTACTAATATAATAAATGCGTGAGCTTAAGGCTTCAGAATGGCTCAACGTCTTCGATGTAATTTAGCACAGTGTAAAACAAAGTTGGGAAGAACTATTCCGCGTGGACTGAGTCGCGATCAAAAGGTAGTAAACGGAAAGGTATTAACTACTATCACGTTCTCTTCAGTTCTTTCAATGTTCTTGCACCGCTATCATTGATAGAGAAACTAGATTGCCTAGATGAACGTTATCGTCTCTTAATTGCAATGAAACAGGTATAGTCAGCACCACCTGGCCGATGTTCTTCTTTTTGGTTCGCTTTCGTGGGAAAAAGGCGCGCAACACCTGTGTTTAATAAACGACATAAAGCCCATTTTAACACGAGTCATTATAGGATTCAATTAATAATTTTGTTTTAATTGTTTTCTATTATTAAGATGAGTATCTTGTCTACATAGTGTATTAAATTGAAACATCCGAACCAATTAACTACTTTTAGATAAGACTTGCTGTCGCTCGCGTCTCCGTCCGCGCGAAATTAAATAAACAACATAATAAGCCTATGTGTTCATCCAGACTATGTCTGTATGTACGCCAAATTTCATCGAGATCCGTTCAGCAGTTTCGGAGATACCTTCAAACAAATATCCAACCGTCAAACCATCCATTCATCTAAATAATTGTATGTATATGCTGTTCTTTCAAGACGAGGTGAATAGTGGAAAGCTTTGAAGACTTTTGCTGTATAATTGATAGATACGTCCGTAGTATAATCGAATACTGTTTTATTTTGATAAACCATCAATAACAAACAATCGTTTGAGGAAATTATATCGGCCCTTTGTCTAGCAGAAAGGTGGTTCGATGAAGAGTACGTGATGTTATTTTCTATTCGATACTAAAGGTGTGACACACCAGGGTGAACGTGTTTAGTTTATAAATCATTAATGAGCGTCAATTTTCATAGTTTTTTTTTTCATTTTTTTTGTTGGAAAAAAGACCGGAAACGCAGATGTTGGACATCCGGTGATATAACTTCGACGAATGACATGCTTCATTTGAACTTTAACAAGGCTAATGCAATTTTCACAAGTGATAGAGACTTATCAGCATTTGTAGTAACAACACAAACAGCCTTATATCTGTATATTATATTTTTATATAATACAATATGTATTTTATAGGTTGCATTTACGTGAATCCCAAATGTTAAACATATACTAAATTATATTACTTTTCTTTGATTAGATTACTTAAAAATATATAAATACTAGCTGTCGCCCGTGACTCCGTCCGCGTGGATATATAGAAAAACTTAATATATAGATAAGTGAAATAAAAAGCAGCTCATGAAGGCATAAATTCGAAAAAAATAAGTAAAAGGTATCCTATGTCCGTCTCCTGGCTCTAAGCTACCTCCTTACCAATTTTCAACCATATCGGTAAAGCCGTTCTTGAGTTATAAATAATGTAATTAACACGACTTTCTTTTATCTATATAGATATTTGATAAAATTTAACATTAAAAAATGATAATTTCCGCTACGTATATATTCTTTTTGTTAACAAAATCGCTATTTTATGTACAATGTTCGCACCCATTGCAAACATCTACGTTTGATAAGATTAAAAAGAGTAGTCGTAACACTAATTAAGCATAAGTATCCAGTAGGCGACCAATATGGTAGCAGCTGAGTACACCTGTCCAAGACACCCATAATATTAAAAACTTGCTATCACTTCTCTAGAACCTAAGGAATCATCTAATTGTCCCTTAACAATGGATCTTTAGAACATGCTGTAGGCTATTTTGAAATATTTGCTATTTCTATTAGAAACATATTTTTGCCTGGAACTTAATGAAAACAGGTGACAGTCATGTATGTTGAATGTATTTGTATGTGCCAGAGTCCGTTTTAATTTTAGTAAAGTACTCAGCAATTATACTGTTGTAGGAATAATCCGCTCGACTGGGCCAAAACCTCGACATCACAGAGCGAGTTTTCATGATCAATACTTTATAAAATCTTTATATATATAATTCTTCTGTGAGTGTGTATGTCACTAAACTTCTCTCAAACGATTGGACCGATTTTGATGAAATTTTTGTGTGTGTTCAAGGGGAGATGGGAATGGTTTAGATTCACAACTTTCATCAAATATTAAGTTCATATTAATTTAGTCAAATTAAAGACGTGTAGACAGGACAACGTCTGTCGGGTCCGCTAGTTTTATTATAAATTTTAAATGAACGATATACGCCACATTGATTTTTTTATTACTGTTATTATTTTGTTAAATTTAATATTATGTAAAATAAAAGTTGATCTAATTGAGATTTTATTTTTACATTAATGAACCACATTCAAAAATTAACATATCTTGATAAAATTAGCCACTAACTACACCCAATTTGACAATGATTGACAACTTATTTATTTTAATGATAAAATGACAACACATGATATGTACAAAAGTAAATATATAAATTTAAATCAATACTTTCATCGTTTTAAATCAGTTCTTATTGTATTGCCGTATCTTTGCTTCGGTTCAATGATATTTCACAACGAGTTTCGTTATTCCCAGTAAGTGCAACGTTTTGACATTTACTCGTTCGCTTTTTTCTTTTTAGACATCGGAGAAATGATCTCGGCCCGTTTCCCCCGGGCGTGCGAGAAATGCGGCCTTGACGGGACATCGAACCTACACTCAATGCCGTTCCGACTTTTTCTACACGAAAATAAAAGTAATTAACAACTACCCGAAGACGCATTAAGGCTTTAAAATGTAGACTTCTCGAGATCACGTCTCACAATTTTTTTGCCAAAGAGTATAATGGAAGGACAAAAAAGTTTTATCTCGGTAATGAGGTTCGGGATTGTTTTTATTACTTTTCATAGAATTATATTAAATGTTCAGTTTCTGTTCTTCCGTTGTACAACTAAGCACCCATAATATGTAGTAATATTACAAATGCGACTGTTTGATATATGTATAAATGAATGGATGTTTGTTAGAAGGTATATCTAAAACGGCTGCATGAATTTCTCTGAAAATCTTACATGTAGAATCATAGTCTTTTTTTTTTCAGAGGGGAATGCTTTATGCTTACTCCGCGCCCCGGGGGGGACGTGGTAGTTATGTGGGATTCTCTTCCGGATGGGAAGCATACCCACTAAACCCCTCTGTTCCTCCAACGCATCGGGACGGGACCACGGGCACGCTTTCGCTCTCGTCCACGGCCCGTAGAACATAGTCTGGAAGAACACATAGGCAAGTAATAAAGTTTTTCTTTAATTCTGCACGGATGAAGTAGAAGGCGACAACTTGTCTAAATCGAAGATTTAAAGGAAAATGTAACAGGTATACCTGTTAACATACCTATAGGTAGGATTGCCTACTTCTAATATTCTATTTCCTATTATTATTATTTTTATTTTCAATACATTTATTCAAATTTCTGTAGTGCAAGTTTAATAGCATTATCCTTCTAGTGCCACTGTAGTTCCACACTTCCATTAAAAAGCATTTGCTTGTATGTATTTCACGTCAAAGGCCAACAGTAAATTGCCTCTGTCTCTGGTCGATTAGGATGTATATTTCTGCAATAAAAATTATACAGCATGTTATTACAATATTATATACGACACAACAAACATACATTGTATCCGTACCTGTTATTAAACATAATTCAAACATATATGTCATTATTTTATACTATTAATAAATGTTTTCATTCTCTCTTTATTCCGTCAAAGTTAAGTTTCATTAATTTAATGGGATATTGGACATACTGTATTCTAAGAATCCTTTTAGTTTAGTTTATCTTCGATGTTATAACAGACAAACTGATTTCTTTACTAACCGTGAGTTTCTGAGGGCAAAATCTCTTTCACCTATGACAATATAGAGATAACGATTTGCTTGTAACGATATTTATGGTCTCAGTAACCATATTAGGGAGTTAATAATGTTGGTAAATAAAGTTTTTTAACTGAATCTCGGACAATTTAATTATTTAAAAAAAAAATATTACTGTTATAAATATAGACAGTAATTATAAGGGAAATACAATAATATATCTTTTGCAACTACAAACCAATTAAAAATGATTCAATAAATAATTCATAAATAAACAGTGTTATGAATAAATTTAATTTAAATATATTCACAGTTAATTAATTCAATGGAATACTTAAATAAGGAAACAATGGTGGGCAAATATATACAATTAAGACAACGCAAGTGAAAGATAAAAAAGGCGCGAAATAAATAAATATAGCGCTTATTCATTTGTGCATATAAGCTTACTATTGTTTGCTATTTCGGATAAAAAATATAATTTTTCTACGCTATCTTATCTTACCAATAATATAAATGCGAATGTTTGCATGTATGGATGGAGTCTTTAAGAAGGTATCTTCAAAATGGCTGCATGGAACTCTGTGAAATTTGGCATAGATGTAAAACATAGTCTGGAAGAACACATACTACTATGTTTTTCCTTAATTCCGCGCGGACGGAGTCGCGGGCGACAGTTAGTATAAAATAAATAAAAATATATGAGTAACGATAACATAACAAAAATTTTGTAAAATTGCTATAAAAAAACTAAAGTAGGAAACACATGAAAAACAAGTAACAATCAAACAATAGGAAAAAACAGCAATTACTCGTTTTGGTTTTGATTTTGCTGGCTGATTATTATTAAGAGAATTATGTTTTATTTTTCTTCAATGTCAAAAGCGAAATAAAACCTGATTAAAATCGTATATTAACCTTTTCAGTACGAAATAATCGTTTTATTTTTATCATTTCATCGGTCGTTACATTCACGTAGTGTTTCGCGTTTCTTTGGTCAAATATGCTATTGTATTATATATTTTTCCCAAACCTTTGTTTTTTATATTATAACCTTTTTTTTACACTGGCCCAACTAGCGGTTGGATATTAAATTAATAATTTTTGTTTTTGTTTTCTTATACGGAACACTGGCAGTTTGTTTTTTGACTAAGACCGATGACAAAATTAAGTTTTTAAATAAATATATTTATATACGTACTGCAGTTGTCTTATATTGAAAGTGTTCATAAAAATAATTTGATCATTATTTTTTATATACTAAAAGGTGGTAAACAAGCAATCGATCACCTAAATTCATCAAAATAGCGAAGGAACCTCTGCCTAGACATCTGCATTTGCAAATACGTTGCCTACCGTTAATGAACAGAAAATGGGACACACATGTAGAGGATAATTCACGTGGCGATGCGTCCCTTCCTGCGCCAAATCCACGTCTCCTTACTATACATTCCTTTTAAGAAAAGGTGGAACAGGGAAGAGGAATATCATTTGGCCTTCGACACACACACTTGTCATACGAAAAGTTAGACTTTGCGCCTGTCTTCCGTGTTCATTGGTATTTCTCTAGCACTGTTAAAATCATATTAAATCTACACATAGGTTTTCCCTCAGTTTTTATAATGAATACGGCAGTTAGACATCATATTTGAAGGTAGATGGACGTATTATTCCGCTTCATATTAATGTTGACCTTTAGAGTTTACTCAGGCGCATCTGCCGCTATTTTTAGGTCTAAGCTGCATTAGAGGCATATACCATCTGCGCCTCACCAAAAGCACCTGTGTTTAATTAATGTACATTAGCTTTGTTTTCAGTCGTCGGCCATATTTTATAAGTAATTTTCCATTTCCCGTTCAATACTTTTTTTAACCGATCATTCTGGACTTTTTTTTTAATTTGCACCATGTTAACGCTGTCGTCTGTACTGTAATTTTTCTTTGACTTGTGGAACAGAAGTTTCCGTTGTGGAGTATTAAAGGTGTCCATTGACCACCTTGTGCAAAAAAATTAACCTTTTTAATTACATTAGTATGAATAAACTGATATAAAATGTTGCATACTAAATTCAAACATTTAACACATGAAGTGTACTTTAGTCTTAAACTTAAATAAAAATGTTAAATTAATTTACGAGAAAATTGGCATGAATGAACTTAAACATCATTTATCTTTGAATGTGGTTATTTATTTGTGAATTTCGCGTCCATACAATTTAAGGTATTTACATAAAGTTAAAATCTGTACATAAGTAATAACCGAATGGTATTCGATTATTTGAAAAGGTCTTCGTCATTAGCATACCAAGTTTGCTTTTCTTATCATGTTCAGTATATGCAAATAGCACTTCAAATGTCACTGGTTACTTTCAAATATGTACAAAATTCATACAAGCAAAGGAAATACATATTTTTAGTTAAATAAATTCTTCCATATCTTCTCTTTGTGGGAGAAAAAAGCAAATAGACAATTATAGGTTGACAACGGCATAAAATTTCCTAGATTTATTTCAAAAGGCACAATTCTAGTTCTCTTCCAATGGAAAGGCTTTGGCGCGGGAGGATGGATAGGTAAGAGAAATATCCTTATTTCTTTACCTCTCTTCTGTTTAAATGCAGATAAAGAATCTTTTTATATAAGAAAAGCTGGCAAATAGCGAAACCACTGTTGTCCATAGCCGTTCACAATTTCGGATGCGTTGCCTATCTTCAATCGACGGAGAAAAGGAGGCACAGAAAGATAATAAATATTACCCAGTTAATTTGGCCAAAGTTTGAAACATTTACTAAATACACAAAAATCTTTACATCTCGTATGAAATTGGAACAACTATACAAAGATTACCTTACAAATATCTTTTTTCCACACGCATAAGCTACTTTGTTCATTTAGATAACGATGGGCACGTAGGAGGCTCGGTTTTAGGTCAGACTATTTCTAGCTCGTAATCAAAGTCTTAGTAATAGTGCAACAATGTATGTAGCTAGACAATCGAACCTATGCTATTCACACGAGGGCAGTGAGTGAGTCAGAGCAGTGGTCATAACAGTACTGCAATTGTTTTAAAGTACACTAAGGGTAGATAACAGTGAGCCTAACCAGTATATTTGCGACAAAAAGCCTTTGTGTCGTCATCGTCAATTATGTCAAAATTATTATGAGATTTACATGATGACGTTTGTCAACAATACGGATTTGGCCCACAGTACTTTTTTTTTCAGATAGTGTGTCCACATAATATTTTGCCCTCGTGTGAAACTAACATATGTACTAAGTGTAGGGCAAGCAGAACAATGGGGCCGGGCTAGACGAGATAGCGCACGTTACTACTTTGTAGGGTTGGCGAATTAACAAAACATCATGTTATGATGTCATCTATACGCACTATATTATATTTTCCCTAGGTTCATATTATTATTGGATGTTACCTTTGTTTCCTTTTAAATAATTTTCAAAGGCCGGCATCGCATTTGTAGTTCCTCTGGTGTTGCGGATATCGATGGGTGTCATTGATCACCTCGGTGTATCCACCGCTCTTCGCAACAAAATAAAATATTATTGAAAAGTAGCTCTACAGAAAATTCTCTATTTTAATTTTTGTACTGTGTTAATCAAGTTTGATAGAGTTCTTTTGTTTATATATAATTCTTTATATCATTTCATAACTTATAATTCTAATGGTAAAAACACGGAACTATTGAGCCTTTAGATTCATCGAGTATCGGTTTATAAATTAAATTAAAAAGCAATTAATTATTTTACCATCATCTTTGGCCTTTATGTTACAGAGTATTTAATTTAATTTATGTCATTGATATTATGCATATCAAGAATATTTATACATAAAGCACACAATAGAGCAGAAGTTTAAGCTACCAAAGTTTGAAGTTGTAATTGGTGAAAACATTAATAGTTCTATGTCCACTGCTCAGACTGCAACCAGTAGTCTAACAAGTCCACATTCTGAAATTGCTTGGAACAAAATTAATAATTCCAACTTTCCAATAAACAATAATTTCAAAGGTATTACTTACATTACTTCCATACAAAAATAACAATGTTACTCTTAGAGAAATCAAATAACGAACTTTATGATCTGTAAATATTTTCCTCCATAAGGGTGTAGTACGTAAAATTCATAAATTTTAAACATTAATATTTATTTGAATCCAAGGTGACTGCTTCGCCTTTTATCACTTACTAAACTCTTTATCTAACGATTCCTAAATTAATGTAATTACATTTTGTTGTGACAACCCTAAATAGTTAAAAAGTAGGTTTAATGTCACCGATTATATTCAAAACAAGCGGCGCGAGTTACAGTCATTCTAGGGTTGTCAATGTGTAGATTTCTATTATGATTACAGTTAATCCACAGATTAATCTTTATATTAAATCGGCAATTTGATTACTATTTACAATTGCTTTGCAACAGATCACAAGATAATTTTTTATACACAATTTATAAGATTTTCGTGTTCTGTCGAGACAATATATGATTTTTTTTAATTTTAAAAAAAAATTATAGACGGTACTTTCTTAACACTATTATAACTTTATTACGAGCATAAAGTTTATCTAAATTTACTGTAATTTTAAGTTGTTGTAGTAAAAATTATAGAATATAAAAAAGGTAATGCAATATAATAAGAGATATCTGTCTTCATTTTTAACAACACTTGTTCGCCTACAATTTTCCGCCGGTTTCTCGCGTCGACAGCTCATTGCGTCCAATTTGTCTACAAGTTGATTTGAATACCGTGGGACGATGTGAACATTGGTCTGTTTTGTTATAACAGAGTATCACATTATACAAGGTTTACCTGAATTAATATATATATATATATATACTTTATTTCACAGTTTTCTAATTTTGCTATCTGTATGCCATATGTATACGTACATACCCTCAAAGTATAATTCTGTACCTCATAAAATAAAAAAAAATACAAAAAAATTTTTTTTTCGTAAAACTAATATAAAAATTCAAAAGCTTTATATCTGCCTACACCTTTATTCATAACATAAGAGAAACTGTGATTGTAATGATATTTGCATACACCATTTAAATAACCTATATAAAATTATATACTCCAAAAACATAACGGTAAAGTTAATCATACTTATGAAATAAATTTCTTAACTCAGATATTTCATTATCAATTAAATTAAATTAACTTAAAACTGATAATTTTAAGGTAAAACATTTATATAATCTTAAGATTTATTGTTATTATCAACTATAATTATTTTTGTATTAAGTAATACTGCTTATTGAGACATATTTATCTTTATAGGCGCCAATACAAAAAAAAACAACTTCATTAAGAATTGCCAATATTTTTCGATAGATGGCAGTAGCAGCAGTATGACACAAAATAACATTACATTCGCACAAACTTTTGAATTTCCGAGAATTTAAACAATTTTTTTGAATTTTCCGCATTTCCTTTTTCGAATTCATCGCAGGCATCCCGATGTTTAAGGTCTTTATGTCATTTAAATTTCTCATATAATAATATTAAAAATGAAATAAATACGAAAATTGTCATGTCGAGAGTTACCGAGATTTCTAATTTATTATTATACCAAAATAAAATAAATATTTAGTTAGGAAAGGAATTTTAAAAGGAACAAATAATCAAATAAAGGTTCTAAAGGAATTTTATGTCATTGATTTATAAAATTTATTACTTAGTATAATGTATAAAGAAGAGGCAATAGAAAAAAAGAAATGTAAAGAAAAGGAACATAAAAATATTTATATCGACTTGTAAGAAAAAGATCATACTGAAAAGATAATAAAAAGGCACATTTAATATGCAAGGAATGTCAAATTGAAAAGGCCAAAGCGCGGCTCGGACGTCCTCAGTTCATTTAGGACATCGATAGATGTCGCTGCGCAGGCGCAGCCCGCCGGCCCCATTCTGTGACATTGCGGTCGGCATTATTACGCCATATTGGTTTACGAATTAGGCCAAATGCACATTCTAAGGAAGGTTTAGTTTTACGTAAAAAAATATTTCTTAGAAAATATTGGCCTAATTACGAAATGATATAAGTAATGTTTGTCGCTTTTTATACGGAGTAAATAAATAAAATCGAAGCAGACGAAATTATGAAAATAAAGTCATGCAACATTTTTATATTTAATCTCTTATTAACATAGTATACGATCGTATTAATATTCCTCCACACCTAGTGAAATGCATTTCCATGCTCTTGAATACAAACGCCAATCTCACGACATTTTTCTTAATAGCCAAACATATGCGTCACCATTTATAATAGACGCAAACAATTTACACGACAATATTGACTCCAATTGGCCACGTTTATAAAAAGTTATGCTTATGAACAAACATACTCGCTTAATACAAAGGATATAGTTAGATAGATAAAATTTCTTTGTTTTGAGTGGTGAGCATATATACTTTCTTGTCTTAATCACGATACTACATATTTAAAAGTTTAAAATAAATTATAAAAATCTATATAAAACAAGGACAATAAAAACACACAGATTGCACAGCGGTCAAGGTTTCACACACACTTGTACCATTTGTGTGTCCGAACATAAAATGTAAATCAACAGAAAGTAAGCTGGTATATGTGTTAAAAAAAAATAATAAACAACCAAAAAACTTGTAGGTTTCGTATTGCATGTGAAAATAAAACTTTTATGCAGTGTAAAAAGTCAAGCGAAAAATATTTCTCGTGTTGAAAGAGCGTTTGAAAGTCAGTCTGTTTGGTTCGGGCAAAGACCTAAGTTAATTAGAGATAGGACGCAGTAAGGTCGACTCCGCGACGAACATAAGTCATTGTAATTGTTTTGGCCATTTTACTTCATAAAACTCTTTGATACACAATCGTTTTGTTTACCATTTACTATCGCCAATTTATTGATATTACTGGTCGCCTATAAACCCTAATTTAATATAAAAAATTGATTTATTTGTGTTCAATTTAAGGTTCATCTATTCGTGAAACTTCCTTTAAAAGAGGTACAAAGTTGCTTTACATATTCATAATGTTCTCCGGGTAAATAAAGTAAAATAGGGAAGTAATTTGTTTACGTGTTACAACAAAACTAAAAACTTGGACATTACGCGGGATATACCATGTTTATTCCTTAGTACATGTAGTTTTTATATTATTTTTTGACCTAGAATTGAGTCGGAGAAACCTACGTTAATTTCATTGTAGTTTTTTTTCATATAAATTTTAAGTCGCTTTAATTGGCTTATAATTTTAGACAGTTGTCTAGACAAGGTGATTTAGTCATCGTTCTTCCTGGGTACACATCAAATATCGCTTTGAATATTATAATGATTTGACTATTTAGCATATTAGGTGCAACGACTTAAAGAATATACCTATACGAATTTATAATTTTGATTGCTTATAGTTCAATTTAAATGGAACTACGACTCAATAAAATTCGAATTTACTCCATTTGTTATATCTTTTCTTCTCAAATGACGTCTTAATTTAATCAAATTTGATTCGAGATTGTCGCTATAACTTTTCAATAAAAATCTTTTTTTTTTACATTTTTGGTTTAAAACCTTATATTCTTGTAATTAAAAAAAAACTTTAGTACCATATTCCCTTCAACAAGTATGTATTTGTTTACTTAATAGGACTCGTTGATTTTATCTTCTGTCCTTGACTCTGAACCTACAACTTCCTACGTCTTATCACTCGAGTTATATTTAAGAATGCGACTACAATTTTTTTATTATTCAAGACTGTTATTCCCTACAAAAGTCATAATGAGACACACCGTTGATTGGTGCATTGTATATAGTGAAAAGAATATGCACTAACGTAGATTGTTAATCTAGAACTTTTTTAATCGATACTTTTTACTAAGATAATAATCGTAAGTATAACTAAACATTTTAATTTCTAAATTTACTGTTAACTGAATTCCTTACCCTTTTAAATAATTATAATAGCATCTGATAGTACAAAACCAAATACCAGGAGTGAAGCATTCATCAATTGAGCATGACATGTGTGAGCTAAATATCGCCACATAAAACCTATTTCCACTAGGCTAGACGCTCGAATCCTGCCGCTTTATGTTTTGTTTTTGTACACCAGACAGGAGATTATATGGGACACGTGACTTCTTACTAATGACGATTGCGCGAGGCCAGTATCGTGCGTCAAACCACTAAGTGGAAATAGGGACTAAATACTCTGTGTTACTATCCCGCGAGGTTGGGCGAGGGGAAGGCACGCTGACCCATATCCCGGATCCAGCACAAAGGCCCTCTTGTCCACACGTGCGCACACACACTAGGCCAGCGCTCGAAAGAGTACCTATTATAGACTTCGTTCAATCTATGTGTGCCTAGTACTGTTTAGTGTAATCATAAAATATAGATAATTCGTAATACTGAAGGGGACATATTGAATACAGCTAACATGGACCTAAAGCTATTGGAATAGTTGGAAAGTATTTATACATACGAGTAATGAATTGGAGAGTGTATGATTATATTAGCGTTTCTTATAAAGAAGAACCGTTTCTAATTTTTTTCTGTCTGTCAGTGTGTTTGTCTGGCCAATCCGCGTTTGTTCCGATTAATATCCAAAACAACTAGGCGGTTTTGAACGGACTTTTATATATTTTACTGATAAGTAGCGTATTTGACCGCAAGTCATATACGCTACTTTTTGTACTGACGAAGTCGCAGCCTACAGCTAGTTGTAAAGACTTGTTTGCTTACGCGTACAATGTAAAACATATTTATTAATGACCATATCAAAAGGGTTAAAAACAAATGACTGACAAAGAGATATAAAATTGTTTTAAGACACTTCACAAAACACATTTGATTAATAACACCACTTATAAAATATTTATCAAATAATATTGACAGTTTATGATATTAAATTGCAATTTTATTTCAGCAATTTAACATACATTAAAAAAAAGTAATATAAATTCAAAGGTTTGTTAAGATTCGGTTAACCTTTTTTTCTAATGAATCACAAGCAAGCGAACTGATGCCAAATATAAACGTATCTTGAACCTATCATGAAGATTTTAAACACCCCTGTTGTTAAGGGTATCCAATCTACTCTATTAGTGCCTAGAGTCGAAGGAAGACGATATCTAACCGTAACCAAACCCATTTAAAAGAAAATTTACAAATTCATCAAAGAGTAAGAACAAAATTTTATATTATATTGGCCCCGAAACTACGGAACCGACTTAAAACATTCTTACACTGTTAGGAAGTTATACTGACATCATCATCAACTCACTATACGTCCCCACCGAGGGGCTCGAAGCCTACCCTGAGTTAAGGGTGATTAGGCCATAGTCAACCATGATGGCCAAGTGCGGGTTGGTTGACTTCACACATATCTTTGAATTTCTTCTCAGATATGTGCAGGTTGCATCTCGATGTCTTCCTTCACCGTAAGAACGTCGGATAAATGTACATATGTTAATCGGAAATTGAAAAACATATTGTTACATGGCGGGATTCGAACCTAGGACCTGTAGATTGCAAGTCAGTGCTTGACCCCTGAGCCACCGACGCTCCCCTTACTGACATAGGGTATATTTATTACTAGATTCTTTCCACACGGACCAAAGCAACTGCTAGTAAAATATAATATTTACAAATAATACGAAATAAAATTAATTAATCGACATGAAAAGTTAACAATGTAATAAATTAATTTTATTTATGTTTAATAAACTTTAGAGAATGAATACCGCATAGTATTCTAGAGTCGTATTCTAAAGTGCATATAATATGCCATATGGCAAATGACCAATGGCAAAGAAAACATAATCGCAAATAACACTTTGCTAAGTTGTCACGAACCGTATTAGGCCCATCCTAATGGCATACATTTCCATTCAGATAGCAAATTGTGTAAAGAAAAAGGAACGGATCAACGGATTAATATGTAAATCGTTTAGTTGCATTTAAAATGTCACAGAAATAAAACATAGTTGCAATTAAAACATGTGCTGACGGACTGTAGAAAAAAGTTTATACATAAAAAGACACTTCCAAGTCTTATTTTAATCGGTCTATGTCCCCCCGTAAAGTTTCCATCTAGGGTACATGGTGACAGCAGAACAAAATGTGTCATACGAGTATTTACAACGAAAGAAACAAACACGATCTTTAAACCTGGCAAAGTCAAAGTTAAAAAAAACAACTTTAGTTTTATCAAAACAAATGTCTGTCGAATAAAAACGCAGATATATTACAACCCATAATTATGTTAATTACACTTAAATAGCAGAATGTTAGTTGTAATTTAATTTAAAATATACTACAGTTTTTGAATTAACAAAATTTATTTGTTTAACAACATTAGTACCTAGCTAGTCTACAGCAATTAGATATCATTGTTAAGTAAAATTGGTACAATTTCATCAACTATCCTATTATAAAGACACTCTGATCCCGACAGATGGCGCAATACAGGCGAACGTATAACCACATAAGGATCAACGTTTTGTCTTTAGCAAGCAAGAAACAAGTAAGTTAAAGATGACATTACTGACCTTCGAAACAATTGATCTTTCGACATGATTCAAAAATTCTATCTTCATCCTCATTTCAAATTAAACTTTCTATATATTTATACTGCTCCCAAGCTCTTAAAAATGCAAATAACAAGCTTTAGTTTTCAGTACAGCTTTGAATATTATGTTATACAATATGATAAAAATTCGATAGCTTCTTGTAAATTTCTCTATTGCGAAACAGTTCGAAGTGCAAACCCACACGTGTTGCACAAGCTATTGTCCGAGCTTTTGTTGTTCGATCACAATCGAAATCTTTTTTCTCCTACTTTTTACGAAAACAATCCCAAACATAAGAATGCTTTTACTTTCTTCATTTTTTTGCCTCCGCTTCTGATCCGAGGAATAGGGTTGTGACGATCACTCTATCGATATATCCGATTAAAAATGGTACTAAAATTAAATATTACTCTTGTTATTTTTACACAATTTTTTTTTCTACGCCTGATACAAAAAATATATATTTACAAGGTCACGGTTTCTTTACGTCATATTTTCACACGTATATTATGTTAAAACGTATAAAATGAATTATTATTACATACTTATATTCCTTATTATAATGGCTAGAAATTTTCAGGCGACTTTTAGTATAAAAATATCATCAATCTTCAAATTACCTTTTTCGCATGTATTAATGTTGGTCATAATTTATTATTCGTATATAAACAAATTAATAAATAAGCGTTCGTGAAGAGCACCACTATAAAATCTATGCTTTCGAGCAAAAATTGCATAGTTACCTGAATGCATTCCCACACACTTCATAACATTACCTTTAAGGCAATGCTCTGTCTCTCTCTCTCCTATGGTCGAAGCGTAGCCTCTCGCTCTACATGTATCAACTACCGACGTCATCTTTCACTCTCACTTTCGATATGCGTAGTATATGTACAATTTACAGATAAATCAACTTTTTTAAAATAAGATACTACGCTAAAAATAATTTAAATATACGGATTTAACTGTAGTCTAACATTTTATAATTGGTCATTTAGTGTAATCAATTTGTTTGGAGGTGAACAAGTGCTTAATGTGCTGTGATGAATTTAACATTTTATTTTTTTATAATTTCGTATTATGATATGAAGTGTGCAAGTTATTCATATTTCTAAATCTTTTTATATAACTTTGCATTGTTCAAGCCTGTATAAAAATATTTTATACTCTTGTATATTGCTGAAATCAACTGTACAAAAATATAAGTACCTAGTTTCAAAAGCCAAGACTACCCACAGCAATGAAAAAATAATTAAAATTGAAAAAAAAAATGAAAAATTAAGTGAAAAAGTATTTCATCTGTGTTTTGAAACATACTACATATGACGTAAAAATTGTTCTGGCATGTGCGTGCGAGCACTTTCTTTAGAGTGGGACGGCAAGTATCCGTTTTATGTGTTAAGAAAAGAGATGGACATACAAAACAATGGTCGGTAAGTTTTTTGCACGATAGTCTGTCGTAATAACACTTTCTTTCAGTTTTTACCTCTGGCTGGAAACGTTGACTCCAATTAATTGGTGAAAGAGAGAGTGATGTCACTGCGCACGCGACTTTCGACTCCCGATGACTGATGTTTTTTTCTCTGCTCTTCTATTAATACTGTTATGCTTCAAATGATTCGAAAGAAAAACGCTTATCTGTGATCTGTTCGCTTTCTCTTGCATATTTTACTATATAGAACTCTGTTTGGCCCCAATATTGTATAGCAGACTGTACTCGCAAGCATGTTAATAAGTACATAACTATCAATTTGATTATATTCTACATAAAATGCCAGACCTAAAAAAAACTTTACGCTATGATTTTATTGTGCAAGACACGCGCAACCTGCGAATTATATTAAATTGTAGTGCGATTTTTTGTGTCATCATTGTATACCTTTGGGAACGTGTTCACACAAAAACCATCAGATATATCGGAATTTCTAAGGGACGATGGATTAAAAAAAATAGAGCGCGAAGAGAAATCGAGATTTTTTTCTACAAAGTTCTTTCACATAACTTTCCCTGTAATATAATGGAGCCAGGTAGATCCGATCTAAAAAATAGACCCTTCCCCGGGCACCCAGGTCCTTTGATTGTGACATTTTTATAAATGTCGACCGACGACCGAGGTCATGCTTTCTGTTTTTATAATTGGATTCATGAAGTTATTTAATTCAATCATAGAATCGCTGGTCCAACTGTATTCATTCATTGTAGGCGGAGTTCTAGGGTACAATCGGATTCTGTATTGAAACACGTCATTTGACTTTGAGATTTGTGGACAAAACTAAATTAGTTATAAAACTAACTATTGAAAAACATTCATCTGTATTCATTCGATTTTTATATCAGTGTTAATGATTTTAATTAAGACTAGGTGTCGCCAGCGACTTTAAAAAAAATAATAGTCGGTAACCTATGCGTTATTCCAGATTGTAAAATATTTTTGTGCTAATTTTCATCAGGATCCATTCAACTTTTTTGGAATAACCTTCTTACAGACACTACATTCATCTGTACTTTCGTTGTATAATGTTAGTAGAGGTGTTAGGCTCGACACTAAACGCATCGATAGATATAGCACACGTAAAGCAGAGCACACGTGTGCTACCTGCACCCTGCCTTACTCTGTCCACACCCACCTTAAATCTACCATTCTATCTTTGTTTCAATCTTAATTAAACAAGTTAAAAATCTTACCAAGCGGTACTTAAAGTAATTTAGATTGTTAATTTAATTTACAATGAAAACTAAATTATAATATACATCTACCAGTTAAATCGCTCAGTGAGTAATTTTTTATTGAAGCATTTTATCAAGATTTTCACTAGTAGTGTCAAAAAAGCCAAATTTTTTGACAAAAATAAAAATATTAAAACTTTTTGCTGTGTACTTTCATCGTTATAATTATTCCTATAATATAGGTACTTAAATAACTTCAGTTATATTGCTTCGAAAGATAATCCAAGCTAGATTTGGCATGGATGTAGAACATAGTCTAAAGCGCACTATGCTACGATTTAAACTTATGTTTTTTCCGCGCAGACGAATTCGCGGGCGACAACTAGTTAAATCATACATTAAACATATTTACACAATTTTGTTTCGCTATTGCACGTACAAACACAGATCAAAGTTAGTTTCATTGAAGGCCACAAAGGGTCGCCGATAACAAGGGCCTATTGTATTTAACACGCTTCATTGTGATGATCTTTCTACTATTATTGTTTGTTTGAAACGCGGAAATGATGGCAGTAAACGGGTTAAAAGGTTAACATGATAAGAACAATGTTACTTCAACTAAACAACTTTACTAAATATTCGGGTTATTTAGACGAACTACGGACCTTGGAAGAATACTATGAAGATATGTTAGTCTAGTTATATAAAATACTCACAAAGTAATAAAAAAGCGTAATGAACGTCGGAAAACAAGTATATAGTTTAAAGAAGACATTTTTATTGCAGCAGAGACCATTAATCACTTGAAGTTGGATTTAACCAATAGAAACGTCTTTTATACTTTTATTTAGAACTAGATTCGAACCTGTAGTCAGTTAAGTCCTTACATACAAAGTTGCTGGCACTAATAAGGTTACCAGATGTAAAAGTGATATCATTAAAAGTCCTACTTTTACACTTTCGTTTCATGTTGCGCAACACGATACCTCAAACGTTGGAGATAAAAATAAAAATTATGATAATCAAGATGCGAGCATAGCGGCCACGGATTATTGCGACATGTCTCATGAAATACGATGTGAAAGACGAAGTCATATACTAATGTTTAATGTGACCGTTTATTTCGTAAAATCATGAAACGTAAAATCTAGTTAGACATAACATCTAAGGAGATTTGACTCTATTTTGAGTCAAATTAATATTCTAGTTCTTATTCTACGTATGTTTTGTTAACCCATAGCGTAGGAATATCGTTTGATTGTCAAAAACTACGGTTATTATATCTCGCTTAATGAAAGTTGTTGTCTTATATTAAAATAATATATTGCCGTTTAGATATGGCGCATTCTTAGCCAAAAATAAAGTCAAAAGATTAATGGCCATGACGAATAAATTAGTCACCTTATTATTAATAACGAAGAAAAGACATCCAATACTGTACCCGTTGGAACAGACATAATATATCTCATTGTCTTTGATACATTTTAAAAAGATTTGATGGAACCCTTTTAAATAGCAAATCACCTCATAAATGTAAACTGGCACATTAGGTCTCTGAAGATGTTCGGTGATTCACACGGAGCTCGTAATCTTTATAATCAAAGTTGGAGCTGTGACCCAAATCCGTGCAACCGTTGAGTACTTTCATTGTGAACGCTAAACTATACTCACACATGCGAAAAACAAACACACTTACTTAAAACTCGCGTAACCACACACAAGTAACACACACAGCAACAATATTTAACACAAAGAGGGATATTGAATGTCGGATACTGTCAGCACACGGCACTCACACATGTACAACAAGTGATAGATAAATGCGCAAAAGGCATACCATTTGAAGTAGATCTGTCGTGGTAGAAATGATCCATACAACCAACAGTGCTATGTCGTGTTATTGGAAAAGGCAAGATAGGTATTCAAAATTATAGAGAATCTGTTCCATAGACACATTCAATGAGTGAATGTTTATGTTCACATGTAAAGCGTATTAGATGTGGTTTGCATGTGTGCGTGTGACAGTGTACACCATTGTACTTCGGCCGTAGAGCGAGGAGAGATGCATATTATATATCATTTAAGAACTAGGACAATATTCCCGCCTGTTTTTAATTACGTTCGGGAATTTAATAGTTTATGATTGAGCCAGTAACATTTGGTAATTACTGAACGGTTGGAGGAAAAAAAGTTATAGTAGTAAATAGATATCTGCTATTAATTGCTGTTTTTAGCCGCGTAATTATAGTCTTGGTGACCAATTTAGCGGAATTAAATTATGGAGGCGAGCGTTTCCTTGAGTGTTATTACAGCTGGTCATTGAATGGACCGGTTGTTCTATTTTATCCATTGTGGGATATTCGTGTCCTCTGAATGGGTTACGTAACTAGCAGAATCAAAAAGCGTTTAATCCAAATCAGTAAATACAGTACATCACGCCAAATTGTCGAAAGTGCTTACGTAATCGCGTTCAGCAATAATTTACCGTCTGACCCTGTCTACTTTTAGACACGATATAATTGCTTGTTTGAGGATGTAATTTTGTGTATCAAGAGTTAATTTTGCTTCTTTAATAGCAGCTTAAAGAGCCGCGGGTAAAATCGAATAGAGTAATTATGTATTCTTAATTCCTGCAGGCGATAGAGGCAGTAATGGTAACGTTCTGTTATTGCATCAAATTAATTTAACTAGGCCATTAAAAAGGATAATTCACTATCAATTGTAACCGATAAGTAAAACAATTGAACAATGAACAAACTGTTAAAATAAAAGAGTATTTTTTCAGTATTCATTTTTACATTTGTAATTTTAAAAAGTACTGTAAGATACTTACCAAAGTAACAACGAAACGTAGTACTTTTATCTAAAAATAAATCAGAATTGTATTTAAATAACAAAAGAAGAGACAGCGGGAAGGTGAATAGATCGCTTTCAGCTATCACTCAAATCAGTGTCATACAAAATAGTTATAATCTTCACAGTACGTTACGCAATGCGCTGGCGCAGCTCTGACGTAACCGAAACGAGCTCAGCGAAAGTTGCCGCGGCAATTTCACTCTCCTCCCTGTCTTTCCCTCCGTCGTCTGTCTCTTTCGTACTTGTTGTTGCTACCACTGCACCTCGCCTACCACCCAAACCAGTTTCCCCCTCTATCGGTTGTGGGACTTTCGCATATCGTCCTCTCTTTCCACACCATCTTCACGGTCGGCGGGCTCCATTTTTTCGGATTCGCACGCGTTGGAGGCGTTAACGCTGCGTAATCAATTGTTTCTCGCTTGTTCGGGCCTTGGATAAGCCTTCAGGGAAAATACTCAACGTGTATTAAGTCGGTTATTATAAATATCCGTTCAATTGCTAATTACTCTTAATTACATTTGAAAATGAATGTTTGTTTTGACAGATAATAAATGTTGCACGCGTGGGCTCGTCAGTTTGTTACAATTATATATATTATATTGGTCAAATTAAATAAAAAAATACAGAAATAATTTTATAGTATTTTTATAGATACCTTGAATTGGTTGTAATTTTATCTCAAGAATGCTGATCTGAAATCTCGAGTCAACTTTCATAAGTTAATGAAATATTTTAACTTTTTATAAATATTTGCAGATTAATATTAACAATATTGTACTTGAGACAAATATGTGGATCGGAAATATGACCTAGTTTTAAAAAAATGAAAACAATGCCATTTACTTTCGAATAAGTAAATGCGATACTTATTATGGTGTTATTGAAATTGAGATGGAAAAAAATATTTTTTGCACTGTTTAATCGAGTAGAATAAATAAAGTACCCAAAAACTATGTTTAAGAACATATAATAACAGCATCATTATAGTAATACGTAAAGGAAAAACGTTTTACCTTTTTAAGGAAATTATGGAAACATATAACCGTATAATATAAATTTGAAACAGAATTAAAGTTAATGTTGTTCTTAATAAAAATTATATTTGATTATGAATTAAAATTTGAAACCGAAACAGAATTATTGTAATTCATTCCATAGAAAAGAAAACCTGAACATCATCATTCTTTAAGTAATTTCTTCATTATTAAACGCAAAATGATTGTCATAAAGTTATGATGCTTAGCTATCAATAAATCAGCTAAACGCAATCGGTAAGTATTTGCACAAGTTTCGGGTGATCGGTGCGCGATGCCGGCGTCCAAGGTTGCAGTAGAAAGTAAACCCGCGAACATTCCACCAACAGCCTACGAGCTTTCGTCCCGCAAGGCTATCCGCTACTGCCTTATATCTAGCCTTATCTCACTATTCACCTTTGAATTCGACCCGCGCGTTGCGACTGTAGATATATTGTTGAAAGTGGGCGAGCCTTATGAGAAAATATTCAGCTTATAAGTACTTTAAAATCTTTCCTTCTTCCTTCTATCATTCTAACATTCATATAGATATAGATTGTTGCTTACAATGTAACTTCAAAACAGAATGACAGAACGGATCCGGATGAAATTTGGAACAGAAATAAATTACAGTCTTAGGTTAGTGCGACGACTATTCTTTTTAATTCCATATAGACGAAGTCTCCAGTGACAACAAGTGTAACGATAATTACGGATACTATGGGACTGTAGGTGTTAATTTCATCGTTACGGGCATTATGGTTTGATCATTTCAAACAACGATTATACGTTTACACTAAAGAACAGATACTGAGAGTTTCAGCCGTTATAAATCTACAAACTTTTGCGCATAAAAAGAAGAAAGTCATCGATCATTTTTCAATCACTATAAAAATAACCACTAATAAATATTTACTGATACTATCTTCCATTTAGTTATGTAAAAACATATAGCCATTAAGCATCTGTAATCGCGTTTTTAAAAAGTTGGATTAATTCACTTGAAGAACTGTTATTTTTTTTAATTCTTTAAGGCTATCTATATAACCGGAAATAGATAAAATATATTTATGTCATTATGTTCTGTGTCTATTTGTTAATTGTGAAAATTAAAAAAAATATTTAAATTAATACATTTTTACTAAAAATAGAAAATATTTTTTAATAAATAGTAAATTTAGTGTCATATGAATAGTATTATGTTTATATTTGCATTAGAAAACAAGTGACCTTTAACGAAAATGCTTTTAAACGGTGATAGTTGTATAACCTTTACAAAATTCATGATAAAATAAAATATGATTTTAATTTGTAATGCAAAGTCATTTCACATAAAATAATATTACCGTTAGAAGTATTTTTATAAGCTACTAGTTGTCGACCGCGACTCCGTCTGCGCGGAATATAAAAAAAACATAATTAATACCCTATATGTAAGCCAAATTTCATCAAGATCCATTAAGCCGCTCTGGAGACTTGCAAAGAAACTTCCATTCATCCATCCAAACATTCGCATTTATAATATTAGTAAGTTGAACAATATGTTTTTACTAACCTAACCATAACGAGATAGTTAAAAGATTTAACTCTTCAGAAACGTCATAGTCGAACTACTAAATAATGAAGTGACTATCAATATAAAAAAAAACTATACAAAAGTTAGGCTTACCACTGTTTAAGATGACTACAAAATAAAAGTCTAATTCAGGCAGCCAATCAAGTCCGTTTTGGTGGCCTTGTGACTCAAGTGGGCTGTGCCATATTTTTCTTTTATTCTTGTTTTAGGTTCCAAATCGCCGGAAGTACCTATATCGGGAATCCTGAACGCCCTCTTGAATAATTTTTTATACGGACCGACCTATTATTTCGACGAAAGAGTGCTGGGTTTTTCCGTTATACCGAAACTAATGTTATGTCTAAATATAGAATTTTTGGAAGACAATAAATGTCCATAGTTCTTTTTTCTCTTAGATTGCTAAATAATTTTCAAGCGGTTTGTGTATTTTTTTTTATTATTAACGCACCAAACGCGATGTTAAATTTACTTTGAGACTTGCTTTCTCTTAATCTTTTGTATTCATTTTTTAATATTTCGATTACTCAAACGTAAAACCAGCGTCGGTGGCTCAGGCGTTAAGCCTTTGACGTGTAATCTGCAGATCCTGGGTTCTAATCCCGTTATATACCAATGTGTTTTTCAATTTACATATGTACATTTATCCGACGTTTTTACGGTGAAATTAAATGCCGTGATGCACCCAGCACATATCTGTGTAGAAATTCAAAGATATGTGTGAAGTCAACTAAACCGCTTTGGAACAGCACGGTGGACTATGGCCTAGTCAACCCTAACTTAGGGTAAGCTCCGAGACCCTCAATGGGGCACTGATGATGGATGAATGGAAAAACAATAAATATAAATTAAACTGTTATTTCTCAACTAAACAGCTCGAAGAGTTGTACAGTACATGCCGACTTCAGTAATCGTGTTGCACGATATATGCGCATCTTTCATGCAAAGGGTCAAAGTTCGCGACGCAACCTTCGAGAAGGAATCCAATCAACTATCTAATAAAGTGGCAAGCGAAATAAATTACGCTTCATATCGCGAATAATTCATTATCCAAATACGTTGTTATTGCTTTAAACAACAAACAAGACGATGAAGACTGTCTGCGGAAATTTCCATTTTATTAAACCCTAGTCACTATTAATTGCTTGTTATCTTTCAGTGGCTTATTATAACAATGCAATAATTTTTATCAAGCAACGCATTTGTATGCGGACTAAAATATTAGAAGGCTTATAAAGTTGAAAATTTGAGTTATTTTTTTTTACTCAAAACGGTTTACTCAGTGCTTTCTTGTTTGTTGTGACATTAAGTTGAAGAAATTTTAAGCACCAAAAATGGTCATAATGGCAATGTAATAAAGATAAAATCCCGTATCAACTAGACAGGACTGACCTCTAAAGCGGTTTCGCAAATCTTTGCTTGCACAGGTCAAGTTGCTCTATGGTGTTGCAAGCACAACAAATGTTGCCACATTATAATACTCTATGTTATACGTCATATTGTCAATGTGTCAAAATAACGCAGTCAAAAATTTGCTGGACCTTCTGATATGTAGGTAATAGTCGACTCCATGACCACACGGTCTTAAAAAAAAACTTATTAAATAGCTTATGTGTTTTTCCAGACTACGTTCAGCGAGATCCATGCAGCTGTTCCGGAGATACCTTCTTACAAACATTAATCAATCCATCCATCCACCCAAACATTCGCAAAATATAATAAATTCATATTAGATTTATGTACTTTACGGATATTAGTTATTGCGGCTTTTATTTTGTTGCACTCCTGGTACACCTTTCTTTTTTAGGGTTCCGTACCTCATAGGAAAAAAACGGAACCCTTATAGGATCACTTTGTTGTCCTTCCGTCTGCCTGTCAAGTCTCTTTTTCGTCTATACATTTATGTATGTAGTTATATTAAATTCTCGTCAGTCACGTTTACATCACATATGTACTTTTAAGTTTAGGCTAATAGATTTCTTTGATCTATTCAAGTATGTATTGTACCTTCACATTTATAGTCATAAAACATACGTACTGAATAGGCTTCAGACTATTCTCAGACAAGATTGACATCATATCATTACATATTGACACTTGAATGAACCTAAACAAATCATTGCGAGAACGCACTTGTTCAGCACACAAGCTGTATGTATTTACTTTTGAATTATGAAATGACCTTTACTTGCACCACTTATGGTAAGGACAGCGGTTAAATCAAGTATAAAATCTAAAAGACAATGTTCACTTAGAATAAGATAGCTAAGAAATAGTAGCACTGCACTGGTAACCTTAAAATATTATCGCAGACTTATCTTAATAGTAATTTAAGTTACCACGTTAAGTTGGTAATAAGTAAGTATTATTTTGGGTAAAGTATAGATTTCCGATTTACATATGTACATTTAGCCGACGTTCTTACGGTGAAGGAAAACATCGTAATGCAATCTAGACATATTTAAGAAGAAATTCATAGATACATATGTGAAGTTAACCAACCCTTACTGGGCCAGTGTGATTGACTATGGACTAGTTACCCCCAACTTAGGATGGGCTCTGAGCCCCTCGGTGGGGACGTATAGTTAGCTGATGATGATGATGATGATGATGATAGTAGGTATAAAAACCACCAATATCTTATTATTATAATTATGTAACTATTTACTATCTTTCCTGTTAAATAATTTGTTTTTCTTAAGATAGTTAATTAGTTGTAAAATGAATAAAGATGTGCAATTGTGACAAAAGACAATTGAGCAAGACCGTATTATTTCAAATCAATTGTGACTAATCATCAAGTGATAGGTAAATCATTTTTCCGATTAATTAACGGTGTTTATCAATTATAAAGTATTTTAGCGCTAACTATAAGAGCCTTTTTCCACTAAGGCTACCGCGCATAATTTCCCTGCGTGCGACCGTCACTTTTTCACAGCAGTTGCTGACGCGGCAGTGCACACTGTCCATATATAGAATACTACTCAACCCTTAGTGGAAATGGCATCAAGCGGACTATTTTGTGCCATTTTAATTTCGAAGCTAATCTGTTAGTACATATTAAGAAATGTTTCTCTGTCTTCTGAACCTTTGATTTACTCAAAGAATTATTTTATTATTGTTATAAAGATATGATACCTTTATCCAATAACTAACTTCTAAGCGAAATTGGTTAATAGTTATTTCAAAATTTTGCAACCGCCACTGAACTTATTTCGAGAGATTAAAGCCTTTTAGAGGCAGAGGCCCCAAGGCACGGCCGAGACCCGTCACTATCAAGGTACATTAGACCATAAAAGCCAATTAACTAACACACTTAAGGTTGGTTTCTGACATCAAATTCTCTATATAAAACATACCGTCAACCCTGTCATAAGCTATGACTAAAATAGAGATAACAATATATTTTAAACGGGGATTTTAGTCTCAGAAACTCACGTTTAATCCGTTTTAATTCTTATTTATATTTTCTTGAGTTTATATTTATCTTTATTTATATGTCAAAACATTATAACTAACTTTACGAGCATTCTTAAAATGGAGCCATTTGTCTAAATAGAACGATTGTTTTACCAATATATGAGAAAGTATTACCATAGATTTCTTAGTAAGAGAAAATTCGATTGTTCTTTGTTGATGTGTAAAAGGGAAATAAATATAATCTTGAGCTATCAAAGTTTTTGCGCGATCGTAATACTCAAATGATTTCTTTGTGAATGTAGCGGCGACCCTGAATGTGACGGCCACGAGGAAGAAGGAAGCGGGGGCTCTAAAAATTCACAACACACGTACCTATGCTAGTAATTTTCGGCAAGCGACGTGTCGGGTGTATCTTCCTTGTTAAGTATGATGCGTACCAAGCGGAAACTGAAAATTTAATTGTCAATTTTAGCAATTGAATTTTGTCTTTTCTTTTTCAGCCGATGTTGTAAGTATTTCTTCGAGAAATAGCAGAAAATAGTTTTATTAAAGCTGTTGGTTCTATTACAGCTATTGGATGACAGCAGCTTTCTTTACAGTTGTACCTTATATGCAAAGTTTTGCCTCCGAATTTTCCTGGCTCATCAGTATAAATGTAGAAGAAGTATCTTCTACATATTAATAAAATAAAAAATAAAAAACTTCCAAGACAAAAATATAACTATATAAAACATAAATCAATAAAATTTAAAAAATGCACTCAGTGTGTCACAGAAGAAAATCGTCAATTGTCTACAGTGGCTATATTACTTGCGCGCATCACGCCGCCCGAGCAAACCGTTTGAATGACAAACTTCATTGGGCCTTGAAGACGAATATATTTTCCTAGTGCGCGCGTGATTCAAATACGAGAAAATATATATTTTTTTTGTCAGCGTTTTAACAATGCTACTGAATACTTATAAAATAATCAAGTCGAATGGTAGTTGTAAAAATGCTTGACAAGGACATTCTTTTTTCATACGTTTTTTTAAGACAACAAAAATAAAATACCGTGATAGAAAATAATGAAACTTCGGTTTTCGAGACCAAAATCCCCGTTTAAAACATATTTTTATCTCCG
Organism: Papilio xuthus; assembly: GCF_000836235.2. Lineage (NCBI taxonomy): Eukaryota > Metazoa > Arthropoda > Insecta > Lepidoptera > Papilionidae > Papilio > Papilio xuthus. Next base: position 8,465,032 of record NW_013532703.1, on the reverse strand, counting down.
TTTTGCCATTATATTTCAAACAGAGATTTTGGCGTCAGAAACCCACGGTGAGTGATTTAAATAATCACAGAACTTTTATGCAAACGTCTTCGAAAACGGCACTCTACTGATGTTTTGCAAATTTTTTTAATTAATTAATTTATTTTGTTTACTATTAAGTTTTCCTAAGGTTTATTATATAAAGTAGAAACAGTAAATTAATCATAATATAATTTATATTCATAAATTCTTTGCATACATAAATAATTTAAATAGACATAGTTTATATTATTATACTTGCACAGAACTTACAGCTTTTTTGTAGCATAGAACCATTTATATCAAGATAAAAACAAGATGTATAGGAATTCTAGCAAAGAACAGTCTCTTAATAGGACTTAGCGCTATTGAAGTTTAATATCTATCTACATGCACCTACTAATTCAAGAAACAAAAATTTTAGTCGAGAGAATTGTTGAATGTGAAATTTGGCTCAGCTACTTAGCTTTCATTTATATATTTATCATCAATATATTTTTCTATACTTACGTAAATATATTAATCAAAAATAAAAATATAGATCTAATTATTTTGTAGTAATCTAGATCAAATTGTCATGAACATAGTAAATAATGCCGCGGATCAAACCATTTGAGGTATCTATGTATTAGTAAAAACTGCAGATTGCACATGATTCCGGTCCGGTATCAAATTAAATCCGGACATATTAATATTATATCATGAAATTCCGCGATATTGCACTATGTAGTTGATTATTCCACGTAACTTGACGATATCTTGAAACTTGACACCTTTTGTTGACTTGTCAAAAACACATGCTTAATTTTCCTTTATTTTCCTTCTAAGTTTATTGCCAAAAAATAAACAGTTGCTGTCACGCAACAGGCACGACTGTACTAAATACGAGCGATTGTTTACATTTTTATCGGTAATTATTTCGCATCTTGCTTGACAGTTTAAAGATAAATGAAATATAATGATACTAGATGGCATATCGCAAGATCCCCGACCATAGTTCCATTCCCGATAGACAGGTGGTCTTATGTTTACTCGCCTTTTTTTACATCTAATTTCCGTTCAGCAAACGTGTTAGTTATAATGTATGAACAGGCCACACATCGGCAGATTGTTAAATGATATTTCTTTAATTCCATTTGATATATTTATTTACGTTTTAACTGAAATGTATGCCGATGTCTATCTTATTCAATTTAAGAAATATAATTTTAAAAATTGTTATTCGTAGCAAAAGCAATATAAAAATGTATTTCATGTTTACATTATTATTGCACATACAAATTTAAATTAAAAAACATAAATCTAAAACAGGCATTTGTAGTAACATTTATTATTTATAACATTAAATCTTGATAACGCAGCGTAGCGTGGTCACTGTATATCCTATTTTAAAGTGGAATGTTATTAATTAACACGTAAATTCCAGTCCGATATTTATGTAGATATTTGTTACAAATACTCAATTTGTACGCATTATCGCCTCGGGAGACCATTTTAGGATTATAATGGCGCATACGAAATATTCGTTGTTCCGTTCACGAGCTCTCTAACTGAGCAGCCAATTAAGCGTCTGTAGGCAATGTCGATTAATCATCTTGTAGCCCACGTAACTCTCAACGAAACGTTGTCCTGCCAACGTAAGGTTAGGGCGACCAAAACTTTGGGAAACATGAGCCTAAGGTTTTAGATTTCGGTCACATTTAAATGGTTTTAATTGGTAGAAAACTCTAATACTAATAAACTCTACATATTGAACTACCTAGCCAGCTTGGGTGAAACTTTTTTTTTAATTTAAATTAAAAAAAACTTTTTTACCGTTCCATCCGATTTTTGGAAAAATTATCAAATTATGTAATTTAGACCACATTTACTATATTATAAACTTTAATTTTTTATTTAACTACTAAGTAATATTTAAAATACGACTAAGAACTTTTTAAAATATGTTTTGAGTATATTAAACTTGAAAGCTTAACAAATATTTACTATTTTTAACAATCTAAAGTATGCAACAGAGGATACTAAATAGTGTCATAAAATTAGCACACAAGCGGTAATTTCGTACAATGCACAAACAAATATATCCATCAACAAACGCATAAAAATTTTACATATTATCAAAATAACAATATTTTTATTAGTGACATATTAAATTGTTTCTTATAAAGAAAAAAGAAACACCGGTAAAATGTTTCTTTATAATATTTTTTTCCTATTTTCTTTTCGATATTTTATGATTGTTATCAGAAACATTTCTTTGCATCCGTTATTTGTTATAAAAATATTTAAAATATAAATAAATAAAATATAATTAAAGACATTTTACTCGTTTGTTTTTCTAAATATTCCCAAAGGTGTCGGTTCTTTCGGAAGTAACAATTACTAACAAGAAGAAATTACATTTAAGTTCAATTTTATATGAAGTTGGCACTTCCGTAACATACAGGAAAGGAGTGGCCAACATTTGGCCAACACCCAGTATTGGCCAACTTTATATTGCAATTGAATGCAATCACCAGTCTCCTTTCATTGAAGTGTCAACGTCATCCTATAAGGGACAAGTCCTTACACAAATTGTTCGCACATTGTTTTTGCTACAACAATCATTAATTATTGTGGTAGGTATTCAGGTGGGCACAGACTTTGCATGTTAGCGTACAGTAATTGTCCACCCACCGGCTGTATTGATGTTCCGCTCGACCCTGGCTTTTTGATTTTGATGTCACAATAGGGAAAAGTGCGTAGGTCAAAACATCGACGTTGAATTTTACATTGTTAAAACCTGATAAAATAATTTAAAATTATTAATATACACATTGAACTATTGTTATCTAGTTGACAAGGTGATTGTTACCCGAGTAAATAGATTTTTTTACATACATTTATCATTATTATCGTATGGCAATTACTTATGTACCTCGTCCCGCTTTTACTATCAATGTACAGGATTCTGTGGAATAAATTGTTGCATTTAGACATTAATCACAAGCAGGAAAGTCGAAAGATCAGAGGTTTAACCTCTTGAAAGGGAACATTAGTGCCTTTTTCCACTGAAAGACAAGCCACACGACTCAGGTTGCGGGCGATTCAGTCGCTGTTTGTCGTGGCTGTATACAAATTCATTGATAAGAATTAATAGCAGTAGGATGTGGAAAGATTCGCGCAGCAAGTCGTTTTTGTGGAAAAAGGATCTTACAGCTTGTGCCAAGACACGCCATTACACAAACCGTCTGGCCTGAACGCCGACAAATGAACTGACGTCTGTTGCTCATAATCAATTTTTCATGTAACATTACAGAATATGGAGTAACATTTCTATTCGTTTAAAGCATATACATATTATAAAATAAATATTTACTTACGTACAATCTATGCTAAGTTATTAGAAAAGACAAACTAATAGTAAAGCACGGATTGAAATTCTCCCTATCGTTCACTTCTAGGTGAAGGAAAAGAATTCATATAACGCATTTTCATCTTATACATTTATTTTTCCGTTAATATTTTAACAATTACAAGCTACAACGTTTAAATTATTAGCTGTCGCTTGCAACAACGTTCACGCAAAATTAAAAAAAAATAGCCCATCTGTTCTTCCAGACTATGTTTTACATCTATGCCAAATTTCAGCAAGATCGATTCAGTCGTTCTAGAGATAGATACCTTCTAACAAATATCTATCCACTCATCTGAATTTTCGCATTTATAATATCAGTACGATTACGAAATATTATATCATAAAATATGTATTTATTTAAATGTCTTGTAACTACTTAATTAGCTTAATATATTATCGTTTAGTGTTACAATGTTGGCAGTATGCAGGGCCGGACTCGCAGGCAGTCGATCGCGTCCGCTAATTACCTCGATGCTATCAACTACACCGCAATTCACACCGCAGCTATGTACGATCGCACGAAGCTATACATTGCGTTTCACGCCGCCTTTCAATTATGCACCTAACAATTTACACGCGCCGTTGGTACAAGATAAAAGATGGGAAAACAAGGTTTGTACGAAATAGTTATAAAGTAAACGACTTAAGATATAAAAAAATGAGATTAGAGAAATTAGATATTTTGGTGGTTTACGTTCGGTTAAGTTAATCAAATGAACAATAGAAAGAATGCATAGAATCTGAACAGGAATTAGAACCCATGCCGATATATTGTTGTCTCCATTTCGTCAAAGGAAATGAAAGGGATGCCAAATTATAATAACATAATCTTCAAGTCTATGATTTAGGTTATGAGTACAGTAGTTCGTTTATGATCTTTTCTATGCAAAATAGTGCAAATATGCATAAACAAAAAGAGTCAAATCTGTGGATTTCTACGATTATAAGTAACATCAATGCGTTTATGATAATTTCTCCGGAATTTAAATTTAGATATTTCATGCGCAAAATAATATTTAAATTTATGACGATGACGAACCTTTGCCAAGACAAACTCAATCGATACCACTTAGTAATCTCTAAACATTGCGTATGATGTAATGTATTTTAAAAATAAAACTATGATACACAGTTTATTTATTTAAACAATATGGCTACCGTTAAAATGTTACAGTAGACTTCGCTTAGGAAATTTTCTATCAGTAAATAATGATGACTGTTATATTTCATCATATTTTCCATTTAAAGACAAATTTAATTACTAAATAGAGATTGATTAGCAATTTGTTTTGTATGTTTTCCGGCAGATAAATTTAAAAATAAATTAGCGTAATAATAAAATGCATAATGCCCTTATCCGACCATCAATGCGGTCAACGGAATGTCCAGAATTAATCCAATATTAAAACTCACAATAAGGAGTTAACACGCCAATTAAAAAGTTCAATGAATCCAACCTTGACGCTAATAATTTCTAATTCTGAATTTTTTAAATAACCGGAATGTCTATTGAAGGGAAGAGAGAATATGTTTTTTTATTCTTTCGTCGCAATAAATTGTACCTAAATACATTAAACTCTTATTTATCTGTTTTCTTTTATCGGCTCTACGACTCTATATTATTTTTCTTAGAGTTTTTATGTCCTTTTTAATAAAATCAGAGGTGATTTCAACAAACCTGCCCGCTTTACAAAAAGCTTTCTTTTGTCACTTGTGCCTTGTACCATTACAAAAGCAGTGATATCAAATTGGCAAAACAGCAAAAGACTTTGATTAAATTAATTACATTCAGAAGAACTGCATAGCATTTCCGTCGAACTCAGAATTTGGTAAGGTGGTCTCAACACATGGCATTTGAACCTAAACTACATTACCAACCTACAGCAACGTTACATCCTTAGTTCACCCTCCTCCTCCTCCTTGAGGGGTTCGTAGCCTACCCTATATTATGTATGACTAGGCCATAGTAAACCACCCTGGCCCAGTACGGGTTGGTTAACTTTACAGATATCTTCGAATTTCTTCCCAGATCTTCGCAGGTGGCATCACGATGTTTTCCTTAACTATAAGAACGTTGGTTTAATTTACATATGTTAATTAAAATTGGAAAAACAAATCGGTATATGGCGGGATTCGAACACAGGACCTGCAGATTACAAGTGCTTTAACCTCTGATCCACCGACGCACTACAATAACGTTTAATAGCAGATTGTACATCATGTAATCATTTTCCTCCGATGTTGTTCAAAAAAAAAATTAAAATGTTACTCGAATTATAGTTATTAAATTATTCAAACTTTCGTGAGACATTATATTAAACTGATATATAAACACGGCTAAACACTCACGTATATACGTCCGGTGGCGGCACCGACTAGTTTCGAGCCCATCGGGGGCCCTTCATCAGGATGAGTGGCACTGGTATTATTTCGCGGACGCGGCCCGTCGCTCAGTGCCACTCATCCTGATGAAGCGCCCCCGATGGGCTCGAAACTAGTCGGTGCCGCCACCGGACGTATATACGTGAGTGTTTAGCCGTGTTTATATATCAGTTGAATTATAGTTAATTTAAATACAACGAATAGTCGCAGTCGCAAGAAGGTCGTCTATCTTAATATTATGTGATTATGTATTCTGCTCAGCTTAGTGCGCCTAATTTTAACAAATAGTTAGCGCATCGCAAGGCCAGCCTTTGTTTTTAATTTAGGCACTATCTTTACATGTGCAACTCAGTAAATATAATACTTATTATTTTGTATCGATATAACGAAATAACTAATTTAATTAATTTACCATTAGATGTCGCAATAATTTACATAAGTCTGAAAATGCTTTGAATTTTTAAGATGGTACAACTTAATTAAGAAATAATTTGCTAAATAATTAGAGAACTAAATAATTGGACAATTATAAACACTAGTCACTTAATGCGGAGTCAAATCTATATCTTACTAATATGCATGCGAAAGTTTAGATGGATGTATGTTTGTTAGAAGATATGCCCAAAACGGCTGATTGGATCTTGTTTAAATTTGGCACACATGTAGAATATAATTAGAGAGAACTCATAGGCTACTAGTTTTTCTTTTAATTCAGCAGCGACGGAATCGTGAACGATAGTGTATTCATAAAATAACAATAATTATTAGGTACTAAGATTACATGGATGTTTTGAAATTGAAAACACCATTAAAATTTGTTATCATTAAAATGCGCTTATTATTATTTTACACTCATTCTAATTAAAATTACTACAGACTTACGTTTTCCTTGTAGCCGAAGTTGTTAACGGCTACCACTTCCTCCCGTCTGTTTGCGACCAGCAAATTGCCTCCCAACTTTGATTGTTTGCATTCATTTTTAAAGTCAATAATTATGTTATTACAAATGAAAAACATCACAATTAATATTTTAAGTCGTAAACAACTAAGATTGGTAATAAGCTAAAATTTTACAAGCTTCTAAATAACTGGCTGTTGACACCGTTCACGCGGAATTAGAAAAAAACTAAATAACGTAGCCTATGTGTTCTTCCTGACTAAGTTCTACAATTATACCAAATTTCAGCAATATCCGTTGAGAATCCATCCATCCATCTAAACATTCGCATTTATAATATTAGTAGGAAGTAAGATATATGCAAACTCTTATATTATAATCAAAAGTACCAGTCTAAGGCCTGCCGAGGTTTCATTATTAACCTCTCAATGGATTTTTATCTTCATATCAAAGTACTTTTATATTATTCATCGCGTTTTATTCTTTTTTTTAAAAAGTTAAAAACAAAGTTGCCAGTATTTAATGATCAAAGAAAATTTCCTTCGCAATTCGAAGTAATCAAAACAAAATTACAATAATCGGATGTGAGTCAGAGGTGTAGGGTGAACGCTGGCATGGTCAAGGTAACCTGAACAATAAAAGCAAGCATAAAAGATTCACTTAATAACAGACACGATTATCCAATCCCAATTAGACATTAATACGTTTTTTTAAAGTATTTTAATACATAATATGAAAACAAGGATTTCCTTATATTGCGCATAAAAAAATTACTTTTAAAGTTACTTTCAAAATTGCATTGTTTTTATTCGAACTAAAGGAATTTACTGTGATCAAAAATCTGATGATAGAACGCTATTTTAATTTAACACTAAGCTTTTTTTCTAAATAAGGAAAAATAACTTATAATACGGCATTTAAGGATTTCTCAGACCAAAAAAGGTTTATATCATAAAAGATTAATCCGAAACATACCGACAAGAGAAAAAATACTAAATTAGGCAAAAAATAGAATGCAAAATAATCTTTATCTTTCCTGATGAGGACATTTCCCTATCAGTGATCTCAAAAGCGTTCTGCACGCGACTGCAACAATTTCGACCGACAGATGTCGCTGATTCGCTAGAAACCTGGTCACGTACAATAACCGAGTCAATGCCGCTGTTATTCCAACCGAAAAACAATTCTAACACCTTACAATACGAACTTTTGTCTCGATTATAACAGTAATAAACAGAGTTGCACATAGACCCGACCTTGGACAGGGGAAGCGTGGCATATTAATAAAGATTCACGTATGCAATCACCGTTCAAGAAGACATAGGCAAGGTGGAAGAAAGGGCATGGAATGTCAGTCGCGCTCAAGGCCGACCGCTCTGTATAAACCTACCATATGAGTTGCAATTAATTTACTAAGAGGATCCTACTATACTAACAATAGTCGTTCATTACCACTCTTCTATGTTGCAGCGTTAATTGCAAAAAGTAAATACGTCGATGACTAGTATTACATAGCAAATAAATCTGTTTATATACTTATGTATATAATACGCGAGGTCGTGATGCTGCCAGTGTAAAATGTCAAGGGTTCTCTCTACTGTCATTAGACGCAGCGCTGTTAATGCTTACTTCAGATTTCTTGTCCAACAATTTACTGCGACCTTCCACTTTACAATGCTTTTTAAAGTATACTCAAATAAAATGTATTCGATATAGATTTATATTCATTGCAATTATTTACCAAAAGACTGCGTTATTTAATATGTAACATTTATTTTAAGTTTAGTTATTAATAATACTTCTTACTTATATAAATGCAAATGTTCAAATGTCCGAATGGATGGATGGATGTTTGTTAGAAGGTATCTCCAGAACGGCTCCATGGATCTTGCTGAAATTTGGCACAGATGTAGATCATAGCCTAGTAGAACACATAAACTACTAAGCTTTTTTTAATTTCACGCGGACGAATTTGCTGTTGACAGCTACTTTTTCTCATAAATTACTTATCCTAAACATTGAACTTTATGTATAAGACTTTAATCAAATACTTACAACTTCGCTATTTCAACGATTTCAGGTGGCCGCTTGCTCGTTCGCCTCCTTATGATATAAAAAAAATTACAACAGTTGGAAGTACACAATGGTAGCAAGTACCAAAGTAGCAAAGTTTGAAAGCAAATAATAAATTATTTCTACGATAGCTTTATATAATATTAACAAGGCAATTTCATTATATAAAATTCATATATACACAATACAAGTAATAAAGACACATAATTACTTAACTAATTACACATTAGAGCTGTCAATCTACTAAATCAAAACTGTATCACGATGAGGTTGTTTGTAAGACAAAAAGAAATATCCAAGGAATTTATTATCAACGTATAAACGACAATCCTTTAGTAACAGATAAAAAAATAAATATACAAATAGCAAATGTACAATCGAGGCATTAAGTGCTAAGCTTATTTGCGTGTTACTTTGATGTATTTTATGGACAACTAACTACTATAGAAATACAAATATGGTAGACGCAAGACATTATAAATATTTTTACTTTAAAAATAATATACAAAATAATTTAATCTTTTCCTCCTTTTTCCTTATCTGCCACGAATACTTTTTATAATAAATAGTGCACTTGAAATGGTCAATAACTTATATTAAGACATGGTTAAGTACACTAAAATAATAAATTTATTCATAACTCTTTATAGTAAATACTTATATTTTAAATATATTTTATTTAGCTTTTATTGTTTATTTTTATTCTTGCTTTTTTATGGTAAAAGCTTCATAATTTATTTATCCAAAACCGTACATATAATTAAAAAATGTTTTAAAAATTCGCAGAATTCACTTAGCGCGGAACTGTACTCGCGGTAGAATACGATTGATTGTGGCATTCCAGCATTCATTCTACAATTACGAAGCATTACGTCGCTCCATATCGGCAAGGTCGCGCGTCGTGTGAAGTCAGTGTTTATTAGATGCGTGCTGGTACTGACGAGGAAAGAATTCCTAAACGAGTTCCATCGTAGCACACGAGCGAACCGAAGCGCCCGTCGACCGTCGTCCGTCGTGGCCATGTGGCGAATATCGATATAATAACTTTTATTCAGATCCTCAATGTCGATATATACTAATAGCATGCTAATCTTGAAGTGAACGTCACTAGTAGTACATAACATGAAGATCTAATAACTAATTAGTTATCAATAAAATATTGCAATGAAGCTACAAAGTATGCGTCTGAGCACTCGACTACGTTACTATTTGGATGGTCATAAGTTCGATTCGATCTCACTTTCAAGATCGACAAGTTCCACTTTAAATTTACCGTGTTGTGTATTTTAACATACAAATGTTATTAGACAATAGTCTAGTTTTATCCTTTAGTACATAAAGACCGAGACATATAAGTTCACATTTAAAAGTTTACATATGTATTAATAAAAACAGGCCTGAATAAATGGTCCTGTTTGTCCAAAAATTGGCAGCATCCATGAATTGTAACAGTTAATAGAACCCAATTTTTACGTCCTCTTTACACCCAACTTTCCGCTTATGATTTTACCTATTACTTGAACAACTTTATCGCGCTTTCTACTATTTGTAGCAACATAAGAGAATGGTAGGAGTCTATTAGAATTGTTTTATTTATTTCCGCAAAGCACTAATCCGCAAATAGTTCTCCTGTCCGGTTTGAAAGGAGTCATAGGCCAGTGAAAATTCTTGTCGTGACTGTTTAAATGTTAATTTAATATTATTCAACTAAATGTATGCAAATAAATACAATTTGCTGCATATAAATAAATATTAAACATTAAATAGTCGTAAAACGAGTGTTATAAAACGATCTTAGGTTATTAAAATACCATCTTTTAAACTGCAATATTGCTATTAATCGATAAAACTTTATAAGGGTAGTATTTAAAACAATGATGAACGTTTTTAAAGAAAAAAAAACATATTTTTCTTATATTTTGAGGATATTGGACCGCGTTGGAATATTTCATTGCGCTGTTTTTTTTGGCAAACGCTAATACGAAAGTCATTTTGTTAAACTAAACTGGGACTATGCTTAATTTGAGAATCCTTTTCTTTCTTCTCATCCTATCCTAAAAATATATTGTAGATAGCGTTCATAAGTAATTTACATAAATCAGTTTCTTTTGCTAAATAAGAAAGCTCTTGCAAAATAAAAAAAAAATTATTATCTAAAAATCGGTAACTAACAATAACATATAGGTCGGTCACTACTTTAAAAGTTGAAGCACAATATCAGAAGTTTATTTAACTAAAATCACCTCATAAACCATGTAAAAAATGTGTAAATTCACGACTTAACAGGAAAACATGTTCGTGTTCCGATATATCACATTATTCGAATGATACAGAGAGGCGACAGTTCTAATTCTCACGGCCAGCATTGCAAAATGGCCAACATTTACACATCTCATTATACTTTTCATATAATAAAGTTCTAAATAAAAAAAAATCGCTACCATCTTGTCCTCGGCCTAGTCATTCTTCACAACGATATATCTCCCGTCATTTAAGTATTTCTTAAAAAAAACGTTTTGTAAGATATTTTTATGAAGTTACGAGCATATAAATTATCTCCGTATTTAAATATTTATTTAATAAAAACATTTATTGATTCAATATTACTTCATGTACAATTATTGTTTGCACTGTCAACTGCTTTGCTTTCCGATAATAAATTTTATAATCACTTTAACTTTGACAGCAAGTTATTATTACGTATATTTTTATAACTTGTTTACGTATAAAAACACACGAGTGACTGTGACCTGTCAGTACCTAGAGCAGGAATGGCGAATAATTGGCACGGGACCCAATATTTTTGCCTAACACTGATCAAAAAATTAAGTGTTAGGAAAAACAGTTTGTTTTTGGGGCTTATTATATGACAAGCGAACATGAGCTTCGGTGTCGATAATACGATTGCTTTCTACTGTTAGGAAGAAAATCCGACACTGTGCCAGTGTACTGGCGCATCACTAGCCTTGTTAAAATATTAACGTTTATGTCCCCTCACTATTCATTCTGACAATTGACTATGTAACGAAAGCACAACATTCGCGCCAAATGATTCTAACTAATAATGTCTAAAACTACATAGAATAGATAAAAATTGCTCCTCTCAACTCAAATTTCACCTTCAAAAGTATTTTATCAAACTAAAAACTTAAGAAAAAACAAGACAAGGTTATACCTCTTGTAACTCGCGAAATTCGCAACACGGTTTTAGCTAAATATTATGCTAATAGATTTAGGCAAATATATTTTATGTTCTCAAAATATTATTTCCTGACCGCGCACATCCATTAAAAAAACTATCTACAGATAGAAATTGAGCTCCATCTATTGATTTGTTACATTTTTATAACTAAATATCTTGATTTAAATACTACTACAAATTAAAAAGAATGAGTGTCAATTCAGAAATGGATTACTGAAAATTTTATGAACAATGCTTTTGGTAGGAAAAAAAAAAACATTTTTTTGTTATCTTCTTTCTTGACACTATTGTAGCTAATTAATACCTTAAGATATATGAAACCTTGAAAAAACAGAAGTAATTTTTCGCGTAGACGAAGTCGCGGGCAGTACCTAAAGTACTTAAATACATACATCTAAGTCTAAGTAGTAAGAGTGCATCCGGCGTGAACAGTGCTTTAGACGAAGGTCGAGAGATTTACCGCCTTTTGTGTTCACAACCACGCACCGCTAAAGAAGCTAACCTTTACACACAAGAGATGCTTTATTAATAAATGTTCGCACAATTCATATGCACCTGTTCTCAAATATAGACTCTATATTGTGACCTCATTCGTAGATCATGCTCTTGCATCATTTATTTCTCTGTATGCATATTTTTTACTCGGCTTTAAAGAAAAATAACTGAATAATTACTTTTGATCTTTTGTCTGACACTTGATTGAATGATTTCATAAAAGATAATACTTTTTTTAATGTACTTAATTACACTAAAATAAAATATATGCTTGAATTATTTATTTCATAAAAATATAAAAGGCACTTTATCGATTAATTCTTAGAAATTAGAAAACTATGGAGACTAGAATAAATTTCTATGGAAAATCATTTAACTAAAATATCAGAAAGATTAATTGGAATTTAGATTCAGTAATGAAATGTCTAGAGAACAGTGGCTTCTAAGAATTTCAACATTAATTATAAACAAGTCACGAATCAGCTTATAAAATATATAGTCGTGTAAGATTCTCAAAGAGGAAAAAGCCAATTTAATTCGTCTGTTTAGAAAAACATAATAAGACGGTACAAGTTCAGGTAGACAGACGTTTTCTATATAAAATAGCAGTCATTAAGAGATGCCAAAAAGGAGAAAATCTTAATAGCCGTTGACTGTACACCTAAAGGGTCGAAACGACAATAAAACATTCTGTTCCAAACAAAAGGCGTTGTATGCCCGACCTTGGTGGATAAGTCAAATTCTTCTGATGTGCCAGGCGCGTGGGCGACCGCAAAAACTATCCTATGACATTGCCCGACTTAGTTACACAAAGTTCTAAGTCCGAAGTGTGCCAGTATCATTTGGAACTTTGTTATATTGAAGAGTGGAACGAATGTCAGCTGGACAATTGCTACAACCCACACTCCTCGGATCGGGTGAATCGCTATAGCACAAGCGAGAAATATTGCATCTTAATGTCGCGACATCGCTAATTAAACAACAGTCTTACTACGTATCATTTTTTGCAGTAGGTATAGGTTTTTTTACAAGTATATCAACAGTGGAAACTCAATATAAGACACCAATCTTTGAAAAGCAAAAACTCACGTTGTTTATAACGTAAATCTAACTAAATAAAACAATTTTTATCTGAATTCTTTTCATTCTTTGGTGGAATTATTTGCAATTTTTCTGATAAAAATCTCCCTAATTATCTAATTTACGAGTATATTATGGAAAAATCCAAGTTATTGCAAATTGTATGTAAAATAATTTCATGTCAAAAGAAAAAAAAAACTTTATGAAGATACAACACTAAGATAACTATTTCAAACGTAATTATCTGATTTATAACTCGTAACATTTTAAGGTCAATGATAAACATCATTACTATGAGAAATACCTAGAGCTCAAGAGCAGGAAACATAGATATCTCTCTCATCTAGGAAGCATGAAATTTGATATATTATCTCACCACCGTAATGTCATTGGAGGCACTTGATCGGTTCAAGTTCTTGTAATACAAGTCAATGTATACCAACAATACTTTTATTTATAAAACAATTTCCAATACTCTTTTAAAATTAACGATATTTAAATTCACTGCAGACAACCGGTAATGTATTCCGAACACATCTATAAAACAGTTTACAAGGTGAACAGAACTTTTTCCGGGCCTCCGAAGGCGCATTTAGATTTTTTGTGAACGATATGGAGTCGTTCTTTGTGAGGATTGAAACCTGGTTTGGTTAGGTTGATTCATTTGTGGACTACGTATTATATATACAAATATCAACTTATTTTAATTCTTTTCGTTTGCTGACAATTTTACAAACTGGGGTTGCCAGCGACTTTGTTCTAAAAAAAAGTCTTTGTACGAAAAAAAAAGTGAAATATGTATTTAATCATTAAAGTCATTCTGCAGGATGAAGCGTAGACATACTAACCTCTTCATAGGTTTAAAGGTCTTCTTTTGTGAGTTCTCATATAAAAAATTAAGTTTCTGTTTTTATACTTTTAATATAGATAAAAGAAACTAAGGATATTTATAATAAAATAACAATGACGTCTTAATGAATTGGCCAATCTTTTTAATAAAGCCTTCCAGATTAACTAGATTGCTCGATTAAAAAAAACGTAACGACTTTTAGAAACTAACACCTTAAGTCAATACGTAATGACCAAAACCATCTGAAAATCTTCAAATCATTTAATGGTGTTTTTTGATTAAACTTTAGGCAGGGTTTTTTTTAATTTGGAATTCTTAACGATTTTCGCTTTATAATAGGGAAAAAGCTATTGTGAGGGACCTTGGCAATAAAACTAGTATTTCCTCACATTTCAGGTTCTTTATTTATGTTCTGACACATTTTCTCATTTTTCTTAAACTCAAAAAAAAAGTCATTTCTTTTTTTGACACATTTGTACGAAATAACGGTTTTAAAAAACACTTGACATTGGCCCAATCCGATGAGGGAGAGCCATAAACAAGAAACAGAACAGAATATACAACAGCTATATATTTGATAAATGAATAAAAAACCTCTCTTGGGAAAAAGATAGCAATCTTTAACTGTATTTTACTGTCGGTCATTGTAAAAATGAATTCCGCCATTTTGAAATAACCACATTACAATGATCGATCATAATATTCGCTCCATTAATTGCCTTGAATATTACAGTATCAGTCAAGCACACATATATAAAATACAAGTTATTTGTAAAGATTGTTGATACCTCACAGTACGATATCGTCATCCGCCACAACTAATAATTACTGACATCGGGCCGACTCTGTCGTTAGACACACAATTAACCATTCACCCGTGAAGCTTGCACATAGCTATGTCTTATCCATATTATAATGTAACTTCAATGCCTAGGTAATGTAGATTTACCAGATAATGTTATACCAATCAGGGACATGCCCAAGTATTTACACGCGTTCCAAGTTTCGTTATGAATTAAGCCGTTAAATTTTGATGTGGATTTACTGGCTTATTTAAGAGCTGGGTTGGCCAAATCTAAATAGTTTTCTTGCCTAAGTAAGCTAAGAATTTAAACAAGCAATAAGTTTATCATAAACTTATAGTACTAAGTTATAAATTATAATTTTTTAGACAAAAAATAAATTTATCGTTTATTTATACAGATATTTATATACATACATTGAGGTGTTTATTTATTATCGAAAAAAAAATGTTTCTTGTATGTAATATATTTCTGTAATTTTTAAAAAATTTTAAAAAACGAATTTTTTTTTTAAATTTCTCTTTGTCTAAATCGGTCCGCTTGGACCGTATTTTTCAGGACTTTTACTAGAAGGTCTTTGATGTGTGCGAGCATATTATAGTAATTATAATTTAATTAATTTTTGTTTTTTTTCCACGCTGACGAAGTCGAGGGCGACCGCTATTTAAAAAACGGCTGGGCCGATTTTGACGGGACCTTCACTGGAAGGTAGCTGATGTGTGCGGGCATATAAAATATAGGCTACTTTTTTATTTCGACCACTAGTAAAAATATACAATTACATTGATACTGCCTGATGATGTAGGTTTTACCAAGAGTTTGTCTTGTAAGTGCTTCTTCAAACGGACATAAAAAACTTATAATTTATCGCAACAGGATTGATACCGTTTACAAATATATACATACAATTAGTTATAAAGATAATGTAAACAAATCATTTAAAATTTATTATGTGTTAATACTAGGGCTATAAATCGAACATCGGTATGCATTTCCTAGTCGAGAGGCAGTCCCGTCAACCAACGCGTCGCAATGCATATGCGGTTCCTCAGCTATTGCGGATGTCCACGGGTGACCTTGGTGTTCCCGCGGATATTTTGGAATTTATAACCAAAAACTACGGCCTAAAATACAAAACGCTCTTTTTTAATGTAATTTATAGATTGCAGAAAGTTTTAATCTTAAAAGCAATTTCTAAAAACACGCTAACTTCGGACGGAATTTTTTTAATGAATTATTATTGTAGGGCAAGTTCTATTATTTCATTTACATTACATTAAGTACGCTATTACTTATTATGATATATTGAATCATAAACGTAATATTATCATAAAATTATTTTACTAAATTCAATAAATAGCACTTATTAAGTGCAGGTTTCAATTTTTTTTACGTGTAGTTTGCTCCTCCGATATAAACGAGTGCATACTTGGTATTAATTTATACTTTATTGTAATATTAATCGCCTCAAGATACATAGATTGATAGATTAATTGCTTCTTTTTATCAATAAACCAGAATAAAGTTGAATTCATTAAGCCTTAATAAAATCTTCCAGCGAAAATTGAATAAGCTATCGGCTTAATTATTTTATTTAAATTGTGATTATAAAACTCTCCATATAGTTTACTTAAAGTAGGCTTTAATTACTATTAAAATGTAAACAGATAAACTATGCGAAGTTTATTATTGAGATAGCAATCAAACGCCCCAATTCCTAAGTTGCAAATTTTCAGTACTTAGCAACAACGAGGTGGCACATCGCAAATGTTTCGCCACTACACCTTCTGTTCTGCACTTAGGCTCTCTGTGGTAACACAGTAACGTCCCACTTCAGTCAAGGTTCTAACTAACTCAACTACTGCCTCAAATGAAAATGATATACACGACATTAATCGCGTGAACAAATATAACCCTTAAGATAATCAGCACAAGATTGAAATTCTTTTAAATTACTCTATTACTATTTCAAAGCACTCCAAGAGTCCTGCAGTAAGGCAGTGTAAACTGTCTTAAATGAATAACTTTTGTTATACAAAATTGAGATCTAATTAATCAATACATAAGGTGCAGGTTTGCATGCGTTAAAATTCAAAATCAGTCAAAAGCAATAAAACATTCAAATTATAAAAAATCTAGCTGTCCCCCGCGACTCCGTCCGCACGGAATTAAAAAAAAAACTTTATGAGTACTATTTTTAAAGATCATGTTCTACATGTATGCCAAATTTCATCAAGATCCGTTGAACCATTCCGAAGATAGCTTCAAACAAACATCCATCTAAATTACACATTTAAGTATGATAGTAGTAAGGTACATTATAACTTTAAAGAAGTATTGATAACTCCCTTAAAATACAATTGTGAGAAATATCGTATACAAAACATCTTGAATATACTAATTAGTAAAGAACTTCTATTGAAATATGTTAGATATTGCTATTATAAATTATGATCCGGTGTTGAATGTAATTATTCTAATTGAGGAAAATAAAGCCAAGTCGTTATGTTAGATGAAAACAATCATGGTACTTCGACACATGGAGTTCGTTATTGATAATAACTAATGAGGCATAAAACAAATATTAATTGAATAGTCTAGAAGAATAAGTTACGTTAACATTTTTCATTCTTCCATACAAAGTAATAGGAATTGACTGGACTGATCGTAATATTGGATATCTGGCCATAAAAGGCTATAAATAAAAGAAAAAATATATCTAGAAGTTTAAACTTGTTTATCTTCGTAAATACTCCAGGACTTAGAGTTTTATAACATACCATATTATTGTAGATTACACTATTGTAGATTTGTAAAAGAATATAAGAATATAAATAAAAAGTCATTTTCACTGGAACAAAAATTGTTTATTTGAAACAATCTGGAGAAAAACTACTTTTTGCACACTATAGATGGCAGCAGGATCAAGAGTGAGTGTAGCGTTAAAAATACCACAGATGCAAAAACACTTTATATGCAAAGAACATAGTACTCTGTGAACTGTAGTCATAGCAACGAATGTCGTCAAATTTCTCTCAAAAAATAAAAATTTTATTCAGAAATAAATATAGTTCATAAATTATTTACAACTAAAATACCTCTTTTCATAGTTGTATATGAATTCCGGCTTCTGAGAGATTTTAATACAAAATTTCGATAATGGTACAAAACTTTAAAAGAGGACAGATAACAGTGAACTCTTGGAGCTAGCGCCACCTACCTAGTGCTTTCAGTTTTTGTCCTATTATAAGCAGCTTCCTTATATTCGAGGCGGCAAATAAATATCAAGAAACAAACATCTCATTACTTGATTAAAAGATAAGCTTATCTTAGAATCGTTAAGAGTTAAAATATACGACTTTAAATTACTACAGTAATTACCCGTAACATACTATCAGTTATTGTCCCATTGTTTCTCAGCTTATTGTAAGGATTTCCGTTTTACTACATTGTATTAGTAGTTAGGAAATTTCGCAGGCCTTCTTCAGGATCTTCCCGTTGTCGTCCTTTTTCAATAAAGAAACCATGTTAGTCACAAAAAATCAAGTTTCTAAAACTTCTAGTATAATATTAATAAAATATGAATTACTGACAAATATAAACGACTAGCAGTCGCAGCAGCGCCGAAATACAAAAAGTCTGGTAAAAATATAATATGTATCTATGTCTCCCGGGGATAATGTTGTTTGTTCGAGCGATTCTTTCACTTTCTAACAGTTCAAGAATCGCTCAAATCGATTCAGTACTTTCGGAGCCTATGAAAAAACAAACAATCTAATCTCTCCTCTTTATATTATGATAATATAGATTAAAAGTCTAATAAAGGCAACAATTTAAAAAAAAATCTACATCTCTCACTATTAAAAATAGTAGAGAATTGCTCAACCGTACATTTCCATCTCCAAAATCATATAAATGTTGCATGATTACTAATAGAAATCGAAACGGCGCAGTCAACAAACGCGCTGTTTCCTATAGAATTGAGCTGAGTCCGACCTTTGATGTATGAACGAACATAGATAATTGAACAATGGGTTAAACGTTCATTTAATTCAACAACGTTCACTTTTGCGCTTTTTTTTCGGTACAGAGAACGTCCTCGAGTACGTCCGCCTCGCTCCGGTGCTCACTATGAACCGGTGATTGATATACATATATATCATCATATTTAGCCGCACATATACAGGATGTCCCAAAAGGTTACGTACATAGGAAGGGGGATGATGGGGTGGTCACAAGGGTTACCAGAAAAATTAAATGAAAATTAATACCCCTCTGGGTATTAAAAAAAATAAATGGCATTTTTTTAAAACTTAAAAATTTTACACATTCTGGGGCAATTTTGTAACCGATGACCTAATATTGATATATTTAAAAAAAAAGCTATTATGTTATCGTCAATAACCCTTTATCAATATGAAATAAAAAAACAATACAACCAACAAAGATTTTAAAGAAAATTAAAATTGCCCCAGAAGGTGTAAAATTTTTAAGTTTTTAAATAATGCCACCACTATCATCCCCTTCCTATGTACGTAACCTTTTGAGACACCCTATATATAGTGTATCTTCGTATTATCTCATTTTTATAACTAGTTACAGCTTTTTGTTGATTTACTTATATTTCTTGCAACAATACCTATTTGAAGCTTTGATGGCAATATTCGAAAGGCGAAATTAGAAACGGGTACACTATCGCCATTTAAATCTTATTTTAATCTTAATTTTAAAAGACATTTTACGTATTTACGCTATACAATTTTAATTATGCACAGATATTTGAGGTTCATACTAAATGGGAATAAAATATTTTTGTAAATAGAAATAACTATAAAGAAATAAGTATTTAAGCACAATTTTGAGAAATCAAAAAGTTTGAATTATTGAATACCTATTTAATTAATTGTCTGTCGTCTTATACTCAGAAAATTATATTTTATACAAAAAGAAACCTTGGGACTGTTAACTGCTATGTTTTACGGCAGTGGCAAGGTGACTTGACACATTACTACAGCAAAAACTAATAAACAATTATTCAAAGTAAAGACAAAAGGCCTGCTGTTTCACGACAACCTATTACCTATGAAAGCAAAAGTTAACAAAAAAGCAAGCAAAAACATCTATAAACGACAAAAAGTACACAGACATGTTCAAGGAAAACTTGTAAAGCAAACAATACATATTTACCCGCAAGTTGACGAGTGCTAACTTATCTAAGTCAGGGGTTGCCAATTTTTTAGTTTAAGTTTGTTTATTTTTTCTTAGTTATACATTTAGTAAAAAATTTGTTAGTATGAAACTTTTTATAAATCTATGCTCCTGTAACAATTTTAAATCAACTTTTTGACAAAATCTAGACATTATATTTTATGTAGAGTTTGTCAGTCCTCAATAATGCGTAACCTTTAAAAAAACATACTCCATATGGACATATTAAATTGGTGCAATTCGTTTATCGGGTAATACAATTATTAAAATTGAAATATTTATGTATTAGTATAATGAAACAGATCTTTAC
The DNA here is from genome assembly GCF_000836235.2 of Papilio xuthus. Classification (NCBI taxonomy): domain Eukaryota; kingdom Metazoa; phylum Arthropoda; class Insecta; order Lepidoptera; family Papilionidae; genus Papilio; species Papilio xuthus. The sequence goes on along the minus strand of NW_013532703.1, from coordinate 8,444,316 downwards.
GCGGGCCGCAGTTTGATGATTCCTGATCTAAGACAAACCCATTTGGTTCGGCAGATTTTTTTCTTTTTATTAGCATAAAAAAAGTTGTTTGATCAGAGGTTGAAGAAAAAAGGGAAATAATTTCGCGGTGTCATTGAAAACATATGCGTCAACTGTCCGTCCGATTCGGGCAAGAGTTCATTGTTACTTATTTGCATATGAAAAGACTTAATGTCTGCGACATTGTCGGCTACTTTCGTCTAAAAAGGCTGAAACAACCGCTCGTAAACGATATACCCAGAATCGTTTTTGCTCTAATAAAGTCGTCGTAAAAATTCATCTGAATGTTCGAAATTTGTTTATAGCGAGCGCGATTTTTTTTCCTTTTGTTCGTGTTTGCTAACAAAGGCTTGTTTGTTTTGTGTAGAACAATATTTTGTTTGTATATAAAATTTGTAAAGGATGCCGAAGGCGACTCGGAATAGTAAACCTTCAATAGTTTACGTAATAATGTCACTTATTGTTTCGTTTGTTGACGACCTCCCAGCTTCGTCAACTGCTAATAACGATGTATAAGTACTAACTATATACGATTAGATTTGATTTAAATGCAAGAAAAACGTCTGTTTAAAGGATAACTAAACAAATAACGCCTTGTATTAAAAACTTAATTAAAGGTCTACTAAGGTTCACAAAAGTCGCTTATAACATAACCCACAACTAAATAATACATATAGGTTATTCCCTACAGTCGTTAATTCCGAGTTTATAAATAAAACATGTGAATAAAGGCAATGAGCTAGTACGTTTATGTCACTTTTGGTTTTAGGTTTCGACATTGCAATGACATTAATATTAGAGGAGCTTTGACAACTTGTGATCAAATAAAAAAAAATGTCAATACTGATAACCGCGTCCAGATCATGCATCATTGGATAGTGACAGGGTAAGTATAAAAAGTAACAAATGTTAAGAGCCTGATAATTTGGTATCATAACGTGTTAATATTTTATAATAACCTTTATCTAAATTAAATCAATTTTTAATGGGGTAGGTATTACGACTTATCCTTTACATTAAAAAAAATATAGAACAATAATGTAAAATATGAATCAATTACAATTTTAAAATAACTAAAACAACTTTCTCTTGTCCCTCAAATTGTTGAAAGCATCATAATCATAAAATTTTCTTTTCATTTAACTACTAAATACTTAATATAATTACCGTCGAAATTCCTCAAATCTATAAAAATATACGTCCAAAGACGCCGAATATTAAAAAAAAATTAGAAGAATCACTAATAACTTTTTCAAATCGCGATAAAACAATATTGCCCCTGTTTAAGGTAGTTCGTATTCGGAAGTGACAATGCCATTTATTTAGACAATGACTTTCGATTTCTTTAAAGGGCCCGACTTTGTCACGTTGCATAATTACTGCAATAGACACGCCTCCTGCATGTTCAAAAGAAATGTGAAAGTGAATGGGAGATGGTAGCAATAAAGTTTTATGCGCTCGCTACTCGGTTTCTTTATTTGGTCCCATTTTTAGTGCGCTTCATTTTTACATTGAATTTCACAACTTTCGCTTTCTACCGAATAGGATAAAAGTGACTAAGGTTGTTTCTTTTGTTTTTAACTCGTTTTTTTTATTATTTCTTATGGATATTTGGCGGCATTCCTTTAATAGTTTCACCTTTTATTATAGTCGTGGGCAACTTCCTTATTTTAAAATCAACCTTAACCTTATGTTTGCAATCGTTACAAATAAATATGATAGGCGATTTCTTTATAGTTAGATAAATAATTGTTTAACACCAGGGAATTTAATTACGTTAATATCTCTAAAACTTAATATTTGTAGGCTTTACTCTATCTAAAAACCCTTCATCCAATAATCCAAAGCATGTTTTAACTTTACACAAGCCATGTTAAATTTAAAAACAACCTTCTTTGCATAATATGTTATAATAATGACTTTAAAACTAAACCCCCTTAAGACAAAGTCAAACAATTTTTATCAAAACAATTTCCTTTAGCTGACCTGAATCTGTAACTTAAGATCAACTAGATTACCATGATGGAACATTTCAGTGTAATCCTAAACTAACCAAGATGACATGACATGACGGTGTGGTCACCCATGACTCACCTCATCATAGCCTTCTAGAGTACACCTAATCTAGTAAGTGCAATACTTAGTCATTTTATATTCAAAGAATTGATAATTTATAGACACAAAATTAATTATTCCTCCCCAAAAATGCTGAGGAAGCGCAACTAACCAAATTACGGACACTAGTTTCCATTGTAGAAACATCTATAGACAAATTATATTGTCCTCTTCCTCATTACCTTTCAAAATATAGAGACGACAGTTTTTGTACAGATGTGTAGGCAGTGTAAATCCAAGAATATCATTCTTATACACCTAGAAAAAGTATGAAAGCCATAGAATTTTGAATCAATAAACAAATATACTGTTAATAAGCTTTTAAATTTAACACTCGTGCATTTTTCATTAGAACCACTTTCATCCACGTATATAAATTATACTAATCAGCACTTAAAATTGCAATTATCAGTTTGTTAGTACCTGCGCCTGCGCCGAACGTTGAACTCAAATTCATGACGAATATGTCATTTACAATTTGAATAAGACTATGGTAAAAAGACTGGCAGAAATGTTAAAAAAGAGAATATTTTGTAAAACCTATATTTCATATTTGATAAAAAAAAAACTTGATAACAGGACTTTAGAAATGACAACTTAATATGATTGTTAATTTTGTGTTTGTCTCCACAAACAGATTTTTTTCTTATCTTATATATAAAATTCTCGTGTCCCAATTTTCGTTTCCATACTCCTCCGAAACAGCTTGACCGATTCTCATGAATTTTTGTGAGCATATTGAGTAGATCTGAGAATCGGCCAACATCTATTTTTAATCCCGCGCGGAAAAGTCGCGGCCGACAGCTAGTTTCATATAAAATTTGTGCTAAGTAATCAACAAGGAAATATTCGCTAGTTATGTAAAAAAGTACAATATCCATTCTAATTATAAATTTGTTAATATCTTGTTTTTATTACAAAAGCAATAACAACCAGAACGTCCGCCATATTTCCTCATTCGCCTTATCAAATACTTCTCTTTCAAACTAAATAACATACCTACATGAACAATGTTGTAATAATAAACATTTCTTGAAGTTAATTAATTCAAATACGTATAATTTAATGGAAATTTTAACAAAAATTATGACTGTTTAAGAATACTAGCTATAAAAAACTTAATAAAATAGACTATGTGTTTTTCCAGAGTATATTCTACATCTGTGCCAAATATCAGAGAGATTAAAATAATAAAGTAGTCGTTCTGGAGATACCTTCCAACAAACATCCATATCCATCCATCCGTCTAAACATTCGCATTTATAATATTCATCATCAACCTGCCCTTATCCCTATCGAGGGTCGCACAGCATGTACTACTCCTCCATACATCTCTATCAGCCGTCATATCCTCTTTCACACAGTCATTCCATACTTTTTTTGGTCTTCCTCTACCCTTGTAGCCATCCACATTCAATCTCATTACTTTTTTGCTCATATCATCATTTATAATATTAGTATGATTAATAAGAAAGAATCGTTATGCAGAACCTTTCTCCTTACAGAAAAGGGACTGAAAGATTTGTACTAAAATATTGAAAAAAAATGTTATATAACTCTATTTAATAATAATTTAAAGTACTGAAAACTTTTTCATGTGCGATAAAAAGTTTTTTCTGAAACAACAAATTCTTAACAATATGATAGTACTGTAAAAAAATAAGAGGCAAATGCTTCATCATATATTGTTACCTACAAAAGTACTAGGCAATTGTTTTTTAAGCAAAAATATAGTAGTAAAATAGCTAATTGACCACTGAAATACGCAAAGTAAACGGACACAATAAGGTTGCTTCTACAGAATATAAGAATAGCACTTGCGAAGGTTCTTCCGCGTCGCACCACTGTCTATTAAAGTTGAAGCTCTAAACATATTTAACCTCCAGCTATTCGACGCAAAAAAATACTCAACCTTAATACCGAAGTTTAATTTTTAATATTCGTAATAATGTAATTTTACATGCACTACGATTCCCACGCGAGCCGAGACTCGAGGTCAACTTTTTCTTAGCGGATTTAGGTACTTACCTTTTCCACTCATAGTTTCAACTCGGGCTGAACGTGACCACGATATATTGCTACGGCGCAGCAGTCACTGACATGCCAGTGTAAGTAATATATAGAAATATAAATCGCATGGCTAGTTGTGCTAGTGGAAACAGGGGTTTTAACTTATAGAGGAACAATGCATTAGCTGTTCAACCAATTTGCACCGCACCTCTCCAGCGACAATAAGCTTACAAAACAAATTACAACCAAAGCTTAGTCCATCACGATTTATGTGTAGGTGTTATATCATACCTGATGTGATACAATAAAATTGACCTTTGATAAAGCTTTTAAATTATTAGCTTCAGGGGTCCAATAAAAAAATAACTAATGTACACTACGCTTAGGCAATAATTCTATAACTTTTAAGTTTTTGCCTTGAAATAGTAATACCTACTTTATTGTTTAATTATCATAAATTGATAACTCTTCACTTCCTTCTATAACCTTATTGACCTATAATTTACATTAGTGCGTAATTACATGAACTCCATACGCTTGTATCCATGTGAAGTTTTAGTAGCCTACTTAAGTTTTCGAACTTCTAAAAAATGTTAATTTTGGTCGCCTATTTACTGGCCACTTTCAGTGTCATACAGGTTAATAAAACTAACGACGTTTATCTTTTTATCACAAGCATTTTACGACATTACGAAAGCTTATAATATAACACGTTAAGAAACTCTACACCGATAAAAATATTCGTTCAAAAACAAAACGCTCACTTAAACATATCGGTGGCCATGATTTTTTTCTCATCTAAACGTTCTCGTGGCTAATAAAGAAAATGATCACTGCCTGCATTACGTAATACGTGAAGCGAACAACCTTCACCTTTCACAAGCTACTAGGGCTGTCACCTTTTCAGTTTGTCTCAAATTCTTCGAGTTTCCATTATGAATACACACGCTACGAGTTAGACATCTAAATCTTTGGGACCGAGTTCTTAGAATAAAATAAATCACTGAATGAACTTTTTACCGTCCACAAAATAGTCAAGAATTGAGAAGTCTCTGGCTATTATTTATTTTGCTGCTAGTGTTCGGTTCTATGTTTATTAAAAGTTGACAGCCCTGCAGCGACTGAAGATAATGGAGCGAGATGTCGGCGCGAGCAAAGAGCGCGCAATTGAACCGCGCGATACTTGGTGCTCGCTTAGCGATGACATTTACAAGTACTGGTGGATTGAAGGACTGTATGCATAGTTATCGGGAGTTGTCGAATCTTTATGTTATAAGTTCGAATCCAAAGAAAATATCTACTGTACTACGATTTTTTTTTTCGTAGTAAATAGAGTTGTTTACGTTTATCTTATAGATATTTATATATATCCACAGATCTTAAAACTTAAAACTTAAAATAACCTAGAATCAACCTATCTAGATTTAATTTCTATTCAGCCAATACCATTTCAATGCTTTAGTACTTTTAATTTGTACTTAAAACCTGAACCTCTTTTGCTGACGCTGCATTCTCGAGAGACAATTTTCTCTCTCTGTCTTAAAAAAAAACAGTGCAAAAATGTTTTATACACGTTATTCAGCAGTGGAAATTCTCATTAGTAAAATAACAAAAGGAGGTACTACAATAATGCAAACAATATTTTTGACGTATGGATGGCTTCTGTTATCCTTTGAAACTAATAAAAGTTTTTCTCTATTGTATCGTCAAGTCAGGGGCCCCTTCGGCGTCGAGCGCAACACGTCAGCCCATTGTTCCCCTCGCTACAAACATTTCGTGCACTTTTACGTGTCAGTGAATCAGTTCGAATGTTCGTTTGGAATGTTTTATGATGAGTCTTTAAATTTATCTTTCCTGTTGTTGACAGCTGGATAATTTCCATTAAGCACCTCTAAAATATTCAGTTATTATAATGGATGATACGATTTAATCCAAGAAAAAGGTGAATAGGCATTTAATAAAACAGTTCCACTAATCGACACCATCTTCAGACCAGCCATTTAACATCATATGGGATCGGTGTCATATTTGATGGCGGTTGTACCTAATGCAAAGAAAGACTATAAAATAGACACATTTAAATTGTGTTCTACGGTCATATTTTATGAAGCTCAAACCAAAGATGACATTAAAACTTTGCCTAAATCCAATATTAAATGCATTATTCATATAGATATTAAGACCGGAGAAATAAAGCGAATAAAGAAAAAAATAAGTGTATAAGACAAAATTTATATAGTCCTGTGATTTGACCTATAAAAGATATTCATTTCTATTGTTATAACTAACTTAATGAATCACGTTCAGTTTTCCAATCGTGTAATAACTTTTATCTATACTGGCACGTTACATGATTCATTAGAAAAAAATAATATGGAATATATTTCTCATCCTCTTAGCTAATGTTTAATTGTAAATCTATAAAACAACTCTACCGCTTGTGTCATATCGTTCACATGAGTCATCTATGTTAAAATTATAGCTATTTGCCACTTGGACAAGCGCTGTACTTACTCACCAGTACAAAGTTCATAATAGAGGAATAATAAATTAATAAATCCGCACAATAATATCATTTTTAATAACTCTAATTACTTGCAATAACTTATTCTTTCGAAACGCTTGAAGTATAAACTAAATTGTTATGTAATTCTCTAATAAATACTAGGGAAGAAGAGATATGAAAGAGGTACAAAGAAAGTAAGATTCCGTAGCAATAAAATCCATGGCACGAATGAGCCGGCTACATTACTACAATCACACAGAAAACAGGCATGAGTGAGAGTAATTCCACGCTGTCTTTGCCGAGGATAAATTTTAGTCCTCTTTCCCTTCCCACAATTTACAGGATTAGTAGATTTGGATAGTTGAGACGCACAGGTAGAGCCTATATTATTTTTCTGCGCATCTTCTCTTCCGTTGATTAATGATAGGAAACGCCTCTGCAAATAGGGATGTCTTTAGGCAGTAGTCACTTCGCTATTTTAGCGAATTCAAGCGCCTACTTGCTTGTTTGCCAACTCATATAAAAACGTAAATGTATGGCAGAGTGAAGCTGAATGTAAAACCTAGGCTAAAATCCTAAATGCTACTTTAAAACATATATATTTGTCATAAATAATATAATGATTTACACTTATTTTTGTTATTTATATAACAAACGTGTAGTTACAGTTGTTCAAAAATAAATATAGGTTTGTGGTAAACCACTTTCCAATTAATTATTTTAGAAGAACTAATTCAGGATAATTTATACAAAAATTGTATTTTCGGTTTCAGAAATACCGATTCATTCATTACTTGGTTTCCCCCAAAAATATTGCACCATTTATTGTAATAAATCGAAATGGTAAGTTTAATAATATCAATTACATTAATTAAATATTAAACACAGCGCTTTCAATATCCATGCATGTTAAATACAATTCATAAGTAAGATTGTTCTGCTATATTTTGCTTTTCTTTAGACTGTCACCGATTGATAAAAAAATTATAGAGGACTAATAACTGAAACAAATAAAACTTAGTTGTTGCTTTTAAACAAAAAAAACTTACATTTACCCAGTAATTTAACTACAATCTACCATTAGGATGCCTAAACATTCCCTTTGATAAGTAAACATAAAAGCCTAACAAATCAAAATAAAACTTTGAAATTAAAACTTAATTAATTATAAAACAGTTAAGCTAAATAATATTAAACGCTTTGTAAGTCGATATGGAAATTGACACGTGATTATAATCGATTAAAACGCTGTATAGGAAACGATCGAGTGCAGATAACAGTAATATGCAAATGTTAGCTCGCAAGCAGTCACGGCACTGTCGACACGCTCCTCCATAAAGATAATTTAAAAAAAAGCGAAAATATCATTGAACCGTATCCTGCTTTGTGAGAAATAATATAAGCTTAAAATTAAGATGCATTGTTATAGACATTATTACTTAGAATCCTGTGGCGTGAATGACGTGCTTTTGTTACAAAGTCCAGTGTCAGAATGAATAGTGAGGGGACATAAACGTCGACATTTTAGTAAGGCTAGTGTTAAGTCACTGGTATATTTTCGGATTTTCTTCGTAAGAATTGAGAGTCCATTGAATTGGTTCTTTAAAATTTAAATGAGAAAAATGCAACACGTTGTGATACAACTCAGAACTCTTTAAAAATCGATTGATTAGATTAAAATCAATTGTCGTGAAATAAACTGAACATATGAAAAACAAGTTCAATTCTTTTAAGAGTGTGAAAAATGCACTTAATTACTTTTAAAATAACCTTATAATCAGTGATGATAAAAAATTTCGACACGACAAAAATACTTTAATCTCTTTAGTAACGCTGACTTAATTCCGTTTTAAAGCGAAATCGTAAAAATCAAAAGTCCAAAATTACGAAATAACACGATATATTAAGAGATATGAGATTAAGCGTCAGTCAGCTGTTGCAACGTTTGCGAAAGGAAAAACCCTTTCGAATATGACGCAATATTCCTCCACATTTCGTAGACATAGACCCCTGGTTCTTTTCATTCTGCAGGAAGAACAATTTGTGTTGTCTTATCTCTGACACGTAAGAAATGTCGTCGGATTTCTTAGCCGGATACTATATTCAGGGCTAAATTTTTAAGTATTACAGTACAGTATTGTATCCATAAAATTTTTGTATTTAAAATAATTGTTATATAGTTATAACTTTAGTAATAAAACCCGTCAGGAGCTTGCAATTTTTTAAAAAATTACATATTATCTTTAATTGGATGAAATCCGGTTGATACCATTCTTTTTACGGTTATTAAAATAAATTAAAAGTCTTTAAATTTTCTTTTTTAATATAATAAGATGGCAAACAAGCTAGTGGCCACGTAAATTCGCCGAAATAGCGAAGCTACCTTTAATCGACGGAGGAGGAGAAGCGCATAGAGAGTATATTTCCATTTCATATTCGCATCCCCATCCGCAAAATCCACTTTCCAATTCCCATGTTTGCCTAATAAGAAAAGGGTGAGGAGGGAAAGAGAAGTACACCGGCACCAACACATATCAAACTGTTCTTCGCTTTAAAGTTCTGTTTACTTATCTTTACTAAACTTATCCTTTGAAGTTGTACTCATCCATTTCCTCTGAATACCTTTATCTCTGTTTAGTTTGATTTATCTAGTTATAAGAGATAATGTACTCCAAAGCGCTTAAATGGCGTTAGAATACAAAATGCGTCAAGTTAACTAGTCTGGTATTTATAGTACAATTAAGTATTTAAAAGGAATTTATTTCTTGACAATTAAAACTGAACAACTAAACTTTTATGGTAACATAATAATAATTATCAAATTCTGTAACTTTGGCATTATTAATTTAAAATTAATGGAAAAGACATGAGTGGTGAACAAAATGTTATTAATTGATTTATGCACGCACTTGCCTGTGTTTTTTAAACAGTGTTAATGCACTATAATTTAATGTTATCGCCAACAAATCAATCAATTCAGCTAACAAAAAAGTCAATTAAGATTTGATATATACTTCAACGGTGCATTAGCACAATAAAACAGTTGAATACGAATAGTAAAAATATATACTATTTTATATTATAATTTTAACACTATATATAATATATTGAGCAATAAATTAAGTGAAGTTCGGAGGCGTGCCTTAAGTGGCCAAGGATAGTTGTATGAATCAAGAAATTTCGTCCGTACTGTACACCGAATGAAATAAATATCGAAGGAAACTTCTAGAAGGCTATTTTGCAATGAGTATCTTTTTTATAGGAGAAGAGGGCAAACGAGCAACGAATCGCCTAATATTATTTGATCCGACGCCCATGGACATCCGCAGCGCCAGAGGAACCGCAGATGTGTTGCCGGCATTTAAGGAAGGTGTACGCTCTTTTCTTGAAGGCCCCTAAGTCGTAACTGTTTGGAAATACCGCTGAGGACAGGGTGTAATGGTAATTAACTCTTAAACGATTACAGTCACCGGTTTGATGAGTTTTGTAACAATAACTCCTCTGTCGCTCTAAATGTCGATCAAATTTTTAGCTATTTTTGTATGTCATAAACATATTTTTTTGGCTAATTTGGGCCGGATTTCGACGTGAAGATATCTCGTGTTTGCAAAGCTACTTAGGATATTTATTTCTAATTTCGTGCTAACGAAGTCAGCAACAGCTGATCAACAAAAAAGTGGCACCAAAATACATAGAAGCTTATTTAAGAAAAGTCAAATGCATAATTCGATGTGCAGAAATCTAAAATAAACGTTCATGTGAAAAGCAAATTTGACCGTCCATGTCTCAAGTAACAACATTTCAAGCAACGCGTAATTACTAAAGGTGACATTTGAAAAGTCGGTGCCTCTCTCACAATGATGTGTGCAGGAAGTGACTCAGTTTTCGTCTTGTATCACGCGAAGTATACTGAAAAAAACTCACATTAACGTCAGCACAAATAGAATCACTAGTATAAGCTATTTTCGACTTTAATGACTTTGCTATAGAATTAAAAGTAGCAAAGTAGTTTTTAATCTGTTAGTAATTGTCTACACAAGTAGAACATTAAAATGTAATATAGGGTCTTTAGATCGCAACTAATGTGTTAAATGTGTTTAGATCTTAGGTACAGAAATTTTATAGAGACAAAATTCTCTAGGGTTTTTCGGCGAGCTTGGCTAGAGTAATCATTGTCCCACCATTGTGGAAACCATAGACTCAGAAGGATAGTATTGCTGGCCTGACATGTTTTACTCTCGGGCACCAGTTAGTGTTTACATTATGCCAGTTGTATACCAGCGCTATTGAGCACTACTGTAATACTGTACTGGCAGAATGTAAACTGATGAGACCTGACAGCTAATACAATTTGTAGGAGAAATGCAAATATCAGAAAAGGTTCCTATAGTTCACAGTTATCATATAATAGTAGAAATACTTATTATTTTATTTAAAAAAACTTGTTTTAATTCTTATATCATATATTAGTTAATCTAAGCGAGTACAATAAAATAATTCAAGGTCAGTACAATGCACAATTGCTTTTTAAGTCTGAATACTAATACGAGTAATTATATTGAATGAATACAATATAATTAGACAACCACTTTGTACATAGATCCAAAAGATTTTAATACATAATTAACACATAGTCTTTCATTCAACATTTATAATATCACTAGCTGTCGCCCGCGACTCCGTTCGCACGGAATTAAAAACAACTTAATTAATATTTTATTTAATATCATAAATTTAAGGCTTTTAATGTTTAAAATGTAATTAAAATAAATAAGGCATTTTTCAATAAATTAATTTGTTCGTGGTGAAATTGAAATCACGGATGTTACCATCTTCTTGAGCTAAGAATGCATACATTGCAACAAGATATTGTATACATTTGTACTGTAAGTCGAAACTTTATATTAATAGCCTATGTGTTCTTCCAGACTATGTTCTATATGTATGTCAAATTTCATCAAGATCCGTTCAGGCCTTCTGGAGATACCTTCAAACAAACATCCATCCATCTAAACAATTACATTTATAACGTAAGTAAGATAATCACAATAACCAAATTAAATTAAGTTGCATTCAAATCTAATTAAAATGTGCTACAAAAGTACAGAATCATTAGTAGCAAAATATTAATAATATTTACGCTCAATTTAACGCACACGTGTAAGCGAGTTGTCAAAATGTATCATCAAGTATTTTTTTTCCAGAGAGGAATTCTTTATGCTTACTCCGCGCCCCGGGGGGGACGCGGTAGTTATGTGGGATTCTCCTCCATAGCGGAGGCATACCCACTAAACCTCTCTGTTCCTCCAACGCATCCTGACGGGACCACGGGCACGCTTTCGCTCTCGTCCACGGCCCCGACTGCATCATCAAGTATTAACAAATGATACACCAACGTAATATGTGTAATAAATTTGCCAATAAAGGTGATTAGTCACTGGAGAAGCTTCCAACTATTTGAACTCTGTGGTTAACCGATAAACTTATAATATAGAAACTTTCTATTTTTCTCGTTGTACTGTAATTTATTTAAAGCTCTAGTATTATTTGAGAACAATGTATGATACTACAAATCGACTTCCTCCGCGCGGATGAAAAACTTAATTTGCAGCCTATGTGTCAGACTATGTTCTATACCTATGCCAAATGTCGTTCTTTAGATAACATTTTAACAAACATCCACCCAAATATTCGCATTTATAATATAAGTAAGTAGTAAGATTATTTTCTTTGGATCGGGATCTTTTTTATGACTTGCTTATGAAACTGAAATTGATTGATAAAAAATGAACGGAATTAAATTGTAAACGTTTGATCTTAAAATGATCGGGATCTATTCAGAAACTACTGTTTCTAAAACTATGTACTCATAGAATATGCATATTATATTTACGATATTGATGAGAAATACGTATACTCTAGCTCTATTGTCTCTACATGAACATTATCTGTGAAATGAAGCAAATTTTCTTCGTTAAATTTCTGAATCATCCAATTGCTCTACTTGCGCACACGCATTCCACAACGCTGTCTAATATCTCCTCTACTCACACAAGGATCATTAAAATTTGTATTACTATGACTTATTTCACAAATTAGACAGTTTAGGATCCTTACACGTCTATGAAATTAAACTTTAACAATATCCATCAGTTTATAATTTTAACTAGATCGTTTGAAGTATACTAGTTTGACGAACTTAAGTAATTTAGTTCAGTAAACCATTAATGTACTTTAGGAACACTTAGAGGATGCTTAGAGGATAAACATGTTATAAATATCATCATCATCATCAACCTGCCCTTATCCCCTTCGAAGGTCGGCACAGTATGTGCTACTCCTCCATACATCTCTATCAGCCGTCATATCCAAGTCTACCCCCTAAACATATTATAAATATATGCTTTTTAAACTAATGGGTTCCATGTCATTATCAGAAGAAAGATAGCGTCGTTGGTGAGGATTCAGGAGAATGATAACAGTATCCTGAAATCAAAAGCCGGTGACCCAAATGCGCCTATACTGAGACATCTCTTGCGGGCATCGTTCACGCAAGGAATGAGTCCTAAGTACATGACGAATTAGGGTGAAATATACATGTTTTGTCACCTATTTGAAATAACCCTAGTTTCTTAAGTTTCTAATATGATATAGATTTCTGTTGTTAGAAAACAAAGAATCTTCAATTAAAATAATGATAGGATAGTGATTCTATTCATTGGTTCCGATGGTAGCACTAATAATGGTGTTTGAAGAGAGCCAGACGGCCAGGGCCGCGTCGGTAGCCAGCACCGCGTGGCGCAACCTCGCCGACAATTTCGTTGCATTGCCCAACATTACCTCATTTCACGTACACTGTATAGAACGACCTAATATACAACAGACGATCTTGCTAAGAAAATTTTCTTATTTTTTAAATTTTCGGTTATAACGTCGAATTTAGAAGGCTAGTGGCAAATTATATAAACTTGCGCGATTTGTTAAAATTACATATCTATAAAAGTTTTAACTTTAAAATTATCATCAAATATATTTTCAGGGTATCCTTGGCACATCCATCATTGCACATGTGTCTCTGACACACAGAACCATAGATAAACTAGACAAGTACAGTGAACAAATAAATCCTCAATATCAGATATATACGAATTTTCAACCGCTTCAGATTCTCAGTTTAATTTGGTCTGAGGTAGTAATCATATGAAGCTGTTAACTTTAGTCGCATTTATTGAATCACTAGCTGTCGCCTGCGACTCCGTCCGCGAGTGTTTAAATTGAACTTAATAAGTAGCCTATGTGTTCTTATAGACTATGTTCTACATGTATGCAGATATGTTGAGCCGTTTTACAGAAACCTTCTTACTAACATCCAAACATTCGCATTTATAATATTAGTAAGATTACCATGAGAAACAAAAACAAAATGTATTGTGGAAAAAAATAATTAATTAACATCAAAATATATTTATGTCGAGTTCCCGTCATAATAATGTCAATGTAAAGGAGATATCATGACGAATACGTTTTGGAAAACAAATTAATTAGTGGTTTTGGGTTTATCAAGACGATGTTATTGAACAAAACTACTTATTTTCGGATGTGATTCAAATGTACGGCATACAAACATAAAGGAACAAATATTTTCATATTATTACTTTAAAAATTATATACAATAGCATATTTGATAATTTTCCTTTTATGTTATTCTATAATTAAATTAAATCACGCAATGAGAAATTAAGTACTAGGCTATAAATGAGATACATAGTAAATATTGTGAATAACGTTCTATGTAAATCCACGTATTATGATGTACTAGAAAACAGACATGTCGCTTAGTACTACTGATTGTAAATTATTTACTCCATGGGAAAGAAAATCTAATGAAATTTAATGTCAAGTTTTCCAGACTTGTGGGCATAGACCACTAACTCTTTTTTTCTTTAGTCATCATCATTGCAGGATGTCACAGGCAACAGGTAGTGTATCATATTCATAGACAAATGAATAAATTAACTTTTGTTGCTATCTGTACAAGATAAGTACAAGTGCGCGCAGATTGTTTATAGCTACAAACTGTTGAATATTTATTTTGTTAAGTCGAGTTTTATCGCACGCTCTCTGTGGGAACTGAGACGTTCGGTGCCGTGGTAAAGCGTAGAAGTCGGATGTAAACGCCGTTGTAAACAATGACGCCTGCTAACATAACAATAATATATATGTAATAAATGCAAACAATTACAGCTTCCATTGAGTGAGACTAAGATCTGTAATTGATAAAGCGGATTCTGATAAGAATCTTTAAATTACAAAGCAGAATATAAACTGCAATGAGTTTCCGTTTGTTGCTATTAATAATGTCGGTGTTAATGTTAATAGACCAATGTTCAGTGTCATTGGTAAAACTAAGATAACAATATGGTTCCTTACAAAGATAACCTTTGATGTTCTTTTATGAAAATTCTATACGAATTTAAACTTTACGTTACAGGAAATGGTAACGAAAACAATGAAACAGATATTATTTTAACTCTTAACTCCCATAAAAAAGTCTCATGTTTTTGCCATTGAATATTATACATAATTATATATTTTAATACATAATAATATGACATAAATTTATCATCATTAATCGCATAATACATTGGCTATATTTAAATTTTAAGTAAAGTGTTATATTAAACATTTTTATCTACCTATACTTTTACAGTAGGAGGCAAATATTTAATTTATCATGTCACACTTTTTGTCAAAATTCAGTGATACCCATTTGCATCATGAACACTATTTTATAAAAACTATATTTACTAATTAAGCAAACTATAAAGTTATTTAGTTAATTTATCTATAAATAAAACGTTACGTACATTTGAAGAAAAACAAATTTGTAAGTAAAAAATGTATAGTTAGTCATAAAACATAGGCATACGTAACCTTGCGGTGTGGTGGCCACATGTCGCCAAAATTGCCTAGCGGCCTGACCTTGCCGACGATAATGTGGGAACTGTCAGTAAAACCTTTCTTGAATTTGATGGAGTCACGCGCTGTGGCCTAAGGTTATAAAAAAGTACTCAGCTGCGATCAATTTTAACATTTATTTTTTACAACATATTAAATACCGTTGAAAGTAAAATTGTATTTTAAAAAAGGAGCGGCTAAAGTTAAAACGTTACATCCATGATTTAGATATAACTAACGAATCTGCCCGACTTTCCATGAGTGGAAAACGCCCCGATACACCTAAAAAAGTGTTCAAAGCCGTGACTCACATGAACTTAAGAGCCGCCAAGATATATGAAAACATTTATACCATGATATTATACTTTTCAGATATCTTAACGGCATTTAACTTTGCGCGAGACGCTGCGCAGAACACAATTTTAGATGTAAGGGATGCAGGGGGACTGCTCAGCCCGCTGATGAACTTTACTCATGGGACATAAATTTATAAACAAGATGTTTTAATCAAGTATATGCACATGTTCTATACAAGAATTAATTGCTAATTACATTGTAATGTTTTATGCTATCCTATAAGCACGCGGCGGCCGTTTAATTATGGTCACGACAATATCCTATAAATAATACCTATAATAATATTCCAAATGATAATCTCATATTTTATCTTAAGCAAACAAACAATAATAGTCTCTATTTCAAGTACTATAAAGTATACGGTTTATATTCACATAAAATGTTATTCGGATATTATTTTTAAAAATATTTGTGATAAAAATTGAGGCGGCAATCGTAAGCATATTTTACGGCAACTATATTGCATATAATTAATAAAATTGGAATGTCTGCATGTAATATCTTAAACTTGATGTATTTGCTTTACTTATAACCAATAACCAATTTTTTAAAATTCTCGTCTGACAGTTGTCTTTGTTCCAGGTATTCTCAGGACTTTAGGAAAGTAGCTAACGTTTGCAGAATTATTATAGACTACCACAACACACTAGTGCTAAATAGAGCCCAGCTAATTTGAAACTGGCTTCCTCACAAATGATACAAGGATTTAATGTAGAGGTACTTGAATAATTAAACAATCCCAAATATGAAGTCAGTTTTTACTTATCAAGTGACACGGTGAATCGTCATGTGTAAAACCATACAGTCGAAACTATCTTTCATTCCTTACGAAGAATGTCAAACCGATGCGTAGTAAAATGTGAGTAACGCTTCATTTTCGATTCATAACCTCTGCCAAACAGGTCATACCACAATGGGCTCATTTTATAACAAGAAAGTTTTATTGTATTCTATTATCTATTGTCGGAAACAAACGCAACACTGTGTAAGAAAGTATTCACTAAGAATACATAGCTACTGTCCTGTACAGTCAACTGCATAAATACCAAGCTTTAGAAAATGGTGTACACATTCGGTTTCAAAACATGTATCCAACTATCCATTCGGATTCTTCCAACCATGAATACATATTTTTGATGAATACGTACATAATTATTTTTAAAACCAAAGGTTATACAAGTGTATAAAATTTTATAAATGTATTTTTATTTATGCAGCTGACTGTACATCATAAATTACCAATACCATTTTCAGTATATAATTAAGAGCAACAGTATATGCTGGAACTCTTCTATATAACTGGGAATATTTGAATTTATGGATGGATGGATGCACGGATGGATGTTTGTGCGAAGGTATTTTCTTAATACGTGGATATCGCTGAAATTTGACATAGATGCATAACTTAGCTTGAAAGAACACACAGGCTACTAATTAAGTTTTTTTTAATCCGCGCAGACAGAGTCGCGGGCGATATCTAGTACGATACAAAACTTGCGATTACTAAAGATGTATACGACTCATCAAGCCTGGCTCATTTAATTATATACAAAACTGTGCATATTTAAATGTTATGATACAATTTTACTGAATAAAATTAATGTGTTTTACGTACGTTTATTTATGGAATCTTACTACGATGTTTACAACTTTTCATACATACGATAAGATAATAAGTAATCAAATATTGTGAAAGTAAAAATAAAAATAACGTCTCACCTTAAAGCTGATAAAATAATAGATTACTTTATCGGATAACAAAACAAGTCAAAGATATAATCTTTTTTTTACTATAATCCATATTCTTACTATCATAATTTGATAACCGTTTACTTATCAATTTTCGATTGAATCTCTGTTAAAATGCATTTTGAATTAGTTAGTTATTATTATTATTTTTATTTACTACGTTTGGTTTTCCATCACAAAGTTCCAAATTATTTTCGTGATTAGTGGAGTATTTTACTTTTTAGTATATTCATATTGTTAAACCTCTAAATTTGTTGTACCTATCTTTTTGATTAAAAGTTCTTTTCGTGACGTTACGAATGTATAAATCACTTTGAAAGTAGATTAACAAAGCTATACAGTACTAGAATCGTCCTTAGACGGGGCCTCTGTGAAAAATAGCGCTCGAGAAAATGAGACGCGTACAAAAACTGGCAGCATAGTAGAAAAAAACACAAACAAAAAAGAAACTATTTCGACAGCATGAAATATTCAAAGATGGCTGTGTTACAATGGGTACCGTGCGACCGTTTAAGCATATAACCCGACTACTTTTCGAGTGTTTGCAACTTTTCCAGCGTTTGTTCTAGAACTCTTAATGCAAAAGCACAACTAGAACTGGCTATGTAATAGTTCTCTTTAAAAAATGGTCGGTGAGATCACCATACCGACCTTGGTTTCGCGCCGCCCGCTACGTGCGTCTTGGATTGGCCTCTGCCAATTAATTTTATTTTCTTTTTCCCACTTTATCCAAACACGATTGTCCCTTGTCCCATTTGGCTGATGATGATGACAGCTTTTAAAAAGTTACCAGTCAGTTTGGCAGCTTTATTAAAATTGCTAAAAAACCATACTAACTTTCCTCATGATACAAAATTGATATTAAATTCTTTACATAAGACAAGTAACGTAGTTATAAAATAGGTAATTTAGTAACCAGCATCATTCAATATTGCATAAGAAATATCTAAAACATATGAGAAAAATAAATTTACTTTATAGATTACACATAAAATAAGTAGAAAAACATATGTAGTAACGAGATCAAAGTACAGTAAAATTTGACGGATAATAAAAACTATGCCTTAATAATAAATTTCGAGTTCTAAAAATCTAGCCAATAACGACATTAGGGCTTGTCTTTCACAAATAAAAGTTAACAATAAAATACAGATTAAAATTAACATAATCGTTTTTAACGCGCCAATATTCATCAGTCGTATCAGTAACGAATAGAATGAAATTCTCGATGTTCCGCGCCTTCTTCCTGATCCGCGACCCCACTACGTACCGTCGTAAAAAAATATTTACATTTTAAACGAAACAAACATTTTAATATTCACATATAGTTGTTTTTGCTTTTATTTGCGCGTACTTTTGATCCATTTAAATACATATATTTTAATACGTATTTTTCTCTTTCGTGCCTTTGCTCTTATTACTTAAGGTCATGGAAAACATATCATAAATGGACTTAATATTAATGCTGTCTGGTTTAATATGAATATGTCATATCTTTCGGAGTCTATACATGGACAGGCTATAAAATGTGGCATTTTGTGCCAATTTGATTTTCGCCATTTTGGTGCTGACCGTTATGGTTGATAGCAGTGTTGAGGATTAATTAGTTCGATACTAATAATAGAGATAGTATTAACTGTCAGGAACTGTAACAGGCGCGTTTAAATCGAGCAAGGCGAAGCGTCAATAGCCTAATGGTTAAGGGTACGGATTTCCGATCACGAGGTCGGGGGTTCGAATCCCGCCATTCGACTATTGTCGTAAACCATATCCTAGCACAAGCCTAGAGCTTACTTGGAATGGTAAAAGAAATATTAGTAAATTTACAAAAAAAATCTGCTAATATTTAAAAAAAAAAAAGGTCATTTGTAGGCAATGAACTATCCATTTATCAATCAGTGTTCAATGCTCAAAAAAAGTAACAGAATGCAACATAGCTTATATTTACAGGGAATATAAAGGAAAAGACAAAGCGGGAAACAACTTTTATTTGGACTTTAAGTCGTTGCCATCGTCGAGAAAAAAAAAAACAAAAATATCAACGATCATGCAGTATATTTATGTGATAACTTGATTAAAAACGGAAATCCGTCACTTTAAAAAATATTACTTACTTAAAGGAAATTGGTAATTAACAAACAAGAATTGAAGTAGGCAAGTAAAAAAATGACATCCTTTGGGAATGAAAAAGCAAAAAACGCTAAATAATTTTTAATATACGAAGAGAATAAAAGTTAACCTTTTATCTTTAATTGTACATCAGTGCCCAGGGTATAGACAATCATGATGCAAAGCGCAAAATAAGAACTAAATAGCTTTTTAAATTGAAATGATAAATATCAGTAATTAGGATGATTAGGGGTTTTAATATTTTACACATCATTTTACGTCATTCTAACGAATATTATTTCCCGCCAATTTTGGTAATTCCATGGTATCGAATATAATTATTTTTATTATTTAAAACATAAATACCTCATAAGCGTACCTATTATGTTTCTTTTTCATATTTCATTTATTGTTATATTCAATTAACCAATAACAAATGAGTACATACGTTTTGTACTTCATGATATTGTACATTAAACTTTCGAGTTATAAGGGAAAAGCTTTTGTATATCAATTACACAAAATCTCCAATTAAATTTAAAAAAAAAACTATTTTTTAACCATAATACTTTGTGTCGCACCAGTATGAAAATAATCAAATATTAATTTCACATAATTACAACTGTCGTCCGTGACTTTGTCTGCACGGAATTAAAAAAAAAACTTAATAAGTAGCTTAGTAGTTCTACCAGGCTGTATTCTACATCTACGGCAAATTTAATCAAGATTACGCGGTTGCGGAGATACCTTCAATCAATCCATCCGTCTAAACATTCGCATTTATAATATTAGTAAGATTAAAGTGCATGTCAACATTAACAATAATGTAAGTATACAAAGGCATGTATATACAAAAGGATTTCTGAATATGTTGCACTTTTAATCAATAGAATTTTATTACAAGAAATTGTAACGCGGAAGTATTCAACAAATGTTGCAATAAACAGCCGCTTTGTACAGCCATTTAAATTAATAACATGTTTCTATATCAACTAATAACAAAATAAATACGCGCCTTAATCCCG
Source organism: Papilio xuthus (assembly GCF_000836235.2). NCBI lineage: Eukaryota > Metazoa > Arthropoda > Insecta > Lepidoptera > Papilionidae > Papilio > Papilio xuthus. Next base: position 8,423,448 of record NW_013532703.1, on the reverse strand, counting down.
AAAAAAATTGATTATATAATTTTTTTTTAATTTTCCGACACTGACTACCAGTCAACATATTTATTACGTAATTGTAAAAAGCACTGCCGCAAAAGAATTATTAGATATGCGGAAATTAAATCGAATACAGAAGAAAATCCTTATTCTGACTTATATGAGTTTGCTTTCTGTGATTAGAACCCTTAATCTAATTATAAATAGAAATTCAATAAAGCAGTCTTAAATAATATAAACATTTATTTTTACATTTAACTTTTGTTTACATTGGAATTATCATTGCTTGCTACATATTATATATAATTTGCATATCAACTCAGTGAAATGCTACTGTGCTTTGGAATATGATGTAAGAAATAACATAACGTCATTTCAGAAAGACGTCATCGGTCACGTTCATGGAAACTTTAATAAACGTGAATCAGGATTATGTACATATACTTGATTGCACGAACAGCTTCCACAACACTTTTGTATTCATATCTGCGATATAAATAATTTATATATCAACCATTTTATAACAAACCTTACAAGTTTTAAGCTTTTCTTCCATCTGTCTTCGCACTGAAGACTCATACCACTTGCGGTAAGCCTATTTAATGGACCTAACAGCATCTTTAAAAAAACTTTAAAATCTTTAGGAACTATTTTATACGCTGTATATATAATATCTACTATGCAAATACATAAAAAAATATTTTAATTTTACAGTTTATATAGTTAATCATATTTCGACTACGTTATATACAGGCTATTTATTAGCAACTAGCTGTCGCTCGCGACTCCGTCACCGGGGAAAAATTTAAAATTTTTTGATTAGCTTATGTATTCTTCCAGACAATGCCAGCCAAATTACATCAAGATCTGTTGAGCCTTTTATAAGATACCTTTTACAAACATTCATACATCCGTATTTATAATATTATATTAAAGCACACACAATATTATAAATACGTAGTTGGAATTATTAGAAAATATGAATTGAGCAGAAAATAATGATTTTCCGAGTATTTCCTCGGATTATAATTACCTATGTTTAAACTTTTATTGTATAGTAATTCTATAATAAACAGTAAAAGGAAAACGTGACAAAATAAAGTATTAAACATTGAACAACAGCCAGGGACAGACTGTGTGCCCGCGTAAATATATGTATATTTGTGTAGTAAAAGTTCAAGTACTGCTTGTTTTTTTTTTATTTAATTTTATACGATCTACTTTATAAAGTGTACACGAAAAGAAAATAAATATTATGTTCAGTTATTTTACAAAGTGTTAAGTGTAAAATTAAAGAAAGATAAATAGGGATTGATTAATGCTTATTAAGACCATCGTGTTTGATCAAAGGATTTGACAATTTACAACGTCTTTACACATGGTGAATAATTAGAAGAAAATTCATATAACGCCTAAGTCCGAGCCTGGTTAAAGCTATTTATTACTTTTATTTCTATAAGCGCAATACGGTGCTGGGTCACGTGGCTCTCAGAGAAGTATCATTTTTAACAAAGTCAATAAACAACGCTCGAGAATAACAATTACTAAAAACAAATTTATTTCTCTTTAAATTATTTTAATCTCATGAAAGTATTATTTAAGTAAAAACTCTTAAACAGTTTATAAATCCATTGCCAGAATACCGCTGATTGCATTTGCTTATAGCAATATTGGGAATGTGTCAATTTTATGTTTTAAGACATTATTTTGACATGAATATTTCGTGCTTCGACGACAACTCAGTACAAGCAAAGAAGGTTCCATAAAAATCTATGCAGTAATTTAAGAACGTATAGAAGACAAACATTGATTTTTCGATTAAATTTTGAATAAAAACAATATAATTAAAATCAAGAGAACATAAATTGTTGGACACTTCACTTATTACTTTAAATGTTTTGTGAACTACAAACTCAATTAAATTATTTTCAACATCTATACTAACACTATAAAAAATGCAATTGTTTCATTATACTTTTTAAATTCTAACCAGGAACTACGCTTTCGTAAAATGCCAGGGTTAAATGAGTGCAGTGAACTGTTTCATATTGCGGGTAATTCCAATTATGTGTATGGAGACATTGTATAGTCACTAAACATTTTCTATATTTTGTTTTTATTAAGTTTTATTGCTAATAATTTAACTCATTAAAAATTAATCACTTTATAATCTATTTGATTTTTCATTTTCCAAATCAGTGTATAATGTGTCGTTTTAGTAGTCACTTCAAGATGTGGTCTGACTTGTTCATTTTCTTTCTGTCTCAGTCCATCTGTATCTTTTCTCTGTTTATACTAGATTAATTTAACAAATGATAAATTTAATTCATAATAGTCAATCACCATATTTGGTCTAACAAAATTATCGATTATTCGTCGCTTGCTCTATATTGCGTAACCAATCTCGCGGCCAGTGATAGCTGGTTTGATTCCCTGGCGGGGTTATCTATAATTTTGTAACGTAATGCGCTGACGAAGGTTGTGACACAGTTTTCTTCGATTCATATTTTATCTTTAGAGTGTTATTTCAATTGTTTAGATATTATTGATCGACAACAAGCGAACGTACGCTTCGATTTGATAAAATAGTAGCGTCAAACGCAATCAATGAAAGTTGTACGTTTATTGAAGCTGACTATCAGTTTTACTTGCACACAATAAAATGTACTTTTAGTACAGTTTAAAATTAGTCTAAGCATTGATAACTCAATATAATTTACATGTTTTTTCAAGTGAAATCTTGTAGTTACTTAGTTATTTCAACTGAAACACTCAATAAGGACTATTATGCCTAGACATTGTGTACCAGTCACGTCGAAAAAAAAATAATCTTATAATGTCAGCTCATGAAATTTTCCATGAGAATATATCAAAGCTGTGACCCATATTAAGTCTATAGTTTGTTCCCGAAATATTCGTCAAGGCCACTACAGACTATTTGTAATAATGAATTATTTATGATTTTTCCAAAGGATATTACGATGAAATATTGTTCATTTTATCTAGGTATACTTAACATTTTTACTCTTATTTCCTAATATGTTTAAAGATACTTTTTCAACTTTCCATGTTACTTCAGCGTTATTATATTTTAAGTTAAAATTAAAATCGAATACATGTTAGTGACTAGGATTACAAAATACTTGACATTAAACCTTAAATTGAGACGATTTTTATTTTACTCGTAATACGCTTACTTGTCTATATAGTACTTACAAATAAAATTTACTTGCACAAATATTGTAGTAAATAAAAAAAACCTTTGACTGTCAAGGTCAACCGTAGCACATAAAAGGCGAAACACGTATGTTATTATGTTGATAGGTACAAACAGACGGCTTTACATCTTACCAATCTTACTCATATTAAAAATGCAAATGTATGCATGTATGAATGACTGGATGTTTATTAGAAAGGTTCTCCAAAACGATAGCATGTATCTTGCTGAAAAGGCCGACAACCCATCTGCGGTTCCTCTGGTATTGCTGATGTCCATGGGCGTCGTTGAACACCTCGATGTTCCCGCGGCTCGTTTGCCCCCGTCTGTTATAAATAAAAAACATAGGTAGAACATAGTCTAGAAGGACACACAGTTTAGTAATGAGCTTTTTTTATTCCGCGTGGACGAGTCGTTGGTTACAGCTAGTCTTTGAATAAGTCCTAAATTTATGCGAAAAGAGTACGTGATACAGAGCATCTATGCGTAGGTGTATGAAAGTGGGAAAATAGAAAGGTGTTTGATGCGTTATTTAGATCAAAGTTATTAGTATTAACCAGGCGAATGTTTACAACATAGTTAACGGCATTTTAACTTACTTTTATATACAGTTAAATACACAATAATAATAGTTTTTAAATAAATAATAAATGGTGTTCTTACGTTTACTTCTTCCTTCGCTCTTTCAACTTCAAACTACTGCGTAATGTCTTTTGATTAAACCCAATTAACTTTGTTTCGTATTGAGGTCAAGCATAAAATAATTTAACAGCGATGCCTTATTCCTTGAACTAAGAGATGCCCAAAAAGAGAAAAATACCTACAGAATTAATATTTTAATTATTTTTCGTGGAATCTAATAACTTTTGTTGAATTCAGGTTACCTACATTAGAAAGAGAGTATTAAAGTCCCGCGATAAGAATTTAGTTTATATTTGGGGTTATCAAAATGTTACACTGAGCTGCAACTATCGCAATGGGCCTAAAATCGGCTATTTATAACTGAGATCGGGCAACGACTATTAAACAAACATTGAAACATGTGCTTAAGGGGTGACCACGGACATACGAATTCCAAAGAAAATAAAGTTAGACTAATGTAATTAAATATTTTTTTAATTATTGCATAGGCACACACATTCTTAGAAAACAATTTAAATTTACAGAAAAAAGTACAAAAGTTAAGAAAAAATTAACATGTTTGTTGTTACCATTCCAAATAAGCTGAAAGCTTGTGCTAGGACATGGTTAATGGACCATTAGGCTATTGTCGTTTGATTTTGTGTTATGCGAATGCGCGCCCGCTTACAAATCTTAGATGTTATCATAAAATAACGGAACGTTACAATCATGACAATATATAAAAGGGAGAAAATAATACATAAATTAAGGCCAGATTGTAAATCGGTTAGACAATGTACCAGACATTAAAAAGAGAAAGAATTGCTTTGGATTACTCTTCAGTTTTACTAAATGCCTAATTAAATATGATTAAATCCAGACGGGAATGTTACCACATGCAGACAAGTAACAGAGATTACTTTTAGTAGATAATAATAATAAATAGACAGTGTCGTTGTGTCGCGACGGTTGCAGTGTCCGCCACGTGCGACTGCGACCTGGTGTGATATTCAATCCGTACGCCCGATGTTTCTAGGGTTACGTAATGTAATGCCAACTTTCAATGTCGCCAGTGCGGCGTTAGTCCCTACATATACGACCACGTATACACTACCTATCATCTCCTACGCTAATATCTACGTGTATGTTTCCTGACCTTCAATTAACATCTCGTTGATTTATATTTTATTGAAAGAATTGGGTTTCTGGTTTCTTTTATTACTTAAAAGGAAGAACATTGTAACTTTTTCTAACCGACTTCTATTATGTAGTTTTTAGATTAACTTGATTTTAAGTTATTTAACTACTAAAAAACTTAATTACTAGCCTATATGTCTACATCTATGCGATTTCAGGATGATCCATGCATCTATACATTCGCATTTATAATATTAGTAAGAAGGAAGTTTGTAGTAAGTTGGTATTTTCTTATAGTTACTTATGTTTACTTACTAGAAAATGTACTTTGTGGTGGTACACCTTAGTGACGATAATGATGTTTATATTTGAATCAGATGCTTCTTTGTTTAATTAAGACATTATTTTGTCATAATTGAGTCATAATATAAAGGTTTATGTTTCATAGCAGTTTTCATAATAGATATCTTTCTTTATCGAAACTTTCCTTCAAACGTTTTTATGTTTCCTCTTCATGCAACACTCTATTAAAGATACTTAACACGTGTAAACAATCAGTAGGAAGATTACTATTCAAATAGTTGTATAATTTAACGAATAGATTCAAAGCATGAACATTTAACAACAAATTAAATTGTGATGATATCATTTATTGTTTCTGTTCCTGTATTCGTCTCGTATCGCAATGCACTCTCATCCGTTCCCATTGAATAGTTTGATATTGCTACAAAAATATATATATATATAAAACGTCCTATTTACTATCGTAATTGTCATAGTGACTTAGTTTCGCGCGATTCGATCTGTGTTACGCAAAGTTTACATAGTTTTTTGTTTAGTGTTAAATTCTTAAATTAGTCATTTACAATGAGTTTTTAAATCGAACTTGTATTCTTATTGTCGTGAGAATTTTTTATTGCTGACAACTATCCGAAATTATAATGTCTCTGAGTTTATCTATACTAATATTATAAAGCGGAAAAGTTTGTTTAAACGAGCTAATCTCAGGAACTGCTGGTCCGATTTGAAAAATTATTTTTTGTTGGATAGCTCATTAATAGAGGAACGCTTAAGGCTATATAACATTACGCTACGACTAATAGTTTTTTCTTTTAAACCCGCGCGGATAGAGTCGCGGGCGACGGCTAGCATGTTTATATTTCAATGGCATCTTACAATAACACTGAGTTACATTATTCGTACTTCAAACACTCATGTTGTTTATGATAACGCACTCAAGAAAAAAAAAATAATCTTATTAAAAAAAAGTTTAATTTCGCTACAAATAATCATAGTCATAGTAATTATTTTGCAACAAAAGAATGTCTTTTTTTTTCATCATAAGGTTAAATTACACAAACAAAACAATAAAATAAAACTAAAGTTGTATTGGCCTTAAGTAATTTCATTTTAGAAAGTAAATCAAAGTATAGTTTATTAAGTTAATACAATAACGATTACTATGACGTATGCACGCATAAATTGTAATATTAAGTACGGCAGGGATCACTTAAAACTATACTTAAAAAAATATAATTCCCTTGCTTATTTAAATACTAAGCGACATAACTATATACAATGCTTATTGTATACATGCTGTGGCCCGCCAGTTGTTCTACGTCGAATTAAAAAACTTTATTAGTAGCCTATGTGCTCTTCTAGACTATGTTATACACCTGTACCAAGTTTCAGCAAGATCCATTTAATCGTTCAGGAGATACCTTCTAACAAACATGTATCTATCCATCTAAACATTCGCATTTATAATATTAGTGAGATGAATGATTTAATGGTCAATATGACGTCAATATGAGGTCTCACCTCATACGAAATAGGCTGTACCATATTTCAATAAAATTTCTACACGCGTTGAGTGTTTTAAAGGTTAGAAAATACTTATGAAGCCTTTCACTGATTGCTTTCAATAACCCTTTAAACGAAATGCCAAGAACATAACTTACACACAGTACAATATTGTAAGTTACATTATTACAACTAATTAATTACAAGTTTAATGACGTTAATTTTTCTTGTTTCATGCTATAAATAGCCGTGTCTTTCCAGTGCAGAAACACCAGCAAAAACATATCTTTTTGTCAGTTTTTAATTCTGTTAATTGCAGTGAAAACCAACATTGAAAAGTATACCTTAATTTGATATTACGTGTAATTATTGATAAGAAAATTTATATCAGAGCATATCCAAGATATATGATTAATTGCGTAAAAGAAACTAACACGTTTTGTTTTTTGGGTTCCGTAACTCATAGGAAAAAAACGGAACCCTTATAGGATCACTTTGTTGTCCGTCCGTCCGTCTGTCAAGATCCTTTTTCTCAAAAACGCGTGAAGGTATCAAGCTGTAATTTATTTAAGGAAGGTAAACTATAAGCAAATATGTAGAAAGTAGTGGTCTTGGAATTAAAAGAAAAAGTTAATTAGTAGCCTCTGTGTTCTTTAGACTGTGTTCTACATCTATGACGAATATTACCGAGATCCGTTAAGTCGTGTTAGAGGTACCTTCTAACAAACGTCCATATATCCATCCAAGCATCCACGCATTTGCTTTACAACTAAACTGCGACTTAGATTACTGATTTAACAGTGACATTTGTGTAGTATGATTTAAACATAAGCGCTAAACTGAACGACAATACGTTTCCTACATAACCGCACAGCATGGAGAAACACCAAAGGGGAGAGGTCACAACCCTCAGGAATGAGGAAAAGATGCACAGAAAGAGAGAGAGAGAGAAAGAGAAAGTCAATCTATTCACCTTATAGCCTTTTGGTAAGGTTTAAAATAGTATCTAAACATTATCAGAAAGCAACAGCACATTCTTTTTTTAAATTACGAATTATGTTTATTAATTGCCAGTGATACGAGCCTTGGAAGTAATGTAAATAGAAAGTGATAGTGGGGCGCCTTCGTTATTATCTATAGAAAGTAGATCTTGCAACCAGCAAACTGTACGAATGATAAAGTCTTGTAATAAACGAGATTATGTTAAATGAACATGCCGTTATTATTATTAACTAGTGTATTCTACTAGATATTAAGTGAATAAAGTTTAAGTGTCCGGCTACTAAGAACAAAAGAAGGACTTACCGCTGATTTCTGAGGTCAAAATCTCTGTGTTAAACAACGTCAACAGAAGTAACAATATGTTTTAAACGGGAATCTTGGTCTCAGTAAACCACGGTTAGTAATAGTCACTTAAACTTATGCTTCCTCCACCGAAACATGGTTAAATATAAAGCAAATTATCTTTTCTCTCATTCTTCTTGGAAATATTTAATATAATAGTTACTATGTTTTACATTATGTATGTATTATGTACGTGTCTAACGCCTGCCTATGACAATAAGCAACTTTGTTCTTTTTTCGGTTGTACGACCCAAAACATGAATAAACTTATTTCTTTCACTTACATATTTATGTATCTTAATGTGTTATGCAATAATTCAGCTGTTGAAAGTTGTTTAAAAAATTGCGACTTAATAAGTAAAAATTAATTTTTAACTTCGCATTGAACTCGGTAACAAAATGTGCCGTATGGAGAAAATTTATATTTATCGTAGTTCAAACATATTTAACCAATTACTTTGAAACAGTTTAAGAATACCAATTAGTGGTTTTACTCGACTAATATTGAAAATCTTATTTTAACTTTCTATAAACTATTCACGGAAGTACAGAATATCTCATTTTCCGCTTGGTTGCTGATGCAATCCAATTCACGGAGTAAAATGTTTGCAAATCGCTGAGAAAACTTATGACCATTATTGCTGGCAAACAGCGGTGCGGATTAAAGTCACAGATACAGGTAACAAAAGTACAGGTAACAAAGAAAATCCATTCGCTTGTCGCAATATTATTACAACCCTAATAAAGGGGATGTCATAGAAACAAGAAATAGATTTGGTCTAGGTACTATTCCTGACCGTATTTTTATTTTAATGTGCGTGAAAACGACATAGCAAATGGCTTGTAGTATACAGACAAGGGCAAGAACCTAAATACGAAGATATTTTGTAGTTTTTCTGCAGGTTTGGGGACCATTATGGTCATTTAACCTATGAACTAGTTTTACATCCTTAAGAGCATACGAAGCAGGAGCATATTGCGCAGGAGTGTCTGGAGGCGACCTTGGCATGTGCGAGTGAATCACGGTGGCGAAAGTGGGAGAAATGTGCCGCCGCGCCCCGCGCTCGCCGCTTACTTTTACTTTCCAGCGTGGCGCAACCGACAGCGGCGCCGCGCCACTCGCCCGGCGCCCGCGGCCCGCAGCGCCGTCGCGCCGACTGCCCCCGCGCTCTCGCGAACGTGACTGTGACTGTGCCCGGATTACAGTGCTACCTAGTGCTCACCAGCCCTGGATTCAGTTCGAGTGGACGCCAAAGCCGAAACCGGGTCGCCGATAACCGTATTGTGCAAGCGCGGCGCGAACCCGCGCGGCCTCGCACTCTCCCGGAGGAAGCGTGTCGCAAGCGGGGAAGTGGCGCAAGCCCGGGGAACGCAGCCGCACTCTCGCGCTCACACGCACCCTGGACTGCTGCGACACAAACCCATTTTCACCTAACATCGTTCCTCGGTAAGAGCTGCGCGGAGTGTTTCTTTTTTCAGTGTACAGGTGTAAAATCTCCAGTCACAGCGATGTTAACATCTCAACTACCGTGGACACATGAGCGACTGCATCCTCCGATAATCTAATCTGAGGAGATCCTAGTGAAAGGGGGTCGAGAGCTGGAGAGCGGAGAGACGCACGCAAAGTGCACAATTAGCGTCACCGCCGACTGAACTTCGGCTCGGGTGTCGGAAACGCAACAAATAAAGAAGTGAAATATCCAAGGACAATACAACTTTCGAGTGATTTCGCGCGCGGCCGACGATAAAAACTTCGTAACGCGCCTGCGCAACCTCACGGTCTCACTTTCGACGTCTACGCCGAGCGCCCGAGCTCCGCGGCCCGCGCTTTCGATAACCGTTACAAAACCTCCGGCCCCTCGATTTTTCTTTACAATTTCTCATTAGCCGTCCATTAGACGAAAGGTGAAAAGAAATCGGTTAGTTATCGTGTTGCGATATCTTATTCATCTTGTGTCACGCCTGCTCCAGCTGTTGGCAGCAAATCTAGGAAACCTTGCAGTGTTGCCGTGACCATTGCTCTCTCGCTATGACGAGCACGTAATGACCAATTGTCATCATTTAGTGGAACTGAAAGGGACGCGGTCCAAGGCCAATCGGATAACGAATTTTCCTTTAATAGTAACAAATGACAGTCGCGGTATATCATGACATATCTAAAGTAAACGTTAATGAATTTGATCTTTGCACATGATATGATCATTTAAATCAAATACCTTTAAGTATATATTGTCTATATATCCAAATTGGCCATATAGCTTTCCAGTAAATAAATACATAAGTATACATATAGGACATAGTTTTAAATTTTTAATTAGAATAATGAAACTATTTATAACTATTTATGAAACAAAGTAAGAATTTAAAATATATTAAAAACGATTACAAAACGCTAATCAGCTAGTTCGATAAATATTTACTTTATAAGCAATTTATAAATATAAAACAACAATGTTTCTTACGAAACGTCTCGTTTCAAATCGACCGCCTAATAATCGGGTAAAATTTCAATTACGCAACTATAATAGCGAACTTTCGTTTTGTCAAACGAGTATTATAACGGGTGCGCCGGTAAATATCAAGTAAGATTCAAATTTAAGATTAGTGTAGCGATTTGCCATTGACAATAGTACAATACATATGTTTCACTTTCACTCAGAGAAATTGTGACGGGAAAGTGTCGGTGCGGGCTCCGGAGTGGCGCGGCCGAATCTCACGGATGACTTCATACTCACAACAATTCTTTTTCTTTGTCGGACATCACAAATATTCTGCTTTCTATAAGTTAAACAATACTGACCTTGGCAAACATGTGCAAATATAACAAAAAATAACGCTACATATAACTATATCAAAGCAACAAGATCTAAAACGAAACATTTATAACTTTTTGAAATAAAAAAAAATAATCAATCGAACGATAGTTTATGATAAAAAGAATCAAAAGATAGTAAAACCAGTTACGAAATTTTGACCAATGATGAAAATCACGTATAAAATGACTAATGACAGATTGGTTTTGAAGACGAAATCGGTTAAGTTCCAGAAGATGTTAAAGCTATTCATCAGTCTTACTATCTTACTAGTATTATAATTTCGAATGTTTAGATGGATGGATAGATGGATGGATGTTTGTATGAAGGTATCTCTGGAAGGCCTGAATAAATCTTGCTGAAATTTGGGATAGATGTTGAACATAGTCTAGAAGAACCCATAAGCTCCTTATTAACTTTTTTTAATACCGCGCGGACGGAGTTGCGGGCGACGGCTTGTCTTATATAATTTCTTTGTTCTAATCTCTTTTCAAAATGTCATCTCTTAAAGTGAAATAAGATGTAATTTAAAGCCAAAATAAATACATGTAAAATGCACGTGGCGAGCGATCTAGGTGGAGCCAACAAACCAGTAATGCGTTTCGAAATCGCGCCATTCTATTGGCTTGTCTTTTCGAATTTACTCTGAGGAAATGTTTCCTTCATAGACACTATAAAGTTCAACGCAAAGCATAGTGAGGAATACATTGATATTTTAATTTGTATGCTCAGTTTTGTTTTACAGAAAGAAAATTGAGTATTTTCTAAAAGCCATTTTAAATATTACTTAAAAAATCCTGAAATAATACACTAAAATATCAAAGCGTGCTTTATAATAAAAAATAGATGTATTTAATATTTAAAATAATGTCGAACACAAGGTTATTTGCATAGATATCTATAATATTTAAGCGATGACATATCGTAATTAGAATACTTTTGTTTATCTTTTATTTTACAGTAATTGTATGTATTGTTTCGTCATCTCCCGCGCTTCTTTCATTTCGTCGTAATCACAGTATGATTCACATTTCGGCAGCATTGCGCAAATATGGTCATTAGAGTAAACACGACAATTTTCTTGGTAATTAAATCGAGAAAACTCGCTAAAATTAGACCACACTTTATGCTATTCATATTTCATTGTGTATTACAATTTGCAAAACACTAAATAGACTATTGTTCCGTATTACAAATGAGAATGAAATGGCCGACGTCTCAGTGACGGATAGACAATTCATTTTATGACAGTTTACTATTAATAATTAATAGACAGCTCTTTATCTGTTGTATTGAGCCGGCGTTATTTGAGAAATACCAGACGACATCTACATTGATATTATTTTTTCTGGGAGCAAAAACAATAATGAATACATATACGAGTACAATTGTGATATACATAAGACGAGACTTCAGTGTGGTAGCCTCTCACTTTGTTACAGATTGAGATATCAATAACAATTTTAATATAAAAATAAAAGAGTTGAAAAATAAGACGCAATTAATGCGATTCACACAGAAGCAGATCATGAGGCATTTATGTAAGCCGCGGCTTCGGAAGATATTTGCGCAGTTATCCAATCGTGCTCACTAGACAATGAGAGTGTGGAAACGAAAGTGAAATGCTGTTACGTTATCAAAACGGAACGAGTCGCTGCTCGCCTCGTTTTAGCACATTTTAAATAATGTTTTGTGGCGTTCGCGAGTTTCATTTGAACAATTTAATGTCAAGTAATGAATACAATTAATCAGTAAATCGCGTTATAGTTTTTTTTTTGCTTAAGTAAGTATTGAACTGATAATCGTTAATTATTATATAAAATGTGAAAGTTATAAATGTACGTGGTTATTTGCAGATATATATTTTTTTATTTAACTTAAAACTCTGTTTCGAGTCTTACCTTGGTCATATGTATTTAAATTAAATGCAATTTCTGATTCTAATTTAAAATTATTTTTCAACTAATTGTAGAAAAAAAGTGTAACCGGACATTTAAGTAATTTCCTTATTTCCGATTTGCAGCATAATGTACAAATGTGTCATTTACCTACTTATTCACTTAACCCATCTTTCCTTACATTTCTTCACACGAGGTTGCGCAAAACACTTCCTCGCGCGTTAATTTGACCGACTGCCCACGCCCGGAACGTGTCAAACTGTTAAAAACATTATCAACTTTCGTTGCATCACCATTGTCTTCGACAACATTTTGTACCGTTTGCGCAGCTGTCATCGTTTGGTAAAACAATTTAATCGCTGCTATACTAATTAACTTTGACTAGATTTACATTTTGTTTTGTCCACGAACTCCGACGTCTTATCGTTTCGTGTTAACATGAGTTTTAATGCCTACATAATAAGTTTTTTTATTGGATGTGTGATGCGCAAAATGTGCCCATGTTGTTTACGGTCTAGGAAATCTTATGAATCGTACATGGCACATAAAACAAACGTGTAATATGGAATGATCGGCTGTGGCGTAGTGTGGCGGAGAGGCGGTAAGGCGCCGAGTAGGTACCGGGCACCGGCGTAGGCGATGGCGGTACACATTGCAACGTGCCGATTCAACTCCAAGGTCTTTCCTAGTGGAAGAGAACGGAGTTTCCTGCGGCCGCCTATCTCTGCGCACACAGACGCGCACGTGCACACATACGCGCGCACGTGTCGCCATTCTTTGTGTTCATTCTTTTCTAGCTACCGTTGCGAGGCATCTTCTTTTTGTGCCGTCCGCCGGCGTTTGAAGCCGGGGCCGCAAAGCGTTTCGTTATATAGGCGAGGGCGATGCGCGAGCGCGCAGTTACTGTGTCACTGGAGCCCGCGCGAGAGGTGGCCTGCAAGGACTGTGCCGCGCCGCCAACCTTTTTTTCTGTGCGTGCGATGTTTTCACTTTCGTCATTTTGACCGGGCCAGTTTGATTTGACGTCGCTCGCGCACGGACGTGCCTAGGATCGGCCGGTGTGATAATCCTGTGATCGCTGGTGCTTCGTATTCGGATTGTTATTGTTTTTTATATGTTTTTATTTGTGAAACAAATGGCTGTGATGTGTTAATAATATGTTCGACAGCAACGTCCTTTTGAGTCTGTACAATGAGATTGCAAATAGAAGTGCACTACAGTTTGCAAGGTGAGGATTTGTTTATTTACTTTTATTTTGATTTTTTTATACGGACGCGTCGTGGGAGCGGACATAGGGCGATAGGGGCCGGGGCCCGGGGACGGCGGGTACAACCTTGTGTTTAATGAACGCACTATTCGACGCCTCATCCGCCTCTCGACTTCGCCTGAGCCTCGCTCGCCGGAGAGGTTAATAGGTTCACATTAGATGGTGGTTTGCGAAATCGACTGCGCTCAGCGCTGAGTGCGCGGACGCGCCCGCGCCGCTTTTCCACGCTCAGTTTCGCGCGCATTCGACACGCAAAATATTATTCTCGTTTCAGTACTAAATGCCTTCAACGTAATATTATTCTGTTTAATATTTTACAAAGACAGTGCCGCTACGACAATCCTAGTTGTATTATAGTATTATTTTTAGTATTTAAACCTACTTTAAATGCAAATATTTTCAAGAGATATACTTTAGCTTTTTAAGTGCGTATTAAGCGAATGTAAATTAAACATTTAATTAATTATCTACGTATTTATTTAAAATTAATAAAGTCGTTTTTAAAATACATAAGTACTGCAACTAGTAAATTAAAAAAAACACAAAAAATCAATTTTCTATAAACAGGAAAATGTTTGGAATCGTTTCACGTCACAAATGTAAACAATGATAAAAATCTACGTCTTAAATCAAATAACAAGTTTGTCAATAACTTTGAGGAATAATAATTTAAAACTGTGTTAAATCATATTTTTAGCTTGTATATTACCGAGATTTCGTCGTATTATTAGGTAGGTTTCTATGGTAACATTTTGCAATGTCATTAACTCTTAGTTCCTCTGTGATCCTGGTACCAGTCAAATACTTACAGAACTAACAAAATTGATACAGCCCGCCTTCTGTTCAGTTTTAACTGTACAGTTCAAATTTTGTCTACTCGTATACAGTTTTACTGAACATTCATTTCACTTGATTTACTTGATCTGTACCATAATCTGAAAAGATTAATTTAATCTTATCCGTTTTACATACTTATTAGTCGGTACCAGAACATAACTGATCAAGAGCTTTTTTATAAAATCATACATCTACTATCAGACATTATTAATCTATGTTGTCTGCCGTCGCTACCGTCCAGCCACCTTGAAGTATTCATTCTAATCTCTTCGATTACTATTTATTTTCATTTCACAATAACAAATAATCATAGTAACGGATTTACGTTCGATTTCATCGAAAGATAAATTATCGTAAACTATTAAACTTTGATTAAAATAATCACTATATTATTAACATAGTCGTGAACTATTTAGTATAAAATTTGTACCGTCATTATTTGTTCAATAACTTATTTTATTATTTTAATTAAAACATGTCAAGGAATTCTATTATTCTTATTAGAAACAAATCAATTCAACAGTTTCAAGCTTAAAATATAATTCTAATAAGTATATGTATTACATTTTCACGTTGTCCATCAGTTACATTAAATAATTTTATCCATCCATTATACTACATGGTTCATTAATACCTTTTATTATTATTACTCTTTGACTCCCTCAAACATATTGTAAGATTGGCCGACCGTAATATCTTTGATGATCCAGTGATTCTCTCCAGTCGCTCACGTGGATATCCACAAAGTTTTAGTAAGTCAATTCTCATATAGTTCTGTATTCCTGTGAGATTAGAATATAAACTAATTTGTCGTAATAAAACTTCTATTAATATTTAAATGTGTACATAATTCAATATATGTTATCCTAGTAAAGAAATTATTTCATTAGCGTAGACTTCACTAATTGCAAGATGCAGACATATTGACTGTTAAAAAATGACTCCAGCAATTAGTTATTTCTCATTTAACAATCTAGACAATTGGGTTATACGGTTACAAAAATCTATTGTATTTTAACCTAAATATAAAGTATCTTTATATCTATTAATTTCACGTAGAATTTACTAGAAAATATGTTTCAAATGTTTATTTATAGCCAAGAAAACTATTTCGGCTTTCCTCCTTCCATTTTAGTATGTTTTAAAATCTTTATAAATATGTTAATTTTATTCTTGACCTTTTAAATCTGTTGCATATTATTTCATCGATAAAATTCTGTTTAATTTTAACTCTCGTCATTTTATTTATTTAAGAAAATAATTAAATATTCTGTTGCGATGTGATTGATCAAATTATGTATAATAATATAACTGTCCCCCGTGACTCCGTCCGCGCCTAATTAAAATAAATATTAATAAGTAGCCTATGTCTTCTTCCATACTATGTTTTATATCGATGCCAAATTTGAGCGGGAGTCGTTCAGCCATTTTGGAAATACCTTCTAACAGACGTCCATCCATCTATCCAACACACCCAAACGTTCGTTTATTCATAACATACCTAACAACCTTCAAAATCGTCTAATTGTAAACACATTGATAAGCAACTTTGTTACTGTACCGATAAGAATTTTTGGGTTAAATCAAACCTTAAAAATTCCTATACTTATCATATCTTTTATAAAAAAAATTGAGATATAAACTTTAAATATAGATACTTAAGGAATATCTCTTTACAGTAGCTTAAACCTTTCTTAAAACAAACCATAAACATTTGCTAATATTATTTAGTAATTTTATCCAAATGTTGGCTTAAAAAGTGTTCTATTTGCTCATACCATCGTGAAAAAAACACCGAAAACTTAAACAGAAATTTTTATTCGTATCGTTTAAATTGATTTTGTTTTCAAATACAGCTAATGAAAATTTATATTTTGTGACCAAAATATATTTTAATTCAACACTATTTCTTTCTGTATTTACGTGGGTTATGAAACTCTAATAAGTCGCTTCTACACAAATATTATATTAAAATGTGGCAGTCGTAAAAATAATAATAATCCGCAAAGAGTTTAGGCATATAATTAGACGATGAACTCATGAAAATTGTATTTTGAATTAGCTATTCGGAAAAAAATGCGGTTGAAATCCCGAAAGCGGTTAACGTTATATTTATAACACTTATTACGTGCATTATTAATTTTGTTTTTCAAATTATTATTGTATTTTTTAATTGAATATTTTATACTAAACTACTTACAAACAAAAAGTTTGTTAGTAATACAGAAAAGAGGTCCTGTTAATTTTTTTATTTCCTTTAAAAAATTTTGACGAAATCTTTTATACTAACAAAACAATTCATTTGAAAAAAAAACTCAGAAACATAATAACCCCCTTTACATAAACTATCGACTGAACTTCGATTTTATTGATAGAAAAAGAAACTAAACTTATAAACTTTACAGTTCTAAGAAGCTAATCATAAGTCTAATTTACAGTGAATTTTTACACGAAGTAATAAACTATTATTATAGATAATAAAACAATTGTTAAAGACAACAAATTATTACGTAGTAGTCAAATTATAAAGAACAATTTTGCTCAACAAGTCCTTAGACGATTTGCTGAAATATAAAAATGTGATGTACAAAGACATTAGGCATCACCTGTCTACTATCAATGCGCTAATAATAGACCGAGCTGCAACTGACGCCGCTTGTATACCTAATTTGGATTTGACCAGACCTAAATTGATAGCACATCTGCGATCTGTCACATTAACACTGCAATACGTAATGACACTTGTCTTAGAACCCCCTTAAGCCGCATTTACAATCTAATTCACTGAAGAAAATTTAAGATAATTTCTCATTAACTTTAACTAAGAGAATGAAGAGAACACTTAATAGATCTTAGAAAACAAAATCTCTGTATAAAATATATCGTCATCCCTGTCAATATATTTGACTAACCAGAGATAACAATAATTTGTTAACAGAGATTTCGAAACTCACGGTAACAGAAATCGACACAAGAGTGATAAATTAAACGTCTTTGGGTTTTAGTTTTATGTTAAAAACGTACGACGTAAACACATATTTACACTTTAATTATAAAAGGGAAACCAATTATGTTTTCTTATAGAAATTTTCCAATAAGATCTTGTGAGACCAGTATTGTAATGTGTTTATTGATTATTGACAGAAAAAGTTCCACGAGTACACATACATACGTATAAACTAACATATTTCATAAATTTAAATTGAATTAGTGGTAATTAAAAACAAATTAAAAGTCATTTCTTTAAAATCTAGCTGTCGCCCGCGGCTTCATCTGCGCGGAATTACAAACACACTTAATAGCCTATGTGTTCTTCCAGGCTATGTCGGGCGTTCTGGACATATTAATCCTTTAAACAATCATCCATCTATCCAAACATTCGCATTTATTATTAAGATAAGATTAAGTACCAAATTTTGTAAAAACAATTCTTAAATTTGGTATGTATACGTACCTAAAATTTGTTATACGTCTATATAAAACTGGCTAGTCGATAACACTTTTGTAACACCATTCAAGCTAATATAACATTATCTACACGTGCTATGGATCTATTTTTCGCTGTTTGTTTAAACTAATTACAAAGGGCTCGTGTTTAACAAGTTAATCTATCCGTGACAAAAACATACACTATTAACCGCAAAATGTTACAAATTACCAATTAGTACAACTCTATGGTACAATTATTTTATTACTTTCCTCTATGAGTACCTTACTAGAAACAAACGTAAATACAAAATAACATTAATTATAAGGAAAATTATTGATTTTAATTACTAGCATACTTCCGTTTTAATTCGTAGCTTACTTGTTTTCTGAGTTTATTGTAGACATTCCTAGTTTTATCGCTGAAGTCTTCTCATCAGCTCACTAAGTCAGGGGTGACTAGACCTTAATCAACCACACTGGCCCAGTGCGGGCTGGTTGAAATCTTTTAGTCCGGTCAAATTAAAACACATAGTGAAAACATAAATTTACAACACGCTGATGATTGGTGAAATCAAATTTGAAACTTCCCCATCTTTCTAGTGTAGGCATAATTATTATTCAAGTGTCTATATTAACCGAACTATTTAATAATTGTAAAAAGTGACATTGTTATTTTATATCATAGCATTTCTTCGCTGCTCTGTGACCCTTCACCGTGTATTCCCGGCCAACAATGCCACGTGCTGTTGGCAATTTCTCAATAAAATTACGTTATTTAATATTTGACCTCGACTCTAAAAGTTCGAGTAAAATTACATAGTTTATTCACGTATTGCTATGTTTGAATACTTTTTAGTTTGTCTGTTTATATCTTTTTTTGTTGCAATACATTTTAGAGAGATAATATAGTTGATATCATAATCACAAGGATTTTCGTATTTTGTATATGTGAAAATTAAAAAAAAAATTGATTAACAACATATATTGCATATCCTATTCTTTCTGTTCATATATCCGTTTCATGACACAAAAAAACAAATGTTTTAAACAAAAGCAGTAGGCCAATATGACATCATATTAATGAACTGGATTAATGAAAATATTTTAATTCTGTATTTCCCACAAAATAATACCACAGTTGCAGCAAGGAAGGTCAAGAAATATTAAAGGAAATATTCAAAGGCAATATAAATAAACGTCAGAGTACGATTTGAACGCTCAAAGAAACTAGGTTTACAGCGTCGGAACACAAACATTTCTAAAATTCTAAATGCAAAAGCCGAGTGCTCAATGTTATGTCGCAATCGGCATTTACTCCTTGCAAAGTCGGCATAAACATTTTCTTGGAAGTACAAAATTAGTCGGCCGCTAGTTGACCATCCGGCAAACGATTTGTTCTCTACAAATTTCTTCATATGTATGTTTGACATTGGACTGAATTAAAAAAAATGTTATCAGCGTGCGCGGTCGTCAGTGGCCAGTATTGTGAAATATGTTTCTGTGACAATTATACTACGGCTGTGTCCGACATGTTGTTAACCGCCCAATATTTAACTAGATTAATTTAGCGCTGTTTTATATTTATGTTTAAATGAATAATGCTTATAACTAGACTTACTATTAAACTGATTATTAATTCAATTTGTGTAATACTTTTTTTTGGTAAATAATAATACGTATAAGAAATGATGCTATCCCCGTATATAGTTTTTGATATTAGTAAATCGTATTTTAATGTTTAGAAGTAGCCACTGACTGATTGTGACGGTCACCGTCTATTAACACACTTAACAAGTTCCAATTCAATTAGACGGTCTATCGGCACAGAGAGGTAGGTTTGTGGTTTCACCAAAGACATTTTAATGCACTTGATACTTGTGTTATCGTTGTTTCATACCTTCAATATTCCAAGTTTACAATTCACTTGCAAAGCGTACTTTCACTTTTTATAACTTGTAATAATATATTTTTTCTGTTAATCCTCAATAAACGTAAAGTTCAAAAGCGGTAATTGTTACTTTATTACGAGACGAAGTGAAGGTCATAAAGTGTTCCTTTGGCACTCGACAAATACCGACAGTGCGGGGAACAAACTAGCTCACGAATACAAAAAGATGTATTGTGATCTGATAATAAAAGTTTAGTGAGTCCACCGTCAAATTAACTCCCAGCCCTTTCTCGTTCCTGGCGGCACAAATTACCGAAGGACGTTGGAACTGGGTCACTTCGGAAATAGTTTATTGTTATCGGCTAGTCTGCGCGCACGCAACGCTCACAGGCACACGTGTACGTGTTTCAAACGCTTACGCACACATGCACATCGGCTTCAATTAGGGTTCGCACATCCTCTTACAGATTTTAAATCCTCTATACCAGTTAACCTTCGCGTTTCAATAGCATCTTCGATACCTGCCGAGTAGCGAGGCTGTCCGCGCCTAGCTTCCGCTTTCGTGTTCAATTTGATAAACTCACTTTCTTAAGGTCACCTAGTCAATAAAATTGAAAAGGCGTCGGATTTATATTTTCATAATACCATTTGAATGTTCTTACCGGCCAAAGGCCATGTTTTGATTTGGTATTTTTATTACGGTGTTATCCTTGTGTTTGATATTTTTTGATTAACGATCTAATACTTTCATTTGGCCCTTCCAATTTTAGTACAAGTTTGTGATAAAACTATTATAATTAGGACTCCAATATTTATAGTTAACGAGCTATCTATAGTCCACGTTCTGCATTTCATAAACATAGTATCTAGAATATACTATTACTTAAATTTTACCTTAGGGTTATACGTTATATACCTATACTCATTTATTTGCTATTTTCATGTCAACCTTTGAAGCCTTGACTAGGTCCATAAATTAATTGCCATCAGTTGTCGGAGCAATAAAATAGCCCATCTACGCATAAATCCTGATTGTTCAAAGTTTTATAGTCAATTCGATCGGCGGCAAGTAGTTGTAAAATAACTCAAATGCCTCAAGGCTTCCAAACAATAACGAACACATACGGCACGATATAGGAGCGCCTGTGTGGTGTACAGATAACGCACAGACCTATCGATTTGGTCTAGCACATTCACAGGCTTACAAATCTGCGCTGACATCCGGAGTAGGGCGACAGTACGTGTGTGGGACACTTACACATTCGCGCTTTTGTTCGTGAGTCGCTTCGGCGTTAGCATTCGGCGCGCGCGCATGTAAATAACACATGCACGCACACATTGAAGCTTACCTAGTACTAAAACTGAACGCTCGTGAACGAAAACTCACGTTTTGTTAGTCGTGTATGTATTTTTAGCGAATTGTCTGTGTACGGATAGGTCAGTTACTATTATGACTGAAAAAAATTGATAACACTAACGCCATATCGTAATGGAAATTATTCGAAACAAGCCTCACAATAAATGGCAAAATTATAAACCTGTTTACTTTTTGTTTATATTAAAATTTCAAAAATTATCACATACGTAACTGATTTTTAGTAGATTTAAGGTTATTTTTTTTTAATCTACAAAACTATTCTTCGTTTATAACTTAGATAAAATGTACGAGTGTTTTGACATTAAAAACCTACAGTAATACAATTCTAATTCCGTATATATTGAGAGTTGTTGTGGAATAATATTATCACGGATGAGTCAATGCGGTTTAACACAAATATAGGAATATTTAGAGTAAGAAGAAAGAACGATATTGGATGATTCTCGAATATTGGAATATTTACGTTCGTATGCAATTATGTACCTTTTCAACAAAACGCTTCTAAATTTCATGTGATTTTAATATTGAGTAATTATTTTAGCAATATATGAAGTTTAAAACTCAATAATAAACATGATCTTTATTTCTTGGTATGTGCTTTACGAATTATCTAAAAATAAATCGGTGTCATGGGACACGAAAAAAAGTTGACGATATTTTAACTTATTTTACGACGAAAAACGAACGAAAACTGTGTTAATTTGTTATCCAAATCAAAAATAATTCGAGTTTACTACACGGCTGTTTTCGTAATCGGCTGACGGTATGTCAAGCTTGCATAAATATATTTAAAATCAAGTCGTTTCGCCATTTTTCAACCTTAGTGTTAAATACCAAGTGCGATTGATACAAATAAATAAAAAACGAAAATTTAGTAACCGTGGACCAAATTTAAACGGGTCAATATATTTTTTCAAAACAAATAAGGCGCAGTGCATTTACTTTACACAAGCACAGTTTCAAAGGGCAAAAAATCGAGATTTTTTTTAGATGGATGAATGGATGTTTGTTTGAAGGTATCACCGGAACGGCTTAAAGGGTCTTGATAAAATTTGGCACAGTTGTAGAACATAGTCTGGAAAAACACATTGGCCACTCATTTTTTTTTATTTTGCGCGGACGGAGTCGCGGGCGACAGTTAGTAAAAGATAAATTGCACAAGATCGTCTATTATTTTTTATCCTTACCTTTGTTAACAATTAGTTATGTTGCTACAGTTTTATTTTCGAAAAACATTGTAATTCTTCAGGTTTGTTAAAAAGCGTTAAATAGTCCAAAGCGCTTTCACGACCAGCCTTGGTGGTTGGCGCTTGTTTGCCGCTACCATTGTGAAAGAAGATAACCATCTCGCAATTACAGCACATCTCTCTCACTTGAGCAATATTTACACAAACATTTTATTAAGGTAAATAAGAACAATCGCTGTCCGTGCTCTTCCTTGATAACTTTTTCTTACATCGTTAAGCCAATATTAACATTGCTTCATTATATTTTGCGATTAAACATCACTAAAATGAAAAATACTGCAATCAGAAAAATGTTAAAAAGAGTATAAACTTAGTAAGTCTAATAAACTTATTTTATGTAAATAAAGCATAAAATCTCTAGGTATTTATCTCGAAAATAATTTTTCATTTTATCTTGATGAATGACATAAAAACATACAAGATGAATGAAAGTGTACGTAAATAAGAATTGCAACTTGAGCTTGAAATTTCAAAAGAAGCCATCAGTCAACGAGGAGTAAATCAGGCTCGCTTATCTCCCGCACCCGTTCACAAGTTTGATTTGAATATTTGACTTGGCTGATAACTCGGAAATTGGGACAGAGATTGTATTGTGACCGGTTGCAACCCGCTGGAGGAATCTCGCTTTGCTTAATCTTTACTTAGATAGCGATTTTTGCGTCATAAGAACTCGTTTCACTAACGTACTTCTTTTGAACATGGTTTCTCACAGCCAGTCCGAGTTAAGCCACCGACATTATTTATGACGGTCACGATTTTCAACTATTTATCCTCCATATGGTCCACCTCACAGATAAATATCACCGCTCTAGAGAAAATATCAACGGAAAATTGCTATTCAAATAAAATATTTCTGAGAAGTCACGTAGTGGCGTAAAAATGTTTTATCCTTCATATGTTTATTGATTTGCATGTTGTCGTTACGTTGTTATTTATCACAAAGTTTTCCATTACATTATTTTCTTTGAAATAAATATCACAAACATACTTACCGTGTTTATATTAGTCGAGTACTACAAGTTGAACACATTTGTAAAGCAATGTTACCTATATTAGTAATATTAATGTACAGTATACGTAATAAAATACTTAATAAATACGTAATAATATTTTAAGCTAACTACAAACCTAAAATGAAGTAATCTGGAAATAGGAAAAAATTCTCTAATTGAACAAATTGCAAAACAGCGAACACCAACGAGAGATGTCTTAACGAGTTAAAATTAGCCCGAAAAAATATCACGTAACAACGATGGACGTAAAAGCAAGGAAATCAAAACCGAGTCGCTACAACAGTTACGTGGTTTTGTTACGTAAAGCCTTTCGTATACTTTCTCTGTCAACAAAATTTAGCGTGAACGTTGCGCAACCGACGAAATGGCAACCGAGTACATTTCATCATTCGGAGTTCCGACGCCAGAGAGAAGATCACCGCGACGTATATGGAAACGAGCACTGATGAAATGTGAAATGCGAAGATGATTCTTTGAGACTCCTTTTATTGGTCCGTAAGGCGATGTAATGTGGCCTACGATGGGCATCGTGACAAATGTGCCGTGAATCATTTTTATTACTGGCAACATAAATTATTTTCCATTACTTTTTATGACAAACTGAGGCCAGCGGCACTATTTGCGTATCTATATTGATGTTTAATGAATTGTCGATTGTTATTTAATGTATAATTAATTGTTATTTTCTCCAATTGCCACCGATCGGTTAAGTATTAACGCTTCAGTTTTGTCGCAGAGTGTAGATAAAACTCAACACAAAAACTTTTATCAGCTTGACATAAATATTTTAAATTGATACATAGAGCTATATTCGTTATCTGTGGACAGTAATCCAATTAATATATATGAGAAATAATGTTCATATCAATTTAAATTGGTTTATATTAATTTAATTCCTAATAAACCTCAGCAACTTTCTAACAATATTTGAAATTATCGTTTCCAGAAGTTGTGAAGTAAGATGAAATCTTCGCAATGTCTTCTTACCTCTAATCGATTTAAGATTAGAGTTGTCTAAAAGAAATGTAAATCTTATTAATTTTTACCTAAAACTTGTTCGTGTATGAGGTAACTTTCTAAAAACTGCTCGAGTGACCTTGAAATAAAACGCTCTTACAAAACTGCGGCCGCTCGCCGGCCCTAGCCCCCACCACTGCAACGCCGCGGATCTACGCACGCCGCACGCCCACAGCGACGCGCACGCGCACATGCGTCTGTGTGCAGCACACACACGCAGCGCACGCACACCACGTCGCCACACGTGCGTTGAGCTCGTTTGTGTGTGTGCGCGCTCAAGACAGTAGAAAGGAGTGGTGAAAAATCTAATCTAACAAATTTGACGCGCTCAGTTGCCTGCGCATGTTCATAGCTCTCCATTATAACAATACCATTGTGCATACTACATGATACTTTTAAGGAGAAAGAGTTCTCAGAACGGAATGCGGATAAACGAGATAAATAACTGAGTCACAATTGACGTTTTCACTAGATATGCTGTTGAGAATTTTCTACGTCAATGAATTGAAGGAAAACATAAGAAATAATGTTAATATGGTGTTTTTCTGATATTATGTTTAGGAATGTAATAATTCCCCCGCACATTGCCTTGACGCAGCCTCGCTAACAAACACACACCCAAAAATTCTAGCAGTTTTGAAATCACTGCCTTCCAAATATGTGAAATCCTTGAACGTGTAATGTGGGTCATGACCAGGTAGCGATATGTGTCTCGCAGCGGCTATTAGCATAGAGTGGAGCGCCGATCACGCCGGTGCGTTGCGCAACTCTGTTGACTTTCATCCCGAAGGTCAAGAGCCATCCTATTTCAAAACAGACCTCGACTCGAGTCTGGTTCACCTCGGACCATTCGTAGACAACCATTAAATAAACGGAAGACTCGATCCGATCGACTGTTATTATTAAATTCATATTTTTTAATCATCAGAATTCTATTGGTTTGATACTTCGTGTGTCTCTTAAGATTAATAGTGGTCGTTCATGCAGCGTAGCGTCAAGGTCAACCGATTTCACGCCGTGGGAACCGCCTGTATGTAGATGATTTAATTCATCATAATTTGATATAATAACACAACAAATATTCAAATCATTGCCGGCAGATAATCAAATTCGACCTTTTCTTAGACACGTCCTTTATAAATAATGTTTTACGGACACTTTACTTGAGAAATGTCGCCGTAAAGTACCTAAAGATACGAACGAAAAAGTCGAACGTACAAAAAGTTTAAAGGTATTAGAAAAAGGCGACACCAAATTAAACCAAATCCGATAAAGTCTAGTAAACAGTTTATTAACACTTCGCGTTACAAAACCGAAGCTAATAGAATTATTGCAAAATTTTCTCAAAGTAAAGTTTTCAAAGTATTCATAGAGACGTGACTATGTATTTATCAAGGAAAAAGATCGTTTCTCTCAGTCTTAACAAAACTATTATTGAAGTGCGTAATAAGTTTATGGAAAAAGAACACAGTTCTCGTTATTATATTACAGTTACATTCCCATAACAATTGTATATAAAGGCATGTCAAACTTTGATATTTAACTTACTATACATAGTGGTCACGCGTTATAAATGTAAAAGACGAGATGACGTAAACCGCAGAAGTGCATTTTGGTATTTGAACAGAAAATAAATGAGGAAAGGAAAAAATACGCGAAAAGTTTGACGCGTAAGGATTTCCGAGACGAACAAGTGTAACTGGAATTTACAATAAACTTAAAGTTTGAACAGTAATACATTTAAAAAATAACTATAATAAATTATAGATCTATGGGATAGTATAGAAGCGCCTTTTAAAATTTATTGCTAGAAAAATTAATTAAAAAAATTAAATAGATTGATATAAATAAAGTAAAAATATCTATAAATATAAAAAAGAATATCTATAAATCATATTATGTATATTTTAATCCCAGCATATAAAAGTTAAGGACAATTCACTTCAATGTGTCTACATACGTCGACGTCACGGCTGGTTTGACGCGACACAAATGGAATTCAATAATTGATCACATATTTACATTGTATTTAGATTTAACACAACCAGGCAAATGTGTGAAGGTATTTTTCATTAGGACGTACATCCATTGTTATAACCTTGCACCATGCAGCTATAGTCTAAGATTTTAAACACTTTAAAATATTACTTGTTTAAATACTAGGCTTGCTAACATTGTATGCGAGTTGAATAGCGAATCCCTTGGTTGTCCAGCGGGGCTGATGAGAAAATCACGTGACTTATCGAAAGTTATTGTCAGTTCTATACATTTTTGAAACTCTGTATCGCTTCGTAACGAATGCACTTTGTCTAGTCCCGCAGTTCACCAGCCGCTTTATTTTTCCGTTTTTCATTTTAATTTGTTTATTCTATTAGAGCTTAAAACCATAAACTGAATGTTATTAACAACCTCTACACGTTTCATGCTCTATTCAATTACAATGAAATTTATATTTTTTTTCTAATGTCTTTTTATATTATTTCTCTTGACATCTGCAGTGAGTGCTCTTAATATCAACAACTATCAAAGACAAAACTTCTTAATCGATTATTATTCACTTTGAGGGAAATACCAATTTACATTGATATCAAAACCAAGATTTTTTAAATATTTGAAACAATTGAATGTGATGTTTTTGCTTAATGTGTAATTTAATTAAAATTGGCTGGATTTGTCCAAAGAAAGAACGAAAATATACAATAACATACTCACATACCTATGTTAAATAGTCGAGTTGAGAGATTCAATGTCTGTATTTTAGCTACAAGAACCTAAAACCTATTTATATCTATTTGTATTTTCCATTCAAAAATTCTTCTTAAATTTGTTTATCACGTCCGTTAGCAATTATCTGGCACAAGGGATCGATAGTCAATCAAACGCAAGGCGAGAGTTACTGTGGTAGCTATTTTAGCATCGTCGAAGGTAAGAATCATTCGCGCTTTCGGCTCTACACTCTCACGCAAGGGTAATATATAAATAAATACATTTGTCAGTCGTCAAATACATACGCTCATCGTCAGAAGATTCCCACGTTGAGGAAAGTATCAACAGATTGTAACTACGTCTTGCGAAGGTACATTTTTCAATTATTACTCATGAGCTGGATTGTTGGTTAATTTACATGCAAGAACCTTTAGAACGAATGTAGCAATTAGTCTTCACCAATCTGACAGTGTCATGGTCAATAACACAAATTGAAACAAATTCGGGTAAAAGTGTTTTGAACTGTCGAATGATAAGTTTGCCTTTCATGTGGCACAATTGCCAAAGACTGCCATTTCCAACTATCCCAAGTCGAATATTCTAAAGTATTCGAACATAGTCCACAATTGAAAAGTTCCATTATACATTTTGTCTAACCATCGCGTTTAATACATTCAAATAAGTTATGTTAATAAATTGTTAATAATGTGATTTACATAATAAGTATTGATATACGAGAGCGAACTGAGTAAGTCATCGAATTTGTTTTAAATATGGTAATTGAGCAATAGACACAAATGAATGTAATAATACCGTAAAACGAGAAAACTCAACGACGACGCGTAAAAACATAATTATCATAATGACAATGATCTTAGTCGACATTGATTAACATAACAAATTTTAGACAGTTCCTTGTTTTACTACGTAAAGAAATTATCGGACGTTTATCGTTTCCCACACACGCGTGTAGTAAACAAGATAGCTGGCAAGTCGTGGCGAGGTGTAAAAACAGAATGCTATAGCTCGCTGCCCACTGGCAATGGTGATGCATCGCGCCAGAATGAGCTTATGAATGAGCTGGCGTTTGTTGTGGAGCTGGCTTACATAACGATCGTGTGTGGTGTCGATGCCGCGAGTGCGCGAGTGCGATACGCAGCGCGAGCGCCGCCGCCGCAAACATTTCGTCCGAAGGCCGCGGCACAAAGCGCGCCGCATATCGCTCGCCACACGCGCCCCGCGATTTCCTGTTTGACGACTATCGACTTACATCACTATCGTTTTCTGTCAAACCCGCCTGTTAGAAGCTCGTAAAGGGGTCTGGCCCGTTGCTAAGTACCTTTTTTCAAACGTCATTGAGGCCATGTACATACCGGAATCGTTATTTCGGTTTCATATCTCGAAACTCTTCCTTATTATTAAAAATCAACTTCTGAGATTCTCTCGCTGGTCTGGTTAGTTGATATTACATTGTTATGACAGGCGTGAAGTATGCTATCGATACTGTCGCGAATTTTGACGAGCGTGTAATGAACGGCGGAATGATAATGGACATTTTAATAGAATCGATCGTTTAAGTATTGTAAGTAGAGCGTGAAACTGTCGGTGTGTCTGTTGACGCGTCCTACAGGGCTGTGGGATCGTACGCCATTGTACGCATCGAAGCATGCTGCAGTACTCGGCTAATTGTTTTATGCATTCTTAGCTCTGTGATTTATTGCTTCCACGGCCAGGCCGCGGCGATTACTTGACTAAATGTTCACGTCATTTTGACTTAATTCGATTTTGTCATCTGTGAAATATGCATTCCACATAACGGGCGACCACTCCATGTAAACGACATGTTTACGAACTGTTATGACTTCATAATTTAGGTCACACATAATTTTATTACTATTCATTCTTGATATGAAATGATATTTTTACATTCTTTCATTTAAATAGATTTATATTTTTACATACAGATAAAAATAAGTTTTTCGTAATAATAAACGGAGAGACGTCACGTACACGAAATGTATATATTTTTTACATTACATACAGACACTCCAATTTCATGAATTATGTAGATTGTAGTGAAAATATGGCGATAACATCTTAAAAAGTTTTATCTTCGGAAACTTTAATATCCTTTTCTTTCTAATAATGTACAGAATGAAATCTATGAGACAAATATCTTACTATCATTATCCAATTGTATAAACTCATCAGATCATACAAGCAAGTTTTTATAACAATAAAATATAAAATATTCTGATGTACTGAGTACAATTTACTTTTTATTTCCGCATGCTTAAACTATTTTTTCATTTATATAAATAAAAAAACCAGTTCCATAGTCCAGAAAAAACCCCATTTTTGTAGCAAGAAGCGGCCTATTAAATAAATACCTTCGATTATATTAAATATAAACTTAAAACAATTGATGCTATATTTCTACTTTCAATCTACGGCATTTATTGATCAGTCGCTATAATACATACATATATTATCTTTATATTTGAACAAACTATTAATTAAATTTCTATCTAAACTATATTCGCTAACAAATTATAATAAAATAAAATTATAAATATCTGCTATAAATACAATGAATTGTGATTCGTATTCTATATTTTCGTAACTTTCAATTATTAAGCAAGAGACGGGGAAAGTTGTAAGTTTTTTCCCAATCCTACGCTCCAGTAGTCCAACGGTGGCGGTGTCTTACAATTTCATAGCTTGCAACATTACTAAGTATCGCGAAACATTTCGCAAACTCGATTTAATTTGGCGTCAAACAGTCCGCCTTTGTTTCCGGTAATGTTCATATCATTAATCTCTCGTGGCGTGTTTATGTGTAATATAATTTCGTATTTTAATGTAATATTTAAACATATTTTAAGAATTAAAAAAGTACATGGAACGTTTTGCTATGGTACCAATATGGCTTGACAATTTTTTAGGCATTATCATATTCATACTATTATTCATACTATTATAAATGCGAATGTTTAGATGGATGGATGGATGATTGTTTGAAGGTGTCTCCAGAACAACTGAACGGATCTTGATGAAATTTAGTATATATATAGAACATAGTCTAGAAGAACGCATAGGCTTCTAATTATATTTTTTTAATTGCGCGCCATAGAGTCGCGGGCGACCGCTAGTTAATGAATAAAGAATGTCTACAGAGCTATCGTGATATTGTTTACAATAATTGACGCTTGTCGTCGACAGCGCTGTCCTCACTATTCCTCCATTTACAATGACTGTCATAAAACCCATTAATGGTAACAATCTAGACTCCCGTATGGTTCTGGTATACGGCCAATAACTCAACATGACCATTCTAGGTCGGTACGTGGTACGCGGTTAATTAGTGTGGGTTGAATTATGTAACGCGACGGGCGTATTTCTTTTATGACATAACCTTGAGTGTACACTTGATTCTTGATCAGTAATTGAGATATTTTTATTGCTTCTTGTTTACATTAACATCTAGCTGGATTGCTTCCTGATCGTTTTGAATATTATTTGCTTAGCTTTAACGAGCTGTTGCAATGTTTATTGAAAGTACTTTCTATGTTTAACGATTTATTTACAAGGTTTATTAAGAAGTTTAGTAAACTAAATAAGAGTTTTTGTTTAACAATTAAAACACGTTGCGTTGGTTTTTTCTACCTACTAATAACTTTTTAAAATACAAATTAAATTGTATTTCAATTTTGACACCTACAATGGTTTGTCATTAATCATTTAGTTGTGATATTTTATTAACTATCACTTAGTTTTTGTTCTTATTATAATTTATAAATATCATATCAATTGTGCAACTGAATCACCTTCGTAACCAAATGAGTAAAAGGTTGTGTTTAAATGAATGTTTCCGGAATCATGTTTACTGAAAAGTTTCAGTGAAAGTGACTACATTACGTGTTGCTTGCGCGAAGGCCGTCTCTCTTTTTACAATGAAAATTTGTTATAAAAAGTTTATGAACAGTATTGAACAAGTGTTTTGAATATTTAATTTACATAATTTCTTTGTAATATTGTGCATTGTGCGCCATCTGTGATGATAAGTGTAAACTATTAGCGCCATCTAGTAGAATTATTGATTTACTGTGGTTAGTCGAGAAGAAATTTCATTTATCCAACAGATGGCCCAATAATTAAACAATGTTCCAACTACTAAACAACGTTAACGCATTTTATTTAGGAAGTTAATTAATTCGAGTAGATTGTGAATATCTCTATTAAAGTTGCTTTCTCAACAGTCATGCGACTATCATAATCTTTAAAACATTTTCAAACACAAAAAGTTCCGATAGATGGCGCTATCTCTAAAGTAGAAATTGATGTAAATTTGAATTCCAAGGAAAAGGGTTTTGAAGCCAAAAAAGGTTCAGAACCGCCGCTTAGAGCAACCCCGGATCATAGCAACATGATGTAAAACTGAGCTACAGTCACGTGTGGTTTCACACAAACAATGGCGGGAGAGACCGTCACGCAAGCTGCGCCCGCGCCGCCCGCAAAATACAATTCCTTTATGCTATTGCTATTTACCCGGGTCTACTTGTTAACTTAAAAATTAGAATTGATGGAATTAACATTTTACAAATATTAATATTGATTATTAAGTTTATTTGGTTTTAAAATTACTCAGTTAATAAAATATAGTACAGGCAGAGTATATAATAAATTTTGGTGGACTAAAATAAGATTTAAATTTATAAACATGAGAATTTTATCTTAAATATATGCTCATTGAATACAAGATAAGATAAATACGAACACGTAATGTCTACTAATATCGAAAACAAGTGAAACTTGGCCTTCAATTAGAGTTTATTACAGCTTAATCGACTCGCTCCGGCGTCGGCAGAGCCTTAATGAAACGCAAATTTAATACACGCATATCTAGTTTTGTTCGACTCTCGTATGCAAAACAATTTATTTTTACTTTTTGTAATCTTTTTAATGTTTACCACTATTTTATATGCGCAGTAGCAGCAGTAGTAAGGTTACTCAGGTTTATACAATTTTTTTGTATTCGAATTCTCAATTGAGTACATAATCTTATTGCTCTTTGACTATGATATTATTGACTTTCTTATGAGTAATCTTATATATAAAATTCTCGTGTCACAATTTTCGTTCTCGTACTCCTCCGAAACGGCTTGACCGATTCTCATGAAATTTTGTGAGCATATTGAGTAGGTCTGAGAATCGGCCAACATATATTTTTCATCCCCCTAAATGTTAAGGGTAGTCTACCCCTAAATTTATATTTTAAATTTTTAGACAAACACGCGGAAAGAGTCGCGGGCGACAGCTATTGAAAATCTAAAATCGATAAACTTTCAAAAGTTGTTACACACTATTTATTATTTCTACCAAACTAAACGTTTTATTAATTTAATCTGTTAATTAGTAATAATTTTAACATAAGAGTAACAGTAACAAAAAGTTTAATTTATATTGAAACTCTACTATATTAATAAGTTGCAGACGAATCCTTTTAAAATTCAAAAATCATTGAGCATCAAAGAGCGTTGCGAAATGCCGACAGAGGTCGAGATTGAGATCATCGCTCTTTTCTGCGTCGAATACATTTTATCTATGCATTCATCGGCAGCTAACCTTCGCAATTAAATATGACTTTTGAGTAAAATAGTGCAACAATAGCGTCGTTTGCCGACAACAATGAACGTTATTCCGCCGCAGCCGACCTCAGAGTTACTAAACACCGGCACGACACGAGAAGCGCCCGCTAATCGTCATTTAAACGATCTCTAGACTCTGCGCAACGCGTTATTAGCGTTGCGTTAAGCGTTACCAAGGTCGACTTGCATCATGCTTTCTAACACCCCACACCCGGACTACTGTCCCCGCTTAACATTCTGACAGCGCGACGATTTATTTAAATTCTTCTCACCTCTTAACCTTTTAAATTTGATTGAGAAATAACCAAATAAAATAGTTTCTTACTAACCATTGTTTTGAGAACATACAATTGACGTCGATTGAATATATTTCAATAAAGTTGTTAAATGAAACTGAAATCATCGAAACAGTTCGCTGACTGCAACCTTGCCTTTGTATCGAATGAGAAACTAATGAACCGCAAAACATTATGATGGACCTCAATATCAAGAGATTTCACTAGTTTATTTACGCTTGTATCGTGCTTCAGACAATGTGTTGACTCACGAACGTAACGCAGAGTTCATCATTGTTGGATATTATGATCACGAAAAGTAGAAACATGCCCTTGTTTATTGTTTTCACAAACAAATTACCGATTTAATATGAGCTGCAATGTTAGCGTGTTGATGTAAAAATTGATCGTAATAAGCAAAATTTTAAATTTCATGATCTTAAAATGGAAATCAAATAATACAAAATTTAATTAGACAATTATCTTAAATCGTTTGCTATTTACGGGTTTAGATAGCTCATTGTTATAAACATATAACAATATGATGCAAAATAAATCATAAAATTAAAAATGTTACAAAGTCTTTACCACTTTTTGTAAATAAATATAATACATGTAACAAATTAGCTAACATTTTCCATTTTGTTGTTTAGTGCTGGAATGATGGGCGAGGGCCTGCTGACTCTGACGTACGGCAAGCACCACGCCTGCATCTTGAACGAGGTAGGCGCGGCGTGGCGCGGCGCCCGCTACTCCGACCTCGTGCTGGTGTGCGACGACGCTGTGCCCCTCGCTGCGCACCGTATTGTCATGGCCGCAGCCAGCCCCTTAATAAGGTAATATCATTAAACACTTATGCATGCAACCCTTAGACAGGGCAGGGCGGACAGAACTTATAATTCTTTGTTTTACTTATTACTTTTCTTTAACGGATGGTTGGATGGGTTTTTATTAGAAAGAATCTCCAGAAAGGCTACATGAATCTCGCTGAAATACAGATGTAGAACGTAGTCTTTAGTTTTTTTTTTAATTTGGGCCTGATAGTTACATATCAACAACAGTAAAAAGTGTGATTAACGGAAAATTACAGAAAATCTAAGATTTTACTATATTATTAAGCTTCT
The DNA here is from genome assembly GCF_000836235.2 of Papilio xuthus. NCBI lineage: Eukaryota > Metazoa > Arthropoda > Insecta > Lepidoptera > Papilionidae > Papilio > Papilio xuthus. Next base: position 8,388,792 of record NW_013532703.1, on the reverse strand, counting down.
AAATCAACAAGTTTTTATGTTACAGAAAAATACTTGACGACACACCATCAGTCGAGAACCCGGTCACGATTCACATGTCTGGCATCAACAGCACGCTCATGAGGCACCTCCTCATGTTCCTCTACAGCGGACAGGCGTACATTGAGGTAAGTTTCCTTGCTATGATCATACTCAAATCAAGTAATGCAAGTGAAAAAAATGTACCTAAATCTGTTTTACACCAAAATAATTGAGGTTTCAATCTTTTGAATTTTAATGGATCCATAAATTTATTTCGTCTTTTTAATTTTTCAGTCTGGAGAAATCGATGATATGCAAGAGCTGTTTGAATTATTAGAAATAAAATCAGACGTTTGGAAATCAACAAAGGAACGGCAACAACAGGAAGAAAGGAACAGATCATGCGAAAGATTAAAAGCCAAAAGTCTTAAAACAGATATAAACAGTAACGAGAGCAGTAAACACGATGCACCCTCAGGATCTTCACATTCAGAAAGCGACAGAGTGACTCCGAGCGCGGGATACAGTAAAGAGAAAGAAAGAGAAAGAGGCGATTCAGAATCAATGAGTATAAAGAAAGAGACGATGTCTACAAGCAGTAACGATGAAAGAGATGAAGATGATCCAGACGGAGAGAACAGGGGGAAGGAATGTAGCCGATTGTCAAGACGGCGGAGAAGCTCCTCAAATCCCGTAAACCTATCACTGGCAAGAAATTCTGAGAATACCGGCAGCGAACACGATGACTCCCAGGACTTAGATGTTGAAACAGTCGCGGCTAAGGTAAATATGATTTCATTTATCTCTAAAGCTTTATTATAGAACGATTATAACATTTAAACATTTCTATCATACATAAATTTTTGTGATTAACTAACAGTAGTTATTTATAATTTTCAGAACATCGATAGGAGAAGGTCGACATCGTCCAGTCAAGAGGATCCACCGCAGGAAACAGTATACAGACGACAACTATTAAATGATCGATTAGGAAAAGGCATCGAAAGGACCAAACGAAAATCACATTATCTTGAACCTCCCGAATTGGATTTGCGAACTGTAAAACTGGAAGACCAACTTAAGCCACCCGACCAAGACCTTATGACATTCGTACAAACGTCGCCGGAAAATTATGTTGTTACCCCACATCGAAAAAGAAGGCCTGGTTTTCACAATTCACCATCACAGAATCCACCATTCGTTTCGTTTCCCCCGAGCTACTTAGAAGAAATGGCACATTTGAGATACGCACAAGGGCCAGGTGTAGCGGCCGGAGTGGCCGGCGCGCGGCTAGGCACTTTCCATCCGCTAAGTGCATCGGCACCTCCGTATTTACCAGAGAGGAGCGCTACTCCACCGGTCGCGGCGCACGAAGACGCCCTGAAGTACCGCCCTCCCAGCGCTGGCTCGTGGGGCCCCTGGCTCTGCCAGCCGCAGATGGGCGGGGACGATAACATTTCTACTGAACATGAACAAGGATCAAGCAAACAGGCACCGGTTCGGGAATATCGTTGTGAGTACTGCGGTAAACAATTCGGAATGTCTTGGAATCTCAAAACGCATCTGCGAGTCCATACTGGCGAGAAGCCATTCGCTTGTCGGCTTTGCGTTGCTATGTTTAAACAGAAGGCTCATTTGCTGAAGCATTTGTGCTCGGTGCATCGTAACGTAATATCTTCGAGTGAGAACGACGGACGAACAAACACGCCGGGCCGCTTCAACTGCTGTTTCTGCCAGCTAACGTTTGAAGCGCTGCCGGAACTCATCAGACACCTCTCGGGTCCTCACAATAGTTTGCTGCTCAGCAAGAACTTGCACGAATGACGCGCGCCTCCGTGACGCTGCAAGGCGCGCGCAATCGGACAATGATATTTCTCTCGCTGCGAGAGCTCAATTGTGATATGTGTTTAAAAGGATATTACTTTAAGTGTTTAGTTGTAAGATAAGTGAAATCGCAGAGCGATACTCAAACCGGGGCATCCGCAGAAGGAGACTGCGGATGTTGTTACGTTTATAAATAATTTAAATTGATCATGTTTGCCGCATGGGTCCAAATTGTTATAATTTGTTTAAAAATTATAATCCGGGACCAATACCTTCCGAGATAGTATTTATTTGAAAGATGTATTTCATTAGCTTAATACATTAATTTAAAAGCCACCGACACATTAATTCCTTAAGGATAGAAAATAGACGTGAACGGCAAAGAAAAGTTGCGAAAATTGTACAACAGTCATCATGCGAATATTACGTAAACTACCTCCTAATTTAAATCAGCGTTCGTGAGAAAATTGGCCACGTTTTGATGGTTTTGTTAGCATTGACTTTACATCTTCAACCAAGTGTTCAATGTGTCAATGTTTCTAGTCAGAATTGGAACTTTTGATGAATCATTGTGTTCATTCACACATCGACACAACTTTTATGTTTCTGTTTAACATATCAGTACCTTATTGTTATACAAATTCAAACTGGTAATGTAAAGCAATGATATTGTAAAATTAAAAGTAAATTTCGCTCTGTTCCAACGCACATCTGACTCGATGTTTCGCAGCTTTTCACCGACAAATAAATCTCAACATTAGGTTTTATCATTTATGTACGTAACTTCTAAAATAAAGAAAAAAATGTGTTCGTAATATTAAATTTTGTTAACTACGCCTTATACTTTCGTTTGTTTGTGCCGATATAAATGCAATGTGGATGAGCACCAAAGATTTGTAAAGCATTAAAAGTGAAGCATGTTTTGGTGTTTACGATTAAGAGAAATTATAGGGACCTGAAATGATTTTGATTTGTTAAAGTAGGTACCAATTAAATAATCTCACCATTGTAAATAATAACTTTCCTCTTAACTCTAACTACTTCGTAATTCCACAGCGAGCTGTCGTAATAAACTTAAATATCTTTCTATTTTTATATTAATTTACTATTTTAGTATTAATAAAGCTTACCAAAAGCTATTTTTCGAGTAAACGTCTACCGATATAACGTTGTTTAGTATAAGACTTTGGAAATCTTTTCTCGAACACATTAGTATCATGGCCAGTTATAAATATTATTTTTAGCTGTATACTAAAATTCTACGTAAGAAATAGAAAGTTGACGCATGAGGCCAAATATTACAAAAAGAAAATGCGTCTGGCAACTCTACCCTTTTTTTAAATACTCATTTTGCACAATGCGTATGCTTTTAAGTACTGTAAAATTCCTTGATGAGGCAATAATATGTGAAAACGTTTATCGAAATTGTTTACTCAAAGAAAACTTTAGTTACCAACGAGTTGTTCAAACATCGTAAACGGCAAATATTGTCGATACGTTTTAATTTATCATTCGATCGTTACCTATTTACCTGATTTTTGTGTTTTTTTTTTTGTATTTTGTTTAGCGTCGTTTATTGACGCGGTCTTTGTAATTGGGGAACAATTTAATATTAAGTTTTGTGATGTCAAGGTATCATTAGATGTGATATAAACTTGTTTTATCTTAAGCGCAAAGAGAACGCTGTCTTCCATTGCGTTTTCCATATTTTCGACTTTTTTTTATTCTTGTATATATACGTGTTAGGTTAAGTGGAACGCATGACAATAAAGTCGTCCTGATACAAAATCCCTGCCGATTTTATACGTAATACGAACAAAATTAATATACTTAATCGCTATGATTTATTTATAGTGTTTAAGATTGTGATAAGCCTTCGTAAGTTGGCCCTGTTTAAAAACAATGCAACATTGATAGTTTCCTATGTAAATGTAATATTTGTTCTTTTATATTAAACCATTACAATTGACTGTTTCTAAACGATATGTAGAATTTAAATAACATTGTTTCGTTTTCTTCAAATTAAGTACAATGCTATCTTATGTGGAAAAATATATTTTGTCTTTAATGAAAATTGTACAGATCGAAAAAAAATATAGAGAAAATTAAATATATCATTTTGACTATATTTTTTTACCTTGTCTATTAAAAACTCTAAAAATGAACAAAATGCACAATAAATCGAAACATTTCTGTCCAATACATGACGTTGTTAATTAAGATTAATTGTAAATATTCTAGTTTGTAAGCGTATGGTGAAATAAAAAGCTTAACTTAATCTTGTTGACCTTGAATATTGATTTTTTTCTGTTGATTGTAAATTAAAAAAAAATATATCTTATAAGTTTTCACATAGTGTACAATTTTTTTGTAGATATTGTTTAGATCATTAACATTCTGTAAAAAAAAATGTGTTCTTACTTTAGTAAATTAAAAATAATGAAAATATTTTAGTTACATAATTGGAATGTTGTTTATTTCCTGCATTATCTCCCGTTTAATTATTTAAGTTCTTACTTCTACTAACGAAATGAGTGGGAGCATAACCTGGTATCAAAATACTAGAGCAACCTATTAACATCCGCAACAGTTATACATGACTTTTCACTGGCGAAACGTCTGACTTCACACATTCCTATCTCAGTTTCGAATTCAGAATTTCGCCTAAATTTTCTTTAGCCTTGCAAAAGGATACGTTTTAAAACTAAGGTTAGGATTTTAAAAAATATTAAGCAAAGATATTTAATTAGTATTAGTGATGCTAACGCAGAGGGGTAGGCAGTGACCACGGACTCCTTTCTTCCTCATTGATACGTCTACGCATACATGCACATCGGGTTCGTGTTCTTGATCAGGCTCTTTTACAGTATTTCATCAATCTAGATATAACGTCTATTCAATGATGATTACAATTTTTAAATAACAATAACAAAAATCAGGTGACTAGCTGTCGTCCGCGCGAAGTTAAAAAAAACTATTGATCGCAGCGTTATGTTATATAGCCTAAAGTCTTCCTCTATAAATGGACTATCCAACAAAATATTTTTTTTGAAATCGGATCATTAGTTCCTGAGATTAGCGCGTTTAAACAAACAAACTCTTCCGCTTTATTACATTAGTGTAGATTTTAATAGTATTTATAGCAGCATAATTCAAAAGTGCAACACTAATTTAAAATAGCAATTTTAAGCACCACAGATATACAAATAAAAAAAATACAGACAAAAACTTAATGCCTTGTTAGCTATGTTTACTTCACCATTAGTGGCCAGTATTTTAATTTAATCCTAATAAAGAAAAATTTCCACAACACAAACGTTTCATATTTGTACACCATAAAATGCTGCTACGCCATAAGTTACCTAAAGGAATCGTATAATAAATTAATATGTCTTGTCGCAAGTACTAATTAACTTGGTAATATTTAAAAATACGGTCAACATAGATGGATAAAATAGAATATCAAAACAAAATCAAAAAGTAATAATCGTTTATTTTACAACTATCTTATTAAACAACGGCTAAATCGACTTGTAGTTAAGTATATTGACTAATTTAAACTTTTAATAAGTTTTTATAATCTTACTAATATAAATGCGAATGTTTTGATGGTTGATGGATGGATGTTTGTTTGAAGGTATCTCCGGAACGGCTGAACGAATTTTGATGAAACTTGTCACACATGTAAAACACAGTTTAGAAGAACACATCGGATAGGTTTCTTTATACTTCTGCGCGGACGAAATCGCGGGCGAAAGCTAGTTCTCACTAAGGTTTTAATTATTTTAATATCATAAAATATTCAACCAGTTTAACTAAAAAAAAATAATAATAAATCAAGCAACAAATGATTGAATTAAATCCAATCGTATTCAAGTGTTTTGTGAATGTTATGACAAATATGATCCGATGTGTGGGAACTGTATAAAGAATCAGAGCAATATTTCAAAACAAAATCAATACCGACTCGGCGAACAATTGAACAAGATCAATTTACAAAATTTCTTTGAGAATTGACAACACATGATCAGTTCCTCTTTAGACCTTACCGGGTGAGTATTAATCGAATTTTTTTCACTTTTAGCTAAATCGTTATATTCTTGTAAGGATTTCTTTTATAAATATAATTATAAAGAGGTATGCCTCCCATGATATGTAAAAAGACTTCATACTTTTTTATTTTAATTACTAGCAGCCGCCCGCAACTCCATCCGCGTGGAATAAAAAAAAAACAAAATTAGTAGGCTCTGTGTTCTTCCAGACTATGTTCTACATCTATGCCAAATTTCATCGATATTCGTTCACCCGTTCTGGCGATACTCAAACAAACATCCATCTATACATCTACAGAACTAATTATAAACCGTAAGTACATCTGTGCCGATCTCCATGTAACGAAAAAAATGTTATACAACTTATTTTAAAAACATTTATACATTAATGTTTACGTGCAAGAAAGATTTTTTTGCTAAGTTATTTTTATCAATTAAAAATGTTTACCTTGTTTACTTAGTATATAACAAATAAACATAATCATCCATAGATCTGCGTACTGCGTACATACAAAATAAAAATAAAAGGCAATTCTCTCTACTTATACGCTATTTAAAAATAGATAGGAAAGATAGAAAATGAAAAACAAAGCTAAGTAACCGGTGCCGACAGATGGCAGACGTGTCTTTTTGCTACTCGACTTGTACTACTCTGGGAACATTCCACTGACCATCTTTTAAGTTTGCGGTGCCATTGGCGTACTGGATGTTGTTAATTATGATGGTATTAAAAACATAATAACTGTTTATTTATATTTATGTAATTAATAAAGCATATGTACAACGATACTCTGCCAGCTATGAACCATCGCTTTACATTTTTTTCTTTGTTTAAACTTGCAAAATTCATAATCTTACTAATATTATAAAAGTTATTCTATGGATTGATGTTTGGTTGAAGGTATCTCCAGAACGGCTCAACGGATCTTTGATCATGAAATTTGAAATAAATAACACAGTCTGGAAGACCACATAGGCTACTTATATATATTTTTTTTCATTTCACGCGAATGGAGTTACGGGTGACGGCTACATAAGTGTAATCTTCTATATATATAAAAATCAATTGCATTTCTTTAGTCTCGCTAAAACTATCGAGTTTAATTATAACGACTGAACGAATTTATCTTATCTTGGTCTTGAAATGGTCGTTGAGGTCTGGGGAAGATTTAAAAAGTGAGGAAAATTCGAATATTTGCCGGGATTTTTTTTAATTACGCGCGGACGGAGTCGCGTCCGCCAGCTAGTTACGTATCAATGTATAGATATAGAACTAAAGACTAACCTAGCATCGATTGAGATGTATGGAAAAATATGTTACTTTATAGACACTTACAGCCGAAGGAAATAGGATAATGTTTATTAACGTTACACAACATCCTTAACTGATAAAGTATGCAAATCCGATTAGCTGTAGTCGATCACCATGTTATATATGTTTTGCTATTTTTAGTTCAGTTTAAGGATACTGTCGCTGGCGTTGTATGTTGGCATTGGCATATAAATATAACAGGTTACATTTAAACCATCTTTAATTTCATTTTATTCGTACAATTGAAAATATAAATAGCATATGAACAAGCAAAACTATTACTTGGTATTACAAAAACTGGCAGCTCTCCTCTTAAGAGAATGCAACCATGAACACGTTCCATAAAAACATAAAATGAATTCGTTCCATTAAGGAACACGTCCTAAGCCCAGTTCCTAACAAGGAGCATTGCAAAATTCATTGTCAACTAAAATAAATCGTTGGTATTACTAGATAAGTTGGTCTATTAGATGGTTTTTCATTCAGGACCGGTTCCCGGAGTTGTGAGGGTTTAAAAGCGGGAGTCGGGAGTTGGTAAGGCATTCCCGTGTCGTCAGTCCCCCAGGTATCCTGCACCTAGTCATGTGGCGTTTGTTCTTTCTAATTGCTGCCGTCACGGCGCAGATTCCCTCATTGGGATTCTGCCCCGATTATCAGGTGAGCTAAAAGTTTTATTATAATTTAATTAAAGTTAGGTTTCATAAAGAAAGAGAAGAGAATCTTCTTACTCTATATACGTTATTCTGTGTTCGAACGAATAATATTTGTTCCTATATATAAACAAATTCTTTATAGTAATATGTTGTTTATTTTTCTATCATAATTAATTTACATAACAATTCATATGACCTCGACCTATGGATTTGGGTCGCATCAGGTGTGCTATAGTAATTAGTAGGCGACGCAGACAGCAACCGGTCGTCACGGTCATTGACACCACTGTTACCGGACACTTTCGATCTCGTCGAGACTGACACAATAACTGTCACACGGTCTTTAGTGGGATGTAGCGAATTTGATACTGGATCTTAATATTTTGTTGAGGGTTTTTAATTAATAAAATTTAAATTGCTACAGTAAAGTAAAGTTATACAGACTACTTAACCTCGATTATGATCTGTTCGACAGCCGATGGCAAGCTTCAACATGAACCGTTTCCTGGGCACCTGGTACGAGGCAGAGCGCTACTTCACGGTGAGCGAGCTGGGCAGCCGCTGCGTCACCACCAAATACGAAAGTACGCCTGAGGGCCGCATCCTAGTTTCCAACGAAATCACCAACGCCATGTGAGTACACGAACAGCACTTTAGTAACCCTGTTGTTATCTATATACCTGATTCTCATAGGTCCCAATTAGACATCAAGCGGTCCAAGAAAGTCCAAGGAGTTTATTAGCAATAAGAAAACAACAAACTACACAATTTATCTTTCTATTTGTACCATCATTAGATCTAATCTCTACATTAATTTGAAATGTTATTGAAGCTATGCTAGCTATATTAAAAATATAGTAGTAGATGGTTTTTTGTACAATTCTCAAAGGAGTTTACAATAAAAAAGTATTGGAATATCTGGTCTACTGAATTATAGAATAAGATAGCATCTATTTATTATTACTATTTTTCTACCACCGTTTATTATTCTGTACACAGGACGGGTATGAAGAGAGTGCTGGACGGTCATCTGCAGATGATAGGTCGCGAGGGTGAGGGCCGCATGATTGTGAAGTACGCCACGCTGCCTGTGCCCTACGATACAGAGTTTAGCGTGCTTGACACCGACTACGATACTTATGCTGTTATGTGGTCGTGCAGTGGTATCGGTCCTGTTCACATCCGTAAGTACTAGCAGATATTGTGCTCATATACTCAGTCTGTGCTATAGGGCAGGGCGCAATTGGGCGACCGGCTCAGGCGATGGGCAGAATTGCACAATGTCGCATAACTTTGTTAGGTTAATTAAAGTAAATCGAAAAAATCTCATTACTTAAAATACTGTATAAATAATATGGGCCCATCTACAATGATATTTAAAATTAATACGAGACAAAAATACAATAACCAGTTAGAGTACGTAAATTAATAGTAATTCTTTATTAATTTCTTACAGAAAACGCATGGGTGCTAACCCGTGACAGACTCGCGCCACAGATGACCATGCAAAAAGCGTACGCTGCACTGGAAAAATTCAAGGTATCGAGAACATTCTTCGTGAAGACAAACCAAGAGGACTGCTACATACTTCCCGACCCGGCTGCTTACTCTGAGTACAAGGAGGCAGGAATCGAAGTATCTGGGAAGCATGCAAGCCTGGTACCCGTACCCGCCGCTACTGATGCCGAACCTGTTGTCGAGGTATTAAATATTGTTTAAAAAGATTATTTAAAAACAGTTTTTTTAATTATCTTAAGTAGGATAATCCAAAAACTACAAGAAATAAATCTACAATAATAAAAAAAAACTATACGTAAACGTTAAAGAGCAATAGAAAAAAAGTAATTTTTCTCTACATCTTTACTGGGACGTGACCCAATTTAAAAAATTGCCAATTATTGTTTTTTTTATTTATTCATCCGAATTTCTTTAACAGAAGAAAGTAGATGCGGAAGTCAAGCCTGAAGTGCCAGAGGTTAAATCTGCTGTTCCGGAAGTTATCAACGAGCCCCAAGTTGTACCTGAAATAAAAGCAGCCGAAACTATGGCTAAGGAAGAGAAGACAGAAATGCCAGAACAAACTACTGAAGTCAAAAAAGAGATGCCTGAAATAAAGGAAGAAGCACCGAAAGAAAAGGATCTTCCAGTTAAACCGATACAGTAACTCTTGTCTCACTAATTAGCCAACAAGATATTTGTACGTAGCTAAAAAAGTAGTGCGAAGCTTTCCAAAAAGGCTTGTACCAAATAAAACCTTACCGCGGGTTAGATTTTCAATAGTTATAATAAACCAATGTGACTTTTTCTTGTCAGTTCAATTGTAATAAACGAATTTAATAAACATATTTTTTTTATTTTCACTAAGTCTTATTAGCCGACGGCAAGAGTAATATATGAGATAGTCAGGATATGTATTAACTTATTATAATTAATGTTTCTGATTAATTCTTACTTTATCTAAAAAGACTAACTGTCCACTCAGAGTTGTTTAGTGTAAATTTTGTACAAGACAATAAGGCTCTCCCTAAATGATCGACTAAAAACTCTGAGCACAGGGGAAGTAGTTGAAAAAGTTGATTAAAATAAAAGCTAATATAACATGTTATATTTTAATGCTAATTAAAAATTGTTTGAAAAAAGGCAAAAGGAAAGGGTCTGATTGTATTGGTCAGGCTGTTACTGTGCACCCACTCCCGGCCGCTATCCCACTACTGCCCGATACGGGGACTTTTGGCTGCTGGGTTTCCCCCCTGGCCCGGTTCGCCCCTCCTTAGTCAACCTGCAACCCCCAGACTCCTCCGGGGGTTCCATATCAATACCAGGCTTAGTGTGGACGTCCAGTCAACATGGGCCACACAGCACCAGGACTCCCGACCTCAAACCATCCTCCATACCCGACCTCCGAGCAGCCGGATTACAGGAGACGCCACGCTCCCAGTCGACAGACTTAACGAATTATCAGAATAGGTAGAACTTAAAGTTGTGCATTCAAAACCCAGATAGTATTTTTTTTTTTTGAATGAAAATTATTTAAGACTGTTTTTCATCCCTGAAATTGATAGAGATTTTAAAGTAAATATTATTTTCACATAGTATTTTTAAAATATGGAACAAATAATTTTCAAATAACTTAAAGAAAGCGCCCTCTAGAAAATTGAAGTTATAATATTGCAGAAACTAGAAACTTAATATGTAACCTACAGCGCCCTGAAGATGGCGTTATTTAGCAGAAACACTTTTTAAGCTAGATTGATAAGTAGTATAATCTTATATATAAAATTTTCGTGTCACAATTTTCGTTCCCATACTCCTTCGAAACGGCTTGACCGATTCTCATGAAATTTTGTGAGCGTATTGAGTAGGTCTGAGAATCGGCCGACATCTATTTTAAATCCCGCGCGGCGGAGTCGCGGACGACAGCTTGTGATGTATAAAATTACTTAAACAATTGCTGTATCATATATTTTCATAGATTTCGCGGCCATCTGAGGCGATTTATTAGCTTACGGACATTTTGAGAGTCTGTCTCTACAAACACATTTGCCTTTTAATAGACCAAATTATATATCAATGTATGCTAAGATTTTTATAAGAAAATAGTACTGTTATAGAAAAAGATTAGGGTAAAGATAATTAGAACATTAAAAAGCAGATTCATCGTATATAATAAGATGACATTGCTTTGAAGTTATTTGCTAAGTTACGTTGAATTGTTACCAAAAGACATCAACGACTTAAAATATGTTTAATTTAAAAAAAAACTATAGGTAGGCAATCAAGAAGCAGCTGTTTTTATGCCAGATTGGCAAAAAGATGACGTTTTTGCATGTAAGTATGTTTGTATTTAGGTTTATATGTTTAAGTACAGTTGTTCATTCAACTGTGACCTTTTTTAACTTAACCGGCTGAACCGACTTTGACGAGTTACACTCGAATTATATGCTTCCCCAGAGAATCGTATAAATAGTATAGTCAGGAGTGATGAATTTTTTTAATGCATAGTACAAAATAAAACTACCTAGTCATTTTGTTATCATAACGTTAAAAAATATGTTCTCAAATTGCGTACCGCCATACTATATGCAATCATATCGAGGTTTACTTATAAAATAGCGAGTCATGGAATGCTTCCGTGCGTCTCATGAATGCCCGCCCAGTCGAGTGCCAACTGCAAAGTATCGCAGACGCATCTATTGGATTATAATCGGCGTCAACATTGTTTTTATTTTTTTGTTGACAGCGGTGTTAAGTTGCCTGTAAGTTCAAATAAAGGTAAGTCTTTTAAATTTTTTAATCGATGAGATAAAAAAAATTATTTATGTTTATTTTGGAAATTAAATATCATTGTCAAAAAAAATTGGTAAATATTTTTAATTAAATTCAGTTAAAAAAAAATAATTTTTACTCTTTTCAACTCAAATATTGGTGAGAATTTAAAGTTACATAAAATGTTTGTTTAGAAACAATCTTATATTACAAAATATTATGATGAAAATATAATCTTAATATATTTACAATCAAAAACTGACGTTCAATGTCCTCAAACCAATGCCAAGACCTTGATAGTTGATACTTTATTACCAGTTTAGTGAGATACAGTGGAGTTGACATCGTAGATTTTATCCACAAAATATTGGAGAAAAAATCGAATTCAATTAACTTAAAGTATTTGTTCAAAATAATCTTAATGTTTTCCTTCCTAACAAAGTTAAGATAACAAAAAATAAGGTTAAAAACTTTGCTCCGAATAATTAACTTTACGACACAAGTAACTTACTACTTAGTAATGTTTAAAGTTAATGTTTATTTAACGATGTATTTTATTCTTTAGTTATTGGGTTAAATTCAGATCACGTGAAGCAACTTGCTTGGAGGCCGTACAAGTACATACCACCGAGCCGCATATTCTGATAATAAGCAATACGAAAATATTATACCGTTTTACCCTAGCCTCGACAGACGGCAGATGCGACATAGAGTTTGAAACTTTAATAGGCATTTAATAGAATATTAGCCACCCAGAGACTAAATTCCAGTCCTTTCCTTCTACCATTTTGATAAGAAAAGGAAAAAAAGCTGGCAACGCAGCTGCGGTTCTTCTGATGTTGTGGATATCCATGAGCATCCGTGACCTCTTCTTGTCAAGTGTACTGGTCGTTTTCCTCCGTTCTTACGATAAAGGGGGATTGAACTCGCAAGGGAAACAGACACACGGGAAGGATAGATGCCCCTTTTTGTAACTCCACTCATTTTTTATTCATTTATAGTAGCCATCACATCGAAAACTTATTCAAGATATCAATGGGTGGGGGTGGGGTTCCCTTCTTTAGTCTTTTAGTTAATACTAACAAAAACAAGAAGTATAAACCATGATGACACAAGATTGTTAATCGAACTGACAATAGCTCACAGGATATAGTAATATTATACAAATTAGGTAACATTGAATGATTACATTCAAAGTAATAAAGTTGGATGTGTTGTCAAAGAAAATAATGTAAATAAATTTAAGTCAAATGCATCGCTAAACATTCACATCGTTTAATTGTTTTCAAAAGAATATTGTTAGTCGATTTCTAAGAACAAGGTCGCGCTGCTCGGACTATTATGCTCCATTCATCGTAATTTTACATACATTTGCCACAACAACAGTTATGTTATAGTCGCTCACGCAATAATACAGTCCATAATACTGGAGTGTCTGTATGTAATTTTATAAAATCATATTCCGCTCATATTTGCGTTGCTAACAATGAAAATATACCCGGAAATTTATGTCTGTGTCCGTCCTTAAGTCCGCGTTTATTCCGAACAGTCCGAAACGGTTGGACCGATTTTAACGGGACTTTTACTTATAAGAAGTTGTGGGTAACTGTTTGTATTAAAATATATGTGATATTTGTCAAAGATGTAATTACCAGCCAGCATGGATTTAATGGATAAAGATATAATTTAATTACAAGCTGTTGCCTGCGACTTTGTCCGCATGAAATTAGATATAAACTATGTATTTTATTTTGCAAGAATTAATTAATAAGTTACTTTTGCATTTTTGACAAAAGTTATTATACCAAGAATAACTTATAAGCTGCTGAATTATTTAATTTGGTATAGGTAGAGTGGACGCAAGTTTACCAGGTCGTTGCTCTTATACATTGTAATTGTTTTTTTTTAAACAGAGGAATTTATATTTACAAATTGACACTCTAATTATATTCAACGATTTTTATTGTTTGGTAGACATAACCAGGTGTTTGACATACATTTAACAAGTTCATTTTAAATTATTTATCAATTGTTTTGTACATAACATAATAATTAATTTCACCCAGGAAAACCAATATGAATGTTTTAAATAAAATAATATATAATACAAAGCTCATCTTACTTCAAGTAAGATAATGATAAAGCTTATGTTATAAATGCGAATATTTGGATGGATGGATGGATGATTGTTTGAAAGAATAATATCTCCAGAACGGCTCAACGAATCTCAATGAAATTTGGCATAAATGTAGAACATAGTCCGGAAGAACAAATAGGCTACTTATTATTGTGTTAATTCCGCGCGGACAGAGTCGCAGGCGACAACTAGTAAGTCATAAAGGTAACCTACGTACAAAATATAAAATGCTAATCTTCTGAATTGGTACTTTACTGCATAATGCTATAATTTTTTACACCCCTCTTCTTTACTTTATTCATAACTGTGAGGTGAAAAACTCACAAATATTTACTTAAGTATAGTGAAGACAACTTAAAATCTGTTTGTAGAGAATCAAACTTACGTTTACAAGAACACGTTAATTATTATACGAACGTGTGAATTGAATTCTCACAGATATTTAAATTTACTCTTGTACGCTATGACGTCATTTCAGGAAATCTTTTAGTTGAATCAAATTGAGTCGTCAGTTTTTTCTTCCATAAAAATCCCACTTAGTAATAACACTAAATAGCATAGTATAAATATTTTTTACAATAATTATGTACTAAATTAACACACAAATAAGTTAAACGCGTTTTATATATTAAACGACTCCTCTGCCCTCGATATGTAGTTAAATCTTTTATTCATTTTTTTATTTGGCAGCAATAACTGCATACGTTTATGTACTTTTAATGCCTCGTTCCAAATGCATTTAATTAGTTAACGTACTTTAACAGTTTAATAAACTTTAATACAGGTATTCTATGAGCCAAGGACATCAAATGAAGTTTGACAAAAAAACAATTGGGTTATTTCGCGTCTTTAACTCATTTAAAGACTGGTTTTAAAGCGTTTTAAATGCCATATTATCGATTTATCGTATACGTTAAACTAAAGATTAATATTAGTTATCTGAGCAAACACATTTTGCGGAACTGTTCAAAATCTATTTACACTTATCCATTCAAAATTAACAGCACTAAAGTTATTGACATAGTTATGTTAATAGGAAAGTAAATAAAAGCTTATTTTCCTAGAATTATATGGTCTTCGTTTTTTATTTTAATATTTAAGCGATGGGTTATGATATCCAGTGACAAATAAAAACTAAAAACTTGTCTATGAACGTGATGTTCACACAAATGGAATAGATTAAACAATGTTAATTCTAAGATATAATTTAAGCTACTATTAAGTAACTTGTTAAAAAACAGTTGCAAGGTCAAAACAACTTTTAAGTTATTAGAGTGTTAGTATGATTTAATATTAAACCACGTAGCTAAATAACCTGTAAAAACTAACCTTGCAAAGTGTATTACAAACATCATACCTACAACTCAGTAATTTTTAGGGTTCCGTACCTCAAAGAAAAAAACGGAACCCTTATAGGATGACCTTGTCGTCCGTCCGTCTGTCTGTCAAGACCCTTTTTTATATCAATGTTATTTCCTAAGATATTTCTAATATTATAGTTTACTAGCAATTTTTTTTATTATGCGATCCTTTAAGATCAGAATTTAATGTTTACTTTTTCTCTTTCTTTCTAATACTTCTCTTTCTTTCTCAATAGCCAGCAATGCATCTGCGGTTTCTTTAGTATTGTGGATGTCCATGGGCGTTGTTGATCACCTCGGTGTTCCCACAACATCTTTGCCCCATTTCTTAAATTCTCCATTCTTAAAAGAAGTACTTTATAAAATGCGGTCTATCGTTATTTGTAACTTGTAATTTTTACATCGACAAAAAATATTTTTATATATTTCGTGTTACCTTGAATGTTTTGATTTAATGTTAAAAACATGTACATATTTAAATAAATTAAATACCAACAAAGTTGAAGGTTTTCTTTAATTTAATGATTTAGGTTGCACCTGAAATAAAGGCGTAATATTTTTTTTTGCAACAATTTACAATAATTTTAACATAAATATCCAATATTTTATGTGGATTTGTTAGTGAATTTAAAGTTCGGTCTTACTGCTTCCCAAAAATGGTAAAAATTTTACACTTAACAACTAATAAAACTGGTCTGTATACTATTTTTTATAATTAATGTTTGTTTGTCTGACTGTGTTCCGGCCTGTTTGTCTTGCCTTTGTTCCGGGTAATCTCCAACACAACTGCAACAATTTTTACGGGACTTAAACTGGAAGGAAGTCTATGTGTGCTGACGAAGCTGCGGGCAAATGTTAACTACCAATGAATTACTATAATATGTAGAATCTTCATTTTACTCCCCTTGTTTGTACTCGAGGTTCATGCAGAGCGAGAGCTTAATTTAATTAGTATTAATCATGCTAAATAAATTAAATAAATCTGGGCTCATGTTAGATAGGAATGTAGGTATTAATTTTTGTCTCTAGTCTATAATATTTAGATTGTTTTCCTGTTTCATTTTATGGGCTTTAAGGGTTTCAATTATACGTTCATGTTAGAGATGCAATTTAACCGATTCCATTACCAGTATGGTAACCAACTGGTGATAAAATTTATTGCTGGTACTATATAGTTATAGATATCTGCGAATGGCCGTGCATTAACATTGCTATCTAACAAAACAAGCACTTGAAACCGGGGGAGTAAAAATTGATAACCATCAATATTACTTATATTGATCGTTCCGTCGATATTCGAACTAAATAAAATATAACTCTAAAAATGGACAAAAATATTTGCGACTTACCAAAAAAATTCAGCACTAACAATTCTTAGTCTTTAAACTTTACTATTTCCAGATGTCTGTACTAAGGGCAATCGCCGTGTTCCTCTGCGGGTTCCTGTCTCTCAGGATATGCAGGGCACAGATTGTCTTCCCTGGTACCTGTCCAGATGTTGAAGCGATGAAAAACTTTGACGCTGAGCGAGTGAGTCAATCCATAAAATATTCTATTTTAAATACTATTATAACAATTTTATTTTGATTCTCTCCTCAAAATTGTGATGTTCTAGCTTAATTAAATGTGTATAAGTTTTCCATTAATATATTTTTAGAAGTTTAAACCTTTTATAACATTTTACTAATTTTTGACTTAGCTTATATTTGAATATTGTGGTTAACGACCAAATTTTTTTATTATTTCAGTACTTAGGTAGGTGGTACGAGGTAGAAAAATATTTCGCATTCTTCGAGCTCGGCGGGCGATGCATCACAGCTGACTACGGACAGAAAGATGACTTGATTACTGTTACGAATAAGCAAATCAATAACATGTAAGTATTTATTACATACGTAAATGTTTTTTACACATTAAAAACAAATATTAAGAATGGCTTCTACGAATAAGAAACCAGAAATATCACAGGTATCAAATTAAAACTGTATGCTGTAAATTAATACAATATCATCCTGTTTATAAAAATATAATATCTTTACAGAACTGGGTCTACCAATGAAATAAAGGGATATGCGACTAAAGAAAGCGGGGAAGCAGATGAAGCGAAGCTCTCCGTATACTTCCCAAAGATGCCGATCAACATCGCCGCCCCCTACTGGATTGTTGGCACCGACTACGATAGCTATTCCGTCATATGGAGCTGCTACGAATTTGGAACGCTATTTAACACACGTTAGTATTTATATCCTTGTTGATATAGCGCCTATAGTTTTTTTAATAGCTTCTATATTCTAAGCGTAGTTTCTCTATATTAATGAGTAGGAGCAGTGGGTAAAAAGGTAAATGTATCTGTCACAATTCCGCAGCAGTGTTAAACACAGACGAGTCGTTCTAAACGCCACCATCAAGATATGCAAAAATATTACTAAGCTATTGCATTTAAAAACCACGACAAATGCCAATTATAGCACCTACAAATAGCCATATCTAATGTTATCAGGAAAACCTTGGTTTTTGCTTCCATAATCCAATCTTTGTATAATTTTTCGTATGCACAACTAATATTGTTAATGTTAACATTTCAGGAAACGCCTGGATATTGACGAGGCAACGAAATCCTCCAAAATCGGTACTAAAGGCGGCGTATAAAGTTACTAAAGAGAACAACATCGATCAGTCTTACTTCACTAAAACCGATCAGACAAATTGCACGGTTATTGAAGACGAAGATTAAGCTGTATGAAGTAAATTATTTATGCTATTATAATATTAGAAAGGATTCTATGTCATTAGTACCTGACCGAAGTTTCTTGGCTTCAAAAGGTACTAGCATTTATTTTTGCTACGACGAAAGTTTTTGTGGATTTCCACTCTCGAAACACGTGTATAAAACAGTGTAATTCCTCTCATTTTGTTTAATAAAACAGAGAGAACGATATAGTTTAATAAAATAAAATTTCACAATAAAAGGACCACTACTTTATAAATGGTTGGCTTATGTTGTTTTAAACAAAAACGTAAATAATTTTAAAAGCGTTATTTAGTATTGTGGAATTAAAATTTAATTATAGGCATATGTTTCAAAATATTCCGGCTTTTCGAATATGTACTTTAAGATTTCATATCTATTTATTTTTTAACCGATAAGAAGTCGGTTTTGCCTATAAATTTTGTCATTTACAAAGTAACACCCTATACATATCACCCCCTATAAATAAATAATACAAAATAAGCCACAATTTCTTTTTATTGTTAATTTCTACGTCTTCTATTTTAATTCGTCGCGCATTAAACAGGACAATTACAATTTCATCTAAATATATATTTTTGGATATACTATATTTGCACTGTGCTTTGTTACTGTTATTTTTACGTTATTTCTTTTTTATAACAATATATTGGTATAAAATTCATTTCTTCGCAAAAGAAATTTTTAATATGAGAAATTTCATAACTTTTAGCTCATGTAACAAAGGTTAATATAGCTAAGCGGGGCTACTGTCGTCAGAGTGCCAACTCTTTCTGCGTTCTTTGGTTGCTTCGTCGTAAGTCGGCGGTGGTGGGGGATGGCTCTTGGTCTTCGCTGGTGGCTTCATCGCGTGCTCCTCCTCTGCTTCCTCGGGTATGGAGTCTCGACGTCGCGGGTCGTATTCGGCGAGCATCGGTTGTGATATGTCATTGCGTTGTGTTAGCTTCGGAGCGCTGTTGGCCAACTGAAATGTTAGTCATTATTGAACTGGTTCTTTAGTCATATGAAATGGAAAAAGTTTGTAAGGTGTAGAAAAGGAATTTAGATCCATCCTGTGGATAATAATGAAAAAACTGATTAATTAGTTAACAAATATCACGATCATGAATTAGTACATAGTAAAAATGTTAAGAGGTACACTCGGTGACAATGTAATAAACATATGTATAATAGACTCATAAGTACATATAAACAATACAATTGTGTGCATATATGTACGTAACAAGAGATTTATTGGAATCGTACACAATTAACCTACAGATTGTAAACATTAAGGATTTTACATCTTACTTTAAAGTCCGTGACGTCATTATAGTATCTACAATTATTGATATACACATTTAGATAAGAACCAATTTTTAATAAACGTTATAAATTTCAATTAATACGTCGCAGATAGAGTCGGCAAATAGAAATTAAGACTGGAGCCGTAAGCAAGGTTCCGTTGTATTTGCCGTGGCTTTTGTTCAGTAAATACGACATTTGTTTCCTTACATTTGCTAGATACATCTGTTTGAAGTGGTATTTTTTAAAGTGTAACTAAGTATCATATGCCACGTTATTTTGAAATGACAATACTAACCGTACCTATTACTACAATAAAAACTTTAAAAACAACGGATTAGAATTACTAGGCAGTTTTTTATCAATGGATTCACATCATCATGAAACATTTTTCGTAAATTACAATTTTGATTACTGTCCTTTTGAGTTCGTGTATATTATAAACGAGATAGCCCTTTTTCTTAATTTTTGATCGAATTTAATTTGTAAAAGTAATAATAAATATTTTCAAAACTCATTTGCATCAACATTTTAACAATCTTATCACTTGGCGTTACTGTGGATTATATGACGACAAATGTTAACTTCTTTATTTATACAAATATAAACGCATTTGTGATAAACTAAATGATTTCCTCTAGCTGGCTGTTTCCAGTTAATGACATCAGTTGAGGTATGGGTGACCTAAATATATATGACTTAAGCCCGTTTTACTCCTGAGACCTGTACAGTGTGACAGTTTAGTTTTGGCTTGTAGGCACAATGCAACAATTAACTGTTTGTACAATTTACCTGAACAGTTCGACTGTACAGTTGAACTTTAAACCGTTGTACTGTGAAACTTTGGTGTTCTCTAATGAAAATGCGACCTAAATTGACAATGTAAACAATTTTTATTATCTTTAACTAACCTTGTATGGATTATGAGTGACTCTGATCTGATTCGACAACACCGGATTGGAAATGTGACTCTTTCCGTGTTGGTGCGTGATCTCGAGCGCTGAGCGCAGCAGGTCGACTTTCGAGGCGGAGCCCTGCGGGGTCTTCGGCAGGATTTCGATGTTGCTGCAGCGACGCTGACTGCTGCTGCCACTGCGACTTCGGTATAGCTCGTTAATGTCGCCTTGAGACAGCTGGAGAGGTAAATATAAAGTCAAATTAACTATATACATATACAAGTTATTAGTAATACTATTTCATCATTCATAAATAACTTACTCTAGCGCGTGAACTTCTCGGTAATGAGCGAAGAGATCCCAAGGGATTGAAGCGAGTAATCATATGCAACCTCTCAAGGGACACCATTGTTTCAGCATCTTTCCTCAACGGCTCACCGTTCAGTTTGTCTCCTTCACCGCTATCTATATTAAAATTTAATGAAAATACTAAATACTTTAAGTACATCGCTTGTATTTTATTAATTTAAAGTTAAACTGATCTGCAACAATTAACAGAAATGCTACGTACTAAAGCAGTCTAAAATTTAGGATATTAATAACCTTACCTGTATCTTGATCACAAACTTCTCTCATACCGGATACATTGATTTTCCTCAGCCAGAAGTAATGCAAAGCGCCATACAAGACGCCACCTAAGAATGCTATCAAGCCCATGTAACGGAACGCCTCCCTTGTCCCGAGCGACGCTATTAGGAGACCACCACCGAAACTTCCACTTCCTCTGCCTATCAACAAAATAATAAAGTATTGAGCAAGATGTAATTTACACGAAACATTAAATCTTACTAATATTATAAATGCGAATGTTTAGATGAATAGATGGATGTTTGTTAGAAGTTATCTCCAGAACGGCTTCATGAATCTCGATGAAATTCGGCATAGAAGTCTAACATCCAGTTCATAATAAAGTGAATATCGCACAAAGAACGCTCAAGTAGCTTAGTTTTTTATCATAATATGATTTGTAAAAATAATTTGGACTTTAAATTACAATATTACAATGTGCTGCTTCTAACCTAAACTGAAATGAGCCATTCCCAACACGCCAATGAGCGTAGCCAGTAGGTTTTTAGGTGCTAGCATAGCGCAGTATGTCGCTGCCGCAACCCACATCAAGTGTACTGATAACGACTCCATTGCCTCAAACGGGAAACACCACCAGGAATTCCTGTTAAACAATATTACTTCCAATTAATAACATCAACACTCATCGCTAATTTTTTTGTTGTTAAGTGACTAACCGTTGGTTTTTGACACCAAATTCTCTTTATAAAACATATTATCCTCATCATTGTCATGAGACTTTGGACTCAGAAACTCACGGTAAGCACTGTAACTCATAATTAAAAATCCAATGTAAATAGAAAAATAAATTTTCGTCTTATTTTTTTTCTTTTTATTTTGAGCTTTTACTTTCTCAGAAAAATTAAATCAAGTGTCACATGTTTGATTACTATTTCTTTGCAATATCTTCATCATTAAATACTACACAAATGGTAATGTAACCTGCCGTTAATGTTTAAATGTGAAGTCCGCCCACCGCGTATCATTATGCTCATAAACTTGACAATGTCTTATCGTCACGAGACATTACCTCGCCAATACAAATCATACGTTAAAGGACAAAATCATTTCAATGCATGTAACCTGTCTCTACATTTATTACACGGATCATGTTTTAAATTGTACTTTCCGCTTACTAAAAGAAGAATACAAGAAACGGTATAAGAAAGAACGCTCTTATGTCATTAACCGTGAATTTCTGAACCCAAAACCTTCCTTCAAAACATATTGCTAGGTCTGTTTTGTCACAGATAATGATATATACGTTTTCAACAAGGATTTTATTCCCAGAAACTCACGGATAGAGCAAATTATATTCACAGTTACAACAGTTTAACTATATGTACTATTTAAAAAATATTTTTGCTTGCTTGTGAGCCCAAATTTGGAACAAACGTGACTGTGAAATATTTAACTATCAACTGCATAAGTAATTAGATGCATTCGTAAAATAGCAAGAATACGAACAGTAAACATAAACACAACAAGATCATGTTCCAATCGCAGTAACTGTAAAGAACATTGTGTTTCATATCTGATAAGGAGACGATTGTTATGTCATTAAATATTATATGGTCGTGTAGGCAGCAGTATTTAGACGCATGCTTATAAATTTATAACACAAATTTCTCTATCAACAGACAAAACAAAACAATTACGTACTTCTATTTAGGCAAATACTGGTAAGCAGTTTTCAAATACAAGACCCTAAATGGTCATGTATAGCACTCTATAGATGATAAATCGAATGATACCTTAACCTTTAAAATAGGATAAGGCGAAGAGACTAAAGACAGTAACAAAAATATTAACACTTGCAAATAACAGTACCTAAACCTAAATTATAAAGTATAGTTAAATACTTACTCGATAAATGAGTAGCCAACGAGCCTGGCAGCGTGGGAAAAGAACGCGACGATGATGACGTTGACGTGTCCGATGCGGGCGGTGATGGCGTCCGCGCCGTACAGGAACGGGATACTGCTCAGAGTGCCCACGGTCACGGTTATTCCTGGACATTAGACACTCTTCACATAATGCACGGTCAAAGTAATAAACGTATCATTTTACTTATTAACGCCTGTTCTTTTACATTTATGAGTTTTAACTATTACATATTATTTCATACTGCTTTCAAGCTACTAAGAAAAAATCTTAGTAAAATCTTAATATATTAAGAGAGGCCACTTAACAACTATAGGTATACCAGTGATCCTAGAATCTGTACTTTTAAATGCTTACCAAGTAAGAAATTCGGTGCGCCCAATTCTTTCAGATATAAAAATAAGTAAGATTCAATGAACCCCCAAAAATTTCCTAAAGCGAACAGGAAAAATATGAACAAAATTATATGAGGCATTTTGATAATATTAACTAAATCGTGTAATATATTATCAGCAGGTAGCTTTGCACCGAGAGGCATAACAGCGACGGTTACTGCCGATATCAGAAGCAAAACATCGTAAGTGTAAAAAGCAGCTGAGTAGTCTGTGTAACCTGCAACAGACCGATGTAAACATTCAGTGTGTTTTATTGACATTAAAGATAACGATTATAAGATTCGACTACACACCGACTTGTTTGCTCCTCATATCTATAAGCATGCCCGTGATAGGAGAAAATATTGCCATTCCGATGCTAGAAAATAAACGTTCTCTGCCAAAGTCGCCACCGTATTTCTGAATCATAGTCAATGCAATCGGATCCATTATTGTGACGCCGGCGGAGAGCATAATCGTACCCATGAACCTCAGAAGAAAATAAATATAAAACGTTTTGTCGTCGCTCTCTTTATAATCTGGTGGACAAATTTCTGGACCACCTTTCCTGTAAACAAAATCATTTTTTAAGCATTTATGATAATGTTATAAACATAATATTATGGTATCCAGTTTAAATACCTGAAATTGCATTTTTGCACCATACAATCAGCTGAAAGTGTTTCAAGTCGTTGTTGCGATAGTTTAGTCATATTGTGCAACATAACCAGACCCCCGCATCTAAGATCCTCCTTATCGAGCGCAGTTATATTTACCCCTTGCGCTATTAATAGCTTCTCGCCGAATCTAGATCGGAAATCCGTTACTGTGTCATTATCATCCTGAAACGAATGCAATGTAGTATAGGATTATAAGCTTACATCTTCTTTTACAATATTTTTGGAATACGAACCCGCTCCATTTCGATTCCGAGTTGCTCTTTAGGTTCCCCCAAGTCATCGTGAACTTCAATCAAAAAGAAAGCAGCGTCATTGTAATCTTCATCATCGTCTGTTATGTTCAAGAAACTAAAAGCAAATTTTTATCGTTGAAAAGTAAGAACTACGTCAAAAAGTAATTTTAAAAATGTATGATGTTTCACCTGGTATTAGACAAATTCGGTGGTTTGATTTTATGACTTATATGGAAATCTAAGTCATCTTGGTCATCTGAGGGATCATTATTGGGGCTTTCGGTGGGTCTCGATAGCATGCAGTGGTCCACACACCTATCCAGCACGAAATCCACCTGTTCGTCTTCATCCGGACACTCCCTGCTTGGGCACGGACTCCACCAAATCTTCAGAAGAGTTAAAAAAATAAACTTACTCTTATAGTTATTGTTAGTACCATCGACTTGTAGTTTCTAAATAAGGATGTAAATTATTAACAATATTAATGCATCTGGGATTGCGGTACGCTGCCGCTTCATTTAATCTGCATAAATTTCTTGATTCTCTTAAGTAATTCAGAGAGTAGAGTTATGACACTAGTTAATCTGCCTTGACGCCGGATGAAAACGATTTGCTCAAATTCTTAGAGGACGACTTAATTCAGAACTACATAGCGAGGGCCAATTCTTTAATGGAGATTTTGAAACAACTGTGCCTATGTTTTCTGTACCTCAACGCTCCGTTTGATGGGATGTCGCATGACGTACGCTGACGGCATAATCCCCGGCGTCTCCTGATGCGGTATCAACAATAATGAATGATGGAAAGCCGCGTTTAGTATCAATGCTGTGATCACCACCGGTTTGTATTCTCCGAAACGATCCACTAGAAATCCTAAAAATAATTCGATTAGTTGACAAACACTTTGGTAGCGTATTCTTCTATGTCGGATATCTTACCTGTTATGGGCGGACTAAGAAACGTTGTAAATGGTAACGCTAAATACACAAATGATATTTCTGGCACAGTTAGTCCTATGCTTTGCATGTGTATAGTCAAATAGGGGAGGAGTGATGCGGTCGCTCCGTACATCACAAATAAAGTCACTTTTAACATAATTAAGTTGGGATTTATCCGCAACCCCTGAATGAACCGTCGGATGCGTCCTATCGACTCGTCGTTCTCTTCGTCCATGTTTTGATCGTCCTCGCTGTATTTTTTGGAATCGTCGTCGGATTTCGCCATGTCCGCGAGACTCACATGTTAATTGACGACGAGTTGGTCCGCGGAGGTTATCTAATCGACTGGCGCTGGCGCACGGATCGTCAACGCAGCGCTGAAGGTGTGACGATTATTTACACGAAGATTAGGAACGGTGGCGTCGGGAGAGCCGAGGAGGGTCCCGAGCTCCGAGCTCCCGACCGACTGCGCTCGACCAGCTCGTGGCGGACGCGACGGGCCAATTTACAAATAATAGCAAATTACCATCGTTTAAGAAGTGTCACGGCGATTGGTGGGGATGTTGGCTAAATCGGCTGGCGATTTGAAGACCTTGTGGATAATAGCTGGGGACGGGGCGCTCTCCGTTATGGGCTTTTAGTACTATCTTTGGAGCCGCCGATTGCGAATTAGAGCGGCATTTGCTAGCAGCTTGTCTTGTGAGTAGTTTTGATTTTTGTAATTGTAATCTATACATCTATACATATTAATAAAATTGAAGTGTCTGTATTTAATATTTAAAATAACAAATTATTTTGTACACATGATGTATTTACGTCGCTGGTAACGAAAAACAACAACAATTTGTTTTCTGTCAGTCCGCATGGCCGAGTTTGTTCAGGATAATCTCCGGAACGACTAGACTGATCTTGACGGGACTTGGACGGAGTCGAGGGCGACCGCTAGTAAGTAATAAATCTCAAATACCGACTATAGTGCCAAATTGCAAAAAGACCTAAAAAAACGCCTCACATTTTTGTATGCAATAGGCAATTTTATGTAAAATATTTTTATTAACTACTCCAATTTTATTAATATGTCTCGATATCTTAATAAACAATTTAAAAAAAATCTTTTCTGTCTGTCTGCAAGGCCGCGTTTGTTTGGTGTAGTCTCTGAAATGGCTTTACTGATCTTGAACGGAAGGTGGCTGATGCTCGCAGCTATGTTTTTTCTAATTCTGTGGTGACAAAGTCGCGGAAGACCGGTCGTTGAAAATAAAATAATGGATATATATTCAAGCACCAAACAACATAAAGTTCCGATAGAAATGATTGTCCAGGGAATCAACTATTTAACTTCGTATTCCCACATTCTATGCCTTATCTTATTTTTTTTGTCTTGTTATATTGAACTATACAATGTATCATTTAATTTTACATAATGCCTGTATAACAGATATACTTTTTACCGTAAGTAAATTTATAAAACAATACATTTAAGTTTTCAGCTTTGGCCTTATGAACTAATAATA
Organism: Papilio xuthus; assembly: GCF_000836235.2. Taxonomy (NCBI): domain Eukaryota; kingdom Metazoa; phylum Arthropoda; class Insecta; order Lepidoptera; family Papilionidae; genus Papilio; species Papilio xuthus. The sequence continues at coordinate 8,362,008 of NW_013532703.1, read as the reverse complement.
AACGAAATACATATTAAAACAAACCGCCATCTATCAGCAAAAAGAAACAAAGAGTCGAAGTTTTTGTGTCCTTTATTTCAGGCGCCATCTAGTGCTAAATTTTACGTAAAAATTTTAAAAGTAATTTTATAGCCATAGACAAAATTTATATATCATACGGCAATATTTTATTGTTAAATTTAATATGAATAAGGTAATTTTTCGCATTGTTTCTCATTAAAGTTACAAGAAATCAGGATTGCACCGCGAGAGATCTGTCGTATCAATTTAAAGAGTAAATAAAATATCAATCAATCAAAAATCTATTTAAAAGATAGAATAGAACCGAAGTAGGCTCATGGAAATGTATTTTAATGATTAAGTATCTATACATAATTTTTAATAGATTTACCTATTTCCCTTTCGATAAAATAAAATTGTTTTAAAAATTATAACTCCTTGGACAAACCTCTTTATATCCTATAGGAATTTTAACAGAGAAGGTAAAAGTGAAATACGACCATGATACGAAAACAAAACAATTAATACTATTATCAGACTTAAATAATAAATTTGTATTTATTGAAATTTCATTTTTCTGTGCTACTGACATCTAGTGACCATAGAGTTAGACTAATCAAAATGTAGGTCTGCGATGTCTATAATCTACGGCAATATGTCAACCATAATGCATTGCGCATAAATGGCCGCCATGTTGCTGCCGTCTGAAAGATGTTCACATCTGTGTGTGTTTACTAATGGTTTTTAAGAACATTGATAGTTAAATTACTGTGTTTGTGAAATTGTGAGTGTATAAGGGTTTCATACTAAATATGCTTTTGTGATCGGAAAGTCTATCAAATGTCTCAGAGGCCAATAAACAGTGAAATTTTCTTTAGGTAGTCATTCGAGTCGGACGGCATAATGGCTGACAATCTGATTCAAAAGTCACATAAAACTAGTGAAAAAAACAAGTATAACAACGTTGTCCATCGTACGACAAGCGAATCTCTTCGTCTGAACGAGTCAGAGAAAGGAGTGAGTCACCCGACAAGTCTTCAATCCGGCCATAACCCGAGGAAAATATCTTCCTTTCAGATCACCAGTGTGACCGTTGGCTCTCGAGTGAGCACTGATGCGGGAGAAGACTCCGCAGACGATCTAGATGAATCTCACACCGATGACATCTCAAGGGTAACCGACATCGAGAATGAAACGCCAAGTTATTCTGAAGATACGTTCTCGAAAGACGATGTGTTTTACAACGCGTCCAGTGCTTCCCTAGGTTGTGCGCCTGTCATACCGACTAGCTCGCAGTACGGTCTCGCAATTGTGAACCAGGACAACAACACTAATCAAATCGGAGGTGCAGTGCCAAATAGTAATAACACGGAAGTGAATGACATGCACGTCAGTGTTACTAACGCCGGAGCAGGGAGCATTATAAACCTTATTGGTAATGCAAAACCACAAGAAGGGATGAAAGAAATACAAGAACATGTTAGAAATGAACGGTTCAAAGTTGTGAAAATAGAAAGCACAGAGCCATTTAGAAGAGGAAGATGGATGTGTATGGATTATTTGGATCATACAAGTACACAACAAAATGCACCAATTACATTAAACAACAACTTAGACATAAACGACACTAACTCATTGCAGGCTCCGGACAGTGGAGTTGTTATTAATGATAGTCAGCATGATGAAATGTGCAATGATCTGACAAGCAAAGGGCCTAAAGATCTCCAAGTAAGTGGACCAGCAATACAGCAGATTGATCAAAGTGTGCAGAAACAGTTTCCTATTGCTTCTCCTGGCCAATCCCTTACTCAGCCTATCAACATGCAACAGCAAATGCCTGTCAACCAATCTGTTTCTGTCCAGTCCCCGCCTTTGGAAATGCCGCAACAAATGCCTACACAGAACATGACTAACCAACAAGTTGCGCAACAGCACCCTCAAAGTATGGCTCATATACAAATGCAAGGTGCCCAGCAAAGTCATCAATCTGCATCGCAGCAACAAGTGCAGCAAATACCTCAAAGCTTTCCTCAACATCAATTGCAACAAGTTATTGCTCAATCACAGGGTATAGCTATTCAACAAATACCTATGCACCAGCAAATGCCACAACAGATGCAGCAGATACCGAACCAACAAATGCAACAAATCAATCAACATATTCCCCAAGCCCAGATAACTAATATGCAGCAAATTCAGCAACAAATACCCCAGATGCAAGGCATACCTAATCAGGGCCAGATGACCCAAGTCGCCGGCCAGCAGCCCCAGATGCAACAAATACAAATGCAGCCAATGCAGGGGCAACCAAACCCCCAACAATTACATCAGATGCAGCAAGCTCAGATGCCTAATATTGGAGCGGGTCACCATCTGCAAGGGCAGCAGTCAATTGGTCCTCAGCAAACCCAATTGCAACACTTGCCTAGTCAGGCCCAAATTCAAGCTCTTCAAAATCAACAAATACCTAACCATATCCAACAAATGCAATTGCCAACACAGTTAAGTGCTCCAAATCAACAAATTCAACAGATGCAACCACAGATTCATCAACTCCCCACACAACCTCAGCAGTCAGTGGTCACCGGGATGCATCCCCAAATGCAACCGCAAGCTATGACAGGTGTTCAGCCTCAGTATAATCCAGGGGTGAATCAGCAATCAAATGCGCAAACTATGATAACGGCTAGTATGGCATCATCACAACAGCCAATGGTTCAAGCGCAACATAGTGTCCCTCAATATCACACGCAACCATCTCAGATGAGCCAGCAAGGACAGACTATGCCTCAAGAGGTGCTCTCAAGTATTGTTACATCACAACAAGGTGCCACCCTTCCGACAAATCTTCAATCAATGGCTACCCAGCCACAAGGCTCCACTTTGCCTGCGAATCTCCAAAGTCTGGCCGGCCAGCAACAGCCATCCGCGGTGCATGCTATGGCACCCCAACAAGGTTCAGTGCCTCAAGGAAACTTACAGATGATGGCGGCGCCACCACAGAATATTCAGATGACACTGGACGGGAATCAGCCGAGCATGCAGATACCCGCCTCAGATCCTATTTTCATGCAGCCTGGCAACGTCGGCCAGCAGATGCCCGTGGGTCAGCACATGAGTCAGCAACAGAGCATGCTGCAGCAGCAGGTGGGTGGTGGGCAGGCCCAAATGCAGTACGTGACGGGCCAGGCCGTGCCGCAGGTGTCGATGGCGCACCAGAACATTCCGATGTCGATGCAGCAGACGATGCCGGTGGGCATGGGCGGTGGCGTGCACGCTGGCGTGGTGCAGTCACAGACCAGCATGGGACTGGGCTATGGTGGCGTGGTGCCAGTCATGTCGCAGAGCAGCGTGGCGCCGGTGGAGGCCACCGTGTCGGGGACCAACTCGCCCGTGGTCTCGATGCCGGTCAGCTCGACCGCATACGTGGCCAACAGTGCACAAGCCGGTCTCGACAGCCAGGGCTTCGGCAGCCCCGTGAGTGCGGTGTCTCATGCGATCAGTAGCTCGGTGATGAGCAATGTGAATGTGAATGCGTGTGAAAGTGGTGCTCCTGAGCCAGCGGCCGAGGGCCTGCAGCCCGCCGACTCCGGCGACGGCAAGGAGGAGCCGCAGCCCGCCCCGCCACCGGAAGACGAAAGGTCAGTTTTCTCTTTATATTCCACGTTTTTTTGTGAAATCAAATGGAATTTGTTAAATTTTATCAGCAATTGGATCAGTTAAATTGTTCTACTTAAACATAATGTACATTAAATATCACAGAAAGATAATTCCACGCTATGGGTTTATCCTTTTTTCATATGACTGAGTACCTACATTTTAATGTCGGTTGAATCCTTGTAGAGATGTGTTGGCCAGTTTGCTTAGCGACAGCATCAGAAAACGTGCGGTGAATCTGTCCGCGAAAATAGCGCATCTGTAGACAATGGAGGTTGTTTTCGTCTCTTTAGGGCGCGTCTCGCACCAACGCAGCGGTTGGTATTCGGATTCCCTTTGATGCTGTTTATTTGCGCTTCGTCCTGCGACGTAAATAGGCGTTTGACACGAGCAGTGCCCGGTGACTCACGCGCATCGCACTCAGAAACTCTCCGAAAGAGTTCGAATTTGCCCCGATCTACTTGCTCGCTTTTTATACTCAGAATAGCTGTTCATAGACTTCAACTAGACGCTATTATCTATTTTATTATCTAGTCGCAGCTGGCCTCCTGTAGTTAGGTCTGTCTCTATCGCAAGGATTAGGTATAGAAACCACATTTTCTTATATTAAACTTAAAATGTACAACAATACAATAGGAATTGTGCAAAAGCGCCGATTAATTCTTTGTACGAAAATCATTCATATTTTAACTAATTAAATAAAAGCTTAATTAGTAGCCTATGTGTGCTTCTAGGCTAATGTAAAATAAAAACATCTATACCAAATTTCAGCGAGATCCATGCAGCCATTCTGGATGCTCTAAAAACATTCAACCATCCATCCAATCATTTGCATTTATAATATTAGTTTGACATACACGTCTTCCATACATCTCTATCAGACATCATGTCAATTATTATATTTCACATGAAAAATGTTTGTATGAGCAATGCACACTTGCAGATTTCGTTCTTAAGCCATTATATTATAATCACGTAAAGGCCGTCAGTAATCGAGTCACGATGTCCTAACGCGAAGGGCCCACGGCGCCAGCCAGCGCCGGCGTCGGTGGTAATCGAGTCGAGAACGGAAGGTCGCGAAACTTGAGCCCTCCATTCCCAACTGATCGCAGTATGCATCACACTGCACAACCGATATATGCAATTAGTAATGCCCGTGGTTTATATTTTATCAACTAAACGTGTATACGTATTATCACGGTACGCAGTGATACTAGCAAAAGGATGCAGTGTTATTAAACGTGAGTATACTTTTTAAAGCTCATAGAGTAGTGATATGGCAAAGATTGACAATTTTCAGATTCGGTGTTGTAGGTAAAATAATGTTTAATAATTTGCTTCTTTTGTGGTTATCTCTTATTATTAGGTTTATTACATAACATATAATACATACAGTTGAATAAGCATAATATTACACGTCCGAGTTATTTGCGATTAAAAAATTACTTTCAGTTACATTTATACATAATTTTACTAACCAACTTTATAAAAAGATGAGCTTTATTAGTCTACGTACTGTATTTTCTATTACGGTGTGCTATTCAGCTGAAAAAAGCTAGAATTATATTAACCTCTATGGTCATGCAAATGATATTGAAATACTGGCCTAAGTAGTCGTAGTTTATGACTAGTATTTATGTTTTTCTCATTGACATCTTTTTAGCCCCGTACCTTGATGTTGAGATAAAGAATTCTTGAGTAATAACTTTCAATAGTCTATTGTTTCCTGATGGTTTAATATTTGTACTATAACCGATTATGACATAATGAATGCTATCAATTACAAATCGATATAATTACAATCGACTGTAATTCACTTCGTTTAAAGTTGATATTGACAAGGTTTTTTCGTCGAAAGTTAAATGTTTCAAGAATCATCTTCACTTCAATAGTAACAACCAATGGCACCATTTTACGTATAATAATCAATAATTAAAATATAACCTAATCTTTTATCGGGTTCTGTTTAACTAAAATTTAAGTTGTTTGTTGATAAAAATAAGAATATGAAAAGAGTCGTTGCCCAGTATCGTCAAGAAACTTTGTATAAAAGTCATACAAAATCTTCCATCTCAATAGCTTCCTAAGTTTTCCATCTTACTTTACCTCGCAAATCAATGCGCAGTAGTATTGCAGAGGAAATATTCGTCGATTGGAAATCCTCCAACTATTCTCTCTTATGTTCAATTAACGAAATATGTCAAATATTTACGAAAAAGTACTAAATAACTATTAAATGTAAAAACTCTACTTAACGATGCATGTAAATAACATTAATTTCGATAAAGACTACATTGTTCCGTTGCACCTTTAGCAATTTGTTCCAATTCAAAGCGTCTAATTATCTAATTAGTCAATTTTAATTAATCGATGCATCGTGTTCTAATTCATGCAGCTCGTGTGTCCAACATAACATTAGTATGAAAGCTAACGGATAACGGAGTTTATGAATTTTTACGTCAACGCACTCGATGTAAACGTCATTTTTTTGAATTTTTTTTTTTTGCTAAAAATGTAGTTTATTAAAGTTTCCATACTTCATAATATGAATATTAAATATGCATTAAGTTTAAGGAAATGATTTTGGCGTATTATATATTAATAAATATGAATGGATGTATAGATTTTAGAGATTAGTCGGTGCGAAACAGTAGAAACAAATATTTTATATTATTATTTTTTTTGCTTGTAATTTTTAAAGTGTTGAATGTTAATGAATTTAGTATAAAATTATATGTCTACAAATTAAAATAATTTAATTTTATCTAAATAATCCAGATTCAAATGTGAAGGATTATCGCATTGAAAGTTATTTTATTGGACTCGTTCGTGTGTATAATCTTATACGATCAGGTTTTGATATGATCGCCTGGATTTAAGTATTAAACAACATTATGCATTAATATAAAAGTATCATTTTAAATATTATAAAAATAAAGTTATCCTCCTGTTCTCATGTTTCACTGCGATAGATTCATATATTTTGAAATGATTTGGGTTGTACTGGAGTTTTTTCCAAATTTTGCATTTGAGCACATGGATTGCGTGAAAGGCGTATTATTACAAAGGAACGCAGGTGGCATTATATTAATGAAAATAATATGAAAGCTAATGTTATGATATTGAATGTGCAGCAAGTTTGTTGTCAAACAAATGAGTACGGTCTGACGGTGCGTGACTCGTGGCGGCGGACAAGGACGACATAGACTTAAAAAAAATTACAGTTACCAAGCATATAGAGTTTATTCGGACAATCATTTATTCATAACTTTCCTATCTCGGTAACGATACATTACCGAAAATGTAATAATTGGTTGATTAAATTGAAATTGTCGTGTCTACTTTTCGCTATAATCTATTGATAGAGTTGATAAATTTATATACAAGCTATTTCAGTGTTCATATTACGTGTAATAAATAAAATCTGGACATATCCCATATAAATTTATGGGCACCAATAATATTTGACTGCAAGTATTTTTGTCTTTGCATTGTAGAACTTGTTTCATAGATCGTGTTATGATCATTGTAACCGTACTATTGACACTGCGACGCAATAATGGACGGAGATTTTTGGTTGAAGGATTTTTTTATAATAATTATCGTATTATACAAGGACATCGAATGTTTTAATATAAACGCGGAACTACAAACGCGTAGTTGTTTAAAAAATATTCGAACAACGTAACATTTTAAATGTAAACGTGATTGCATACTTACTGTCCGAATTCTTTGTTTAATTTAATTTAAATGTTTGAATTCACTACCTACTTCTTTTGGATGGTAGGCGTTTATTTCTAGTTCTATGCCTTATCCGTCAGTAATTAAATTGGTCATAAAAACCGCCATGCTTATTGCCTTACATCATTTTGTTAATGATCCTCGTGTCGATTACGAACGAGTAATAAAAATGTTTTAGACTGACTCATAGGTGAGCATTGAACTCACCTGTGATTCTTATGTTCCGATAAGATTTGGAAGCAGCAAATAGCTTTTTGATTCATCTTACTAGTATTATAAATGCGAATGTTTGGATGGATGGATTAGATTGATGTTAGTTTGAAAATTTAGATTTCCAAAACGGCTGTTTGGATCTCGATGAAATTCGGCATTAATGTAAAATATAGTCTAAATGAACACATAGGCTACTAGTAAAGTTTTTTTTAATTACGCCTGGAGGGAGTCGCGGGCTATAGCTAGTTACGTAATAAAAAATAACTTCTTTAATTGTTCACATTAATACGCGTAAAACTTCAAGCTAATTTTCTACGTTATTAAATATACGGAGAGCAAGTTGTTTGTAAAAATGTCGAGAAATACGCTTCATCATTTTGCCTAAACTTTTGGTGGCAATTAAAAGTTAATTTATTTAACAGAGCCAACAGCAAGTCTTTGTTATTTTGGAATATTCTGGAATGACATTATAAAGTAGAATTTTAGCAGTATTTTGTTTAATAACTCCACGGTTTGCGAATTCGTGCTAATAATGATCTCGTTAATAGGCCGATGAGCCGAGGATCTCGGCGCGCATACCGAGCGTGTTTCCACGCCACTAATTAGATTGCGACCTTCGCTTCCAACTGACTATACTTCGAATACACGCTTCTTAAATACATTTATATACGCTTTTGAAATTTGGCGCAAACAATAGCTTTTAAAATTGAATTCAATGTAAACAAACTGTTTACAATGTAGAGTAGTCGGTGACGACTTGTCTCGTCTCCGCAAGTCTTTTAATATTCGAATTTTACACGGCAAACTTTTACAGCCAAGCGTGAAACCTATGAACAAACTTATACATCGAATATGTTTGTAATAAATCGATATCACGGTTCGTTAACAGATATGCTGACAAATTATCATTCACTATCCTTATTGCGACTCATTTCGTATGGAACAATCTCATTGTTTTCTAACTAATTCTTTCAGTTCGGACATTATCAAGAACCCATTCTATTTTACATATTTGCAATTACATAAGGTAACCTTTGATCTATTCAATTAGTAATATAACAATAAAAGTTAATTTAATTTTGATTATTTAACGTTCTTTTATGAATATTTTTTTATTTAACCATTTAGATTGTAAGTTTTAAATTATTGTTTCTTACGAATGCGTGAAGGATTTAAAAAACAAATCGGAATTCAGGCTCCAAAATTTAATATGTTTGAAGAGTTCAAATGTTACAGAAGATAGTATTCGCAATCGACCGGAACATTCTATTAAAAACAATGTCTATAATTAACTCTCTCGACAGTTTATATGAGGATAAACACATTGGTACGCGTTATCTGTTGGACCGAGAATAAGTCTTGCGATTCATTAATTAAATAACGGTACGTAATTAGAGTACAAAGGGGACTATTGGTTGCAGGGCGCTGCATCGCGCGTTGACCTCTGTACCCGCCGTGCATCTAATAATACACACCCCTTTATCATTCTTTGTCCTGTTGTTCGTACTTAGTAATAGGGAGTTATTTATACAATTATCTGTCAAATTTGAACTACCATAATGTTATGACTATACTCTACAATTGGACGTTTAACAAAGATGTCAATTAAGAATAACTGCTATAATTTTTGCTAAATATTATAATATTATGTTAATTGAGAACTACGGGAATGGTGATTCTCGTTTGTCAATAGTTTAACTATTGACTTTACTGAACACTATTCTGTTTGAGAATTCGGTAAACAATTGTTGGAATTAAATGAATATTGAAACTTACATCTCGAGGTTTATTTGTACAAAAACGTTAGCGACACAAACTTTATTTGAATGCTGCTACTCGTCGAAATTGAACTGAACAGCGTTTTAAGATTTCGTAATTTTTATTGAAAATACATAGTTACTACACTTTAACCAATGTAGATGGGTCCGTTCGTTTAGTTTGCTAGAATTTATTTGCTAAATATGCAAATAAAGCAAGTATGTAATTCAATGAGAAATTGGCACATTTCCTCGTACATTTGGTCTCTAGATGACAGGTTTTTCCATCGTCATTTAGAAGTATGAAATAAAGCTAGATGAGTTTAAAATTGAACAATACTGATATTGGGAAATGATTAAAATAAGGTTTTTTTCTGAGTAAATCTATTGATACAACAAACAGCTAATGCCCGTAACACAAGGAGGAGGTAGAGATTACAGATTCTTATTTGGCGCGCGCGAACCTTACACACATTAATGGTTACAGTGTAATAAATATGCTATACAAAGAAATAGGAAGCGTAGGAGTGACGATAAGTTAAAGGGAGCGTGATTACAGTAAAGTTGTTATCGGCGCAAGAGTTCCAACTAAACTAGGCGATCGTTGGTATGGCTCTTGATAAAGCACCAAGTTTGTTGACCCACAACATTGTGAGAGGGTTTTCGAGATACGAGCGTTGAACTTAGTTGTATTTCTTAATGGATGTACTTTTCACAAACAGGATTTAGTTGTATAATAATTATTGTTAACGATAACGTATCGAATTGGTATAAGCTTTACTCTTTCTGGTTTTTGAAGACCGTGTTTTTAATGTTATAGTGCGTTTTTATACTCATAATTTAATTATCTAGTTAAATGTGTGTATTTTTTTTACTTTCATATATTCGAAGGGCAACGTTTTAAGGAGAAAGCAAAAAATAATTAAACGTACGAGCCGGAAGCGAGTCAACGTGCTTTTTATGAATGCGGAATTCTTAATTTGCACGAAAATACATAATAACGCGATTCGATACGACTGCAAACGGCTGGCGAGAATATCAACGATTTTAATCTGTACATTGAGCTAAGTGTTTAAGTATTCGGTCGATCGTGCTGACTGTCTGCACGGATTTAGTTTAACTAGATCCGACTAGTCATGCACAGTACGCTTGGAAATATTTGTGTGTGATTTATAGCTCTGCATAATTCTATACAAATGTCACCATTAGAAGGTATCAACTTTTTGTTTAAAGTAACAAGGCTTACAAGAAGATTAAAATGAAGGCTCTAAAAATGCACTCGTTGTTTTCTAGAGCGGTGACATGAAATACCTCGCGAGGCTAATCACACGCGCTGCATGCGATAGGTAAATCGAACGTCGACTGTGACACGTTTCTAACAACCGAGAGTAAAGTGAGTGACGTCGAAGCCGTAGAAATTGCGTTGTGGTGTATTAGTGACGCACGCCAGCCGTCGGCTGCAACATCCGATTACGAGCGGCCGGCGACGCACAGAATATGGCACGGATTCATCGCCGGCGCTTACCACACTGGCGTCCTGCCACAAGCCACACATTTTGAATATTACATGTAAATTGACAATTTCTAAACTATATCTTTGGTTTTATTAATAATGGCTGACTCAATTTTAAGAGAAAATGAATTCTGGTATAATACATTGAGAAGAAAAGTTGTACCTCTATTTAAATAATCGTACATCCCATAGTTTTATATCAATAATGTAACAAACAAAGGATCGTTGTTACATTGTAGTACAGCTGTGTAGAATTGATCCTAGTGATTAAATATTTGCAATGTGAAGTCCTGCTATATAACTCTATTAACCCATATGCCTCTTGCGCTGTCCCCGTTCTGTCGCGATCTAGTTTAAAGCGATACTACCAGATTCTGATATTGTAGCACAAACAATAGACGCGGGAACGTAGTTCTATTACATTTTTCAGTAGCTACATGTCCAATGAATTAACTTTATGATGAGTTGAATAGATCAAACCTAACGTAATTTTTAAGCTTTTCTAATATATACTGTACTAAAAACCTGTTGTATTCAGCTTTTGTTTTTGTCATGGACAGACGAGACAGCTTGTTTTTATTGTATTTTTAAAACAAATTATCATTAGGTCATTAAACTTCCATTGAATTACATAAACAACTTTCAGACTACTCAATGTAAATAAAAAAGAACTGTTGACTTATATACTCTTGTTGGCTGAACTGGCTGCAAACCACTGTTTGTCTTGAAAAGGCCAACTACATCGTGTTTCAGATCGCTCAGTGAGGCACGCCTTAATTTTTAAGGAATTGCAGGCTCGAAGACCTTTTATAGAGTATTCGTTTATCTCACATTCGACCCAAAAACTTTAATAACTAAGGTTGCACTAGATGAGAACATTTGTATTTATGAAACTTAACATAGGGGAGGTTCTACGTCTAGCAATAAACAACCAAAAAAAGTAGAATAATAAATTGAAGTCAATAATATGTTAGCCTAACCGCGATTAAGCGAGTTTCATAAAATTAATTGATAGTTACCAGATGCGGTCGGTTGTGAATATCAAGGGTGCTTAAGAAAGGACATCGTAATTTAAAAATAAATTTACTTTACCTGTTGACCCAGTGCGGCTTCTTTTTGCTTTCGCAGCCGTTCTTCAAGTTCATTGCCCTCGCTCCTCCCCACCACGGCTCTCCCCGTTCACATCAGATCAGAACGTAAAAACTGACATGATATTAACTTGGTAAATAGAAAGTGCTCAGTTCAGCTATTGACGTCTATTTTTAGACGGTCAAATTACCAGCAACTATTTCGCCGCGTCGCAAAAAAGTCTGTCGTAAATGGAATCGGCAGACTATGAACATGCTTACAGTTTTCAAGTTTAAAATTTATAATCATTCATTCAGATTGATTGTGTGGTGTGTTATCTGGTCAAATAATTACTGTATAAAAAGTGTGAATAATATAAAACAAGAAAACATACTAGTTGCATAAAGCGAAAAAATAATATATTGCACATTTAATGTTTTCTTCCTAAAATTGCTCATGGAATTTTTGGCGCAATCAGTCATTTTAGTTTAATATTATTTTATCCTAGCAAGTTTCTAAATGTTATTTAATATTGTCAAAAGTTTTGGGACGTAAATATAAATGTACGTATCAGAGAAAAAATGTATTACATTATGACTAAGTGGCACGACAACTAAAACGGTCGCAGTGACCACTGAGTCAGCCTCATGGCACACCTTATTATCTGCTCTGTTAGCGCTCCGAGCCGATTTGCAATCAATGAAGATTTACATAAAACGAGACACCATCGGATGCCTCGTCGGTCGCGTGCATGCGAAATGCATCGCATTTGCATCCGACACGGTTATATTGCCTTTTTTGGTTGTTAACGCAACGGGAGCCTCGCTGAACACTGCCGACCCACATTGTCATTGTGTAGCAAGATTTATAGCTTATTGTTTTACGTTAGGACTCGTCAAGTCTTGTTTAACTCCATTGGATATGAAAAAGAAACAGAATGTAAATGTTCTGCGATCTTTAAAGTGCCTATAGAATTTCACTAATTAATTTTTAAACAGCTGTGGATCACTCAAGTTATGTAAATTACTATACAAAAGCAAAAGTGACCAATTTACTCGAACTGTATTAACCAAATAAATAATAAAATAAGAGTATTGAAATGCATGACTGAAAGAATTAAGGAAGTGCCATTATATCAGACTGTTAGACGCAATTTCCTTAACACTGGCATTTTAGCGTTGAGCCCTATTTTTATAAATAACATCGATTAGATCAAGACAGCCTAGCGTTTGCCTGCAAGGTCACGGTATCGCACCAGTCCGTACCACGCGAATTTCTTTACTCTTCCCTCGGTGAACACGGCTTGACGATTCTGAGAAACTCGATTGTAGGAATCGGATTGAGTTTCAATTGGATTTGACTCCGATGTCGGTGGCTGTCTGCCATTACCAAGCATCGGCGTGCAATACTTTTCTTTGAAAAGTTTTATTAACATTCTTAGGAATTTCGATGCAGTATCTAGAATAAGCCTACCACAAAATTTTGTTTTAGTAATCGTTGTTTCATACATTGAATTTCTTTTTTCTATGATCATTTAACACTTAATTTCTAATGAAATTAAAACATATTTATATTCATCAGTCAGAGTAGATCTATTTCATTATGATCACATTCCACGTTAACAAGTCCGATAGCTCTCGCCTTAATGAGGAACACGCCTACAGCTGCACCTAAAGAAATGGACGTCGTAATTTTCACTCGCGTTAGCACTAGCATAAGATATCGGCGATCGCACTAAAAATATCGATGCGAGGAATTTTCATCGTGCAAGTATGCGCTACGGTCACAAGAGACAAGCTTTGACGATGATGCACATGTAATAAAGCTTACGATACCCAAAAATATTTGTTATCTTCATACAGTTTAGGACATTACATTATAAAGTATCTACTATATTACTAGCTGTCACCCGCGACTCCGTCCGTGCAGGATTGAAAAAATAGATAGAAGCCGAATCCCAGACCTACTGAATATGATCATAAAATTTCATAAAAATCGGCCAATCCCTTTTAGAAGAGTATGGTAACTAACATTGTGACACGAGAATTTTATTTTAGGTGATTCCACTGTGATACTTTATCACTCAAGAACTTTGGTTTATGGTGTAAAAATATATCTAATCCTTATCATGCACTCTGATTTCATTGAGTAGATGTGAACTAATTAATTTCCATGATTATACATAGTAGAAATACGAGTATATATCGATAGCTTAGTTAATCGTGAGGATCTACGAGAATGTATATAAATATTAAAACAGTGCTATTACTAATGCAATTATACACGGCATTGAAGTAGTGTCGCGTTGTCTGACTCACTGGATAACAATACCTGTTCAAAGCTAACAATATCATTGTGGGCCACCAGCTCGAAAATATAACAAGGATTAAAACATAACAGGTTTCTATTTTGGTACGCTATTTGCTTTAACTGTGAAATACAATTACTTGTTAAATTCTTTATACGTGTAGGCAATGGCGCTAACTGTGTAATTTTTGCGTAACTGCATTTAATTAATTGCTGGATTCGTAGATATTGAAATGATAAATTGCGCCTTTAATATCCCGCCTTCGATATTAGATTAGATATAAACAATCTGCACATTTCAAGAACAACTATTAAAACAAAACTGTATATCTTTTTTATCGTTTAAATATCTTATATTCGATAATTTACATTTTGGTATATTTATATCTGTGTCATGAAGTATAGGTGCATTTAAAAAGTTTACGCCTTTTGATTTTCCTTACTAAATTTAAATCCACTCATCGCACACATTAGCAATAAACTCGTGTAGTACTATCAGCTTATAGAATGTCCTCGATAGCATAAGGTTATTTAGGTGTTTTTTGCCTTATCTCAACTTAAATACTTTATTAACTTGCTATGTGTTTGCTGAGAAAAAACTACTGGATAGTTTTTTTTTGTTTCAAAAAAATAATAAATAATTATGAAAATCGGACCACTAGGGGCGGAGTAATCTACGAACAAAAATAAAAAAAACATACAGACGAATTGAGAACCTACTCCTTTTTGAAGTCGTTTAAAGTAATTCATGTCTCTTCTGCAGTCATAAAATATCTGCAGCGTAGCTTTACATTTTTAATTATACATAATGAGCAACACATTAAATAAAAAAGAAACATCTACTAATAATGGCTGACATACTCTCTAAAATATTAACCTCTATACGCACTATTTCACTTTTCTAATGCTCTGTACAGTTATTTATAGACGGTAAAAAAATGTACACGGAATAGATTCACTCTCGCTGGATCTCTTTTGTTCGCTGAAGGCACAAAATCTCCTATAATTTCCTGTTTGAATTCACGGAGCGTCTGACATGGGCGCTTTGAATACACATTTATCATCAATTACACTTTTTTTATTCTATTGCAGACACCATTAGAACGTATCCGTTTGTCGAGTTTTTTTTTTCGATGTTAATTCATTTTACATTTCCAATTAATTAGAAAGTTAAAACTCCATTAGCAAAATGTTTTAAAATATGTGAGCCTGTTGAGTAGATCTACAAATATTTTCTAAAATAAATTATTTTAGTTTGCAGATAAATAAAAATAATTGTGAAATTTTTCATTTATTTATTTAAGGTGGGATTATAAGTTGATGATTTTGAAATGAGCTGGGATTCGTCTCTTTTGCCCAATGCGTAATTGCGACATGACATGTTGTGATTTAATCAGTTTTGAGCGATGTCTTATAACGAATCAAAGCAAGCTTACTGTATGTTACATGTAACTAAAATTAATTCATGACGTTTTAAACAAAGAAACGGATCTACCGATAGCATTAACAGTTTAGGGTTACATGATTTTTTTTGTTAATTCCTATTGATAAATGATATTACTATAACCGTTTCATTTCTTCAGAATTTTATTCAAATTATGACGTAAGTCTCACCCGGATTCACTGGGATGGTACTGACCATTAATTTTAACTGTCTTTCTTTTCTACAGATATTCTTCTACGTCTTGTCCAGAAAAGCACTAGTCGACATTTATGCCACAAGTGTTATATCCCAAATTTCTCCAAAAATAAGTGTTCCCTACAGTGCATTTGTCACATCCAGTGAGAGATATCGTTATGCTGCCGATCAATCTTCATAAAATGTCTTAAATTAGCACAATGATTTATGTTTTCATTAAACGGTTGCGTTAATTGTATCTGTACGGCGGTATACGTCCCGCAATTAGAGGGCGGGACTCATGAACTGTGCCGGTCATCGGCCCACAGCCGAATCTACGACTTTCTAATGGCATTAAAGATTGTTACCCGGCGCTAGCGCAAGATGACATGCGCGGGATTGCATTTGACGACTTCGATTATAACAATCGATGCAACTGAAAAAAAAAACCGTTAGGTCAGTGGTTAGAGTGTTCGTCGTTCGTAAAAAAAATCATTTTCGACTTTCGCGCCTTCGACTTGGTTTGCAATTGCAACATTGTAAAACACTATATCCAATAGAACGATTGCACAAACTGGTTCCTTTAAGTTTTTCCCATCATAGAGATTGCTTTATCGCCTTTATATCAATAATACGTTGATCTTTTACAGTTATTGATTCATAGAATCGTTTTACCGGGCATGTGCAATTGCGTTCTTGTGAATCTAGAGGCGCAAGGGCAGACGGGCTTTCACCGTCTTGTCCCGCCGATAAACTTTATTTATAGAAAATCGGTGATTAGGTCTTTCCGTTAAGGTAGCATATTCTTTGTACGTTCATTACTTCCCAACTTTCTGCGACTGTCGCATTGAAATGTTATAGATATTGATTTATATCAAACACAACACGCTGGTGACGAATATTCTACTCTCTTATTCCTTATCACTATGACTCACCGAGTTGATTATTATGTTGAAAGCTGTCAAAACATAAATGCAACAATGACAATTTTTAGCCGGCTTCAGAAAGAAGGACGTTATCAATTCATCTGTTTTTTTTATATCGTTACCAGGCATAATCCAAATAGTAAGATACCGTATAGCATGATTTGTTCACGTCCTTATAAACGGAAACTCTTAATTTAAACTTTAGTACAAGAAAATAGTTTCTTGACATACAACTATCTTCGAAGGAAGATATGCTGGACGAGAAAATTGCTTTGTTTGTTACAGTTAAGCATTTTCGTTTGCACTTCCTGATTGCACTTAAATACGTATCATTAAATGAGTCAACGAATGAGGTTTGTTGAAAACAAACTTTTTAAGTATCTTACGCATTGAGAGAATTGCGGATTTCCATTTACGTATAAATTGCAAGAGTTTCAATTTAGTGTAGGCGATTCTTTTAGGACATAATGGAATTTCTTATCAGCGAATGCCATAACATCTCTTTATCATTACATTAGTTGGCGGCGCTTACGGGGGCAACCACTCAAATCTTATCGCATTATGACAAAATATAAACATGCATTAGTTGTGGGTTGCTATGAAAGTGTAACTATGCGTTGTCACAACTGTATCTCGTATGCGAAACTGATAAACATTTTTGCGACATTTTGCTCACTTGTATATCAAAGCTAACTCACGTGTATACCATTTCAAACATCTATTACAACTCACGAACTTAACTATTAATTATATTATTAATATAATGTGTATACATTTTTAATAAATAAATAAAATAAAATACTTTAGATAAGTTTTAACATAGTTTACTTTTATACAAGTGGTAAGTTCTTTGCAGGAAGTCGGTAACGGGCCCAAGTTTACTTTTATACCAGTGGTAATTTCTTTGCAGGAAGTCGGTAAAGGGCCCACACAAGGGTTATTATTTATACCACTTCCCTATGCGAGGTCGTATTCTGTACAGTAATGACGAAAGGCATTTACGACGACAATAAAACTTTAAGTACGCTTCCTCTGAAGATACCAATTGTAGAATGGGTCTTAGAAACTGCAACCATAAATGTCTAAGAGTCTATCGCGTTCGCGTGAAATTATAGACAACGAATACGGAATTGTCTGTGGTTTCTGATAAATTACAATAGGGTGTATAGATATGTACTTGTGTATCTTAAATATTATGAACGAGTAGGCAATTTCATAAGAAAAGCAAAGTATTTAAATATTTTATTATGTCTCATGTTTAACCTTATTCTAGTTGACCCCTAATTAGATTATACCCAATGAGAACAACTCTTGTTTCACTTTCTGATGAAATATGAAGTTTGAACAGTAATAAGGAACTAACCAGATATTCATGGATAATGCTAAAATGGCAATGAATCTACTGTTAAGTTAGTATGACTCAACAAAACTAACAAATAATAATTTAGACGCATAAGCATTCGAAAACTACGCAGTACTGATAGGAATTATAATCGTAGTCATTTGTGGCTGCACTTACGCAGTGCCTGACCTCAACGCCAACGAGATAAGGACTATTTTAAGCGGCCTGATAATTACGTCGAACGTACCAAAGATACGGCATTGGAGGCGCCGGAAGAACACGCACCGGACCTGTCAAAACTACTCCGGCCTCTTGATAAACAAGCTGCTGTTAACGAACACGCGTCTCAACCGATTACGCTCTTTAATTTCTTAATTCTCCATGTTTATTTAATTGAAATAAATTTAATTTATAATTGATTTTAGTGAAGCAAGTTTGATTTAGGTATAAATAAATCTTATGAAGAGGTTTTTTTTTTTGATGAAGCGTTTTAGTGTTTCGGGACAAGCAAGTTGGTATACCAATAGATACGTTAATTTTTATTACGTAAATCATATGTAATATTACCGACATTACTAGATTAACAAGAATAGACAACTAAAATTATACGTAAGTAAATACGAACACCGATACGTAGAGACACACCCACCACATGGAATGACGATTTGCGCAGCGATGTATCGGAACTAATAAATGAAACCTAGAAAAGCTTACACAATACAATCATGAGATGTTTTAAAAGATCGTATGTTACGAAGCAGCCAATATAACCAAACATAAATACAACATAATACGTTAATAAACATTTATTTGATTGTATCGTATACATCGTCGGCGGCGTTGAAACCGTTTGATATCGATGAAACTAATAAAGAGTCGTAATTCATCTTCGTTGCAGCGCTTTGAAGATTGATAATGAACGAAATATGATTGATTGTAGGCAACTATTTTAAAAAACACTAAGGCTATTCGTTATATTTGCTTTTACTGTATTACCCATTAGTTTTTGAAGCCGGCACTTTCTCTTTTCAGTTTTCGACTCCGCCTCCAGCCTCTTTTCTCAATAACCCTTGCATAATAACTAGTGTTATTACGAAACGCGCCGATGCAAAGCGAGTTGTAATTGAAGCCATTGTATCAGACGTATTCGTTCTAAACTGCGGGTGCTGGGGGGCGAACGAGGGGGAAACTATTTGTGTAAACAATCGGATACATAAAAATGTGCTATTCTCGATTTTCCGACGAAGCGTGACGTACAACTTGTATATTGCTAGATATAAAACTACGGCCTCGTTATCTAGTGGGTTATTAGTATAGTATGACCTGGGTTCAATATTCACCTGAAATAAATTCATTTCTGGCATATGAAGCAATACGTTATTTAATTCAGATAAACTTGTTTCCTTGTGAATTAGTTTTTGTCGTCCGATTTATCAAACATTCTAGAAATGTTACATCAGATATAGAATGTCAAGTTCAAGGTCCTAAACAAAGCGGCGGGTGACATTCCTATTATACAATACCCTTACACAATTAATCATGCCTTACACGAATTCCAAGAATATGGCAACACGAAAAACTATATAAAAAGCGCGTGATTCAAATCTCGATTAAACGTTTGTGTTCATTATACGTAAAATTTTTTAACATATATTAAGTAAATTCTTGTCGTACCTACACGTACCGATTCTTCGTTGCTTTTAAATTGAATGCGATCCAATATTTCACTTTGCCTGAATATTATGTATAAAGGCACCTACACGTAATTTATGTCCTATAAGACCCCATTAAATGTCTTCCACAGTTCGATATAGCTTCGCAAAAGACCACCCAGGAATTACTTGTAGGGTTGTCAATTTTTAGAACATACACCTAAGCATCCTCTGCTCAAATGCACATGCTTATTTCATGAGGCCGCTTTATCTTTATAAGCTACTTTCCTAAAATATTATTTGACCTTGCCGAGGTCACGACTGTCTGTTCACAATCAGCAGGCGATAAAACAGCCTCCCAATGAATTTGGCAAATTAAAAGCACCATTGGCATACTGCCAGTCCGCATCCGTATAAACATTGCAAATTTAAAAAAAAATGTCATTACGTAATCCGGTCGAGATGGCGTCTTGAACTCGGGAACGAACCTAGCGCACTTCACGTGCAAGTAGGACGAGAGGCATGTTAGAATTTTTCTTATACTTTATTAAATTGAAAAGCATATCAGCCTGTTTTAATTTTGCCAGCATAGACTTTACATTTTAAAACTACTGTAAAGTTACGGAGTTCGCCTTTCCACATTATTCAATTGCTCTTCAACGGTTCATATTTTTTAACATGTTTCCTTAAGGTATATTTTCATTTTAAGCTCAACGAACTTGCTATGAAACAAGGTTTTATTCAGTATTGTCCGTTCCAAATATTACCTTCCACCATCCAGTACTTCAAAAGGTTTTGATAAAGGCTTTGGCTCGGCACATTGAAGAAGAAAATCGTTGCCAACAAATTTCTCTTTTGAATTCTAACAATATTTAAATACTTGAATTTTTGCAAATACTTCTATTGAAATTTCTAAGTATTAAATATCTTAACTATGAATATCTTCACTAATATTACAAGGTTTTGATTGTTTGTTTGCATTGAATAGGCTCAAAAATTGAAAGTAAATGTGTGGACAACATCCGAAAGTGGCCCTTCGTATTGCTCTAAAAGAATCTTTCTTTAAATCATACAATTTTTCAAAGCAGTTCTCTGATATGAAACGGATGAATTAATTATTAGCTGCAATGCTTACATTAGTAAGTCGACATAGTGAGCCATCCTCACTCGCCTCGCTTATTCATTACTTTCATACATAGGAAGATACTGAATCATAGTACGTCGACCCGCCCCTAAGCTAACAAAGAAGTTCTGGAACATTCGTTTCCATTTCTGGAAGCAGATACAGTTCGCACGCAACGCCTACGGGAAAATTATTGTAAATCACATCTCGGCCGCGACTCATCCATGACGGAGCTAACAACGTTATGTAGCAATGAAATTCCTATCGAAAACTATCTTTATTGCGCGCCATCTGTTCGTATTTGTCTTTAAGATATCGTTGTGAGTTTAGAGTACACGATAAATAAAGCTCTATCAGTTTTTCAAGTACAACTTCAATAATAAATTCTCGTTTTGAAAGCGATTAAGATTAAATTTACTTGCGTATTTTGTATCAAATTCAATCTGTTGCGAATTCATTTTTAATAAAGAATATATCCATTAAATCTATTGAAATGTAGTCCACGAATAACATTCTTAGTTGATTAACAATATAATTTTCGCTTTTTCTGTCACAAGAAAATTTACGATGACAATTTATTTCTTGAATTTGTGACGCGCATATGAGATATGCCAGTTGTAAAATTGTCGATATTGTCATTCTTGTTTATTTCATTCTGCCATGTTTACTGATGTATTAATAGGTGTGTAAGTAAACGGCTCTGTTCAAAAACCATCACCCTAGACTATTCAGCCTCAAAACTCACAAGTGACAAAATGTGTTACACATATAGCATACAAACGAAATGTGAACCTTCCTTTTGACGACGATTATAAAGATATTTCAGTGTACTTATTTTATGGCTCAGGTTTTATTTTAATATTGTAAAAATTCTACTCCAAGAAAATTCCACGTAAAATAGCAGTTCCACTAAGCCATGAGGTAACTGTATGGAGTGACTGACAGTTTTGTATGGAATATAGCAAAACGTATTTCCGTACTTCATCCGTTCTCGGCAATAGCGTCGGCAATGTTTTCTTGAAATAATAGGTATATTTTTACCATTGTAGTATTCTTTTAAAAGTAAAATATTTATGATCTTTTAACTAAAACCTTTTTAATATTAATTATGATAAACAATATTTAATTTTAGCGATAAGAAAAATAAATAATGGTCTCGATTTTGTAATGGAATATGGTCATGTTATTTTTAAAGACAGGGAGCAAATAATTCAATTTCTTTGATCGTCGTTTTATTTATCCAGCTTTGGAATTGCGTCGTTTGCAATTTTATATTCTGGTATCACATTCCGTTGTATGTTTCTTGAATATTATCTTAATACATTTGTCGAACAAGTTATCTAAACGTGGAAAGAAGGCTCTTCGTATAAGAATACTCGTTAGGAATTCTCGACAAGTTTTGCAAGCTGCCTCGCAACTATCTTTAGATAGGGTTGCTGAAGCGTGAATTTAAGGCGACCTTGCCCATTTGTTATGGAAAATTGTCTCTATTTATTTCATTTATAGCATAAGACTTCAGTTATAAGACTAATTAATGCTAATCTTACTGTTGGATCCCGATATTTTGATGTCGTGGCGTTGTTATGATCGTTAATTTGTCCTAGATTACCCATGTCTTTGTGAAAAAATCCATAAATATCATTATTAACAAAAATAAAAATTCGTAAAAATCCTTGTTTTTGAAAAATAGCTCTAGCAACCCTATTTATGTATCGTTATTTCGTGTCACAATAATTAATACGTAGATCGTTATTGGCGTGGACAGGTGGCCTCCTGTTCTGTACGTTGACTTTTCGACCTTGGCGGCCACCCGTCTCAATGGCACGCTATGTGTTATGGTATCGGTGCCATTTTTTTTTCACAGCCAAGGCCAACGACTCTACGCCAGTTTAAGTTAATGCTGATGCTTCATTAAATGCTACTCTACAGCTTTTTTGTTCCACTCTCGAATTCCACAAATACCGGTCTCGTTTTCGTTATCACGCGAATTTTCTATCTCCCAACTTGTTAGCAGAATTCTATTATTTTCATTTGGTTAATATTATTTTAAATTAATAGAAGTATTTTGCTCATGCCAAGAAATATTATTGTGACATTGAATTTAGCCGCGGTAGTGATAGAGTAAAGGAACATGTCGAATTTTAATTAAATGTTATATTTTTTTTAAAATATTAAATGAGGCTTGTTATTGGCTCATGAAACTTTTACGCTTGACAGTTTCCTGTTAAAAGAATGTCCGGCGACGAGTGACAACCGCAATGCTTCCGAGCCAACGCAATCGTACTAATTTTTTTCTCACTTGTACGGAAAACGGCTTTATTTATCATACCAAGTCCCATTACTACTTTTAACTAAATGTTGAGTGTGTATAATACAAGTTCTTAATTTTAATAAGTAATGTAAATAACATTGGTTATCGATACTTTCCCGCTTTGCTGTACAGCACTTAACGTCATGCTATACTTATTTTATTATATTTAATAAATTTATGATTCGTGCCTTATATGTGTATAAATTAAGTTGGCAAGCCATGTTGTTGAGATGACGATGATGATGTTATCTTTGTAGCCTCTCAAGCACCAAACATAGGTTCCAAAGTTTAAAAATGAACGATGCAAATTGCTTTCGCGTACGTTCCCCGAACAATAGGTTGGAATAAGCAGAATAATAGACTCATAAAAATTGTTCCCAAAGCACGATGAATTGACTGACAAAGAACTAAAACGTGATAGACCCGCTGGCCCAATTGGCGGGTTGCGTCGTAACGTCACCGCTAGGGCTGCCACATACTACCTAATGTTTTTATTCTAATGTTTTTAAAACGTTAGTATTACCTGACCTTAGAAATAAAAAGGTATGCATTTATTTTTTTAGTATTGCTCATGTATGAATAATGCCTAGTGCCTAAAATAGCCAAAGTAATTTTAATACCAGCGAGAATTGAACAATATAATATCCTTTTCCAATCATTGACATTTCGTTAATATAGAACATATTTAATACTTTTTTAATGTTTTTTTAAATATAGAAAGTGTAATATTCTAAATTGGTGTGTGAACCCTATACCGCCGTCTGCGTCTCGTCTGCAACTCCCCGGAACCGCCCGCGCTGCCTTCCTGTAACCGTCATTATCACCGGTATAATGAACTCGTATCAACACTCAACAATCCCCATTTATATACGCTCCAAGAGGAAAATTTCTCTAAACGTATACAGCAGTCGTAAAGGACTAAATTATTTATTCTAAGAAATTTGTTTGAAGACACATTATGCTAAATCGACATTGTTGCAATAAAAAATTAAATTGTTATTAAATAAAAATACACTTACAGGACATTTTTTTAATCTGTGGTCTGTAATATAACAGCCGCAATTTTCGCTAATTATGCATCGGCTCGTACATAATTTTGTACTCGCATGACTATAAAATATCATTCAACAGACGTGTTCTAAATAAAAAGTGCGCGTGGTCCTTAAACGGCTACGAAGAAATTGAAGCCGCTCGTTCTCATTTACTTTTTACGCGATGACGTCAACCATGACTGTAATACGTCCACTATTGTCTCTGACAAGCAGGCCGACGCACCACCGATCTAACTGTGAGTTTGATGAATGGGTTTCACTATCCAAGTACATTGAACTTTGCTCTGGTTTAGTTGCTGCGGCGTGGGTGTTAAAACTAATTAAACTAGATATATATCTCTATACCCTCATACTTTACAACTGCCTAATATAACTGCCAGGTTACAGATTTAATATCTTTATTGGCAGCTATAGTTTTAAATGATCACCTTATTATATCAGACTAAAGAGAAAACGACAACCTCATTTACGCCTAGATTTTAATGTTTAGTAGTCCTTATTGATAGTGGGGCTATGTATCATCGCTTCATCTTGTGACATTCTAGGTAAGGTAAGTCAACGTCATCCATAATTAATTGCGCCTAGATTAAAAAGAAATTCAGGTAATTACATATTATGTCGTAGAGAAGTGAGAAAAACGCAATAGTTCAGCTAAATCTTAGTCAACATTTTTAACCTTCAAGTAAGTTCGTGTGCCAATTTTACTCACCAGCTAGAGTTTCTAATGTTTGAGGCCGCGTTTAGTATTCGGTTAATGTCCATTGG
The DNA here is from genome assembly GCF_000836235.2 of Papilio xuthus. Lineage (NCBI taxonomy): Eukaryota > Metazoa > Arthropoda > Insecta > Lepidoptera > Papilionidae > Papilio > Papilio xuthus. The sequence continues at coordinate 8,336,963 of NW_013532703.1, read as the reverse complement.
CCAGGAAGCGGTGTACCGTTTACCTCACATTACGTTAGCTTATTGTGTTTACGGCGTATTGTTCAGCAAGTGACGGTTTGCATTAAAATCCGACGAAGCCGTCTATGGTTGCGCGCTAAGGTCTTTCCTTTTATTACATGTTTTGTAGAAAAAACAGCCCAATATTAAAAAATGGCCATAATTATCTTGGAATATATCGTCATCCATCTGTGCCTTTTCTCAATTATTTTGGGCCGGCAATTCTCGCCCTTATTCTCCAGAAAGCACGATTCTTGGAATTCTCCAGAAAGTACGATTTTTGGAGTCCTCTTCGTCAATGCCGATTTCTTTGAGATCCTTTTAGATCGTTATTATCGAATAAGACACGATAATTTGAAATTAAATTTGCATTGTATTACTCAATGCGATGTGATGTCAATGGTCCACATTATAAAACACTTTAAGAACGAAAATCAATGTAAGAGATGTCGCACTGCAGATACCTAGAGGTATTACACCCCACGTCTATCGGAGAAAGTGGCTTGAACTATTTATTGGTCAAGCCATTTTTTTTACTTTCACGCTAGGAAATGACTAGCGATCGTTTTGTTGTTAATGGTATTCAAACTCTTATTTTATTTAAGATAGTTTTATAACTAGAGGCGGTAAGCATTACTTTTTAAATATAATTATGATTTTGTAAGTAGTTGAAACAAAACTTATTAACGTTGTTAATTAATAATAGTACATTTGTACTCTAAACAATGTGTGATTCAATAGTTTTGTTTAATTAAGTTTTTTAAACGTCTGGTAGTAGAAGTAATGTATTCAAATAAATAATTCCACTTCACGCCTCACATTACACGCGTTTAGCAGAGCTTTGCGCGTCATTACGAATGAGTTGTAGTTACAATATTAATTTAGAGCCGTAGCGAGATATGATCTCGGCGAATGCCGGCGGCGATGGGCGCTGTTGTCTTCAATTAACCCACTTCTTGTTCGGTCATTGTATGAAGTCTGCGCCGTGTCTGCTTTCTTCCCTCCGACGTAATGAGTATAAGTATAGCGAGGTTTGTACTGGAGCTCCGATAGCCAGTTATGCGAGCGCGGACCACACCTGTGTGAGTACTATTGTCGTTGTCATATCAACAGATATCTTTTCCTTTATTAAGCTGTTGATTAATTATCAAAAACTATAATATACCTACGCCACGAAAACCTTAAACTTTTCTTATAAATGTTATTTACATACGATAAGGAATAAGATCGGACTTTACACGAATTCGTTTTGCATATTTATATCATCCTTGTTGAGTGTACCCTAGTATAATTACATTTTTCTATATTTTCCAAGTACATATATATTTCAAATCTCGTGTTAGTATCATTAATTATTAACGCCAAGATATCCCCTTTAAAACTCGTTGACAGCTTTATGTATACAGTCTGACATTTTTGAGTCTTAATACTATTACATAAATAATGCTGTGGCTGAACGATAATAGTTATGTAATTAAGTTACGCCGCACGTGCAAGAACCTCCAACTATGAGGCAAGGAGAAATGTCAATCTGATAACATTGTATCGTCTTCGCCGTGGACAGACTTCACATCTATCAGAATTATTGGTTTAGTTCTAAAGACAATTGTATAGTTAGTTGATGCATCTTTCACCTTTTTTCTTATTAATTATTCCTACTGGTTTAGTGTAATTATTATTATTATAAAAAATCTAAACTTTCCCAACAAATCCATAACTTTGTTTGTTATAAAATTATGTGCTGTAAAGTAGATTAGGTTGCGCAATGAAATGTACATTTTTATTACGTAGAAAAGTTTGAAATTCGGTTATTTAGCCGTTATGTATTGAAAACTATAAGAAATGCTATAATAATATATGTTTAAAAAAGCTTTTAGTTATGTTACGATCTTTTTGGTTATTTTCTTTATTCACTTACGACTTTATAACCTTTTCTTCATGACCTATGACAAAATGTTAGCTCGGTAGCATATAATAGTCTCTACAAGTAATAATCGACAATAACTTAAAAGTTTGCCTTCCTTTGTCATACTACAAAGAAGGTAAGCACGGTTGATAAATTTCATTTCTTTGTACTACTCCAACTAAAGTTTCATGAATATTTGATTACTCGTCTAACTTGATACAAAATCTTGAACTTATAAAAGAGCAGTACAAAAGATCTGTAAAGTCTGTAAACTTATATGTAGGTATAACGTAATGTGTGTGAAGTTAAATATTCTATTATGAAATTTTCTAGAGCAGGGTGAGTGTATCTATTAATTTGAGGACTTTTGTTGTACCGATATAATTGATTACTTTCGGTGTACCTATATATTTGCATATCTTGTCTGTTACGATCTATATGACGCTGACTGTACACCAGTGGTTCCCAAACTTATTTTGTCTACTGCCCTGCTACTTTGAGAATAAATATTTTTTTGCCCCCATATTTTCACATATATAAAAACCACTATAACTTCAAATTGAATTAATTAATTATTGCGACCTACATATGTATATTAACGGAGAATTCTAAACGAAACTTTTACTATAACCCGCAACTTGAAACCTGCAGCGCCCACAAGGGGGCGTTATCGCCCACTTTGAGAAAGTCTGGAGTACACCAATTGCTATATTTCTTGGTATTTAAAGAGGGTCCAAAGCTGTTATGTTTATTTGACTACTTAAAATCTTATTATAATTGTTACAGTTTTTGTTAAAGCTCTGATAAGTATCGATGTGGTAAATACTTCATACTCTAATGATTATACGGGTTACCTGAAACGTGTAAAAATATACGTAGTTTTTGCGCATGGCTATTTTTTGCGACTTGTACCGTACCTCTTGACAGATCACTCAGACGACTGACCCAATTGGCACGGAAACATTTTTTAAATATGTACATTTCTCCTTGGCGTCCTGACATAGAGTGTAAAGATTTTTTTAATGTTTTGGCTTTGTAATATAGAAATTTTTTAAGCAAATGACAATTATTATTTTTACGATTTTCATCCGGGCTGCTAGATTAAATATTATCCTTGGATTGTTAATATTAAAATCACACTTTGGGATAATAAAGAAATACTTTCGAAATATGGAATAAAAGCGATACATCTTTTCAAATTACATATTATTAAAATGTGAAACAGAGTGTTACACGACTGATTTTATTAATAATATAAGTATTTTTGTTTTATGATGAATTATTTATTTTTAGTATATTTTATTGTACAGGAAACTGATAAAAACAAGGCTATTTATCACACTGCCTAAAAGGCACAATTTTAATTATTAACACAGTTTTATTCTTTACAATATAGCGAAAAAAATCTTCAATAATAAATCACGCGATAAAATAAATTTAATTTATGTGCTTAAAAATGAAAATACATAAATGTAAAGAAGATAAAAACGAATCTTATAATTTATATTGCGTTTATTGATTTATTCTTTAAATAATCCATGCGGCAAATGGGATTAGCTCTTGTTTTTCTCTACTTTAGGGAGGAAACTCCGTTTGGCTTCAATTCCACCTGTCGTTAAGCCCCGATATAATCTAAGGGTCTTAAAGTATAAATAACGTTTTTACTATATCACTTTGAGCTTATCATTCACATTCAAGAGTTAAGAAATTATTAAAAATATCTAAAACAGACTTTTTTTTGAATAATTTTTCTTTGAGTAAAAATGTAGTGGCTATGGCCTAATAAACCCTTAACTTAGGGTAGGCTCCGAGCCCCTCGGTGGGGACGTATAGTGAGCTGATGATGATGAAAAATGTAGTAATTTAAATTTACATATCTTGATTTCCTGGAATTATTTTGAATAATTAAAACCATCTCATACATTCCAGACTTTAAATATCAATTAGGTACCTACTCAACGTGCGCCAACGTTTAAATCATCTATTTATACTCTGTGTTGAATTGTAACGAACAAATTGACACTTAAAAATCTTGTGCAAATCTTATTTCTCTCTAAACTGTTTACATTTTGGTAAAAACACCTACTCATTTTTATTCTATTTATTAACAATAAAAGATTCAATTGTTTATAGTCTAGACCGACAAGGTTATATGACCCGGTGGACATAAGTCAAACTAAATTATGATAGCTGACTAGCATCCTTCAGACAATGTCAAAAAGTGTCACAAGATATTTTCGTACTGTAGCTGTCATGTCTGATATTATTTTATACCATTCTCTATGCCTATGCGTTTCGTTCATCGTCTCTCTTTCCGGGCAAAGGCTTAAAGAGGAGGGATTTTTTTTACCGAAATTTCGCAGAATTTCTTATAGTCGAATTTGCATTTGTGCAGCGCCTCTGACGGACGTAAATGTAATTGAGAAATTTACGACAACTCAACTTTTTTTAGAACGTTTATTACGAATATTCGTGATAGGCCCCCGAAAGAAAAAATGTTGGCATTTGTTGACGAATTCTTTTATCTTATTGCGCTTATGTCACGATTATGTCCGATATTTTGTAAAAATTATTGGAACAATGCCATGATCGTTTTATGACAATGAGATTAAAAGACAACATTCAATCATATGTATGGTTAATTATTTATTATACTTTTGTATTACCGGGTATATTAATGGCGTTAGGTCTGCTACATGACGTTCTTCCTTTCCAAATGCGGGTTACTTGAAACTTTTCTTCCAATGCTGCTGTCGTAAATCGCCAGATGTGGTTGGCGAAGTGCCACTACTGCTTATTGACTTTAAGATAGGTCAATTACTGGATTTTCATACCGCATTTTGTGCAAGGCCTTTCTAGTTAGGCTGACTCAACATACGTATATCTTTTGCGGTTTGCATTTCGTAGATGTTACCCCAATTAAATATACCCCCAAATATAGTTTGAGTATGAACTCATATCAGTTCAGTTACCCTACCAAATGTCCTAGGATCATCAATTCATCAATGTACCTCAACTATTAAATTATTATAATTCATTATTAGTCAGGAACACCGTAAATATTGAGCTGGTAAACATAATTTCTAATAAGACTCGAGGACATGTAGTAAATTTGCCTTGACAGAAGTATTAGTTATTGACCGGCTACCGCTAAACCAGCTACAGTAACATTTCATGTTGCAATTCACTATTGCACTACATCTTATTCTGAAGTCTTAACATGACATGTGTCATCTTGCGTCTTTTATACGATACGCGTCGATGTTAAGCAATAGGACTGTCAAAATATGATAAGTAGGTGTTCAATAAGCTGAAGTGAATTTATGTGAGTGGAACAATTGAAAGCAGGAAGTATATCGTCTTATATCACCATCACACGATCGTTAACATTGCGACCGACTGATAAGTAATGACCGTCGCTTTCGACAATAGATCTCAATGCAACGATTAAGAAGCCACAATACAAAGCACATTCTTGACATCATTAGTTGTGTAATTAATCTTTAATTGCTTTTTATTTTTTCTCTATACGGAGATTTTTTTCTCTTGTCATATAGAGATATGGCTTAAGAGGCAGTTTTCGGCGCTTAAAGTCTTCGTTATATGTAAGATTATAAGGATATTATTAAGATGTTTATATTATGAGACTAAGGCACTACGTACACAAGGCGAAGTAAATCTTCGCAACCTGCCGATATTGGTTGCTAACCGACAAATACAATTTCATAGAGGTTCCAACATTTCCATCTGTCAATGCTAATCAGTCGTTGCAATCTGTTCGTCAAGATTGACGTGAGAAAAGTCGCTGCATTTTGAAAAGTGGCGAAGAAAATGTATACAGCTGACTGTAGTTGTAATAGTCCTGTAGTCACTTTGCATGTACTGATCTAATAGACAATTCGCGTTGACGATTCATCATTGTGATATCCGCGACGCAAGCATACAATATTAGTTTTGAAGATTTACGTTGCCTCGTGTGTGATGGGCCTTAGGCTTAATAACGATAAACGTCTTTATGAATATGCTGTTAGGCCATGGCCTTAAACTTTTTCATATGTCTATCTATATTTTAATTTAATCTAAGATCTTATCATGTTATCAATATTGCACATGTTTTATGAAAATATAATAATATAAATGGGTAACGTTAAATATAATGTTTGCACTAAAGTCAACCTTACGAAATGTCGCAATAAATTGTGTGTGTATTTGATGACACATATTTGTTTTACACTTTTAGTCAGTCAAGAGGTATCAAGTTGAATAGTTGTGTGAGTTTGTGCTTTTTGTCGTACTTATTTCTAATTGATATTGCATTTTTTATTGCATTATTTAGGCGGGATGGTCGACGATAATAATTATTATTAGACTATCGTATTTGGGAAATCGTAAGGCTTTTAGATTTTAACTCTATTATGTTAGATATAGTGTATTACCAAATTAAGTTTGGAATTTTCATATAATATTGATGTGGAAGTGTTATAAAATACATGTTTTTAATTGTTAAATATCATCAAACTTAAGGCCTTTCTTTAAAAGAAAGGCCTTTTTACTTATGGAATAAAAAGATAAAGTTGATGCAGTCTGGCCCTATCCTGCGTAATACTTATGCGCATTTGCCAATTTCGTCCGACTAATATAAATGTACTTAAAAGTTATTAGAATGCACTTAATGAATTACATTTTTTTTTACCAATTTTATATTTAAACTCTTATTTAGTATTGAAAGGCAAAATTTGGTAAGAAAGTCCAGAATGTATTATTTAATAGGCGCAACTCAATTTATTACTTCTATATTCCATTTGAAGTAACAAATCTTCAGAATATTCAGAGTATTAAGTAATAATTTCTTAGTTTCTGATTTTTAACTTTATAATAGTGTAGAGCGACCATCTGCTATCTATTCTCCCTTGTTCATCTTGGGAAGGGGGGGTGGTTGAAAACCAGCTCGACACTGGAATCTGACCTGTGTTGGCAAAGCTGAGCCACCCCCTTTTGCCAGCACTATTTCTGTATAACTGTGTGTTGTATAACTTTGTTCAGTTTTTTATGGCAATAAAGTTTTTTATTATATTATAATATAAGTCTTCAAATCTTAGGCCACACACAAGCATACTCAATTGGTATACGATCGTTGCGTGGTGTGCCGCGGCGCTGCAAATGTTGAACAACGCGCTGTCTGTCCGTGGAAGAGGTTTTCTCTGTAGTGAAATACCTATCCGTACAATAAACATGTCTGCGTGTTTACACTCGCGCAGGGTATAGGTGAAACCAGTTTTCAGAACGCCTAGCCAGTCTACGATTTTACACATTGACTCGCAAAAATTCTAACTAAATATTACAGTTTGAGGTAGAGGTGAACACTAATTTAATTGCATATTTTTTTAATTTACAAAGAACAAATAATTATCTAGAAAAAGCTCCTGAGTAGTCTATTGAGAGTCGTTATTTAGAATCTTGTGGTTATTCGAGCAAATCAACTAATGTCCGTCTATCGCCTGATTGTAATGTTCCACTTTAGGAGCATTTGTATAAAAACATATTATCCTATAATCCTCTTTAGAATAGAGATACCTAATAATTTATTAAACTAGCTATAAACAAAAAAAAAATATTGGAAACTTGATCTGCAAACGTAGCTACTTTTCTGCGAAATTAGGATGTTGATACCCATGATATATTTTAAGACAAAATAAACGATATGAAGATTTTAATGTCTGTATCTTCCCACGATTGGCAAAACCAATAAATTCGGGGTTTTAATAATTTACTAAATAATTAATTAATATTAAAACTATAGGACGCATCGACTAAACAACTTGCCTATTGGCTATCAGATTACATTCCTAGAATCTTTATAATAGTGTCATCTCAGTTTCATTATACCGTAAATAATATAAAAATAGAGTTGGCATTGTAAGTTGTGTTATTTCGTTTTCCATTAACTAAGAGAACATGTCAGAAATGCTTATACCATACTAAATGACTGGTAAATGTATGAAGGATTTGAATATTTACACATTTTCATAATTCACTGAAAATCATTACTGAAACCTCTTGATCAAACTCGCGTGACAATGTGTTGTTCCGATCGCTAGTTGCGAAAGCTTTTCCTGCATTTAAAATTCGTATTGGTCGATTTGGTAATACCGGCTAAACTGGCTGGTAAATTGGTAAATCGTTTCTTTTTAATTTTTTTTCCTATAATTGTAATGAACGATGTAACCCGACAGTATTGTGTTATCGTGTTGTGGACGATTTCGAACTGGCCGTCATGAAATATGATACTAATTGAAAAAAAAATTGTAATTGATCGAAGACCGTGGTAAATCCAAGTATCATTATCTGTGTCGTAAGTCCTAATCTGGATAGGTAGTAGCGATTAATATTCACGTTTTGAGACTATCGCGAACAATACATTTTGTTATCAGTATTCTGCTTATGGCGCTTGGCGCTTATCACATATGAGACCTATTGGACTCTGGGGAGTTTGTTTCTCAGATCATCCTGCTTTGGAACAATAAGCTTTGCCTGTGGTATTGTGTACAAATTTCATATTGTAATCATTGTGATATTGTATATTATCTTTGAGATTTATTAGCGTTTCTAGATATTAAAAAATACGGTTAGCCTTTCAGTATTATCTCGTAATGACAGTCGCACTACACTGTGCAGATTTGCTCTCAATCAACTATATGTGAATAATGTGGATTTCTAAAATATTTTATTTTATTTTATGAATTATTACTTTGAGAATAAAATGTATGGTTCTACGTCAACACTAAAGCGCAAGTTATTTACTACGCAGAAATAGTTAAGGCGATTGCAGACGGTAATATTTTAGTATCGTTGTAAACGGTATTAGCCAGTGAATAATCGCCTTAAGTCAAACCACGATGTTTAGTAATGATATAGTTTGTAGCTCGTTGATTAGTATCTTTACAATATTTTAAACAGGAATAATTCTTACCGGATCTATTCTTTAGTTCGAATACAAAAATGAAACTTAGTCCAAGTGTTGAAATTATTTTTTTATTATATTTTAGACATATGGTAATCAATTAATTATGCTTTACTTGTTATTGCAACAAAAATAATATCTGTCTTCGTAATTCTTGTAAGCACATTATTGTAACGAATTATAATACCTCGTAGTTTTATTGAATATTGATTTTTATTGTTTTATCTCCACTCCTTGAACTATATGATGACAATTTAATACACTTGCAAATAAAAAGGACAACAGAAGAGTTCTTCAAGAAGCGAGCGTATCACCGTCTCAAAGGGCGGCAACGCATCTGCGGTTCCTCTGGTATTGCTGATGTCCATGGGCGTCGTTGAACACCTCGGTGTTCCCGCTGCTCGTTTGCCCCCTTCTGTTATAAAAAAATATATACCTATAGTGATGAGTAAAAGATGATAGAGATAAGTTTTTAAATAACCTTTATTTTGAACTCGAGTAGCTTGCCTTATGTTTATATATTGTTTATGTACTACGCAATAGGGCTTCAAGGATTTCTCTTTATTTATTCAAGATTGAAAACATAACTGACTAGAACAAAAACGCGTGTATGTACATATTTGCGTTTATACGTACACTTGTAAAATAACGCGAAGATATACTTGTGATTATATTAAACGCGATGTGTTTGTTTCATCAGTTCAGATTTCGCCTAAAAGCTTATTGATCAGTCGCGCCTAGACTTGCTAGGTTATTTGTTAGATTGGCTGGAAATGAGGGCTCTCGGGACCGCCCTAGGCGCGTCAGTAGGCGTCGGCCACATTACTAGTTCAGACAGTGAAATAGTGTAATTATTTTCAAGTGTCGTTGTATACGAGCTATGACATCAGACGAACACGATTCATTCATATTTTATGCTGATGAGACAAACTAGCGCCATTCATAACGATAATAAATTTACATTTCTCATTCCGCTTTTCATTACGAATTTATTTTTAATTTTTTTTTAGAGTAGAAACAAAAAGATCTTCCTGATTTACCTGCTTTCAGTTAAGTAGCTAAAATACTTTCTAAAATGTCTTTGAGTTAATTTTTGTAATCATTTTTTTTTTACTTTTATTTCGCAAATACTGGTACTTTAATCTTATACAAACTGCGGTATAGTTTCGTAGAATGATTAACAGTGTACACCTTTTTTGTCCTCATTTAAGTTTCATAAAAATTGTAAAAAGAAATTATAATTGATCTCACGAATAGTCGTTGTAATCTTTGCGGAGTCGGTTCGCTGAATTTAATTTATAATTAAACGATCGTCTTACACGCGACCCGCGACGCCACCCGTAAGACAGATACTGCGTACTATATACACAAGAGAATAACTAGTAGCCCATTAAAACATCTTTAGAAGTGCCACAATTCATTTATGATTATAATTTGAAAACGAACCTGGCTATGGGAGAACTGGATAAGCATGAAAAATATTGTATTCCCGTATCCTTATCCTGGTTCGACTGTACATATTTATTTCCACTGTGGCAAAGTATTGTAACCTATTGTTTTTGTTAAGCACACGCACGCACTACAAATACTTGCAACAGCCTACCATATCGTGTATTTCACGTCGCCTTATACCACATTAGTTTATGGTCACACAAACATACCTACAAAGATACTTATAATTCCACGGACTATATATTTTTAGATCTTTAAATACCAATAATGACCACCGCACACCTTTCTTGCAACTAACATTAAATCGCTAAAAGATCCCGCTTATTACTGTAAAGTTTAAAATCGTCTGCAGCCTCCATCGCATGTCTATACGGATGATGCTAAATAACTGCAAACTTGTGCAAGCGATTTTCGTTGATATTCGATTTAACGCAAATTGGCTTTCACTGCGCGAGAAACAACGTCGATATCTACGTGAGAAACTGATTCTCGAATGTAAGTTTTAGAACTGTCTGAGAACTGATAAATGAACGAAACCGGCGCATACTTCGCGGTTACTTGCAAATTGAATTTAAACATTTATCATATACGTAAATACCATTTATTGGTGAGTGAATCGTCTGCCATGCGACACAATATTGTTTAAATTGTACGAATGATAACCGACTGACCAGCTTTACCTTTGTTTTCAGGTACAATGACAGCCTACACCGCACACAGTGAGTCAAACGCCGCTAAAATGACGCCCGCTGACGATATATTTATAAACGTAATATTTTTTCTTTCCCTATACTTAATATGACGTTAGTCACATTTTTCTTCAGCGAGCGTCATTTTTATCTTATAATACACCAAACCATTTATTTTCCAAGACATAAGTATGTCAGTCCCCGTAAACGTATGGAAATGAGTAGATGAAACTTAACAGATATCGTATTGGTGACGCAGTTGTGGAATTTGTTTATTACAATTACTCGGTACGGCGTTACCATACCGAGCCGTTACCGGAACGCAAATGAGTACGGAAAAATACGCAAGTATACCACCTTTAAATAATATAAATTGAATAATACTAGTTAAAATAGACTAATAGGAGTTTTAGGGCATATAAGATCAATCTCAGTAAGTAATTGTAAGTAACAACATCAATAGCTAATTTATTTTATATGCTAGCCTGACAAGTATTAACTAAAAGGCTAGATTCAAAAATTGTGTTAGATGTAGCGAGTGAGATTTTAGATTAGATTGTAATACCATTCATTTAAAAAAAAAAAACAAAAGAGCATAATTGCAACGCCAAGTGCATAAAAGTCCCGGTAGAAAATAATTTATTTATCCTTAATTCTATGGTGTACAGTGTAACGAACAACTAAAAAATCTACTGAACTATTTTAGAGAAAATTACGTATGACTTTACTAAAAAAAACAGTTTTTGCTACAATAAATTTCGTCAAATTATGGGTTAAGATGATAATTTTTCTGTAAATTTAACTTTTTTCAAAAGTTATCGCTTTAATTGGATTATCAGTGGACATCATTATTGTTCAAATTGTTTTTTTTTTTCTTAAACGTAGTAACAAGTTTATTGTCAATATGTAATTTATCGATCATAAAATAATCTGAGTTCACTTTTTTGACAATTAAATTGTAGTTGTATTTTTGTTCACCTAAAGATCTTATTAAAAAATGAATGGTATTACTAAACAGTTTTGAGATAGAACATATCGATTTCTCGCCTGTGACCTGTGAAGTTGGAGCAGACCGTCCTCAGGGTTTGAAGTTTTACATGGTATGTTGGCAAGGCTAATCATTAATTTTCAGGTCATAATTATCTCTTCACCATGTAACATTATCATTCAATACTTTATTATTGTTTTAATAATATTAATGCTTTTCTTTTGAATTTTTTTTTCCAATTAAAACTTTATATTTCATTATTTTCTGCTTAGCAAGAGACATACTATAGCCATCTAGCGTCGAGTAGCAACACTAAACTCTTTTAATGCTCATTTCATCTAAAAGATGGCGCTAGTCGTTGAAAGTACACAAAGGGTTTTAATTTCATTAATTTATACTAAACTCAAAAGAAATTTATTTTATCTTTTAAAAAGAGTTATGTTTTTTTTTTGGAAAAAATTAGTCCATTGAATACTTCTTCCTGATTTTTTTTATTTAATTTATAACAAGGATCTTGTAATATAATATGCCGTGTTGTAAAACAACTTTGATTTATTTTAAAAAGTTTGCAAATAAATGTTCTTGTAATTCGATACTTTGTTGCACAATGTAACTTTTAGCAATACTTATTGTATTTTACTTTACACGACATGAGCCCGGATAGCTCAGTCGGTAGAGCATTGGACTTTTAATCCAAGGGTCCAGGGTTCAAGTCCCTGTTCGGGCGGGCTAATTTTTTTTTGTATTTTTCTTCAGTTTAATTTTTTGTGTTAAATTTTTCCTGTTACAATTATCAATCAAAAATTTAGTTTGATGGTGATTAAGTTTTTTTTATTGACACGAATTAATTTTTTTTTTTAATTACAAATTATAAAACCCTGTTGATTCAATGACATGGTATTTGTTACAAATAGCATTTACTTTTTTTTTGCATAGCTTCATTTAAAATTCAAAAATATTTACTAAAGCTCGTTATGACAAAACAGCGCCATCTAGATCGAATCTTAGTTTCTAAGTTAATGTTAGCTGTGTAGTGTCTTCCATTTGTTAGTAGATGGCGTAACTGTAGAATAAGTAATATTCTTATTTTGCTCACAAAAGATGGCAGCACTTAACATCGTAGTTAAAAAGTTAAAAACTGTGCGCAGTGCAAAAACAAGTAGTCATTTTTAATTTATTAATTAAGATGTGTGTCGTTTCCAAATAGGTTAAAATACGTGGAAACGTATCGGTATCTTATTTGCGCATTTTGATGAGTTAACACCCACGATCAATGTTTGATTCTCTTATCGAATATTGTTAATTAAAATCCTTTTTCTGCAAACTTTCTCAATTAACTTACTTAATTTCTTAAAATTAGAATTGACAACATAATAAATTATTACGTTGCTTTCAGCGATTTCTCAGCAAGCGAACTGCAATGCGACAGCCGAGCTTAATCGACATAACTTTTAGGAATTGGTTACTAGGCTCCGACCTAGCAACTTATCATCTGTATTGCATGATTTATAAAACAATATAGCCTTTAAACTTTCGTTGTCATGACAATATTCTTTAGTTCAATATTACAAAGATTAAGTAAAAAAAAACCTTGACTAACGTAAATATTTGTCTAATTTGAAATAAAAAGAATAAATATATTGTGAATTGTACCGGAACAAGAAAGATGTTAATAGCTGTCTTAGAACATGTTCTTGTAACAATTAATTGTAATCATTGCATTTTTAGTACGTAACATGTCTTAATGTAATAATTTATATCTATTGGGCAATTTTGTTTGCGTTTTTTACTATATTAAAGCGTCTGCACATGCGCTATCCTAGTTTTGTATGCGATTTATGATGAATGGACATTTCGCAATAAGTGATGACACAATGAAAACAATAGCATTAATTCAACCACGTCTTTAATTGCTTAATAAAAACTAAAATAAAGTAATATTCCAGATCAAATTAATCACAATTAATAGTTAACATCTTGTCGCCATTGTCATTGTCGCGGTGTACGATTTGGCCGCAAGTCAAGGTGCTATGTGCATCTCGTCTTAGCCCCATTGGCTTCGTTATGCTAGTGTGCAGAAAGCACAGCAGAAAGACTAGAACAGAATGATACAGTTTTGATAAACATGCCTACAAACAATAGGTGTACTGCAGCTTCACTGTTCTGCCATCGTGTGTAACCAGCATAACACCGGCATTAACACATCAAATGTATATCATTCTGTCCACAGTAAATAAGGCTCGGGACTGTTTCTCCGCTCCAAATAACAATTATCTCTTTGTTCATACGTAACAGTTATATAAGAAGTGCATTGTGCAAGTTGCGTTGCAGTTTGATTAGTCTTGATACTTTAGCACAACTAATTTGTTGCAACAAAGGATTTTTATTTTACGCAATACAATTCTCGAAAAAAAGCCCACGAATGTTTTAAATGAAAGTATATTGGGATATTACAAACATAATTAGAGAAGACAGTCGCTTGTATGATATACACGGCTAGTTACTTAGTAACGTTTTATACGTGAACTCGTTAACATCGATAAATACATATGGAAAGTTTTGTTCAGTCTGCACTAATGCCGGTGGATTTGTCACTGGATTATTTATTACGCACGTAGATTAGTTTATCACTATAATAAAACGCGAATAATCTGGTTTCATAATAAACAAATTTATTTCTACTTCGATAATGCCACGTAATTGAAGTTTGATAAAATAAAAAAATTAAAATTTATAATTACAACTTACAAGAGATAATTCGGTTTACATTTTTGAACATAAATAAATAAAGCATTTATAATTAAAATAAATAGGACATCGTATATATAATTCCGTATCGAATTCGACAAACATCCAGCGGGAAAATAATTAAGTAAATCATGTCAATCACTACTGTCGTTAACCCGTACTCGAAAGTAATTAATTCAGTGGCCATTGTTGATGTGAATAAACATGTTGGCAATTTATTGCGCTATAAAACTGCTAGAATTGTGCACACGCCGTCTGCAGTCAGATATTTTTAAACACTGCTAACCTATTTTTAGATGATTGATTTTTATTGGCGCATCGCACGCGAAGCGTATCTAAATGGAGGAGGTGGCTGCAATACTTGTTTACGAAAACAATCCGTATGCAGGGACAAATATGTTGCATTAATCAAATAAAATGAGGTTAAAACTAATAAGAAAGGAGTAAAGTTCCTCTATGTGACAGCCATTATAATAACGACATATTAATAGCAATGTGCACTTTTTGTTAGCTTATCGAAGTGTTTCAGTTAAAAAGATTTATATAGAAACACTGCATTTGAATTTTAGTATGGCTCTGTCTTCCTTTCACATTTGTCTTCTCTTTCAGGTTAAAATTAATATGCGTATCATTAATTTGTCATCACTCTTGGCCACTAACAACAGAGTTAAACTGTCACCAGCACTTATAAATATAAAACTTAAATAATATTCTTAGTAACGGAAGTTGAAGAATAATGTTTTATTTATAACCAGTTAATCTTTTCACGGGTCGTTTTTGATTAATGAAATTGAGGTCAGAACCGATATATTTCCTACGTTTCCCGAATACGTCGAGGACAGATTTAAACTCGCTTTGCTACGAAGACGGCTTCGTAGACGGTGAAGACTTCTTTCACGGCTCGTTTGAAATAGTCGGCGTGTTTCCGTTCTAAGAACGTCCGTAACGAGTTCCAACAAAACAGCGTTCCTGATACTTTTGAGGATACGTTATTGGTTGTTTTATTTATTTTGTATTAGCTCTTCCTGTTCACTTTCTTTTCATCTAATCAATGAGTACGCTTTAAAAACTGACCAATATTGGAGATATTCTATTTATTTTCACTGGCAGGAACTAAATGTAGAGTTCTTTATTTACATACAACTTTTGATACTGCTATAATACTCCAAAATAAGCTCCAAGTTCTTGGCCAGCGTGGTTGATTATGGGCTGATCGCCCGTAATTTAAAGTAGGCTCCGAGCCCCTCGGTGGATACGTATAGTGAGCTGATGACGAAGCTCCAAGTTACGGAAGTGAATATTGAAATGTTTGAGCATTAGTATAGTTGAATTTATGTTAAGTTAAATTTTATCAAAAAAAAAGGTGTTAATAGTCACCATTTCGCTTTTAAAAGTAATATATATTACACCGCTTTCATGTATTTAAATCTATTTGTGAAGTTGTTTATTTGTATGCAATTAAAATACCGAGGTGTGTTAACGTAGACCAGTCTTTCCCAAAGTGGGCGATAACGTCCCCTTGTGGGGACCCTACAGGTCTTAAGTTGCGGGTTATAGTAAAAGTTTCGTTAAGAATTCTCCGTTAATATACATATGTAGGTCACAATAATTAATTAATTTAATTTGAAGTTATAGTGGTTTTTGAATATGTGAAAATATGGGGGGCGCTAAAAAATATTTATTCTCAAAGTGGGCAGTAGACAAAATAAGTTTGGAAACCACTGACGTAGACCAATGATCTAGCAATTAACTAACCGAAGTGGCCCGGACAAATTAATTCGATCCATTAAATTGGGCAATCAAATGAAAGTAACTTTAATAAACTAAGAACTAGTAGCTATGGAAAAATTTATTTCGTCTTTCACTATTAATGATAAATTCTGATTTTTGATGTTACCGGTACGCACCGACAAAATGATTTATTATCGATATACTATGTCTCCAAAGTCGGCTTTCCTGTCATTTTGCCGCTTCTTTTTACCGCAGGCTTTCACTATCGTAACATTTGTACAATATCTTGTGTTTTATTTTTGTAGGTGGCAATGGAAACTCACTGAGGGAAAAACAAAATGAGTAGGAAAGCGCACTGTGAATATAGCTTAATGTTTTTTATTGATAATATTATTTTATATTTTTGTTGGACAAAAAAAGGAGCAAATGTAAAAGCGTTGTAAAACCCACAGTTCACCTTGTACGCCCTTTATGAAGGTCGGACGATTTTTATTGCTTGATTGTGACTGGTTGTGAAAATATAACACTTATAACTTCAATATTGAGCCTATTATAGTGTGTTCTCTGTAAGTGTTTACATAACTAATGCTAGCAATCAAATAGTCGCAGCTACCTGTCGCCGGGCTTCCACTGCCACGCGCCCACATGCAATCTAAATTGCAAAATGTACGTCCACTTAGCATCGACGGCGCGCGCCGTTTCACGTCACATATAAATTGATGCTATTATTATGATTGATAGGACTCGGAAAAATCCGCTATCATATTACGGCAGTAGTGATGTGCAGTAACATGATATCGATAAAAAATTTGTTAAAGCATTATCTATCACAAATCTTTCTCTAGATTTTCTTTAAGCGGGTGTAGGTTCTTATATAAACAAGTTTTTCATTGTATTAAATTTACTGATCTGATATATAAACACGGCTAAACACTCACGTATATTCGTCCGGTGGCGGCACCTACTAGTTTCGAGCCCATCGGGGGCCCTTCATCAGGATGAGTGGTACTGGTATTATTTCGCGGACGCGGCCCGTCGCTCACTTTAGTATAATGTCTCACGAAAGTTTGAATAATTTAATAAATTTACTGATATGTTATTTTACTTATTATTGTCACTACTAGTGTGAAAACTTTGATAAAATACAATTCTCCGTGATGAAAACAACTTTGTTGTTGTTTTTCCTGTTTAATGATTAGTGCTTATCAATTAAATTATTGTCGGTCTGTATTATCTTTCCTGTATAAAATAGACCAATGGAACAATATTTCAAAGTGCCAACAAATCTATTATTCATTCCCGTCTTAATAGCTTACAAATGTCACCCATATAATTATCATTGTTTAGCCCTTTGTACAATATGGAAATATAGCTAATAAAGGTATAGTGAATGTAATATCGGGTCGCCGTCGTCGGTCATTACGATCGTAAACCGTTACAAAACGCTCATTCGTACAACAAATGCTGCGAACAATGCATATTGCGTAAAGCGTGTCCTTCCACTAAGATCGTTTGGCCTTATGCAGCCCGCATTCACACTATTGGCGCACTCGCATTTAACTACGAAACGGACTAGGCAAAGAGTCTGCCTACTAAATGCATTCTGCCACAATTAGTGAGGGTTAAGTAAGAAAATCACATATTTACTTGCTTATTACATATTTACTTTATTACAAATTACACGTAAAAATATAGTGCCTAGCACGAAAATTTGCATGTAATCGTATCGATATCGACAATATTCATGTGAGATTTGTGCAGCGCATCGGGTCGATGACGATACGAAAACATACTCGCAAATTTTCATCTAGTCCCACACGCTATTTTTTAAGGGTCAAATGCACTCACTACCGACCTTAATACGACTAGTAGAGACTTATTATATTTTTGCATCGGTCCGGTAGCGTTGCGGAAGTCTGCGATGACTAAACACAAGACTCCTTACAGTCTGTAAGTGGAACCAGGTGTTCGGCTAATTTTACGTTCTCTCGAGCATGTCCTTATAGAGGACTAGATTATTAGTAATTATAGAAGCAGAAACATATAAGTTACTAATAATAACCTTATAATCCGTGGAATTTTTCTCTATATGTCTTTATATATTTTAACTCGTAATAATTTATACACCTACCATCTGTTTAGCGCGATATATAACGTACTGATTGTTTATATTTTACTATACTGTGCAAATGTTAGCATGCCATAAATTAATATAAGGTGAACATGTTTGCGTTAATAAAACCTACTTTTATTGTTCAATATTTGTGTTGTCAAGATTTGACTAATATTAGACTCTTATAGCTATTAGGTGAAGATAACTAGATGTTATCTCTTGCATTTACGAGACCGTAACCTGAAAAAACATCCGCTATAGATGACTCATTAAAAGTATTTAAGTTTGATGTTGAAAACGGGACGGGATTACTGGGCCAGTATTACATAAAGTCGATCGAAAGTCCGGTTTAAAACTACATTTACAATAACCCTTTTGATATTAAATTAGTGTCGAAATACAATATCATTCAATTTCCCATCGGAGAGTGCTCGTACGGTTGCGAGATTTAAATTATGGAAAATATAGGTCGTCACTTATCATCACGTATACACTTAAACGTATTAAATACGCTCTTGACTCGTATGTTTTATGTGCGCAAAGGTTATCCTATCCACCTGATTTGTTATTCTTATAATGGTGTATGTATATCAAAATAACTAAAATTTTCAAGTCTTGTCGTTTTTCTTTGGTTATTTTTTCCTACTAAAAATGAGAGAATGTTCTAAAGCTTTCTAATATAAGGACAAAGAGTGGTACGCAGAGTTTTAAATTTTATATGTACGCAGTTTACGAGGTATAAAAGAAAAGCAAGAGTTCTTTTGCCGTGAACTTCAACTAAGTTTTGTTAAAAAACCAAACGAAATAAAAACAAAACATGATTGGATCTTTGGAATCAGGTAACTTCGCTCTCGTACGATCCTGCCAATGACCTCGGTTAAATTACAAACCATTTGTTATTGAGCAGGCTGTCATTATAAAGTCGGCATTATCTCATCGTTCACTCGGGGGATGACGTCAGCCGACCGACGAGAGGTGTGTTTTTGCACTTCTTTTTGCCCCTTATCGAGGGACATGTTAGACTGATAACGCTTTGAATAATATTTAAATATTTTGCTTTTTTCTTCTACATTATGACGTTAATTCAAATTGTACAAAGAAAATTAGCAGTGATGTGCAAACTATCGCAATATTTTTGGCACGAAATGTACATTCTATCTGTTTTCAGTCGAGTTCATTAATTAAGTGATTCATTTGTATTGCTGTTGCTTTTCGCTTTAATTAAGATAAATAATTATTCTCAGTACTTTTTCTCTTATCTCAGTCTTCTCCGGTAATCTCATTTTGGTTAAATGACAAAAACTTTTGATAAAAATTAATAATTGGTTAAGAAGTTTTAATAAAAAGATGGACGACAGCTTAACATTGTGGACACGACGTGGGGTGCTTTGTCAAGCGTGGCGCGATAATTTTCGCTTAACAGTTATAGTTGAACGTTAAACGGTTTAACTGTTGAGCCGCGAACACTTTGCAACTGACTGCTAAATCTGACGCCTGCTAAACTGCTTATTTATTTGTAATTCCGCATTACTTACGGTGTGGTCCACACTTTACACGTACTTATATGCTCTCTACGACTCTATAAAATAGAAGTTTATCCATTTTACTATCAGATATTCTAATATCAAACATAAAAATGCTTCTCTAGTTATATCTGTATCTATTCTTATTAAGGACAAGATCAATGACGTAAGTTTTAGGTTATTAGGTCTAATAGTTTTTAAGTTTAATAAATAATTTCTATAAAATATTGTCTGAGATGTTGTAATGAATGAAAATTTCAGACATACAACGTTTGCGTAAAAGAATAAAATAAAATCCGAGTCCGTGGGAACAGGTACATTACAATGGATAAAAGACCACCACTACGAGTGTAATATGACCGTCATGCTTGCAGCCTGTCACTTACAAGCTCACTGATCGTATTACGCTACATCCTTTTGTTAGCCGCATTTTAAAATTGTTCCTATGAAGCACCATTATAACAATGTGTTTCCACTACCAAAATACTCGTACAAAATTGTCATCTCACTCATTTCCTTGAAGAAACTGGATACCAATATTTCTGTACGATTTATTCGGATATGGGAAGTCCATGTAAGGGTTAGTAAGTAAAATTTTCCTGTTTAAATCATGTGACAAACTTCAGTATAATATAAATAGAATTGTAAGTCATGGGTTCACGCAAAAATGATTCACAATCCGGACGTTTGATAGTTGTGGGAACGCATTCAAGATACGGTGCTGACGGAAATTATCCATAACCTTATCTCTCGTTTAAACGGGAACATTCTAGATCAAATATTGCTGCAGAAGGAAGTGCTATATAACCTGAATACTTTCACGGTGTCAGTGAACAGTGGATAAGATTTAAAAAGATTGAACGGGTTTACATCTGGACCCAAAAAACCCCTTTGAAACTCAAAAAATAGCCATTGAATGAATTTTTTATAGTACGTCTACAATGTGGAAATACAAAGAAATTTCCTTTGTGTCTAATTCCCGAGACTATGGAATGACTAAGGAATTTTCTGCACGCAAACTTAATGCCGGTCATTTCTTCCTCGTTCTTTCCTAATTTGGATATTAAAGGGTACTCAATAATTTGCTGATATTTTAATATCCACAAGTATTTGATCCTAACAAATTTTGAATACATGTTTTTATATTATGCATTAAACATTATTTTAAATTAATTGTGTCTTCGTCAATAATTTTTGTATAGTACAGCAACCCTGCGTAGATCGCGTGCACGGGTAAGTCAATCACCCGTAACCAGAAGGCACGACACCGCAACGTGTCGATCATCCCCTCTCGTCCGGAACTGGCAAGGTTCGACGGACGACCTTTGTGTACAGCTTAGTGACCTTGGGTTTCTGTTTCATGGGGGTGGAGATTTTTATACGAATTTAAACATCGACGACTTGATTGATAGATTAATCATCTATCAATAGACAGCACTTACTAGTTGCTAGTATCGTTTTAGAACTAGACACCTAAGTTGAGATGTTTTAAAGGTCGTTCAATATTCTTTAAACTCTGAGATTATCATCCATAAACATGTAGTTTATAGGATTACTTCATCAACTGTATTTAACTCGATATCGGTGGTGATTAATCAAACAATTCAAAATGCATCGAAGCAAGGCACGGCTACATCGTTAGCGTATTTTGGTGCACTGTGGGTGGCGGCTCGATTTCGCATCGAATCAATTACTCGGTTTATTGTCCGTTGGAGAACTTATTATCCTCGACAAATATTATAATTTATTACGCCTGTCGTTCATTCTAATTAACGTTTGCTTTTGTTTAGGCAAAGACCTTTGTTTTACTCACGATGGGCGATTGTTTTGTTATATCTTAATTTTAATAAACTTTATACTTGACATAAAATCATCAATTACATATGTTAAGACCTGAAAAAGATTGATTCCGGACTACGATTGAAATTGTTTGGCCTTTGATACAATTACCTTTTCTTAATTCATTCGGATTATAAGTAATTATGTGAAATGTAAAGTATCAAGGTGCTTCATAACTGACAATAATTGCTATTTTGTTTACAATCCAGGAAATATAAGGTGTTAAATATTGCCTTAATTTTGCGTTTCCCGTTTCCTCTTACCCTTTAAACGATTTAATTGTTTATAATACTTTGTTTAAGGAAAGCGAACGTAAGTTTAGCAGAATTTTGAAATGTTGTTTTCAGTTATATGCGTGTCTCGCGCCCGAAATAGATTTTAACACTCACCTCGTTACTGAATTAAAGCAAGAATCAGGTAAACATGTTGAAATTAATGTGTGCAGAACTCTTTGTGTATGTAAACTTACCTTAAATACTGATTTTTTCTTGTAAAGTAAACAATAAATTCTGTCGATCATGAAATCTTGATATATTTTTAATCAGTTGTTTATGATTTTGTTTATTTCTCTTAATTTCAATAATGAAATGTTTCATGTTTGAGTATTTTGAGTCGGAACAACATGTTAAACAATCTTTGAATTCAACTGTAAAAATAACAAAATTGTTATGAGAATTGGCGTAAACGTAACGTTTAAGACTTGTGACCAGTATATAATGGTCCTCCAAACTTCTTTTTCATTTCCCTCCTGGCTTTAATTTGTTTATATTTTTGCGGGGGTGGGAAGGTCAACGTTTATAGGTTTATCTGCCAAGCAATACCGAGGTCAAGGTAAACCAGGCGCCACTACGGAATTGAACGAAAATAAACAATCATGAAAACGTTACTCATTTGTTTGTGTCTGTTTCATGTATCAGATGTTTTCACGCTTTAGTAGAGGTAAAAAGATTCATGTTGCGCATTTATATCAAAAATATTTGTATCTAGTTCTGATTATTGAAACTTAAAAACACCTTTATTGAATTACCCCCTACACTAATTAATTGACTAAATCTATACTCCAGAGAAAATTATCAATAGACCACAATTATCGTAAGTAAAATGACCATAACGCTACAAATTTTACTACATCAAAGCGACAACAATTCAATTAAAAAAACTATTCAAATTATTACTTAATTTTTCATCTCAATGAAACTTGTCAAAATCTGACATAAAGCAATCGTCGGCCAAAGCTTCCCAACGAATTAGCATACATCGTTCCAGTAAAAATATGTAGATGTATTTTGGTAAATATAACCATCCGTGCGAAACCGGGGCACGTCTCTAGTGTTTGATGTAATCCAGCTCTGAAGCATCACGGAAGTATTAGCTCGGATAATTTATTGACGCGGCTGCCCCCACGGAGCCATTTTAATTTTAAATTAAGCTTATATTTTAGGCGACAGCTCAAATTCAAACGTCGTCTTCTTTTAATGTTAGTTTTTTCATTTTGAAATATTGATTTTATTCTATTTTTTGTTTTGTCTTAGGTAATGTTTATATGAATTTAAATTTTAATATTATTATCAAATATTTGCTTTTACCCGCGGCACCGTCCGCGGGGAATTAAAAAAAAAACTCTATAAGTACCGTATGTGTTCTTCCAGAGTATGTTCTACGTCTTTGCGAAATTACATCAAGATCCGTTGAGCCGTTCCGGAAATGACTTCAAACATTTATCCATCCATCAAAAGTTTCGCATTTATAATATTAGTAAGAAGTAAGATTAAGATTGTCTCTAAGTAGATTTATTTCAGGACAGGAAAAAACAGATTAGTTTTATATGATAAGACTAGTATTAAAATTATTTTTTACTTTTATCGGGTATTTCTCTAATACAAACGCATAGAAGGCAATTCATATTTTATAAAGTACACTCTTCTTATCAATTGCAGGTCAATATGCTTCATTAAACATTATTGTTTATTTCATAAATTATTAAATGTCTGCTTGTTCCATTATTTGCTTTATTTCTTTCTAGATAAACATTGACTCGGATTCACGAGAACTTTTGAGAAGATATTGCTCGTGTCCAAAGAAGTGGTAAATTATTGCTCGCGCAACCTACTTTGGCGCATTTTTCCCTATTTTGTATCGCTTCTTTGAATAAAGATGTGATTTCCAATTAGTTCATTAGGTTTTCTTTGTCTTAAGGATCTCTTATCTTATTACGATTAGTTTGCCCAGTGATGATATATTTTTGTTTGTCCCGAAAGTTTTCTACATTTCCTAAATGTTGTTCCATCTAAGGGGCTTGAAAAATGTAAGTCTTGTTTTGTATTTCATTAACACGAAACAAAGAAATTGTATCGGAAAATATGAGGCCAAGTAACTTGAAATAATTTCGCTTGTTGTTTTGTAACAAAGACATACGGATTATAGTTTAAATGTCATATCCTTCAAGGAGTAAGGACCGAAACGAACGTGATTCCGGATCAAAAGGCGATTGTTCCGTACCATTTATCACCGGTCCACGGTCTACGGGCCAAACAAATGGTTTAAATGTTACCGACAAAGTAAAATGTGATCTAAGTTGTAAAGCATTAAGATAAATATTACATCGGCTCAACATTATCGCTATTATCGGTCTCCGCACGCGCCTCTAACGACCGTTTGTATGATTTACAACGTATTACTTTGAAGGGTACCTTTGTTGGCTTAACAGCCCCCAACACGATTACACAATCGGCCCGTTTGACGTTTGCTGAAGGTTATCTCGCACTGCACGTTTTTGCTGCACTGTTAAGATGATTGTACACTCGATTCCCTGTAATTATGATAATTATTATTGGTGTTTATACCATTGTTATTAAAACAATACATATCGTTTGTACTTTTACGCAGTAACACGAGGACTATAGGGTTTTAAATTCAAAGCTTTTCGTATGTATCTACACTGTTTTACAAATATATATTTGCTTGTGGGAATCAAACTTAATCCATTGACCAAACGTTTCTTTTTATTTACAGTATGACGTCAGCTTAAGTTGACCGGTCTCATTGTACGAGTGTGTACTTGTAAGCTGTAGAGCGTACGGCTGTGGTATTTCACGTTCTCGATCTTTCCGATCGTATCGAAGGCGTGCAATTTGCCACTTGAGATGTTGAAAGGTTCAACAGCTCTATTGATTCCGATGTGTTGTTGTTGAACACGTTTCGAGTATTCGATTTGCATTTGACTTTGTAACTTTAATATTATACTATTGTGAAACGCATATTACTATTTAAGATACATCTAGACATATACTTGTAGCTTTCCTGATAAGAGGGTAATTCTATTGACCTTATTAGGTTAGGCTAGGCTAAAAGGATGGACTGATTTTGATGAGTAAGGAGTCAGTAGTCAGTCAGGCTTGATTTTGTAACAATAGTAGTGCTTATTTGTATTGTAATCTTTGAAATTACTAACTGCAATTGAGTGTAACAATCAAATAAACGATTGTCTGTCCTTAAGTGAAATAATAGTTACATTTACGAATGTCCGAGACGCCATTAACGACGCGGCCGCTGGCGTACCGGTAGTTACAGTTAATGTGCAATTGAAAATGCAGCAACAGCATACATTGCAAATAGACACTGATGCAATAAAATAAACCGTGACAGTAATAAGCATAAATGCTGCAGGTTTATACTATCGGAATCAAAGAGTGACTTTGACTGTAACGACAGAACGACCAGCTGCACGATATTGTAGAGTTTTTATGTTTGCCAGTTTTATAGATTCACAAGTTACTTATGTGTGTAGCAATAATGGTTTTATTTTGTAAATATGAAGTTCATGAATAATACATTTTTAGTTCAAAGACTTCAAGATGATAGCTAAGAGCTACATATTTCTTTTGGACCAGTTAGACTAACTCCATTCATGAGAGATGAAAGAATGGATAGGTAATTAAGGTTCTTGATGTCGTGATCTTTGAAGTGGAGAGTTTGAAATATCTAAGTTTTGCGGGGATGGCTTTGGGCGTCGATGAACACCTCGCTGCTCGTTTGCCCTCTTCTCGTATAATAAATCTTATATACAAATGTTTCATCTTGCTGAGAGTTTTCCTATGTCCTGATAGATCCTGACTGCATATCAATACCTTATCGCTTTATGTTTACATATCTATATTAAAATCATCTGACCACACCACGTAAAAATATGTTCCTACTATTTGTTGCTAATTCGCTACAGATAACATAAATAATTCGTTGTATTGATATCTTGCCAAGTGTATTCATATTCAGAATTCCGTGAGCAGACGGAATTTTAAGATGTTAAATATTGAATTATTAAACGTGATGATTATTTTGGACGACAGCCTAGAATTTGTGTCTGCGAATGTAATTCACTTTTGCGCACAAGAGAATTTATTTATATTTTTGTAAATTACGTTTACTATCAACGGAAAACATGCAAAATGAGTAAACCATCCAGAAAAAATATTTTGATACACTTATGAAATATTTACTTTGAGTAAATTTCTTAGAAGTTTTTCGTCGTCAACGTCAGCGGACCTTTTATTTACTTTATGGTGATATCGCGTGTTACCATTAAAATGAGTCATTCCAGTATAGTTCTATAAAAATGAAATGTTATATTCTAGGCAAAAGTAAATAAAGAATATGCACGTTTTATATTGCATGTCGTGATGTGGGCTTTTATAATTTAATTTACACCACGTCGACGGTTCGTAATTTAGTAATTATTTTGTAATTATAAATCGTATGATTGACTTTCCCAACCTTGGGACCGGCCGAGGTTTGCGACCTTGCCGACTCTGGAGCAAAATTAAAATTTAGTTATAGTTGCATGATGCAATATTCAAGTGATATTAATCAAACATAAATATGATTAGAAAGTGGAGAAATAAACCTCCTCATCATTGCAAACAAAATAACAATGTTAGTGAAAATAGTAGCCTAGTTACAAAAATGTAAGCTTTTGGGGGGGGAGTTACTTGATACTAGGATTATACTCAAAATAATTTTGCACATATTCTTTATCAGGCTTTAACAACGAGGTAGACAAACATAAGAAATTTTAAGTGAAAGGAACGAATCAAAAGTCTATAAAATCATAATGTAGTCAGATTAAAAGATCGTAAAATTTTTATACCCCATTTACAATAATAACCCGTTTTGTTTATTGTTTACTTATTCCTTTATATGAAAAACATATATGTTAACTTTATTTAAATGAAATTTTATTTCTGATTATACCAAGATGGCAATAAAACGATCATTTTATACATAAAGAGAATATAAACATGACAATTTAAGATATAAAGTACTGTCCAAAGAAATTTACTTTATTTCTGTACTTTGCGACCATAAAATATTTTTACACAAGCCAAGGGAATGACGTAATCGTTTTGTAATGTATGAAACTTACATTATAAGAAAATTATCCTATTGAAGTTGTCGATTATAACATCTTCATTATTCTTTCCACAAGCGAGTCCCAAAGTGGTCGAATCGTTGATTTCTGAGACCAAAATCCTTGTATAAAACATATTTTTATCTCTGATTTGTCGAAGATAATGAAAAGGATGACGATATGTTTTGTACAGCCATGGTCTCGGAAAATAGCGATGAGTGGAGACTCTGAGACCACGGAAACCCCGACGGGAGTGTGCGTTAGTTGGAAATAAAAACATTGTTTTACAAGTAAAATTAAGAAAGGGACTACGATAAAAGTTTGGGAATCACTGCTTTAGATTATGATGTGAAAATTGCAGAATTTATGTAAGTTGTCACCTATTAATCCTATAACAAACTACCGGTGGCTGAAAATGGCGTTTTAGTTATTACATTACACGGAAACAATCAGCGAGTCTGCCAATAAGTCTGTTGATGCGTAACGAATTATAATTACATTGATGTCATCCACTTTGGACCTCCTTCGTACGTAACCGCCATCAGCAACACATTGTACACATTGTACGATGTATTGTCGACGGATGACGTCATACGATTTATTACCACCTCCTTATAGTTTGTTAGTTGTTTCACGTAAGGTCTCTAAGCGGTGAGACGATTTGCGTCATTGATTTAGAGATCTCTATAAACAAAGATAAGTGTTAATTAATTATATAAAAAAGCAGTCATGTAGATTTTATAAATAAGGCTGTTAATTTGTTGTGTACAATAAACATTATTTGGATATTACATTTAATTTCTACTTTTACCGTTTAAACAAACATTGTAATAATCGCACATTTTTAACCTTTTTACTGAATGGTTTATAAAAAATTACTTTTAATTTTCCGGTATTTTTAACTAGGAACGATATGGTATTGTCCTTTGTCGTAATTATATTTTTTTCATTACTACAAACTTCCGCACAAACTCGACCTCAAATAGACGTCACCACACTCTGTTTTCACGCCTTGTTTTAAAATTGATTGTTATGAAAATTTGTCGAATACAAAATTATATTTTGAAATTATAACCTTCAGCATTATAACAACAATGATAATGGCCCCTGTTCTGTTTTACGACTTCCTTTGTTGTCACGACAAAAGGAGTTTTTAGTAAATGTTGTTTATAAACTCAAAAACATACACATAAAAAAGTTATATAAATAAATGTATCTTCAGATAAAATAACCATTAAACAGTAATGGGGAAGGTCGTCTTAACTCTGCGTTGTATAGCGTTAAAAAGTTTGCTTACATTAATTGAAAATTATTCTTTACCATTAACAACTTTCAATCTACAATCATTAAGTGATTTTAAAGAAAGATTCACGGTCAAGATGTAGAAAGATTCGGAGCAACTGGTACAGACTGGTCGTTAACCGACGCATTTCATTCACATGCTGGCTACGTTCCGCGCAGAGTATTCCCGTTCATTGACGTGATTCACTATAATTGCCAGTTTTCCCCCACTTAACATTGAATGACTGGATGCACACCAGTTTCCGTGTATCTCTTTATTCTCCTAGACTTTTTGATTGACGTCTGAATGCTCATTATTGTCTTAACACTGAACTGTTCGAAAGAGTTGAATTCAAGTCGCCGTTCTTTGTTCTGTTCATTATCCATGTAGAGCGATTCTCGGCTCTAGATACGATTGAAAGACAAAGATCAACTTTGGTACTACGATAATAGCACGTAACGTAATTTAATATTGAATTTTTGTTAGGTTTTTGCATGATAGGTCTAATACTAAACCGATACGTATCATATGCTTGCTTGCGTTTACCTCAATACAAATGACACCTCCGTTGCCTTGCCACTAACTGAATATCACCGCTTATGTATCTCTTCACCCCGCTGAGAATGTTCTGCTTAGCTCGGCTGTTTTTAGCTCTGTATAATCGAAGTTTGAATAACCAACAACTTTTTTAACAATGCAAGGCGGGATATTGAGTTCATTGTTTGATGTAGAACACTGAAGCATCGATGACTTCACTGAATATTCACTGAATATAGTCACAATAACTCAAGTAGTACGATAGCATATCAATTCTAGTTCCATTTAACGACTTAACTGCTCCAAAAACATCATTAGACAAATGTGTTTTCATAGTTTAAATTTAAACAAGTAGTTGATGTAGTATGGATGGTGTTTGTTGCGCGGGTGTACTTTGGAGCAGGTAGGTCACGGTGACCGATTGTAGCCGAGGCTAGGGCTGTGGTGACGTGGTGGTGTGTCTTCAGTATCAGCGGGTTGGCGCTGGCACTCGGCGGCAGCGGGTCGGGCAGCCCCGGGTCGGCGACGGAGGCACGCGACAACACCGCCGACTCGTCTCGCGCGCCCTCTCCGCCGCCTTCTGACAGGCAACAGCACTCCAGGTAGAAAGCGCCACGCTCGGAACGTTTTGGCTTATGTGTCCATGGTTGTTTTTGTTCTATGATGATACACGCTAGTTTTTGTAATTATTTTTTTTTAAATGTTATCAGATAGTTTCAATTTTATACTTCATACGACTTGTAGAAATTTATCTATAATATATTGAAAAACTAGCGTGTTGTTTGTTTGGTGTTGGTGTTTCTTTGTTTTTTTTTCTAGTGGTTTTGGTTTTTATTTATTTTGTCAATAGGTTATTACAGCCTTATGGAATATTTGGTGCATGCATAATTTATATCAGTTCATTATTCTTTATTGTTGGTGTAGGATTGTGATTGCCTTTTGTTTTTGCAACTAGATTGTAGTGTTTATTCGTATTGTTATAGTTAAATTAGGTATTCCTCGTGAAATATGATTTCTTTTGTATACTTTAAGGACAAGTTACTCGCATTAAATCGCACAATGCAAATGTAAGGGTTTATAAATAATTCAAGACGAGAATTAAGGTTAATTAACGTCGTGGATCCGGCCAATGTCAATGTCGCATGTCGTTGTGAAAAGGCGGACAAATGCCTAGAGTCATGTTACTTTGAATAAATTCTAATAACTGCTCTTAGCTACTACATATATGAGAGGTTAATTGTATCACATAAATAGTTTTCTAAAGTTGTGAATTGCTATTCTATTAAGTCAGTCAGTTGTAGTATAAAATACAAACCAACTCGACTCTGAAAGAGAGGCTTAAAAAACATAAAAATTGTTTCAGTTTAGGTTCCAAACTCATATCCTGTTGTAACATGAACTTTAACCGTATTTAATATTGGAGAATTTAACCATTTAGCCGCATTGTAGTCTTTTATTCATAAAAAAAACTAAAAACACTCACACAAATCACAAAAATGGGATGATCATACGTAAAACTTCACCATATCTGATCTAGGACTTAGTCTACACTCATTACGCTACGCAGCGTAATTCAGTAAGCCTATTATTATGTCACTAGTATGCCTCTCCACACATGCCCTAATCTCTCGTCGCCCTGTCGCCATGATTTAGTTCAATGATGTCTAATTTTAGCGTGATTTGTACCTGCATTATCAAAGATCAGATATAACAAGTCAATGTTAATTAAACTAGCTCCTATAACGAATGTAATAGGTGATTGACATAACAGGCCGAAAGAATTTTTTCTAATTTCATAACAACTCGACTTTTTATTATAAAAAAATACTAAAATTTTTATTCTAAACTAATTTCAGTTCACAGTAGAAACAGCCGTTTACTTTTGCATTTAATGAGCCCAAGGTCTATTTATTTCAATGAAATAAAAATTATTTCTACTCGTATCGAGACTTTGGCCGAATAGGGTTTGTTTATGTAGGTCATTTTATTAACGCGTTACGAAGACATGGTCAGAAAATAAAGGTTTTAGTTATCCAGTAGTGTGTATCCTTGTCACGAACAAACACGACATGATGAATTTAAATGAGACAAGTTTATCTGTCGTTTGTTATTCTCTACTGTAAGATATAAACACAATATATAGAGAAATGTCGATTATTAGATAACACTGACTATCAATCTATTTAGATGTATACGAATATATATGTTTTTTTTTGTCTTGTCTCAGTATATATATAAATTGTAATAGAATTAATAATTTAATTATTTGTTTTATTGATTTTAATAAATTTAAACACAGCGATTCGTATATGATCAATTATGCTGTCCTTGTGTGCTAAAGTTTAATGATGTTATAAATGTAATATCGCTTAAAATCTTAACTTTACGCAATAAACAAGTTAACCTCGGTTAAAAATAAAACTCTACTGTTTTTTAAAGTAATTAAAATGTTATTTGTTTCATTCCCATCCTTTGTAGGCGTTAACAAATTATTGTTAGTATGATAACAGACTTGTTTGAAAGTAAAGTGAGCTTCAAAAGAAATATAAGATGTTTTTATGCGAAAACATACTTTTTGCCTCCAGTATTTTTGGATGGGAAAAATGAACTTACTGAAAGGTATTAGTGTTATGAGATTTTTTAAGAGTATACCTGCGTCATAATCTTTATATAGAATTTAGCTGTCAATAAAATATGATTTTTTAAGTTGTTTTTTACATCGATGTTTTCGGCTGCGTCCGGTAGATGTCACTGCAAGGGTATGCGTGGTTAGGTGCGGCGAGCAATGCACCGACGCTTTAAATTTTTTATGGCATCGTATGTAATGAATTTTTAATCGCCGACTTCGTATGTTTATAAATGTCCAACAAATAACACATAATGATGTATGAAGCGACGTTTTACGTTATTACTAAGTTATTATTGCGTTGTGTTAAAAATACTTTACTCTCTCTTAGATTTGTGGCTTTAAAAAGTTATACGTTAGGAGTTTTTAATTTAACGATACAAATATATTTAGTTAAAAATTACCAACTAATACAATGGCCCATGACGCATATCGGTTTAAGTTGGCTGAAATGATGACGGTGGCAGGTTAACGCAAGTTAAGTGAACTGGTGTCTGTTCGCGACACATGTGCGGACCCAACCCCAGCTTGCACGCTCCACTTGTTACCCCATACTCTGTGCGGAAGTTGAGGCAAATAAAGCATGAATATGTCTATACGATGCCATTCAAAACACATCACGAAGGGGGCCTATAGAGAATGTCACACTGAACTGACACTGAATGGAAACAGACGCGACTATGTATTATATGACACTTGAAACAACTATGTACATACAACCTTTTAATACTTGTATAAGTATTGAACACTATTGTACACACATACGTGTTACTATGTATGTTAAATAATCACGATATTTGCTTTCATTATTTTATTGTTTGTTTTCATATACCTTGGTTTATCAACATTTAAAGATTCTGCCTAAATGGCTAGAAAAATTGTAGTACAAATGCGTACAAGAAATTAACGTGTGTTATACAAAAAAACCGTTACTCCTTTACTTGTACGTCAATTTAATATGCTAAATGCAAATGTATGTAATTGAACAAGCTTAGAGTACATAAAGATCTGTGTAACATTTCATACATTCGAAGAGTAATTGGTATTTGCGTTGTAATTTCTTTTGCTCGTTACTTTTTAAATGAACCGTTATTTTTGCGTGGTAACGAAAGGCGGAGTGAGTTCGATGGCCGGCGAAAGCCGCAATGTGCCGACCTCATAGATTCGCTATTCGCAATTTATCATGTTACACTGAGCCTGTCAATCAATTGTGTTTAGAAAACTAGGACGGCCATGTTTCTTTTTTTCGCGGATAGTCCTCATTGTAAAATTCTTCAACTGTAAGCTTAGAGTCGAGAAGTTTCGATAAAATGTTAACAAAATAGACAAAACTGTTAATATTAAAATACACATTACATGTATTACCATAGCGAGTACATAAGTGAGTGTATTTTTTCAAAAGTAATAACTGCATACGATTAATTTCAAAAGTGAACTTTGCTAAGTTCTTTAACAGTTGTCTCATGATCTTATTATAGATGAAAGTTTAATTTTGTGGTCACCTTGGAGCTGTCATAAAAGCTAGAGCAGTAACAGAACTCTTGAACATTGCAGATTGTTAAACCACTTGTACGGCAAACGTAATTGTTTCATTCCTTAAAAGAAAACCCGTAAGCGGTGTGTTGCGATATTTCAGTAGTCACGTCCGATTCTGATCACGACTCCGCCATAAAGTATAGAGACAAGGAGAAAGGAAAACAGTGCTAATCACATGGTATTTGGATCTAGATTGATAAGCTCCTGCAAGGCTTCTGTTTTTTCCTCTCGCATCTATAAAATATATCAACAAGTCTTCCTCCCACTTAGCACCACTTAGCAACAATTAAAGTTTTTCAAATGACATTGAAACCTGTCTGAAGAGCCCGTAATATGATCCTCGAGATTCTCCATGCACCCAACCGTGCAAGGACTCATTCTTATATACGAGATAATTGTCACAAAGAACATAAGCACTGTACAAGCGCAATAAGGTTCAGATCACCTTGAACCGGACCTGATGTTCTGGAGAAATCTTGGCAACGTATGCGGTTACCTTTCATTGTTTCACAGCGTCATTGTAGAGTTTCCATATAATTTAATGCCGTTATAAATTGCGTATTCAATATCAAAATTACCTTAAGTGCTGTTGATTATTAGACCTTGTACTGTTCTCATAGCGGCATTATGTATAATAGCTTATTATTTAAATCATATTATTATATTTAAAAAATAAGTTTAAAGCGCACATAATGGTTTAGTTGTAAATTAATTTTGTAGTTTCCAGTTCTTGACGTGTTGAGTTTGAAAGATCGATGACAGAATGACTGTAGAAGTAAGAATTGAATGGAAACAGAATATTTTCTTGGAATAAGCGACGAGTAACATCTGAAAATTGCAATATTCAATACTTAAAATAGATGTTAATGAAGTAGTTACATGCCAAATTTCTTGTTAGTTAAAAATATTTGATTAAAATTAAACAGCTTTTACTTATCTTTGTTGACATACAAACCTTGTTACATTTTAAGAGTGCCGTTTTCACTCATTTATTGTCATTACTCGGTTTAATTTCGATCAATTTTTTTCACTTTTTTCGTCCAAGTTTTACTTTTTAAAGAGTAACGTTTACGGTCAGAAACTCGTTATTTATGCTTTAATGAATATATTTTAGTATTACTTAAAGAAAGTGTAAATATAGTAAAAACAATGTTTTGCAATATTTTGTTATTGTCAACGTTGATTTCTTCTTTCGTTAATACGTTTATAAGATAAAGGCCACACCTGAGTGGGATAAGGCTAGGGAGATGATGATGAAAAAACTAAGTCATTGAAATGATGAGTCACAAAAAAATGTGAAAGTATATAAAAAGATATTGTGTGGCCACAAAATGGGACCAAACGGCATTATACTGTTTTCATTTACCTCTACATATTTATAGATCTAATATAACATTATTTAATTAAGATAATTTGAAATTCTATCTTTTTACTGTTCAGCGAATAAAAACATTTTAAGTAATACGAATAAACATGTGGTGTGTCGCCGAGGAGTGTGATAGTAGGCCATACGGAATGTCGTAATTTGTCGCTTGCACTCCTGAGACAAGTTTTAAAGAGGAACGAGATATTTTACGTAACTTGCGGTCATTAGATAAAGTGCTAACGTTTTAATTTGATGGATAATTGGAGCTGTGGACGTGTCGACCTCGTTTGTAATTTATAGGACACTAGTATAGGGTATTTAAGTCGTTTTTCAACATTAATTTATTTATTTGATTAATCATAATGATTTGCAGTATTAAATATCTTGTGAAAGTAAATTAATTTTTCGACTTCTCAGTCAATATTTATTCTAAATATCGACGTAGAATTGGCACCAAGAATAAATAGAATATTGCACGTTTGAACACGACACGTTCGTTGGCATTTGATTAATTAAAACAGACAATTAAATGCGCTTTTGTTGCTCAGTTAATTAACTCCTAACTGACATTGACCCCTGCCACAAATAGACTTGGACACACCTCTAATGAAACATTGTGACTTCCCACGACGTTGACACCGAGCCCTCGCTGCGTCATTATAAGGTTATTACAATTAGTCACATGAGAGCTATGGTTTTGCATAAATATAAACATATTAATGGAAACAAGTAATACACAAACGTAAAACCACAAAAGTAAACGGTTAGAATGAATCTATATAAATTCTTATAACGTGTCGCTGTATTTGGGCAAATTATGACGAAATGTGATACTGATTAGTTACATTCGTGCTTTGTAAAGTTTCAAAATTTATGACTTATTCTTGAATAGACACGGAGAGTCTTTTTAACATAACCAGGCAGAATTTAATAAAATTTCGTCATTGTTATTCATTAAATTGTACTTCCAATGCCAGTTCGTTCTCGCAGATCTGCGATACGAGAAAATAACATACTCGTGATTGTGCGATGAAGATGCATCTTACAACTCATTCAAGTCACGTGTACAATGAATTCTGTTAGGCAGTTGGCTGAATTATCGCGCGCAAACTTCGCAGCGTTCCGTTACTTCTATCAGGAGGTTTGTATTGAATCCGCGGACCTCACTTTCTGTAACGGTCCAAGCTTCCACGGTAATGTTACACAGTTAAAGGCTATAGTCACGGGGGAGGCATGTCGATTGCCTTTCTCGTTGGATGCAATATAAAAACTATGACTTGACATGCAGAACGGTTTCGCAGTGGCTTTTAGAAATAATTAAGTAATTTATATTAAGACATTCATTTCTGCTTTGATGAGTTAAGCGCTATTATTATTTATTTACCGTTGGTGTCTGAAAACAAAATCTCTGTAAACATATCGTCGTCCCTGTCATTTTTTTTTTAACACAGTAGACAG
Source organism: Papilio xuthus (assembly GCF_000836235.2). Classification (NCBI taxonomy): domain Eukaryota; kingdom Metazoa; phylum Arthropoda; class Insecta; order Lepidoptera; family Papilionidae; genus Papilio; species Papilio xuthus. The sequence goes on along the minus strand of NW_013532703.1, from coordinate 8,300,786 downwards.
TACAATATATTTTAAACGGTGATTTTAGTCTAAGAACTACAAAAGTAAAAGACGAAGTTAAATTTACATTGGTCTTACAAACAACAAATTGTACATAATTGCTTATTTGATCTTTGTGTCGCATTACGTCTTTCCTTGCAACCCACGTCTCATTGTGTAGGTATACGCTGTTACATTCGACATTAAAGTGATCTTCTATACTACTTTTAGCAAATTGAATTCGACATACTAATGTCGCTATTAGCAAGTTTTGAAAATAACATGTCGCCCGGTCTTGTCCCTAAGTGTATTAGATATTATTTCGTGATACATGTGTTATTTGGTCGACTCTTATTTTTAGCGTTTTAATGCCATCAACGAGTACAGATTGGCGTAAAAAAAAACATTCATGTATTAAATATCGTGTAGTTTTCTATGGGTAATTTACCTTTAGTTTCTAAGAATAAAATCTCTGTATAAAATATATCGATATCCCTGTCATTATTTTTGACAAAACAGATATAACAGTATGTTTTGAACGGGGGTTTGGGTCTCAGAAACCCTTAGTTAGATTGTTATATTTGTGCAAGTATACCGCTTAAAAGATACAATTCGATGTACGTAACCAGAAGTAATGTGAAATAAATTAAACATAATGCTCATTGAATATCGAGAATATACTGAGAAGTGATTATATTACGCGGTGTAGCGCATGGTGAGCAACGTGTGCTGATGACATCTTGTGTTACCACCGGTATGAATTGCCCTCTGTTGCATAAGTCGATGTAATATATCTTACTTGTGATATCAAACGATAAATTAATACAGAACAATACAAAGTCTTTGTAAACAATGTAATATTTATTGATAATATTGAAATAGTTTTCTACTTTTCTGATGACATAGAAGAATGTGTTTGTAATATCAAAACGAGTTTTTCATGTGAAATTTAAATGAAGAGCTTCATTGGACGACAATTGTAAACAAATTATTTATGCATATATTCTGTTTGCATTTAAGTCGTTGTTCGCGAAACCAATTGTTTGGCTGATGAATGATAAATACTTTAAGCTATCGATGTTATTGGCGATATGCTGACGAATGTCGATGTTACAGTTTTTCGTACAAATATCCTACAATTATTTGTATATTTGTATACTAATTCTGGTTACTCTATTATAAATTTCATAACGCATTTGTACCCGTGGTCTCCATCAATCACTGACCTTAATGCGTTTATCTATATTATACAATGCAACGGAAGAAATTCTTCTTATGGAAGGAAGCTTGCTTGCCTTGCTACTTGCAAAAGTAATGCGTTTCGTGCGATGCTTTATGTGTTTAAATTTGTTTATAAAGACATACTATTGCGTACTATTAGATATAAAGCGCAGTGAGATTTGTTAGAGATTACACAATTTTGGATGCATTCGTGTGATTATGGTGGTGGTATCACTTACCATAAGGTCATTGACCGATTTAATATCATCTTGGAGTGGAATAAAAAATAATAAACACACTACACTCGTTGCTAAACACAAAATATTTTTTTTTACTTGGAAAGATTAGTTCATTGCTCGTTTATGATTTTAAATGTTAAAATTGTGCATTTTAGCATGTGTAAATACATTTTAAATTTTAATAGGATTGTAAAATTGAATTTAAAATATGTTTCGTTTGTTTAAAAATTAATATATAATTTTTTCTTTTTCAGGTAAGGCAATGTCTTCCAAACGGGTGACACCTTTGGTGCGGATGAGGTATGATGTCCTAGAGTAATCAATCAAAAGATCTCTATCGTTCTTCTTGACAGACGCGAAAGGTCGCAGCGGGCGACGTTACAAATTCGAGGCGCGGTGGAACAATTGTTATCACGGACGCGCCGACACCGGTTCTCATCCGTACACGTTTGTTTGACTGCGCTTTAAATACATGAACCTGCCCTCGGTGCGTCGGACAAACAGCCGGTCGTCCACCCCGGCGATGGTTACTTAATGCTCGTCGAATTAGTCACGGGCCACGCCAAATATTTGACTTGCGATCGTCATATATGTGTCCGTATGTTTTAGCTATAAACGCCGACTTGATAACTTTATCAAATATTTGCTTTACATAAAATTAGTCATCGTACCCACGCAAAAATGTTGCATCATTTATCAAATTAAATAAGTTTCATGAACTCATGTCTCATATTTTCATATCTCGTCACATGTTTTTGGTAATGTATAACACGTTCAGTACATCATTCTTAGACCGTACACACTGGTACATCTAAATGATGTGGACAGTGTAGTGGGAAGTAGGTCTATGGAATATCAATAAGGCGATCGAATTGACTTTCAGATCTGAAATAGCATGTTTACTCGGAGCGCGGGCGCCGTGCCAACGGTCAACTCGCATCTTACTGTGTTGTTTTGGCACATCGTTTTTACCACTTTGTCTGACTATTCTAAACACCGGTTATTTGCGTATATCAAATATATTTAACAAATTACATAAAGATAGAATATTGCTGTAGAATTAATCATTTGATTACTGCTTCTCAATACTTATAGAAATTGATTAAACAATTTTAAAATTCACATGCATTATCTTACTTATGGTTCTTGCTAGTTATTTTTAAGCATAGCTATATCTTTTAAATATTCCATTAGCGCATAATTAGCGAGTGTTAAAATTTAAAACATAGTAATATAAAGAAATATAAGATAAATTTCACATGACACTCATCAATAACAAGAGAGTTGTGACTTGAGGTCGTACATTAATAGTAATTTTTATGTGTATGCTAATGACGCTAGAGTATAATTGACTATTGTAATGTTATCGGCCGCATGCGGCACATCTGACCGCCGTAACATGGATCTTCAGATGTGATAACGTAATAATGCGCTGTTGTGAATCATTTATTGTTTCTTTGATCGTGCCCCGAATGCCCCTTGCTCTGTTGCCATTCAATTAGTTACGCGGCGCGTGCCTCGAATGTATAAAGGAATTACTATTTATTGTATTGTAGATTTCTCCAGTCGAATCCTAACAATCAGTCTTATCATTTCGTTAGGTTAAGTTCACAGAAATTTTAATAAATAACAATAAAAGATCAATTAGTTCTTCACGTGATTTTTCCTTCGTCATTTGTTCCAAAACTAAATCTATATATGTAAAAGAAAGTCGTGTTAGTTACACTGTAAGTCAAGAACGTCTTTACCGATATGGCTGAAAATTGGTGAGGATAGTATACCATTTATTTATTTTTTTCGAATTTATAACTTACTAATATTATAAACGCGAATGTTTAGATGGATGTGATGTGGATGGATGGATGGATGGGTGTTTGAAGATATCTCTAGAAGGGCTGAACGGATCTCGAATAAATTTGGCATACGTATAGAAAATAGTCTGAAAGAACACACAGGCTACGCTAATTAATGTTTTTATATATCCACGCGGACGAAGTCGCGGGCGACTGCTAGTATGAAATAAACATTGATAGCATTCACATCTTTCCATGAGATATCTGTTTCCTAAGTTAATTATTAATAAGGGTTAAATAAATAACCAATCACATGTTTTGCAGTTAGATTATAATACGTTGTTTGGCCGTAGATAACCTGGGTAATTGGTAAAGAGGTCACACGTCTCATTCGATAAGTCGTCTCTAGCCTGGCAGCCATCTTTGTGAAACCAGTTTATCTTTATTTTTTATCTACGTATGTTTACATAGCACAGCTGTATTCCGTACGCCAAGATAACATATGTTTGGCAACACATGAACTGATTAAAATTCATCAATTTAATTTATTTAAAAAAAAACATCAAAACATGCTTATCGTTTTATACCTACTTACAATATTAAATAAACTTTTGGCATCATTTGAGCAAAAATAATAATAATCACTTTGATAAAGAATGTTACGATTTGAATATGTATTCAGCCAGTTTGACGCTGATAAATATTAAATAATAATTCCTCCTATATCAGTTCCGCATCTTCAAATCAGGAAGCAGGGCTGAGAATGACAAACTTAGCTTTACGCACGGATACCTTTAAATCTAACAATTGTATTTAATCTAGCAATTGGAAGTAACATTGACATTCAATGTAAAAAATATTGCACGAATGGGAACGTTGGACTTAAAAATAAAACGAACATATCCAAATTCTAAACATAAAATATATCGAAACCATATTAACAACGCGGTGTAGTTAATCTCCATAATAGATTTAAGCATAAATTGTGGCATCTACGGATAATGCCAAATTTGTAGCATAACAATACTACCTGTTCACATTTTTTGTCTACAGGTGAATAGTTTGCTTGGTTTTTGCAAATAATTTCCATAAAAAAAAAATCAAAAATTGCTAACACACAATTGGTACAATATTTCGACAATAGAGCTTGACGATTTTTTAATTCGAACAACAGATTAATATGCCAGGTACCTTCCCAGAGTATACCTCAAACCTTTTACGGTAATCGGGCTACAACCGGTTTACAAGCGAGTGAACAACAAAGGCGAATAAGACGCGCCTTGAATCTAAATTACACTTGTATATTAGTTTTTTTAGAATGTCTTTTTCAAATGTTTAAAGCTTGTTTTCAATAGTACAAAACAAGGTCAACATTTATTTGTAAATACATATACACATTTATTTTTTGTGTCGTTTGTAATGATAACATTTTTTGCTATTTGTGCGTATTTTAGTTAATTAAGACATCTCAGTTGTTATTACGTAACCTGCGATGCTCATACAATTGACAAGAACACTGATAATATTCGAATTGAATTCAATTTAAAATAAACAACATTGGCTTTTTAAAACATTGTTATCAAAACTATCACTTTATGTGAACTTTGGCGGTATAACAAAACACATAAATGAATACCAAAACAATGTTATCTATTCCTTACTAATCTGAATATAGCCATCTGCTTTCTAAGCGCAGATCTTTTACTAGACTACCTTCAGTTACCATGGAAAGTCTTCATCAAAATGATAGTCGTTCTCCCATGCTCTTCGATAAAGTAGAATTGAAACATGTCTGTCTAGCGTTCGGCATTGCTAAACCCCAAATAGATAAGCAATTGAAATAATTTTTTTTATAAAATTTGCTAAGTTCCTTTAATAACAATTGTATAATTATTGAGTATACTAAATTAGTTTAGTTAGTAATTCAACTTTCCATTCTGAACCGCAACTTACTGGGACTTCTTATAAGATTTCTTCATACATTCCACACGCCTTATTAAGCCCGGCTCCGGCTTAGAGGTCAGTCAGGACGTATCCGATCTGAAGAAAGCCGATCACGCAGCTATCATCGTTATTAACGCTCAACTAGCTGCCCTCAGGTCTCAGGTCAATTCACACGTGTCACTTTGACGTCAACCAATAACGCTCGAAGATAACTTTCTAATTGAATCTTTTTATGTCTTTGACGGATGTAATTCCAGACGTTATAATTCCATTGAATCATTAAAAAATTAATAAAAACATATAAATCTTTCCTGTATTTATTCCATTCCATGGCAAACAATACCATCCGTAATCTACCGATAAACTAGTAAATAAAACGAGTGTATCGCAAGTAAATATTACCCTAAACCTAATTCATACACAATACATTATTACCGTTTTAATTATATTAAATGGAACGTGCTGGTTGCATATTTAGTACAAGGACTGTAATATGCTCAGTGGCCCCAAAAGTGTTGTTTGTACGACCAATAGGGTTAAACTCGCTAACAGTTTTGTTTGTTACAACGCACATTCTTCTTGCGTAATGCTCTTACTACGTGTTACCATGTTGTTTCATCCTGTAGTATTTTGACACTGTTTACATTATACCAATTCGCGTCTTAATTAATATTTTGTCTGATATAATCTGGCTTATGATAACTTGAGGTCACAGGTTCAGATCTTCATAGCAAAATAATTTAAACTATTAAGTTATTGGTCGTAATCGTTTACATTTTTGGAGGATTTAAGATTTTCTTGATTTCTTTCAATTTCTTTGCTCTACGCCTTTCTGGACTCCCTTTGATCCTGTTTGGTGGTGGGGTAAACTTTATTAATCTCGTCCACCTCGCGGTGTGCCCGAAATCTCCATTACTGATATCTCTTGTTTTTAAATATACGTAAATTTTGTAACACCAGAAATTTCTCTATTACTACATATTATCTTTTAAAGTTGAAGTATGTGATTTTTACTTTGAATTTATACAAAATTAGTCAATACAGTAACTCATGTCTTTTAAACGATTTGCTGGATTATAGCGTCGTTTTGTATACGATTGCGAAATAAATTCAAAGCTGTTTTATAAGCTATAAAAACATCCAGATGTGGCGATTTACATAAGCGCTCTAAAAACGACAACTGTAGGTTGATGTCATTCTCTTGTACCAGTTTACATTAGTATTTGTGTTGATTTTGTCCCAGATTTTGGTCGTTTAAATGTAAAAATAATACGATTTTGTCCGCCATCGATCCGATACAGACTGAGTTTACATTTATATCTGCATTTATTTCTTCAATATAATTTGATGTATGTTGCAAAAACATTACAACTGAAATAGAAATGTTATAAACAATTTCTTTTATCACAACTCTTCCGCCCATGGACTAAATTTCTTTTTTATTACATTGTTTTTACATTAATATAAAGTTATCGGTATTCTTTAGTCATTGTTTTGTCGCCACGGCCTACGACCTCCGGTGATGTCACTGAATGTGACGTCACAGGTCGATCCGATGTCACTGGTTTATTTTTGTCTGTGATTCATTGAGCTGCACTCGCGACGATTCCATCACTAAATACTTATTGGAGTCTACATAGACTTATTTTTATATTTCTTTTTCTTATTCAAAATCTATTTTACTGATTTTGACATTCAAAATGATGTCAGATTCAGTTAGTAAAAGTTAGTTTTAAGATATGCAAACATTTTATCGTATCGTATTATAATAAAATCAAGTCAAGCAATCATTTGCTCCATACGACCGTCCACTCACAAGACTGTAAAATCCTGTCCAATTACGTCACAAGCAGCTTATTTTCAAAATGGCGACCGGTACACTCACGCCACCGGCTGATGTCATCTTGGCCGTCATCGTTTGCATTTTACGAACAAGCATCGTCGAATCTCGAATACAATTTCCTTATTTGCATTTTTATTGCCCAGTATTTTAGGTTTCTGCTGTCCGCTTTGGATATTTTTATTCGTACTTTCTCTCATTAATTTCCGCGGGTTGTCAGTGGAGCGTTTCTAACTTGGTGGCTTATGACACAGCTGATTAGCATTCGGTGCCGGACTGTCTAGTCTGTTTTAGTTCGAAGCGATAACGATATCAATTTCACTGAACTGTAGAATATACGCGTTATGGTCGCGTAATACCTCGTAACCCTTAATTCGATGGTGTCCAGTGTGACGAACAAGTAATACAAAAAATCTACTGAACTAGTTAAGAGAAAATTACGTAACGTACGTAATGACTTTACTTAAAAAAAAACAGTTTTTTTGCTCCAAAAAATTTCATCGAATTAAGTGTTAAGGAGGATATTCACACTTATTTGTCGAAGAAGCGAATAATCATGATCTTAGCTGAACAGTTACTTTAGTCTTAAAATCGAGGTTTGCTAAAAGATGGCGCTACTTGCTACTTTTGTTGTTACTCATATTTTAGGTTTCCACAAGTTCTTGTTAAAAATGTATAAACTGCTGTTTAGTGAAATAAAATATGTATGTCGTTGCTTAGTGTTGCAAAATAATTGCATTAGAAAAGGCTGCATTTATTTTACAACGATGGCGACATTCACGTGTTTGCAACAAGTTTATTCTATTTAAATCTATTTTACATTTTATTCAATTATATTACTCTATATTATCAAGCAAAGATCAAATCCAAGATTTAATAAACTGGTTGTAAGCAAAACATCGAATTATAAATGGGTATCATTTATAATTCAATGTTGATTACACACTACGTTCCATTATCGACGTTTTTTTAAGTGTTATAAATTATTATCTTGTCTACTTATCAAGCCGATGTCGATATCGTTCACCATTTTTTTATGTATTGACAGCAATATTTATAATCATAATGTTACTTATTACCACATTCTAAGTTTTATATCTTTAGAATATTGAGTATTCCAAAGACTTTATTAACTTTAACTTGTATTTAGTGTAAAAGTACCTAAGTATTCTAGTTACAAAATTGATATCAGAATAAAATTATAATTGGACATAAAAACTATGCAAATTATCTCTTAAAACATTAGATGCCTAGAAGAAACAAAAAGCTTTTTTTTTCTCTCACGCAGCCAGTGTCACGCAACGCTACGTGTTGTAGCGCTATCCCGCTCGCACGCTGCTGTAAATAATGTGTCTGTCTCTGTTCGACGACAGTGGCGACAAGCCGTCTGGAGTATCTGAGAGGCAACTGCGTAACAAAAGAAACCCAAAGGTGTAAGGAACTAGGTTCTTTTTTGTTAATATAATATAGTTTGTAGTACTCCCCTAGCTGTCGGGCCTTGTTCACCCGTTACCTGGAAGACCTTGAAATAGACTACTGAGGTAAAATAAATCTTTACCTTTTAAATTTATTTACTTTAACATATAATCTGTCAAACTGGTATCGAGTCAAGGGTATTTAGACTTTATAACTCTTTAGACTTGTTTTCTGTTTTATCTTGTTTCGTGTGTTAAGTAAAAGTTTATAAAGGATGATTTATTATTTATCCTTATTTTATTATTAGTCGTTCTGTTTAATATTGCAATTAGAGAACAGTCCAATGAGAAAGAAAATTGCCAATTTTTTTATTTTAATGTTTCATTTATCAAATTGATTAATATACAGACATTGCAAGAAATTGTCAGTGTCACTGTCACATTGTTTGAAGCCAAAAGAAACATCAATCTATTTCTGTCGCTGCCACCTGGCAGAGTCTCAAGGAACAGTTTAATGTAGTTACCGTTATGCTTTTTAGGAGAATCTCATGAACACTACCTACGTTAAAACAATTGTTCACACGGTATAGTGCTATCCAATCTTTATAACGGTTTCCAATTTCGCACGAAATGCAACTCAAAATTTTTGGTATCAGCAGGATGGAATACGGTGTTGTGCACGCTTTTATCCACTCTCAATGGGCTTAATTAGCATCAATCTGAGGAGAGATTCACTCACAGCGCCCAAGCGGTCATAAAGTTTGAATCTTGTAATGTAATATAGTCAGTGTGGTGAGACGTGCCAGGAAAGCCATTAACATCTCATTTGAGACAGCGCAGCGCCAACACAACACACGACGACGGAAAGACGAACTCGATAGACGCAAAATTTGCCTGTATGCCATTACTGATTCGCCACGTAACGTAAACCACGACCAAAATAACAATGATGATGAAACCACATCTAGACATCGATCTTATTCTCATTCAATTCTCGTCTAGTAGTAGTTTTGTTTATTGGTTCAAAAAAAAACAATGATTGTTGGGAAAGCTAAATTAAGCTATATGAAAATAGAATCTAATTCCAAGTCTCTTTTGAAATCAATAAAGCCAGTCGTTTACCTTTAATTTTAATTACAAATCGTGTAAAACTAACATAGCTGAAGAAGTACGAGTACATACATAGATCTTATCATTAATTTCCCCAAAATCGTATAAATTACACAACTATTGACATTTAACCCAAGTCTACCCTTCATCTATAAATTAAGGACACTCAATCACTTCTTTGTAATTAATTTCATATAATATTTTAAATAGATAATAAATCCGTTTAGTTTGTACGTTAATGTTACATCATCATTTTCATTTATTTAATGCACCGCATAGACTCAATACGATAACCTCGTAATAATAATACTGTATGGAATATTCTAGAGTGCACGACTCGCTCGAAACGTCCATGTGTGAACGCTTGCATCATAAATGGTTGATATTTTAATTGTGCCTCCGCACCAATTGATACTAAATACGTCTCTGACAGCAATCGAGCCGCCTCATAAATCATAAAACCGCAATTACTCATCTCTACGCCGGCCACAATAGCTCCACGCAAGGAATATGACCGACAAAGTAACCACGGATTTATAGTGATTTGAAAACGATGTTGTTACAGCATATGATGAACTGTCAAGATGTTAAATGATGACTCAATAAATTTTAAATTCTTCCAGCGTAAAGTTAAACATTATTAAGTTTTTAAATATATAACTAACAGCATAGTCAATCAAGACTAATATCTGTAATTTATTTAGGCTTAAAATCCAGATTCCATAAGCCATAATAAGCATAATAAGTTAGATGACTTTATGTGGTTTATAATACTTTATAATATTTATTAGTCTGTTAAAATGTTTGAACTAAATATTTGTCATGTTTTGTTTAAGAGAAATAAAGAAATACATTGTCGCTTTCCCGATGACAAGATTATTTTCGGTTTGGACGGAACACCGCGTGGTTTCCGATGGCAACAATGCGGTGGTCTTTGTTGTTGTTAGTTTTTATGGACTACCCAAAAATAACATGCGACTCACACGAATCCAACACATACCGTCTTGTCCGGTTTCTGTTGTTATTTTAATTGTATTTATAATAACATATTAAGATTGTTAATTCACTTTATTACAAATAAAGTACTTTTTAATGTCTAGCAAATACGTAGCATTTAATATAAAGGTAGTTTCCTGTATTTTTAAATCATATTGTAAGTGTTGTAACTAAAAATGTTCTTTTGCAATTATTTGTTTGCAAAATATATCTTTCATTAATTGGTATGTTAACTGCTGTACTTTAACTACCATTAATCAATTCTTTTCATACTACTTACAATATTTCCTTGACAAAATCCAAGAAATATTGACAAATTTTGATTAATGTTCTCAACTTTCAACAGGTAAATTGACATACAGCCAAAAGCAATCTTTACTTGTATATTTCTGAGAAAATATTTCCTCTTACCGCACGACAATCAGGTACTTATTAGTATTTTTGAGTATTTATCTTTTCTATAATTTTAGTATTATTTTCGAAAAGTTAAGAGCGAAGTAATCTGTTGCACTTAATTTGTTCCGATACAATGTCTCAACTTTTTTGCCATTATTTTTATTCTTTTGGCAACTGTCGCGCTTTTACGACGCAAACCGCCCACACGTTATGAGATTTATTTCTATAGTCACCATTCAACATCCTTTGATTCGAGTTACGGTAATTGCGTAAATTTTATTACATAAAAAGATATTATGTAATATTGTATATAAATACTGACATTTCAACTTAAGTTGCAAGCTTAATTTACAATGAAGAAATGTACGTTGTAGAGACAGATTTGTTATATATTTCTACTTTTAACCCAAAACGTTGTTCTCATAAGATAATAAGTTTATAATGTAAGCATTTGATACTATATTTAAACGTATCCTAAACACCATCTTTGGAGCAATTTAACAAACTGATTCGTTTCGCATTAAACGTATCTGAGTACGATCAAAAAAATACCATGACCTCACAATTTGGCCAAAGTGTAGTACTGCGGGAACCAGTTACAAACCAATCGTTCGTCGACATGTCGAGCTCAATAATTTAATCGCCTGATAATACAGTTACCGATACAACTATTTCGACCTAAATATCAACATTGCTTTTTATTGGCAATTCGTCTCTTAAAAAAGTCATCTAGTTTTGTATTGAATTATTTATAAACTTTATTGCTACTATAAAAAGCGGGTTTTGCTTATGTTCAAGAATGTTTACTCAACCACTAAGATGTCGCATTCCAGCTAACAAGTCACAGCAAGCAGCTGTGAAACCTTAGAGTTTGCATCAGTACATCTTAAATACACGATGATCGCCCTACGAGCACATTAGTGTTATTTCATGTGTGAATGAGTTTGTATGAGGATGACGATGTATGAGTTGAAGGGTTTCATTGCAATTGCAAATTATTTTGGGTGTGGAAAAAAAGAAGACTTTTAAAACATTGCCTTGAAGGTTTTATTCTAAAAGAAAACCACTGTAAAAATCATATTTTTTTTAATTTATCTGCGTCTAGGCATTGCATTTATTTTATTTGCAATGTAAGTATCTTGTATTACTGCTAAATAGTCTCAAATCAAATATGAAAAATTTCTGTCACGTCAGTATTGTTGTACAATAAAATAAAATGCAAAATCTAAGATACAGCAAATTCCATCGTAAATACTATTATTCATTACACGAGCAATAATTTAAAAACCTATTTCCGTTTGGTTACACAGCAAAATGCGTCCTCCATCTTGAAATTATACACATTCAGCTTCCAGAAACTTCTATAACAGACGATTCTAACATATGCAATTACATTACGAAAGTTTTTGCACTAGTTGTAGCTAAATCAAGCAATCTTTTTTCTACATAATCTATTCACGCTGCTAATTTAATTAAAAAAATTAGTTAATGTGTTAGCTGTATTAAAAATGCATATAATATTTTACCGAAGAAATGTTACCTTAGAAGAATAGATGGGGATAGAGGCGAAATGGGATTTTACGTTATAAAGAACAATATTTTGTAGCAAGTATGCTAGAGTACTAGTACCTCTATTTTTAAAAATGTACATAAGTACAACTAAAATTAAGTTGATTAAATCAATTGATATATCTAGTACTAAATATCGTATAAGCATTTGTAAAAAGTAAACATTACAAAAGCTAAAAACATTTTAAGTCGTAATTAATGCTAATTGCCCTCCACGGACGCCGTCATGGACAAATTTAGAAACTTTGTTTTTATCGCCACGTGACTATGCAAATATCAACAGTCGGCGTGGCGTTCCAGTTGATACCCTAAGTGTGTTTGTGTGAGTTTTACAACAAACACACCGTTAAAGTCGACAGTGATCGAACGTTTAGCATAATAAAAATTATATGCAGTACTTTAGAGCTAGTTATGTATAACTTTTATAAATAAAAACCAATATATTGTTTGTCCTTTATGGGTACTTGAATCATTGATCATCTAGTGATGAAACGTAAGCAGAATTTTTCTGCATATGCGAGGGCTTCTTACCTACAAGACGAGGACAAGAGAATGTGAAATATATTTATTTTAAGCCACAGGCAAATCGGTATCAGGAGAAAGTTTGATTCATAATATAATTATATCAAAAACATGTTTTATTTTTCCATTATCAGTAGGTTTAATTGACAGGACTGGGTACAGTTGACTATTGGAGAAACTTCGCCCACGAATGTAACAAAGAACATTCGCAATGAAACCCGCGCCCGTGGCATTGAACTTCAAAATTCAATGCAAAACAATACGAGTCAATAGCGGGCCGATTCGAAACTGCTTTAATATTCTCGCCACTCTACGATAGCCGATAAAGCATCTCGCGGCTTTCGCCCAGCGGTGCGCCGCATAACAACAATGAAGAGCAACCCGGCCAGGTCGATGATGTCAGACTGCCTTTTGCGACGCCCCCGGCTGAGACGCGAACAAACGCCTTGCGCTTATTTTTTTTCGCATAAACCGATAATAATTACTCTCCAACAGTGCATAATAACCTAACTGCGCATCATTTTAATTTACTCGTTAGTTCATACCCACGCTGTTCTATAAAACTACATCACGGAACTAAATGACGACATAACAGTGTTATGACATAAAAAAGTAAACCACGTCTACTTGTGCGCATTTGAGTGTAGCATAGTATCAAGAATGGCTTTAAAAATGCCTGCTCAAAGCCTTATTAAACTGTTTTTGTATAGAATGATTTCACAGTATCTTATCAGATTACGAAAACATGTGAAGATGGTGTTAGCTTAGCCGCATTAAAGATTTGTAAAGACATGGCACGCCTAAACCTTTAATAGTCCTACGGAACAAAGTAGGTGTTAAATTTCGAGTTAGGTTCTAATCTAAAATCTGCAGACGTCTCTACAAGTGCAATTTAAAATAATTATTCATCATAAACATTGCTTTAAGAAAAACATCCATCACTAAAATGAATGAAATAACTCAAACGTCTCGCTGTTTTAAATATTTTTTGTTCGTTTCGCCGAAACCAAAATTATCTTCAAATAAGCTTAACCGCCCATTCTCTCGCTCATCCTTTAAAGTATTTCTACTCTTGGCTACAATACAAAATATATTTTTAGTTATTACATTGCCAAGATCTGAGTATTTATGGAAATCCGAGTGGAAAGTTGACGAGAAGTTTCTTTTGTGCGTGACTTCTTTTGAACTAAAATAGTGAAATGTTAGATTTATCTCTGAAAAATGATTCAAAAATTTTCTTTCATCGTAGACTATTTTTTAAAGCTTACTTAGAATTTCCGGGTACGTTAATATTTAATTTCCTTACCGGTTTCTTTATACATCAATAAGAAAACTTTGTATTCCCAATAAACCTCCCTAAACATATATCGTAGACTTAACTTGGCAAGCCAGAGCAGGAAACACGTGGCACCTTCCTTGGCGGTCATTTTATTGACCACTTCCTCTTTTACTGGACACATTTCATTCTGCATTTTATACATCCGTTTCTAGGACGTACTTTTTATTAAGAAATACTGTTACTTAATGCCATCTTTAAAATTACTTCAGTGTAACCGTAAGCATTTACGTTTTTTTATTTGATGGAAAAATCACGATTAAGAGCTATTAAAAAGGTACATTTTATTAAATGCCTTCACTTTTAAATTGTCTATGACCATGTTTTGTTTCATGCAAACATATGTGTTGGTAACAACTATCCAACATTAAATGTGTGCCAACAATTAGCCCTGTATAATTATATAGCGTACAGCGGAAATGATTGAACTTTGCACTCGTTATCGCGTAGACCTGATGTTTATTTCAAAAGCATTACATAAATCGTTAACGCAGCTCTCGTATTGTAATTCAAATTTTGCTCCATAACAGAATATCCGCAGCTTCAAATTGAATAGTAATTACAGTTTAGGGATAAATTATACTTAGTTGAAAATTGCCGGTTGTAGAGCGAGACAAGGCGGACGGCGGGTGTGATGGCCTCTCACGAGCCGATTGCGGACACGTTAATTTGTACATTCTGTTGCAGCAAAATGTTGAACGTTTGCTGCTTACCTTCACACTATATGTACCCTTGGCAACTCTCGTTATAAACTTAGATATCACGTGTTGTTGCAAGCACTAGTTTAGAACAACACTTTAATTAAAGTTTTAGTTGTGTTACGTTCTATTTTTGTTTCTTTTAGTTTTTTAATTGCATTATCACGTATTTTTCTTTTTCGGTACCGCCATCATTATTCATTTACTTCTAAATTTATGAGAGTTATTTGCAATGTTGTTCATCACTGTAATAAACATTTATATATTTTGACGTTTCATTTGATGGTCCTTACATCGACCGATCATTTAAAGGGTTTTATTAAGGTTCAAGGAATAAACTAAATGTTTTTTTTTAAGTTAATTCTTGCGGAAATTAATATCAAAGTTGGCTTTGTAATAAAACATAGAAAGTGTTTCCAGTGGAACTACACCTTGATATATGTCGAAGTTATAATTATTAAGAGACAATTATTTGGAACACTTGATTAGTATTTAGTAAATTATTTTAGAAACAAAATTAAATACGCAATTTGATCGCTTCCTGTCTCCTAACAACAAATAAATCGGCAGAACTGACGTTGTCGTTTCGTAGTCAATTTCGGGATACGGGCCTATAGAGTTTGACACATGTCGCGCTAATGAATATTCTTGGAAAACTCTTGTCCACCGCCAAGTGTTATTAACCTTTGGTGTCTTTAATTTTAGCGGGCGACGATCGTTTAGCACGTACTCAGCTGATCAAAGACTCGCTTAGACACTGACTTTGAAAGTGACGCGTGTACTAATTGGTCAGATTACAGAGGGCCGTGCCCTTTTATTTGTTACACTGTCGCGCTCAGCTTAGCGTAACTGATATGTCTACGGTTAACCACGAAACCTGTCAAACGCACAACTTTCATATCTACTATTGAGGCATTTGCTTCTATTTTAGCCTGCAAGAATACAAATATACACGAAGTAATCTACTCTGTCGCCATGTCAACCATTTCGACCACACCGAGGTTGTTGTAAATCGATTGAATGCCACCCTTGACCCTTGTCTATGTCAAATTACGAAAGCGTAGAGTCGTATTTTAGCGTTTGGTTATCCGAGCTCCGATTAAACTTTATATTTAGTGTTGAATTAACATTTTCGTCTCAAATTAAAGCATTTGAACAAGGCCAATATTCTTAACATTGTAACAGGTTGTTTTACCATCCCATAATATGACTAGTGCTATTGTACGAGAATTATGTGATCAGAAATACTTCGAATTGTACTTGTTGATTCGATAGTTGATTTCAGCATGCCAAATCTGGTAGGTTTTCTAAGAATCTTAATGAAGAAATTATACCGCTGGCACGTATCACGTTATTGTTATTAGCTACGCAGTTGTAGAACAGATGCGTTATTGAAAGCACCTTAATTAACCGAAACGAATCATATTTATGGCCTGTCCACATAGATAATAAATTTTATTATGATAAATTAGAAAAGCTTACCAACCTTACTTGCTTCACTCTTAATGCAGCCTCGAGAATTAATGGCGACTAGCAAACAAGGTATTACAACGTGCATTTGACTTCCTACTTGCAATTTCTTCGTGTTAATGTTAAGCCAGTGTTCGACTCTATTAAAACTGAGGAACATATTCAATTATTTAAATATTGGCCAGTTTATCTCGTCACAACAATAGAAGAATGCGACAAATGTTTTTTCCCACGACTTAGACTTAAAGGTAAACGAAGAAAATGCCCAAGACAGTTGGAATAGCAATCAAGTCTTCAATATATATTATGGTATATTATATACAAGCATATAAATAAGAAAAGGTATCTTAAAAAAGATAATGCCAACATGTATTTGAATAAATCCAAAATAAATATACATTCGCAAAATCAGACGTTGTTCAGAAATAGAGCCACATCATGTCACGAAGTAACTAATGATCACAATGGTGACCACTACAAGGCGGTAAAGCCGTGATTTATTGTTAGCGGCTGCGAAAAGGGTACGCGTACTTGTAACAGATATGTTATTGTTCGATACTATACTGCACTAATACGGTGTTAACCTATTTGGCATTGAAGACAAATCTGTGATGTTAATATAGTAATAAGTAATTATTTCCAATAATCCCTTCTATTTACTAATTATATCTATCACGATCTATTTTTCTTGTCTCTTCTGTCGTGGGTTTAAAATAACGAAGCATAATTCTTCTTCGTCGTTACAGTCTTTTCAGACCGGTCGTGGTCATCAAGTATCAGTGACCCGCTTTAACAGGCGTCGCCACTCCTGCCTAGTCGCTGCCTTTTTAGTACATTGGTATTGGAGGACATCTACAGCCGCTCTGATTTGGTCGGTCCACCTCATGGGCGATCTTCCTCGTGGTCTGTTGCCCTCAACTTTCCCCTGCACCACCAAATAAAACGCATGAAGCATGATTACAGGTGTAAAATGACATATCCTTAAAATATTGCTATTCGTCGAATTCACATGTACCAAACGTTAGAATTGTAACTTAACGAAAATATTTTTCCGGTTGCCCTATTTCGTAGAAAGTATCGGGATATTGCGGAGCAATACCAAGAAGCGTTGCGAGGCGTACTCGCTTTAATTACGGACGCAAAATAAACATTGGCGTGAGAGAATCGCCCACAGAAAACGCTCCGACTGTCGCGGGCATCCCACCAGACAATAAGCTTGAGTCATAGCATGCGTAATCACCCGCACTAATTTGTCCCATTTCAAACTCTTATTGGTTTACTTCATCATTTTCCTCCACTGCAGTTTTACCGCGTATGCTGCCCTTTCATCTCATCTTTTATCTTTTAGTAGCAAGAAATTAGCGATCATATGAAAATCCCACGCTCAAATTCAGTTGCTGTTTGGAAATTATACTGTGCATATAAATTTATTACGGTATTAATAGAAAAAAAATTCAAAATTCTTCTGTTTGTAATCATAGCTTCAGTTATATATTTAATATTAGAAACGTTTACAAAAACATTATTATGTTTACAAATTTAAAGAAACCTTTGAAATTTTTTAATTCGACTCAATTTTTCCAATATGTTTTAATCGAAAAAGTTTAACGCACTACTCGGGGTTTCTTTAACTTGTTGTTGTTAAAACACGTGACTCGGGTATAAATATAATTGATCTGCCTATAATTTTGATTTGCAATAAATAAATCCCTAGGACAATTATATAAATAGTTTTTTTTTACTTAATTCCAGATTTTCTTAAGGAGCTCTAAAATAAAGTTTTCAATCCTTGAATAATATCTTTAGAGAGACTGAAGGATACGAGAATATGACGAATTTCTACATATAATACGTAGAAGTAGAACTAATTTCGTATTATAGATTTATTATAGGAATTTCTGAGGTATATTGGCCTTTCTGGACGAATAACAACATGCCAAATGTCCCTGTTTATGTACGAACCAGCTCATTAACGTTGATCTAAACTGCTAGCCATCAAGCCTGGAGTCTTGAAATAGTTTGGTTAACAGACTACAATCGCCTCCGGGCGTTATTTCTCTGTCAATCAATACTGGCATATTACAAAATCATATCGAATCGTTAATGTTCTCGCAGTACAGCTGCCAATGAAAGATTTTGCAAGTAATTACTTTTGATCATAATAACACTTTAGAGCTATAGATATGTATATTACTAAACAGTAATGGCTGCCTACAAGACGTAATTAGACACCACCTAGCAAACCCAGTCGATGCGATGTCAAACCAGCACCGGTGGCATTCCTTATCAATATCCCAGATGTAACTCTAGAACATTCCTTGATTGCTATTAAAGACAATAATATAATGAATATCTAATACCGTTAAAGACCGGCACTGAAGCCGTCCTTATCAGTTCATAGAGCTCTTATCGATTTTGCAGTAAAACGTTAATAGACCAACAGGTTGTTGACAAAGAATGACAGTCTGGATGGAATTCTCCGGTGTTTTTTTTGCATTAAGCATCATAAAATATATTTTTTGGATTCATTCTGTAAAAACAATAGTTTACTAAATATTATAACATCAGTAAACGTGCTTACGTCTACTTTGCTTTAACTTTCGATATAACGACTGAAGTTAGTACCGTACGTCTTATTGGTACTGAGACACACCATATATTCTCACGTGCACTGTTAGTAGCGGGCTTTAGCGACCTGGAATTGCGTAAGCGCGGTAGTCGCTACCTGCACAGATACTTATTTGTGTGCGCTTTGCAGTATAAATACTTTTTGGGGATATTTTTTTCTGTACTTAAATATTATACATTCTAAGTATGAAAAACGATGAAGATATGTGTTTATGTTTGTCTTTCTCCAAAAATATTTTGAAGGACATTGTCAAAAGTCTATCGTTTTAGAAATTTTACGAAAGTAAAAAATTTAATTGAACTTCTTAACGGGAAGAAAAATAAAAACTGGCTTCACCTATTTTCTAAACAAAATACATCAATAAAATAGTTTTTAAAAACGTATTTCTTTGATGTTAGATAATGCAATAAAGCGAGCGTATCCTCAGTTGGAAGGCGGACGGCCGCGGAAACTGGGTCGGGTTGCGTCAACGCGATGCTCGCAACGCCATCACACCATGGAACTGGTTGCGACCCGTTTACTTCTCGTAGCAACGTTTGCTGCAAAACTTAGACGTGTCGTACTTTGCGCTAACTGTTAAACATTACCTTAAGTTTTCATTGCTGAAACCTCGAAAAAATGGAATCAATAAATTGAAAGTAATATAACTCAAAGAAGAAACAAGATCAAAGTTGAAACACCGCTGGGTTTAATTGTTCAATAGAATTTAGTAGTAATAAAGCAAACTTCTATGATACATAACCTATTATAATGCGGGATACAACCAAGAAATGTGCGTTGTTAATAAATAACTATATTGCAAAAACATGTTAACGTGTAAACAGAAGACGATGTTCTACAAATATCAGAGTTGCACGAATCTCGTACGCAAAGCACTCTCATGTGTTTAATGGCGGACTGCCTTTCAACATTTAGAGTAAACAACAAAAAAGGAGCTGTCTTTTCAGAAAACCTCGCAGCAACTTACATTTGATGTTTTGAACAAGACTTCCTTTGTTCATTGCTCACTAGTATGAAGACTTTTAACCCTAGAATAGATGGAAAGATAGAGTAAGGAAAACATTCAACTAAAAATATTTTATTTTAAGTGAATAACAACACAATATAAATAAAACAGAAAGTTATTAATGGTAGATCGATATTTGTGGATATCTACATTTTTGTTAGTATGACTGTGTTTAAGAAGGTTATGTTGAAGAAGAAAATAATGCAATTTATTTTGTTATAAAAACTATGCAGTTATTCATTATCTGTTTCTCTGATAAAATTACTGGTCATAATGAAACACAGTATCTCTGGATTCTATTAATTGCGCCGGCGAACATGTCGCTCCGTTTGTTTCAAGCCGTTCCTAGAAATGTAACAGGACTACGTATAGGAAGACTGCAGTTTTCTACGAAGCTAATCTTTGTTTTGCTGTTTTCTAATTAAATTCTTCTTTTGCGTTATTCATTTTTTAATGGCAGCATTTATCTTTTAGCATTAATTAAAGTGTATTCGGCAATAAAAGTTAAGTACAGACTGAATCTCACGCTATTTGATATATAGAACCTTAAGGTTCTATTTATTAATAAAACTCAATTACTGAATACCAAAATAAATTCGATTAAATTTAACAGTGTAATTGATATGAGCACGCTTGGTAACAAAAAATAAGAACACGTTTCTTGTTTCTGAAGTTAAGATCAAATTGCTCACATACGCTTCTAGAAAGTTTTTGACCACCGTTAACAACAAATTTCCGACTGATTGGTTTAAAAAAAAAACGGTAACGCGAGATGTATGAAAACTTGCTCAATACAGTAGCAAGGTTGGGATCAACGCACTCGCAAGATGAAACGCGATATGTCGCCGATGTTCGTAGCTCTGCTCCGCCTCAGCACTCTCACAGTTCATATGTACAGCACAAAGTACTAGATATGGCGATGGCAAAAAAACGTTTTGCGTAAATTCGCCTTCGCTCGATGGATGATGGTGTATTTTTTCACGAGCACTCGAACGAACGCTCTGTCAATCTACCGCGAGGACGTTGACCGTGGTTCTACTATTTGGGGATCGGTTTCCATGTGGACAGTCGTTACTTCCTGCTTCGTCTTATAGTTTTTCTATTTATAACATTTAATTACACAGAAATACTAAAATGAAATTTCCAAAATGAAATCAATGCATGAGAAGTTTAAGCTGTTTCATTATCAGATTTAGTTTTGATTTATATTCTTCGTTGGTATTTGTTTCTATACTTTTCTATACTTTTTTTTAAATATTTTTTAATTCGGACTCGATCACTCATACACTAGGTATTGTAGTAGTAGCGAAGGTGGTAAAGTCAAGGTACATCGTGCATAGCATGTTGTGGCATAGGTGTTTCGGTGAGCGGGCACGAGCGAGCACGCGGCGCGAGCGCGTCCAGTCGGAGTGCCGCCGCGCCGCCAGACGCACGCGCGATTCGCACGCGCCATCAACGACGCTCGCCCAAATCGATCACTGAACTCTCGTTTTGCCAACAATCCTACTTGCGATACGATGTCCGTTTGCATGTATCTGTTCTGTCCGTGGTTCTTTCTCGTGGTGTACCTCGCATTTCTGATGTTGGACGTGTGAGGCGCGCAGGCGCGTAAGTCCCGCGATCGATAGTCGCGGCAGCCGGCGTCCGTCGTCCGTCGTCCGGCGGCGGGCGGCGGCAGGCTCGTGCCGGCTGGCATGCGGAGCGCGCGGTGAGCGGCCGCCTCGCCCGCATCCGCGGCCGCGCGCCCCAGCGCCCCAGCGCACAGCGCAGCGCAGCGCCATGAGTGCGGCTAGGCCGCACGACGCCGCGCCCGAGCTGGCGCTGCCGCTGCCGCTACCCTTGCCCTTGCCGCGCCTGCAGCCCGACCTCAGCGACGCCACGCTCTTCGCGGTCTATTGCTTCATCAAAAACTTTATCGGGTGAGTGAGTTGCTGGATCATCATATGATATCATCGCAGTGAAACGCGGGAAACAAGTTAGCTGCTTTGCTCCACTTACTTAAGACTATTCGGTGTTAGATCATTAATTTCCATAAATTAATAATTTGGTCAAATTTATTTCCCACTAATATTATAATTTTTTTTATAAAAATTTCGAAAGCAGTTAAAAAACAACGCGGTAAAATTTAAACAGCAACAAGGTCAAATTGGAATAACCAATTACACAGCGCCGGACCCACCTCTAGCAACATAAAGAAATTATCGTTGCAAGGCCAAGATATGATAAATGACTGTGATACCTGTCAATAAAGAGGTGTCTTGTATTCTAGGCGATTAAAAAATTATAGGTACACCTTAGGGCTACCTGTCGTCAGTTATACTAAATACGATAAGTTAAGGTACTTTTTTAGTTTTGGTACTTTTGGGCACCGATAAATTTTAACCTTAACTTAAGTTTTATACTTCCAATTTACTTAAGCAATCCTCAGTCTTCCATACTGTTAGTCAATGTCAAAATTGTTTCAGACCTAGTGACAATGCGGCCATTGGAAGTGTGAAATTGTTACACAACGTTGATCTTCACACGTGCTCAATAAATAAAGTTAACTGTCGTTTCATACACGCTACTTGCAGCATAGTTCCGTTCTCTTTGGCGGCTATAACCTTGAGATCAGTGCATGTCCATGTGCTAATCTTCAATAACACTTTTAAGACTATTACACTGAAGGCCTTTTATTTTTGGAGTGATTAACTTAATATGGTTAATTGCAATTTGCCAATACAAATTATTTTTACCTGTATAAAATTATCCTGTCACTCTGAGTAAATGTTTTTTAAATTTAATTAACCATTTTTTTTTGTAATAAGGTTGCAATTTAATTGATGAGAGAATTATTTACTAACGTTTAAAATTAATGTGAAGAAAAAAAAAATAATTGTTTCGTTCTTCGCCTATCGTTCGAGAAAGGTTCGCGCGTCACCAAATCAAGATAGAGCTGCACAGTTTGCAATGACCGAGTTGGCAGTGGCCGGTGTTACTAGATATCTGTCTTAATGAATGCGCCCGCAATTAACGACACACAATGTTCATTTTGTAGATTAACTGGCACCATAATACTTTCAGCAGAGAAATGTTGCACGTGCTTACAAACTTCTGGAATACTATTACGAATTCCAATTGTCGTAACACATGTTATAACAACATTATTGTGGTCTTTGTTTTATAAAAAGATTATAAAGAGATGGAAATATTTATTAGACAGGTGTTATCACAGTGGATACTCACCTTTATATTTTCTCTAATAGAGATCGACGTTTATTTCACTATCATTTGTTAGCAATACATTATCACGATTTCTTCGTCGGTTACGTGAGTACAACAGCACTCACGATATTCGATATCGCAATCTAAATTAAAACTTGGAAAATTTTAAGTAGTCTAAATAACAAACATTGTTCAATTTCGAACACCTACTGACCGTGATAAACAAACCATTATTACGTATCATAGTTTCGACATGTGTTATATTGCAATTTATAAAAAGATTTATTTAAGTTGGTCTAACAATTTAGACTAAAATATTGCATTTCTAAACAAGTACCTTGATTATTTTTAAAGTACTTATCAGTTTTTACTATGCACGACAAGTAATAAAGAGAAATTAAGCCTAAACAGCTAGAATGTTTTGTCGCCGACTACGATGGGTTTTTGATGCATAATATCGCTTTGTTTAACATTGGCCATCATCACTTTCACTAGAAGAAAAGGGAAAGTCACGGTGGCGCCCGTTCCCTTGCGGTCAGATAGCTCGGGCTATTGGCCGGCACTAATTCCTCTTGTTTATTTCATTTCACGCTAATGGTTGCCCACTAATATCCGTCGATTTCACTCCGTAACTTGTAATTTTACACGGCGCACATTGTTCTTTTATGTTTACATCGACTCGTAAAGGACGACGTTTTTATTGTGGTTATGTAACACGCAATGCAATCGCTGCGTGCGTTTATATCATCTTACCCAACAATCTGTTGATAACATCGATGGCACGTTTTCTGATATTATCATCGTATCAATCTCAACCGGAGATACTTTCAGCGGCTAGTACTTGTCGTGTTTTAGTAATATTATCAGTTTCATCCGTAGCACGTCTACTAGGTAGACAAACATATATATAGTTTGATTCTTAATCATATACGTTACTTAATATTTCGATAGCACTTGCTTACAGTTACAGTCACCTTATAGCTTTCTTAAACAATCCTTCTTCTCATTTTATCATTTTCCTAAATAAAATATTTAATTATTTCTTACCTTGCTTGTTACTATTACTTTAGTCCTTGTTTGTGACAGTCCGCCCACTTACAGCTGTACTGCAACTAACTAGTCGCTGTCGAGGTTCCCCTCTCGGGAATCCTTGTTCTAGTTACTCTTTGTAAAGGTTTCGGTTGAATGTCTCAAGTGCACTACCACCTTTCCATTCAAAAGTTGCAAAAAGTAGACACTTAGACAAGTCGCCACCAAACATTACAAAAAATGTGTTTTAGTTTTTCTATATAGTTAGTTGTATTTTATATAGTTGACAAGCTCTACCATACTCTGCCTATTATTAATTTCTATAATACACTCATTAAAGATTTACTCGTGTCTACCCTGTCTTATTTATACAAAAAAAAATAAAATTAATAACGAGGCAACACTTTTGTTAACACTTTTCAATATACATAAATGTTGTTATTGTTTGCAAACGTACTACAACTTGGTGATTATATTGAAGTTCAAGGTTGTTTCGACAATTTAATTTACAATATTATACATCGTACCAGTTTTACTTTAATGTCTTTTCTTATATACAAATAATTCACGTACTATACTTGTACATAATATACAGTCGCTGCTTGTATGCCATTCAAATACGATGTGTTCGCGCGTCGCTGCAGCCGACGTCTGATAGTGCGTGTTACTTACCGTTGTGTAATGCGTTAGTACATATTTTGTGCGCATACGCACTCTTATATCATATCGCGTGCGTAACATCTAAATCTGTGATTTGGACTCATTACCAATAATAATTCGCTTCGTTACCCTTTGTTATACGTCCGGTTATTACAAGTTTTGCAAATGCAACTGATGATTGTTTATAGACATTTGAAGTAAGTAATTTACATTGTGATTGTAATAAAAGTTAACGATGGCCTGTAAATTTTAAGTAAATGGAATCGGTGGTGGTGAAACCGAGATTTAGAACAGTAAGAGTAACTTGGTTAATAAATGTCATACAAATACCATTCTTTTTATGTTTCCTCAATGAGTTCATTAATGAACAGGTCCAAACAAACCAAGTCACATAAAGCAGGTAGTCGTCGTTTTTGTAGTATTTCAAGAGGCGTCTGCAGCCGACCGGTGTGCGTTGTGTTTTTTCTACGATTTTCTCGAAACCGATCTTATCACGCTCGCCATTGCATTATTTCTCTGTTTATTGCGGTTAATGCTGTGTAGAAAGTTGAAAAGGATAAGGGGGGATAAAAATTGCGTCGCTGTGTTTTGCGCAACGTCTATTGCATACGCACTCCGTTGATGTGCATAAATGAAGCCTTGTTGCTTGTCTCTCGAAGCTGTGCACTGTTGCCTACAACTTTGTGTTGCTGCAATTTTACACTGGTTTTTAGTAACATTTCTCTAAAGCTTTATATTTAACTTTTTTGGAATGTAAATTTCTACAAGCTTTCACCTGTCCCGATATTTGTTACCAAATCTTGCAAATAAAATTTTATCCATTACCCGGCAACTGATTGAGTTTGAAGTTTGCATACTTTTGTAAATCACGTGACAGTTCATCATTTATTTACGCAAATTAGTTTTGTGTGATCTGAATTATTTTCAAGAGCAAATGAATAAATTGTTCACTATAATGACATAGTCAAGCTAGTTGTAGTTTTAAGCAAAAAACATAACAAACACAACAAAACAAACAAACCTAACAAGTTTTGAGAACTGGCGGCCGACAGCTCGCCGATTAGCAAGGGATCACATCTCGCATATTGATTGACGCTTTACCACAACTTGCTGCCATGGCGCCACCCTACGAAACCGCCCCATTCACACAAGGACGTCGGCTCTGGAATAGGGGACGCGCGCACGCTCAGTGTTTATGCGACCCTCGTGGGCGGAGGACGTTTCGCACTTTTACAACGATCAAAAACCGTGAAAGTGATCATAGTGCAACACCAAATTTCATCAATTTATACCCTAGGCTTGTAAACCTGGAGGACAGACTCAAATAC
This sequence comes from Papilio xuthus, assembly GCF_000836235.2. Taxonomy (NCBI): domain Eukaryota; kingdom Metazoa; phylum Arthropoda; class Insecta; order Lepidoptera; family Papilionidae; genus Papilio; species Papilio xuthus. The sequence goes on along the minus strand of NW_013532703.1, from coordinate 8,274,402 downwards.
CATTTGTAAGTAGCACTTTTTATCGAGCGAATTGACCCCATAGCACGTGAATCTAGGTCAAGCTTCCGCTTCCTCAACCCAACGCTTTTTATTTATTTATAATGTAGGGACATGCTCACGCTAATATATTACTTTTATTATTATTAAAATTATATCAAATACACGCAGGTTTCGTTTTTTAAGACGATTTAAAATGAGAAGCCTAAAGTAGTGTAGTGAAAAACCTCATGGAACTCTTAGTTTTGGCATACGAAAAAGTGAAAATGTTTACTTGCTCTATGTAGCTGTACAAAATTATGATTAGGTAGTGAAGCTTGTATATGTATCATTGCCAAAAATTTCCCTCTTCGTTTCACTGAACGACATATGGCATTTGGATTCATAATCAGAAAAGGTAATTACCAGCAACTTGCACTTCGTATTATGATAAGTCGGAAGCATTCGTCTCGTCGGCTGTCGATTACGCTCCGATTATCCCGATTGAATCTGCCGTCTGTTTCATTCCAGTTTGGAGAAAGTCACTGACTTGTAACACATTCTGGACCTGAATTGGTCTTTTTAATTTATGGAAATCACATTGTGTCATTGTTATACAATCGCCAAATTTTCGAGGCGCATTTTAACGATTGTATTTTTTCGTACGTCGAGGCATGCTCAACGTAACATCGTTTGCTATGCACTATGCAGATCTTAGATTGCGAAATTCGGTCACAATTTAAAATTGTGCCCAATTTTGTTACAATACGAAATGAGACTGCGCCATTGGTGTTAGTTAACGCCTTAATATAAAATTAACAATAAGATTTATACATGAGTTAACGACTAAAACACGATTAATTGATCAACAGCACATTTGATCGCGATATTATGACACAGGAATTTGAATTTCAAGTCCTCCCAAGCTGTCCATCACATGGTTACAATTAAGTTTTCTATTTAAATCTGGTTGCGTCTTAGGTAATAAATGATAGCAATGTATACCACGGCAAAGTAGCTAATTCATGTTCTAATAAGTTCAAAATTCTCTTAAGCTATAAATCCTGTCATCTATTTCAGTTTATTATCGGCCGGCCGTGCACGCTTCCTGTGTCGCCGGCGTCAGGTGCGACTATTTCTACTTCGCCATGAACCTTGTTTCACAATACATGTTCAAAGTCGAATATTTTAAAACAAAAACTACACTGCTTGTTGTCGTTTAAATTTAACCAAGGACTCTTTCAAACTTAATTTCTTCCTCCCTAACATATACATTCCTAGTATTATATTCGTACTCCTCGTATGTGTGTCCTTGGACAGATTAGAGTTCGGAAGCGTTCCATTTAGTTGTGAACTCTCGCCACACACTCGAATAATACTCGCGTGACCTTATTCCGTGCGGAGCACACTGTGATGCGCTGCAATCGACCTACATTTCGTTTCGATGTTAATTAACCAATTGTTTCGCCCGACTTTTTGAAATTTGTATTAGCAGTTGCTCAAGATTAATTTTGATAATAATTTGCCAATCACGATTCAGTATTTTTTTTGCTACATGAACGAAAGCGCCACGCGGGAGTGGCATTCTCACCTAAATATATCAGCAAAATTTATTTAGTCTCACGTACAGTACCTTGCGCGCTCATCGCGCGCTTATAAAAAGAGGCGAGGTCAAAGCGTCGGTAGCGAACGGACAGTGTTGAGCCCGCTGGCGCGTCGTGAAGACGCCCGTATCGATATCAATAGTTAAGCAATAATCACGTGCAGCGGCGACGTCAGAAATCGATGTAACGCACAGGCTGATGGCTTTTGGCAAGGCTTTACTCCACTGAGTGCATTTGATCACTCGTATAACGTGTGCAGTAGAGATACGCCGTGTCCGTATGGTGCAAAAGCTGATGGCCGAGTTGAAGGTGCTCATAGGCAAACGAGCACCATTGGGGGGCGCGCCGCCCGCACCGACAGCGCCGCCCCCCGCGCAGCCGCAGTACACTCGGCGGGATCTCAAAGCGAACCTCCATAGACATATGAGTATAGTTCTCGACAGGTCAGTCATTAGGAAACATATTGTTTGTAAACATTGTCTTTAAAGCAATGACAGTATGATTTGTCCGTGCTCAATTGTATTTAAAAAAAATGAATTATGAAGCGTATTTTATATTACTTTTTCGTGGGAGTTGTTGGACCTCATCATCACATGCAAGTGAACATAGTGAACATCTTGTTTTTATTTTGTATCAGTGTGTTACATAATGCTTTTTTTTATTTGAATAATGTTTTAAAACTTGAAACTAAATACAAAGTTATTGTAATTTTAAAATTCAAATTCAAGGCTATCGCATTAACGTTTTGATAATGAAAATGTGTATCAATTTGCACTGAGCATAGTCTGAAATACATTGCTATATTTAGCACAATCCTCAATAACAACTTCAGAATGATTTAATTTGAAATTCGAAGCTTAAGTTGTTTTGTGCGTTAATGAAATACCAAGATTTATTTATAGCAGATTTTGATTTTAAAATACATAAATTTTATATATTATGTTAAACTCCACCATTGCCCCTCTATTAGAGTAAATTGCGTTTAACTATTAACTCTACATCTGTGTCTACTCTAAAGTTTAAAATGCTTTACGAGTATTTGGTAATAATCCACAGGATATCTTGTAGTTATGTGAACTCAGTCCACTAGAAGCTGTAGTTTATGTCAACCCGATCTTCTAATAATACAAGTGTTTACCACCTCGGACAGTTTGGCGGAAGTACTTTAGGGCGTGTCAGAGGGTGACGGAGTTGACGCCCGGCCAGCATATCACGTTATTTGCGGTGACTGATGACGGTCTTTCTTCAACTCTCTTGGCATGTGATATGTTGTCGTCGTCATTGGATGTTGCTACGGTCTCCATATTAAACATCCTATTTCAAGAGTGATCTATATCACTTTACAGCTTAACTCTTTCCGAATATTAACACGAAATCCACTCGGGTTGAATGTCATGTAAATTATTTACATAAAAATTACCATATCACATTTGTTCAGCTGTTTTCGCATCCACATGTTCAGTTTATGCTTACACCCGACGTACTAATAAATTACAAATATGTATGTGTGCATTGGCTTAATGCGCCGAACAGAAATGCTATAACTGTCGGTAGTTAGTTATCGTTGTTAATGATGTATGAAGCTTTAACGCTTCCCTGCGGTATGAAACCATGTAATCGCTTCTAATGAGCAGCTGGATTATTTCTAGCTTCATGCCGGTACGTTGGCGGGCCGCGTGACGCAGCGGCGATACCGCAAGTCACACGATGCCGCGTCGACATGCTCACCGCAAACATCGATATGCTCGCTTGTGTTCGGATTACGGCGGCCGGCGACCGGCGGGGGTGCTTTGTAGTGGTGAGGGCAGTCGCCCGCGCACGGCCGCGGCTCCCCGACGCCGCCCCGAAGCCGTGCCTAGTCCACGTTCTAGGTCAACATACTTATTCGCGTGTACGTCTTATCGCGCTCCTATTATCACGTTAAGCCTATTTCGTTCGTGTATCGATCGATTTCACGGTCGGACGAAACGCAGTCTTAAATTTTACGAGTCGCGTGCACGACCGGCGACGCGCGTGTCGCTTGTCAGATGACATCAGTTAGAGTCGGTTCGACCGCTGGGAACAATAGACGCGCAGTGGTCGCGTCGTAGCCGGCTCGGACGCACGGGCACCCTCATGGAGGACGGTCGATGCGCGACGTGTGAGGCCCTGGGCCGGCGCAGCCTCTCCAGCAAGCTGCTGCAGGTGGCAACTGCGCAAGCGCACATACGGACATGTTCGCACTCCTCGTCCCCGCCCGAAAACAAACACAGCTCGGATCTCGCCGCGCGCGCCCTAGCCGCCAAGAGACGCAAGTCAATAGCTGGTTTCAAGCTTAATTTACCTCAGGACACTGCTCCAAAGTCAACCCCAGTCGACACGCCTAGGTCGACATTTGCACGCAGGAACACGTGGTGCTCGTAAGTCCCATGCTTTTCATTATCATTTTCCGCGTGAATCCTTTTTTGTACTTTGATAACTATAAATCCGAAGGTATCATAAATCGGAAAGTGTGATGAGGACAGTTGTAGACTATCTTAACAACTTTATCACTTTGTTATCACAAGTATTCTTTATCATACTTTGATGTATTTATATGTGAATCACAATCAATTTTATTGCATCAAAAGATTTCACTCCTAACTCGTGATTATTTATGTTAGTGATTAAATCATCTGGAAATATTTTCTAATTGTTACTTTTTGTTTTTAAATTTGTTGTTATGGAAACGAGACTTATAGATTGGATGTCTTGATCGTATCGTCAAGTAAACACGTTTCGTTGTAACTAAACGTGTACATTCATATCTTTATCAGAGATCGATTTATAATCAACAAAAAAACTAGAATGTTTTGGTTGTTGACATATAGTATCTCTAATCCTACTCCCTACTAATACTATAAATGCGAATGTTTAGATGGATGGATGGATGTTTGTTTGAAGGTATCTCTGGAACGGCGAAATTTGGCACAGATGTAGAACATAGTCTGGAAGAACACACAGTCTACTCATTATATTTTTTTTTAATTTTATTTAAGCGCGAACGGAGTGGCGTTCGACAGCTAGTTATATTCTTGTCATATTATAATACGTATACATCATATAACTATTATTCCCTCATTTGTACAAGAGCAGTAAAATCTGTATCGCATTACCACTGTCCGACGTGCAACTAACGGAAATTTCAATTTGTCCAACTTCAACTCGTTGAGGCAATAATGTGGCCAGGAACTTGTCACTTGAGACGGCTCTTTAAGTTTTTGAATTGAACGAGAGCTTTTCATATGATTATTCATCGCTAGTCTAGACATAAAGCGGAAGTCTGTTCTTTCCCAGACTGAATTGTCACGTGTTTAAATTTTAATATATATTATAGTACTGTAAAACAAATCAACTTCTTCAATACATTATCTAACTGCCTCACTCCGCTTTCACAGAAGTAGAGCCAGCTTTAACACCTTCGCACGAATCGGCCCGTCTCGCCCGGTAAAATACCACAACCACACCGAAGACAGGCGTGAAGTGGAAGCAATTCCGCGTTTCGTCTGACGAGTGTGCGTCCCGGAGGCCTAATTTAGTCCTCTTTCCCTTCCCACCCTTTTTCTCAAAAGGAAAGTATGGGAAGTGGAAGTGGACTTTCCGGATGAGAGGATGCATTGGAGGGGAAAATATTTTCATTCTGTGCATCCTCTCCTCCGTCAATTAAAGGTAGGCAACGCGTATGCAATAGCGTATGTCTATGGGCAACGGTCACCTCGCTATTCAGCGATTTCAGGTGGCCGCTCGCTCGTTTGCCACCTTAAGATATAAAAAAACTAAGGGCCTGCTTGCATAACGATCAAAAGACTCGTAAAAGCGACAGTAATTGAAGGTTTTAACGAACTGTAGACTTGGTTCCTAATAATTACATCAAAATGATTAAATCTCCCGTTGACAGCTTAACTAAAAACATACAATAAATACTAGACTGTTTCTAGTTTACCGCCCTTTTATGGGCAAAAAATCGTCTACGTCCATTATCAGCATTCCACATAGGTTTTATTCTAAACATAGGTAGTTGTAATTGACTACTTTCTGTTATCCATTGCCAAAGAATCTACATTCTTCGTAACGAGATTGGCGATAGCAATGCAACATAGGAATGACAGACTTTTTACGTCATACGATTTATTCACGAACACTAGCATGTTGTGGTTTTCCACTATGAAACAAAAGATATAAATTTAAATACTACAACAATTAAAATCCCTTTTTACGTAGTTAGATTGCAGTATAAAATTACTGAAAGTCGTATTAAAAATAAGTTGATTATACTTAACACGCATTGAGTTCTTGAACACCAAATCAACTGTAACAAAATGTGTTAATAGACGATGTCATTGGTTGTCATAGGCTTGTAAACCAAATTTAAAAAAAAAACTGAGATATAATGCAATGATTTATTTTAAAAACAAAATATTAAAAATAAATTGCGTATTTTGTGTTTTCAAAATTTAATTTCAAAGTCAAGCGAAATCATGATAACCTATGAAGGCGTTTTCTGTGACGTCACGTTATGTTGTAGAGTAGAATCGTATCTCTGTTTGTTGTTGTTTTACTGAATTTTTAATTAGCAACAAGCCAAATTTGTAGGTGTACCACGTGGTTATTCTTCGTAACTTCAGTACACATTTATAATAACAATTACTAACAATACAAAACTAACCTTGTATTCACAAGAACAATAAAATATGAATACATAGTAAAAGTGGTTCCCAAAGAAATGTTTTATCTGGTCCGTTACAAAATGTAGCGCACACTTACGTACATCTACGTGAGAACTACAATAAAAAGTTTTAAGTACTTTTTTGTTAATCACACCTTTGCTTGTGTTTACGTGATCCTACACACGTGTACATCAAGCTTTATTACCTTATCATGGCCGTGTGTCATACAAATGACGTCACATAGTGTTTATTTTTATTCCTACCATTAGTGCTAATTCCGGTCATTATCTTTTTATACAAGATAACAACTTTATAATTATACCTTTGTGAATGGACAAAAAACTAGATAATACCATATTTGCCTATAATTGTCGGCATTACAATCAAGTGAATGTCGTCATAGTTCGTTAATGAAGATTACGGTGTGTAACGCAGGGATCGATTGTGTAATTGAAAATGGACTTGTACGTGGACGTATCTTGTTAAACACTTTTTTTTTGTTCTTCCCAGTATCTTAAAACATTTTTTACTTTGATAATTTTTCCTCTTACTTTAACGAACTTCGTGCAATTTAAACGAACTTACATTTATGAATTACTATTAATTTAGTTTATTTTGTCTCTGGTTTCTTTTATATTTAAGAAAAAAATCTAAAATAATACTTTTTGGGGATCCGTATCTCGAAAGGAAAAAACGGTACCCTTATAGTATTATTTTGAGATCAGTAACATTTGAGAATATTGTGTTTTCTAATAAATAGATCTATGAAGGTGAGTTCTGATTACATAATTGTTGAATAATTGTTAAAATTAAATTTAACCTTTCTTTTTCTTATGTATTGTTAGTGATGTTAACATTGTATACAATTTATGAATGGAGGTATAAGATGATTCGACACATTCTTTTGTCAAATTAATTTCCTTGTACCGTATATTACGCATAATCATTCGTATAAGTATATATAGGTTAATATATAGAATAAAATACATAAAATAAATTTCTTATTGTTTCAGCTCCATAGAATTAAATAAGATAAAATATAATGAGAACACGAAATAATTTTGTAAAGTAGAAAATTTTGCGTCCCGGAGGCCTAATTTAGTCCTCTTTTCCTTCCCTTTTTCTTATAAGGAAAGGATGGGAAGTGAAAGTGGACTTTCGGGATGAGAGGATGCATGGAAAGGGAAAATATTTTTTCTTTCTATGCATCCTCTCCTCCGTCGATCAAAGGTAGGCAACGCATATGCAATTGCGTATGTCTATGGGCAATGGTCACTTCGCTATTTCAGCGATTTCAGGTGGCCGCTCGCATATGCCACCTTATGATATAAAAAAAAATAAAAAAAATTGTATAATCCGAAAATACATTCGAAGTTCGATTAAAATGAAGGTCTTATAATATGTAATTAAATATTAAATTATTTCCTTTATTTCTAGAAATATATTGCGACCTTTGGTATCTGACCTTGAATGCAATATTGTCTCAATACATGCATAATAACTTTAGTTTATATAGGCATGATGTCATTGTTGTGGAAATGTACAAAGTCTGCCGCTCCTCGGAGTGTCATAAAATACAACCATTAGTGTTTGTAACATTCACGTAACAAACGTTACATTATCATCTCGCGACTGTATAATTATTACACCATCAATGTTTTTCTTTACCATTTTCCTATTACGGTTTTACGACCAATTGTTTTAGAAAATCCTTCTCTTATAATGCTCGCAATTGAAATCAAATATTAACACCTATGAGGCATATGGCCTTCTAACTTCATGTTCAAAGTATTAGTGGTTTGCTTTATCGATCCTATTGTAACTATGTATTTTAAATTATAAATGTAGGGTGTTTCAATGTAAAATCTTGGCTTCAGATTTTTGTGATATGTTTGAGTTGGTGACTAAATCACCTACAATTCGTCAATTCATATTTGGTACTTGCGTTCATGATCGTCCATTTAATTTAATAAATATTTTAATGTGACCTAACGTGAAAAACCTCTTAAGTAGTCTATGTATTCTTTCAGACCTTGTTCTACATTTATTTTAAATTTCATCCAGATCTAAGCAGCCATTCTGAAGGTACCCTTTAAAAAACATCTCATTCATTTTAAACTTTCACATTTACAATATTAGTGAGGTTAGGTTATTTTTATTACGTTCAACGGCAGTTTTATGACAAAGTAATAATCATTAAAAAAGTTGTAAAAAAATATACACGTTGAGTCTTCCCGATTACAAATACTCACAGTTTTATTGATACTAGAATCTTTGTAATTGAAACATCAAAACACAAAACGTCCTACTCAACGTTGGCATACTAATCCGCATTTAAAGCGTCAAGGTTATTACAATTTATATAATTTTACCGCAAAACAATGTTCGGGCGCGTGCTAACACAACGTGAGCGTCGAGGGGCATCAACGCGGACTTCTATACCGACACAGATGGACGTCGTTGACACAGCGACCGCGGAAACTAAATTTATGCACGCCGAATTGTTTTCGAACACATCCGTTACGAAATTATCTCTACTTTTATCATATTAACCAACGGTCGCATGTAATTCCTTTCGTAATACGTGGGTTTTTGTGACATGCCAAAATGTTTTGTCACCTCGCAAAAATAAGAACAGGTTGACAGACGCTTTTCTTTCTTTACGTATTCGTTCGGCTTCATTTGTCACTAGATTTAAGTCATTCGTAGACAACTAATGGCAATTTTTATTATCAAATTTGTTTTTACCCTTATAACCAAAGGGCACGTTATACATTTAATAACCTCATACATATATAGCAGCATAGCGATCGGGAAGTTCGTTAAGAAGTTAGGTAAACTCCAATAACGTAGTCCGTCCAAAAAACATTAAAAATGGCGATTTATAATCAGCTGAAGCCTATTAAAGGTTTTGTTACCGTTTAGTAACATTTACGCGGTTCTATAAACAAACTAAAAGAAGTTTGTAAAACTAATACATTTTACATTTAACAAACTAAGTAAATTGAAAGATAATAATAATAAATGGTATATTCAAGGAAGAGAATTTTAACTGATAACCAAGTTTCTCATGTTAACAAACAGACAACGAACACTATTGCAGCCTTGAACCACAGCCAAGTCCGACGGCGTTTCCAACTTTTCCAACGCGTTCCTTATTTTAAACGATGTTTCATGTAAGTTCCTCTTAGCACTATTTCGTAACGATGAGGTAACCGAGCATTGACAATGATTTTAAACACAACTAATCGACCTTTCGAGGTCATATGCGGATCAATTAGTAAATTTGGTTTATTTACGTTAACTCTTTTGTGTTGGTTCGTCGTCTCCACGGTCACATAATTTTAGAGAGATGTAGACATTTGCTACAGACTACAAGAAATATATTGTTTTACTGTATTTATAAAAAAGTCAATTTCAAGTCAACCTTGTCTTCACTAATGCGATTACAACTGCTAACGACAATTCAATAGTTTCTTTATATAATAATGGTAAATCGTTCCTTGAAACATCTTAATGCCGGCTTCATTGCGTATTCCTAATGAGCACAGAAGCCCGAGTCAACAAATCCGTTTAGTTATTTTGCGCACTGATGACGTCGTCAAACGTATGTGAATACTTATATACTTAAAACCCCATGAATGCGGCAAGTTATACTTTATGTTGTAGTTGTCTTTACGTAATTCTTAAGCAATTTAACGTTTTCATTAAGAATGTTCGTTACGAAACAGTTAATTCAGTTTTATCACAAAAAATTACTACTGCGGTTCGACTTTTTACCTGAACGACCTAGAATGCTGTTTATTTTTGTCACATAATTTCAATGTATTATGTCAATAGTATATGTAATAATAATGTGAGCGTACATATGTGTTCTGAAAAATCTCAGAGGCGAACAATTCTCTTAACTTGTATCAAACAATGGAATTGAAGAGAACTATTTAAAGTCGCTAGGGTGTAAGTTTTCAAGCCTATCAATAGAATGCAACTAGACGCTCGTGGAACAATTCGCGGAAGCGTTTCGCGTTACAGCGATAGTGCTTTGATGGCACTCGCCTAGTCTAGTCGTCTGCCTCTCATTGGTAAATAATGCACATTGCAATGACTTGCTCTTCATACAAGTGAGGTTATACGCTACTTATTTCTTTGTTTCAACCCTATTTGTATGTAAAAGATTCCTTTACTAATACGAGCTGAGATATGTTTGCTCATATAATTCTTTTAGCCATGTTTTTTTAAAGGAGATTTATTTGTGGGAATAAATGGTAATCATATTTATTTTGCTGTAGACAATGTCTCCCTAACACTACACATTTTGCGTATTACAAAAATATAATTATCAATATTTATGGTAAATGTTACAAGTACGAGAAAAAGCGGGAATTGAGTGTACTCATAGAGTGGTCGATATATCAACAATTAGTAATTTGCAAACTTGCAAAATAAGTACTTGACTCTACACGGCACCTACTTGGCGACCTTCAAAAATGACATAGATTTTACAAGCGATGTTCCTTTACAAAGCACAGCAAAAAGGAGATACGAAGCTAAAGCATATTACAAAACTAATAAAATTACGCAACGGGCTGTAACTTTTATTATATAAGTAAAAGAAATCTGTATTTGTCTAATTAAAAATATATGGCACTAGGGATCAAACTGTTTTCGTTTATTCCGCAGATTACGTTTTAAAATGTCGAAAAAATTATTGAGTCGAATCTGAACTGAGCGGGGTGTACCTGTTTTCGTTGCTTTATTCTCTACGATATAAAAAAGCCATCTAAATCTCATCAGCCTTGAACCTAAACATCGGTATGATTCAAAGCGAAATGCGGTAGCGTCGAGTGCGCGATTCGATTGTTACGGATTCATTCGCTCAAAAGTGCGGCGTTCGGGTGTGTCGCAAAAGCGTCGCTTAGGTGTTCGGAGGCGCCGCCGCCGTACCGCTGGCCGTAGCCCCGTAGTAGGCAGAGCGTGCGCGCGCCACTTGCTCGCCAGCCCCCCTCCCCTCGCACCGGCCGGGCCTGGGCCCAGTCCGCCGCAACGCGTCGCCCCGGCCGCCCGCGCGCCGCTACGCAAGCCAATCCCCACGACTCTACCTCCGACACGCACAACGCTCACGGACGCAAAACATCAAAACGGCCCCTCTGAACCCAACGCCCGGGACCCGACGGTCCCGCCTCGTGCAGCCGCAAGGCCCCCCAGCCGCCACCATGCAAACCAAACTCATAAACGGGCCGTACTCGTCCATCATGAACAAACAGGATTTGCTCAGAGAAGTCGTTGTCAAGTACATCGATTACTTTTATCCGGTGTAAGTATATGTTTTACTCATTTATATGTTTTTTCTTTACGCTGAGTCCAAATTTAGATTTTTTTATTTTATGCAGAATCTTTTATTTTTGTTTCTATTTAATGAGGTGAAATGCTTTGAAGGCTCTCACAAAAGATTAACTAATTACCGAACCGGTAAGTCGGTGAAGGTTTGTCGGCAACGTGTTCGACTGCAGCCAGACGAACGGTTGCCATTGGCTGACGTCAGCGCCGCCTATAGAACCTAGGCGTATCTATCGCCTGACTGCTGCTGTATCGATCCGCTGCACTAAGCACTAAATCTTCTACATTCATATATTCTATATGTCTAACTCGAGAGTGTTGACCTCGAAAAGCTCCGCCCGCTGCGACATTGATCTTCTATTAATTGCGACATTGCTCCTTGTTCGTTTTTGGCATCTATAATTGAAGTAAAATTGTATGAGATATTTTTAGCAATGAGGCTTTAAAATTTGTGTTACATCACTCTGAAATTTGTAATATTTGAATTAAAAGTGAATGATATTCGATGAAGCCGGATGGTGACTACTTTCTACCAAAAAGTTGCCATACCTGTTTATATACACATATGCAAAAAAGGCATCGATCTGAATGTGATTGCGTTCCTTGAAAATTGAACGTAATTCAGTAACGGTGACCATTCCGTACGAATTTATAAAATTGCCATTCATAACTGATTTTTACTTTACGAAAGCTTAGGGAAAGCAATGTCGTGTGACCGTTTCGCGTGATCAGTACCCACCGAATCCAATCCTTTATAAGTGTTCTTATTCCATTAATGTCCTTTGTGTCAATTTGATTTAACTCAAATGCGTCGCAGCGCCGCGATCAATATACACTTTGAAATCAGATGTTTAAATTATGTTTATACTTTAGTTGCCTCACGTGATTTACCGCAATATAGAATCGCAACACATAATAGCATGGTACTTAGCTTGGTCAATTCTAGTGTGTTCTTTGCGTTAACATAAAAGTAGTTACGTAATAGTTTATTCAGCACGTTAACATGCCAAGTGAAGGCATCGACTTAAAATATGAACACGGTGGCCATGTCGACAACGATCGCCGTCGATTTCCCTAAAACGACCTTGACTGTTCTCGCTGCCCGCTCGCTTCGAGATAACAAACTTTTTACGGCTTTATTGCACACCAGCGAATGCGTTATTTATCGCTTAATATATTAGTGTGTATTCAATCATACGTCCTCCAACAAGACAGCAACAATGTCGAATGTAATTGAATATTTCGCAATAATGAGAATCACTTCATAAACGCTAATGGTTATTTTATCGTTGGCCAATAATTTTAAAGTAATCGATTCCATTTTATGCTGTGTAATGTAAACGTCCTCTAGGCGTTGTTTTGATTCTACGTATACAAGTAATTTATAACAATAAGTGGTTACTGCTACAATGAGTAATGTAGCTATTAAATTTTCATGAGACGCATTTATATCGTGACCTTTGTGTATGTGCCACGAACAAACCTTTAGAAATAACAATGTATGAGTCATTAAATTAATTAGTTCCTTGTGGGCAATGATTTTAGTGTGACATGTAGAATTTGATTCGCCGATACTTGATGTACTTTGTTTACACAATCTGAAAATTTTGCTACCATTTATTTCAATATATGTTTTAGATCAATCATACATTATTCGATCCTCGAATCCCGTTTCCTTCGAAGTAAGAACTCTTCGGGAACACATTATATATTGAACCTTTAAAAAGATTTTTTTTGTTTAATTTTTCAGCAGACTTTTACAATGTCTGTTCTTTGTTCATATGAATGCTGTTCAAAGGTACTTCATAGAACGCGTTGTTGTTAAGTACGCACGTGCGTGGTGACAAAACCCTTATCATGCCTTTGTTTGCCCGCATCTCATATTCACAGAATACCACCTACAACGTACTATTTGCTCGTCGTTTAAGCTATATTGTTTTACAAGTGTCAATGATCGGCGAATCTATTAAAAGCGCTGTACAGCCTCTTATAATCAGACCAGTTCTTTTCTCAAAGAGTGTAATTTTATTTATGGGAGTGTGATTCTTGGTGTGTTGTGAACTTTGCCAGGTACAGGTACATTTCGGCTGGCACACGTGAACCGTCCAATCTGAGGTATATTTAGCAACAAATCATCTCTCACGTATCGGTCTTGAAAGGCACGCCAGTCAAGTTTTTGTAGCTTGTATAATTTCGAAACGGCTGATGAATTTGAAAGGATTTTAATTTGTGCGTTTTCGATTTCAACACAATGGCGGAATGAGTGTTATTCAATTATTGTGTTTGTAATATGTTTTACTAATTCAGTTAAATGGTTGAATAATTTATTTTGTTGCAGTAAAGGTATAAGTCTAAAAAAGTGTGTACTTAAAAGTAAAATTACGAGTAAAAATACCTCTGGAATACTGTTGATGTAATAGGTAATCAAATATCTAGATATTAAATTGCAGTAGCTATATTATCCAAATGATCTTTGTAAGGCTGTCTAAATTCGTTACTCCCGGTCTTAATTTTGTGTCAACTATAACTTACGTAACCGTTAAAATTAAACATGTTGTACTTATAGAGAAAGTTGCTCCTAGTTAGTCACTACATTTCGATTTCGATGTTTGACGTACCAAACGCTAATTCACATGAACATTTGATCGGCTTTATTACGTGGCGGCGTTTACATAAGGATCCTGAATTGGTACTCGATTATTGTCGTCTACTGCAGGCGCGGTCATGCGCTCAATGGCCGTTATTTAATATCGAAGATTGCAGTAATGGACTGAACGAAATCTACGAGTATCTGCGACAACGGTCGCGACTTATAGCTCACGATGTTCTGCTCACCTCATTGACGCGACACGGAATCCGAGGCCGGAGAAAGTCAAGTACGCAGCCGTACGTCGTGCCACATACTGGCTACCAGATGATTACGGACAAGATTGTATCATAATGGATAAGTCCGGCAATAGTCCGCGATAATTGCATCTCGGCCGACGCTAAGTAGACTGTATCGTTCTATGGCCGCACGTGGCGAAACACAATGAAAACGTGCATTCGTGACTTATTTGCAGGCAAAACGCTCGTTGTTTTTTATTTGATCGCCTTCTGCAACATGATTCAGTTCCAATGCCTAACGGAGGAAATATCTGCCTTTGTGTGTGTTTATATTTATTATATTTGTTAACAAGACAAAACCTATGTTATAGGTACAACATATACTAAAAATCATCGATGCAGCAATTGTTGTTAGGAATAAAATATTTATCCATGGTCGTATGGTTTTTATACATATGAACTATTGTAGTAAATAAGATGTTTTGATGCAAATCTCTTTAGTTACACAATATCCTAGTATTCATTCGTTCAGCGATTAACTAAGATGCAGTATGAAGTGTGCATTTGATAAGGTCAGTTATACACGCATTCCTACGATTATGTTTTGAACAGAAATGCCACAGAACTCAATAGTCAACATGTGTCTAGATTAAATTAAGTTCGATCATTGGTTAATCGATTTACCGTGAAACTCGTAATTGTGTAAGAAATGTAAATTTTTGTTTCGATCCGGACGCAGATATGACCTTGGTGCCAACAATGCTATTGACTTATGAACAATGATGTATTATACTATCTTCTTGGTTTACCTATTAGCGTGTATAACTATTTTGGAGTGTACCCAGTTACTAAACTTACCGCAATTTAGTAAACAACGTGTACAGTTAGTTTATGTATCGCTAATAGTAATGTTATTGTTCACAGCGCGTCGGGCACCAGCGCCGTGGCGATCGACAACAAGATCGAGCAAGCTATGGTGAGTACCGCACTTTACATCCATTGTTTACGATATCAGCCAATCACCGCCGACGGCTGAGGGTCAGCTAGCGGAACGGTCAAATTTATATCGTACCATACAAACTTTACAATAGCTCGCTAGTACAAATCCCTTGCGCACGCTTTGTTCGATCCATACCGGGCTCATGTGGCACTACCGGCGAAGAGATGCGCCACATTACCACGAGCCGCCATAAAATTTGGACCTTTTAATCTTTATCTTTGCTATGCGCAAAGATAAACATTAACAACAAGACAAATATTAGGAACAAATCCGATTCTCAATGAATTGCTGAACTTTCAAATGTTAAACAAACTACTGGTAAGGATACGAAACCTTTTCGCTACAAAAAACGAAATAGAATAACGTGGAGAAAATGCGCTTTTATTAATATAAAGTAAATACAGTAATCGAATCCCCACTACCGGGTGAAGACTCCGTACAAGGACAAAGTAGTGCGTTATAGAACATACGACCACATTGCATGCTGTGTTTATGATACCCGGCACACTTAAATGTCCAACTGCGAAAATACACCTAGCAGCGCCTTCACATATTTAAATAATTAATTACCTTGGAACTTGGGCTTTTGCACGCGTGTACTCGAGACAATCAATTATATTGTGATAGATTAGAAGATTTCTAAATCTTCTCGTATCTCAGTGAGGGCTAATAAAACACTAATGTGACTATCTGCTGAATATAATTCGTTGATTTACGCTTGTAAACTAATAGCTATTTAAAGCGTATCAACACAACTAAAAACGGTGTCGCAATAATATTGCGAAGGTTAATTATACAAAATATTAACTAAACCGTCGTTGTCTAATTAAACAATTCATTAGCACATTACGGCGCCATCGTTCCGCGTGTTTGTTTATTTAGGCAAATGTACAATGTTTAAATAAATAAGAAATGTTTGTCATTAAATACGATCTGATAACGATAAAAGTGGCAGAGCGTCCTTGCCGTGGACATACGCGACAAGTTTGTTTACTAATTGATTTCGTAAACATTTGTATCAATTATAGTCTGTATTTGTCTATCGACATTTGTGCTTGTGTTTGTCTTTGATAAAGAGACTGAATATAGACATATAAAGTATGATAACTTAAGAAAAAAGCGATGAAACGAATACGTACAAGTTTTCCAAATTCACTACTTTTTTGTGAGTACAAAAATGCAAATTTAATAAAATATCGTATTAACAACAAAGGTTGTCTCTTATATAAATGCAAATTTGCCGCAAGATCGCCAATTAAGATAAAAGAAAAATATTTTATTTTAAAATCAACCATCCGAATCGATAGCTACTGTTAATTATTGAAGGTCCACAACAAAGGCGATTTAAATGAATAAATATCACGTAATACACCGTAATACGTAACAGCTGTAATTCTTTACGCCTTCTTTCTTACAATGACGAAATTAATTTCACAATAAATGACGTCATATCGAGACGATAATCCTCACGCTCTAATTAATCGACTCCGTTTTCTTATTCACGTAAAACCCTTTGTAACACGAACACATCAAACACCTATATGATTTTCGTGGAGGAGAAAATTATAAAAATATCTGTGTAGTATTTATAAATTGTTCATATAAAACCTTTGGGGATTAACACGATAGATTTACTTGAGTAGATAGTTGAAATTTTTATACAAATGTAAAGGTGTCATTATCAGCTCACTATATGTCCTCATCGAGAAGCTCGGAGCCTAACCTAAGTTAAGGGTGAATGTAGAGGTGTACTTTAATTATATTTTAAAATTTCATGACATTTAATAGATTTTATAGTATTATTTTTAACTGAAAAGTTATTCAAAATATAAATGATATATTCTGTAACCTTGCTGGACATGCCCTCTAAGGGCAGTGTTATTGATCTCTCCAAGTTTCTCATGAATATGCAAAACACTTTCGAGGTCATTGAGATCAGGGCGGGGTTTTAGAAATTCAGACAATTTAACACACTGATGCGTAAAATTACATTGTCTTATTATCATAGCATAATGAAAAATTGTAATTTATTTTAATAGAGCAGATATTTATTAAAATCGTGAACGCAGGACCTGTTGAAATTTAGAAAATGAATTAAAATTGCTAATTTAATTAAAATAAAATTTACATTTTGGCGAAAGTGGTTGCATAGGCCAAAGATGGATTTTGTTTTTGAAATTATATTACTATCACAAAATAACTTCGACATAATTTTTGAATGTTGTAGAGAGCTTAGTAAAAAAGAAATTTGAAAAATTTATTATCATTCGATCAAGAATAAACTAATTACTCATTAGTTTATATATCTGTATTAATATTAGATTAGTTCCGCTTAACTATTTTTATATTCTTCAACCTTCATTAAGGATATTTGATACGACCTTTTCCGAACACTGAGGCTGAAAATAGGACCTTTGAGCACACGTTCCAATGTCAATGATAGCAACCTGCTTGCCTTAACGACTTTTTTATCGATCTATAGCCAAGTTTATTTATAACTTAACACATTTAATAGAAACTTGATGGAATTTCATGATAACCTGTAAGGCAACACAATCATAAGATAAACAAATGACAGTCGATAGACTCATTAAAGTATATTTTTTTAAATTGAAGTCTTCAATATCAAAATTGATCGATATTTCACTTTAACTTTTTATCAGACTAAAAAGGAGGAGGATCTCAATTCGTCTGTATGTTTTTTTATAAAGTAAAATTTTCTACACAAATCTCGTATCCGGCACTTGTATTTCCGGGAATAAGAGCGTTCTTGTTCAATTCTTCGTTGCTACATAACATTATTAACAAATAATGGTGTCTTAACAAGAAAAATAGTTAAAGCATTGTAAGGTTTGATCGCAGCAGCTCTGTTTCAGCACATTCCGCGCCTAGCCGTCAGTAGTCGCCGCCGGTTGTTATCATAACTACTCGCTAACGGAGGAAATCGCGCGCGATAAAACGCTTAAAGGAAAACGTACAGACGTCGAGAATTAATTACTTGCGCCGCTATTCGGGCTACTGTGTTACCGCGTCTTTTACTATAGAAAGTACCACGGCCATTGAAAATGTCTTAAGTTAATTAATTTATTACAGACCAAATTGATTTATGTCGCTGTTTTCTTTCTAATAGAAATTTATCGCTTAGTGTCAGCGAATCGATTAAAACTATAGTTATGAGAATTTTAATTGAATCGTAAAATAAGTTAACAATTACTGTTTTAATTTCAAAATTACCGGACTAGAATAAAGATGTTATAATTCTTAATACGTCAAAAGCGAAAAAAATTAGAAGACCTAGTACTAGCACAAAATTATTTAAAAATGACTTAAAATAAGTAAAAAAAAAGAAATATCAAATCTTTCTCGACCATCTCTTGATATATGTTTTAATTGTTTCGTTTATTGCGTGTTATTTCAGCAAAACATTTAGGTTAATTGTTTTTATCGTCATCGTATCGGCGTATCGTCAATCTAGGCTTTAATTAAACCTCGTTTCATTTGTAACTGCACAAATATATAGTATACTTTGTTTTATTCTACATTAGACACACGCAATAAGAAGCGAATTAGTGCGAAAGCACTGAATAGTCCATATTACAACAACATACAGTGTAAGGAAACGGTTGACATGTCGCATTGCGGCAGCATGTCAGTCGGCCGACCGGGTTCCGCGTGTGCCCAATGCAAGACGTTCTCAGAAAAGCATAGAAAGACGCAATAAAAACAAACTCGTCACATTTGCTAGAAAGCAGCGCATCCGAACGTATATATATGTTACGAGACGAGGTCTCACAGACCTTCGTTCTGGTTATCTTGTTTTGTGTCAATGGTTTATCACTACAACAGTCTGTTACTTCCTAATGTAAACATTGAATGAAATGGTTAAAACATCCTAATTCCGGGCTTTAAATGTCGGTAATTTATTTATTACGTTGTGAAAACAAAGAGAATGTCAATATGGATAAAATCTTATCATATTCGAGGCCAAATTGGTTAATCTCTTCCCTTCCTTTATGTGGGGCGACATCATTTTCCGTCCTTAGAATTAAACTGTCATCATTAATGCAGTTGTCTCTGAAAAATTATACTAATATTGATATTGTAATTCTTAAATATAAGTCTACAAAATTTTCAATTTTCGGCTCTTACACATGAACATGTTTTTTCCGTAGTATATTCTTCATAGTTTAAATGTAGTTACACAAACAAAACAAACAAGCATTAAACGAACTGCGTGAGTTATTTCAGCGATTAGCTTTTTTATCGCTATTTGATTAGATATACACACCTAAAGTGGAGGAAGTCATTAGCGGACGCCCACTCGCCACAAAACAAATAAGGATGATTTCCAACTGTCGAGATAGCGCAAAATATTTGTTCTGGCGTGTTAACTCTGGTGTTGGCTCAGTGAAACATTAAAAAAATCACGCAAGCTATCAATGTCTAGAACAGAGGTGCCCAAACTTTCGTAGACCCCATTAAAATTTTTAATGCTCTCTATGAATGGCATCGTACACCCCCATGAATCTCAAGCGGTCCTCCCGAAGTACTTTGGGAACCACTGATCTAGAATTCATATGTAACCGTAGATATTTCTGTCCGTTTTTTAGCCGGTCGTATTTCGTAACAGTTCCGTTTCAAAACGAGTTTACATGCATTCGACAGATCCGAAATAGTGTCCAGATGACCAAATTATTTCTCAATGCCGGATCTCGGTAACTTTTAAGTCGATCGTGAAAACGTTGTCTCTCTAAAATCTAAAAGTCATTTTGTTTCCAACGCTTGTGTGCAATTTCAATATGCCCATTTAAGTGCATACCAAATAACACAAAGTGTTTGCCCGCCTATTTTTATGAGTACATGTTCCATTATCGTCTTGAAACTGAAGAGCAGTGAATAAGCGTGTAGCAAAATAGGATTTAAAGATTACATATTACTCGTATTTTGGACACTCCTTATTATGCAATACCTTAAACGTAATCAGGTACATTTTATACTCCCATAAACTTAAAATATTTCAACCGAACTTTTAGCAACATTACAAAAAACATAAACAACTGACAATTGAGACAAAAATAGCCGTGTAAAAAGACAGCGGTAAAATTCACATAATTTTTCAAACGAGGCTAATGTTCAGTTATGAAAATACACGCAAATTTAAGTGGGACACCGCACGATACAGAAACACAACGCATAAACATGTTCTCGTATCTCGCACGTGGCTATGCTTTGAAGACAAATTTATCAGCAGGTACCGACGTGAAATTCTGCATTTCGACGTATAATCTGTCTTATACAATCCTCTTTTTAATTAGAGCAATCTAGTATCTATCAAGATTCGTTCTTGCAAACAAATCATAAAATCCGATACAATTGTAAACGCTTTCTACAATAATCAGTTTGTGTCGTTTTAGTCTGCAGACTAAAATACTATTGCTTTAATTTGTATTCTGTAACCTTTCACTATAAATCCAGTGACGCCGTTCCAACTTCTCACACCTGTTCCTTATCTTCACGAATTGATTTTCACGCAACGGTTGCGTAAAGCTGCAATCTCCGGAGAAGTGGCCGGCTCGTCATTATAATAGTAATGTTACTACATAACACCGTTATTAGATCTTCGACACAGTTCAAATCATTAATGACTTCCCGTCTTATAAAATGCCCAGGAAACGGCTCCCGGTATACTAACGCTCCACTAATGTATTGTCCGAACATTAATTTATTTAAAATAATATCCTTTTGTGCTGAATATATTAATGTAATTTCTTGTTTGTTTATTGCTACATGACAAAACAGTTTGACGGAAGTAAACGTGTATATGAAACATTGTCATCAACATTTATAGCTTTTGAATTAAAACATTAAAGTAATAAATGCTTCAAGACATTATTATTTGATTTCCTTTCAACAAAATATATTTAATAAACTGAGCTTATGATTAATTTCTTATTTCTTTTGTTTTCGTATTTATTATGTTAACATTATTGATTAATCGTATAAAATAACTGTAAATTTATCGTTTTTAGGTCTAATCGACTTGTATATGTCGGATTTATCTATCTATAAAATATCCGATCATTGACCCGCCAAGCAAGTTTGTTGAATTAAAGAAAATGTATGCCATTTCGTCTGGTAATGTATTTTGTTTTTGATATTTAAAATAATGTAAATCACAAGTGTTTGCGTGAATACTAAATCACAATGTACTCGTATGTCTGATGCGTTTGTGTGTACTTGTAATTACATTCACGGTGCGTGGGAACAGCTCGCTTGCATAACGTGTCACTTACAATAATGCTCTATTGCGTTTGTAGGTCCCGAGACGACCGCACATATGTCACAATGCAACGGTAAAATATTCCAAATACGGTCATTGATTGCATTTCTAGAGATTGACAGCTGATGAATAAGAAAAGCTTAGATTGAAAGACTAAATTTCAAAGTAAATTTATTAAGTCTGATTTGCAGTATTTTAAGTCTTATTTTAGTTTATCACAAAGGAAAATTTACTTTTTTATACATCTGTCCCAGGTCGGTAGTACACGTGTGAACTTTGTTTACTCATCAATGGAGAAGTACAACTGCGCCACCGAGCTTGTATGTTCCTTTATAATTAGCTATCGCAGATGGCCTCAAGCGATTGACCCCAATCCGTCCCTATTCGCCCACTACATCTCGTCTAACGTTGTATTTTTATCCCTCCATGTTCCACAGCTACGCCTGCTTATTTGTTCTACCGTTTTATATCGGCTTTGATGTTACCCCAACCGACTGCCACCACTCGGTTGGACAAGCAATATTATGACTGACCTCAAGCGACAGGCAAAAAGCAATATTCCTTTACTTCATGCGGTTAAAATTAACAAATGATTTTGTGATAAAATATTACCGTTATTACTGTTAACAAAAGCAATCTATATTAACATAAACATGAAGTGGAATAAATTCGAATTAATAAGTGCAATTAATAACAATTATCATAAAGATTGTCTTACGTAATTTCTATTGCCTGCAAAACATCGCCAATTGAATGTTTATCTATAGTACTCTGAGATCTAATTATAGCTATTTCAAGGATACTCATGTATTACTAAGCTTCCTTCTATCATTAATTACTGGTGCTTCATGTTTTATTGCATAAAATAATTGTTTAAATTTTTTATATATTATATATTATAGTCAATTTATTTTTGAATTTGGTTCACTGCTAGAATGTAGTCGTGTTTCAATGATCTAATATATTTAATGTCAGTAACAAGTGCTGAATTCTTTCTATCGAATTATAAACTAGTTCAGTCACATGGCCAACATTACTAGTCCACCTTGAAACTCGCTGTTGACTACGACGCACGCGCACGCCGTCGATCTACGATATTTAATATCGCGTCCGCTACCAAAGTACTATCGTTCGTTTCGAAAGATCGCGCCTCCGTGGTGTTGCGTCACCTCGGTTATGTTTACCAGATATTCATCCAATCGTTGTTTAGAAGCGGCCGGCCACGCCGCTGACCCGCTTTCTGACATTTACGCGCGCCGTGAAGCGCCCTACAAAGTTCTTTGCTCTTTGATCATTAAAAACAACAGATTTTATGTAAAGTGTCATGTTAATTATCTCTTATATCTATTATGTGCTTTGTTTTTTTTTTCTTTTCCGTCTTTAACGAGAGACTTAACAACTGGTTCTGAAGTAAGTGCGTAGTTGCAAATTTAATTTGTTCGACGGGTAAGCCTGTCGCAGTATGCTAATTCCCTCATTGTGCGCTTGATTTGCATGAGTCAGGCGTGACCCGGCAGGCCGCTTGGAATAGACGCGGAAGGAAAGCTGGCCCCGATGTGGCACTAGGAGGGACACACGTGCTCTCCTGATTGTGTTAATAGTATTGTTAGCCTGTAGAGATACGGGACGCCCGTGTGAGGGTCGGGGACAATGGTCGCGTGCCACATCAAGATAGGAATTGTATACAAATAAAAGGGTTTCAGACATTAACAAAGACATAGTCTAATTATCTTATAGTAGACTTTTATTGCGACTTCTATACCTTATATAATTTTTATTTAACCTTGTACTAATAGTGATTCTAATCTATAGATATACAAATGTTTATTGTGTAACAATATAACGACGTGCAAGCAAAGATGTTTATCGTGTATTTGCTCGGCTGAAGCTATTTACCCATCGTCGATAATAAATTCAATGATGGAAAAATACTGAAACACGACGCTAATATACGATATATCGAACATGTTGATCGATTTCTTTCATATCTTTAACGATATGAATACAAAACTTCCTAATGTAAACAGATTTGTGATCAACAAATATTGCTTTGCAAAAAACAGTGACCTTCGGCTAAACGAAAACACATTTATTTGATATATATTATACCTACATTGTCGTGTTTTTATATCTATCGCCGATTGTAAGAACTCTATAAAACATGTAAGACCTGTTTCTTATAAATAGGTATGTATGATACTACGATACTAGGATGAAATTATTCTATTGATTTAAACGCCATGCCTATAAATATTTATCAAACCGGTTGTAGTCTTTGTTTATAAGACTTGAAAACAATTGCTTTAGGCCCCTTTTTAAAATTAAATTATTGTTTTTTTTATTTACTTCTTACTATTATGTTGTGTTTAGTTTTCTTTATATTTCTTAAAATGTTATGTTAATGTTACTTCTCTAATAATTAATTTGGATACATGTTTCGATTATATTATTTCTTTTATATCCCTTTTTCAATTGCTGAGATATTGGATAATCTGTTTGAAATTGTTTGATTATCTTGGTATACACAGGTCAATATAAATTTGTTGTCATAATATAAACATTACAGACGTCATATCGATATCTCGCTAAGCCGTGTTATCTGCAACTGACCTTAGCTTTCTTTTGCACCGAAAGTTATTGCAATTACGCATGAAAACATTCTCGATCCATGTTTTGAGAATTTGTTTATGATTATGCTCTCTTAATCTTAATTATTTTAATGTACAAAATTATGCGAGACAAACGTCTTTATTGGTTTTGGCTCATGACCAGCGTTTCGCC
This sequence comes from Papilio xuthus, assembly GCF_000836235.2. Lineage (NCBI taxonomy): Eukaryota > Metazoa > Arthropoda > Insecta > Lepidoptera > Papilionidae > Papilio > Papilio xuthus. The sequence continues at coordinate 8,249,913 of NW_013532703.1, read as the reverse complement.
CTTTCATAAGCCTGGAGACTTTTATATATATTGTATGTTGTTTGTACTTCAATAAAGGAATTTTTAATTTCAATTGGTTACATCGTGTTTTACTTTTACGTCCCCATAGAGACGGTGCACAAATCTCATACAAGTCGATATGACGATACGAAATTCCCGTCAAAATGATTCCTAATTCAGCCTCTGTTTAAAGATCAACATTTTAAATTGGTATTCTTTTAAACAAAGCCGCAAATTGTCTAGATTTTTCAACGTTTATATCTCAAAAGTCGAGGTTTTCTATTAAAGTTTTAGTTTTCATCAGTTTCATCATTAAAAATGTAAATAAGCAATGGTGAATCATCTACTGTTTTGTTCCAATCTTCTCGGCGGATGTTTCTTTGTTCATTGTCAAAGTGCGGTGTTAAAATACGGTAGCGACATAACATTAAAACTGTGTCACGATTATTAATAGACTTTATTACCAACTGCTTAAACATTGCGCATAATATAATAACAAAAATATTAACGAGTTCATGTAGTAACAGCTATGTTTGAATACATGAATAGTTTGCATGCTGAAGTATCCACTGCCTATACATTAGTTCCAAAAACACATTGTTATTTCTGTTTTTTGCAAACAGAATGAAAGAGATGACAATATGTTAATTTAGGAGTGAATTAGCAATGGAAGACAACTGTTAGATATCGCTTTGATTGTTTTTAAATAATAAAACTTTTGCGATTAAAAATTAAACCAACAAATTAGTTTCAAAAACACTTCATATTAAAATCATTAAACTTACATCCTAACAAATATTTATCACCAGTGATAGAAAATTATAGACAGTTTTTGTAATGAACCATTGTAGTTGTAAGTAACAAATACCTTTATATTTACATCAAGAAAGATATTTTATTTGTTTGTTAAGAAAGTATTATGCTAAGAAACTAATTTGGTATGCATAAGCGTAAACAACTTTAAATTTAAATATGTTAAATAATGTTAGCGTGGGCTACATTTAAACATAGACCACTGCTAAGTACGACAGTGAAATAAAAACAAAAGACATCTTAAGGCTTGTGTATCTACTAGCTGTCGCCCGTGACTCCGTCCGCTCGGTATTAAAAGAAAACTTAATTAGTAGCCTATGATTTGTCCCAAACTGTGCTCTACATCTATGCCACATTTCAGCAAGATCCATGCAGCCGTTCTGGAAACATGCAAACAATCATCCATCCATCCACCCAAGTATTAGTAAGATTTGAAACGTATTTGCTTAATATGTTTAATTAAAAACTCATGTTTTACCGTCAAATAATATTTATCTTTATGTAATGTGATATCGCTCGTAAGGAAATGATAAAACTACGCCCAATGTTATTAGTTGTCTAAAAATGTTACTACGCGGATATCTATGTGATTTTATTTATCTATAGATACGAGGTAAATATATTTGCGATTATTTCGATCGTTGGATGAACTCCCAAGGTGAAGCATTGTCCTTTACGATGACGAGACTTTAGTCTGAGCCATTTAGACGACTTTGTTAGTATAATTTATTTTAAAGTTATGTATAACTTATAAATAAATATTTACCCCCTCTAACCAGAATAACAAACTTATCGAATTAGATATGCGTTAATATTTACATCTTACTGAAAATAGACTCGTATTAGCTTTATATCTAAATCAACAGCCGACAAATCTGGGAATTCCACAATGAATTAAAAGAAATATAATTAGAAGCCTATGTGTTCTTCCAGGCTATGTTCTACATCTATGCCAAATTTTAGCGAGGTCCATCCATCCATGTAAACATTCGCATTTATAATATTAGTAAGATTAAGTTAGATTCTTTTACTTTGTATATTTTATTATGAAAACACAATTTGGAAAGAATGAAAAGGCACGATCCTTGTACAGCGATACTGTCATTAAACAGCTCAACTGGTTTTATCATATGCCCTTGGGCTCATTATATCATCGGCTTCTATATTTGGTGCGCGGCTGCGAAAAAAGTTCAGTGCACTCTCCATGGGGACAACGCACTGATTTCGATCACTTTCCTAACAAAAGCAATAGTAGGCTTGCTACTATTGAACTTGTGGTATCGTCTTACATCTTATCACATCTCAGTGGCATCATTTTATTGTTTTCTAACCTTATCAGACTTACCTACTAGCATATAAACGTTTGTAAACTTGATAAAGGTGTTAATTTAAAACTTATCTGAAAAGTGTAATGTTTCATGATCTCTATTTTCCTGTTTGTGATAATTTAACTTATACTCAGTAGTTTACGAAATATTGTTAGTAATTTTATACGTAAAATTATTCCGAACGCTTTTTTATTTGTCGTAGTGTTTATCAATTTTCCATCAAGAGAATTGGCGTTGATATATCGCGATTGCAGTAATTCAGTGCGTGCCAGTCAGTACTGGAATTGCTTTGATTGAAGGTCGTAGCTCCCACGCTTAAATAATCTCTTCAATAGTATTTTTACCATCTAATTATAGCGTTAAATATTTAGCTCAGATGATCTTAGTTTCGCCGTCTCAATATTTGTCATATCTAAATTAGTTTATTGAATCGAGTTATTTATTCTGTGCATATTTTCTCGACATCCATAAGCAATGAACTATTAGATATTAATAAGTAACCGATATTAATAAATGCGTAATACATAATAAGCATCAATGTTGGTAGGTTAATTGGTTATTAACAACAGAAATATAATTTATCTTTTTCTATATATGTATGTTCAATCGCTATCCGCATTCCTGTTTATCATTATTTCCTAATCAGATTTCTATCTTTACAATGTACTATTTGCGGACCTTCGTAATTTTCTGTAAGTGCGTAAAATTTATCGGTTTTTAAACATTTCCATTGGCTTTATTGCGTAATTGATTTCTCCTTTGTTTTGTTTATTTTTGTCGCCCGTGTCCTCTTTATAAAGAGCGAAAATAGATTTTAATGAAGTTTAATTGTCGACAATGAGTCGTCTTAGCAAACAAACACTTGATCTGTCGCTTGTACGTTCTCGAAATTCGTTTAATACACATTTAGATATTCGTCTTCTTTAAGTTGCAAATTACAGATGTCAAGAAAATGTCTGGGTTACTATGTAAAGAAACAGACATGCGCTTTTTTTATGATAATATTTATTGCGCCAACAATAGAGACACGATTTTCCTACAATTTATAATCCATGCACAAATATGCTCCGATTTAAAGTCACATAAATATTTTCTTTGTTAAAATACGTAAAGCATCGGTACGTGAAAATATATTTAGTAAAGATAATTTAGTCCATGAACAATTTATCACTTTATTTATAGGTCAGAGATTTTATAAAAAAATTAAGGGCCATAATGTTTGTAAATGTTTGTACTTGTCCAACACGGAAAGAAAGATTCGAATTTAATTAATGTAATAGCTGGGGCTATATATTTCCTTCAAAAATGTCGATTGTGAAGAAAATGAGAGGCTTGTTATTGGCGATATGTAGCGAAGTAGAGTTCAGGGTGCACGGGCGAGCCGCGTGGCGCTCGATGACGTGTGCGCCGCCATTTTTAAATAGGGCGCGCGCGCGATCAGACCATCAGTCGGCCGCAGGACGCGCGCGCAACTCTCTCGCTGCTATACTTCGCTCGACGCGCTCGCCTTGCGCTCAGTCGAACTCGGTCCGTTGTCCGATACGCGCACGTTCACATCTCGAAAATCAATTGCACCTCTGAAACATGATTGACGTCGTTCAGTCCAAAGATGGTTGCCTTTACGAAATCACAAGAAAGGGCGCGAAAGATACCTGTTACGTGGTCGTGCCTAATCCAGAAGTAGGTCTATGTTATTTAAATTCAGTGTTAATTTTTTCGCGATATAGTCTTGCCTTATTTTTAAGTTTTCTTATTCTCACGTTTGAATTATTGCTTTTGTGAAATATTTGTGTTATTCTAACTGTAACTGTGTAATAAGGATTTATTTTTAGCATGTCGAGTATTATTTTGAACTTTAAGATCTGTTTACCGGCGATGCGTTTCAAAACCGGTTTGAATGTTCGGATCTGGCGTCGAAAACACGGACGTAGAGTATCGACTTATTTTTATAATTTAAACGGCGCTAACGGACAATTTTTTATTATTTCAGGATCTGGTTAAGAGCCACTTGATGTTTGCGGTGCGCGAGGAAGTGGAAGTATTGAAAGAACGCATCGCGGAACTGATGGAGAGGATCAACCAGCTCGAGGTGGAGAACACGTACCTGCGTGCGCACGCCAGCCAGGACACGCTGGCACAGTTGCCTGCCGTCGGCACGAAGGCGCCGCCGCAGCCGCAGGGCCCGCAGCCGCCTGTCTCGTAGGCGCCGCGCCCGCGCCCGGCCGCAACACGGCCGTGCTGTGTCATGTCGTAGGCTAGCTGCAGGGGGCCGCGCAAGTCGCGCGCCCGTCGCGCACGTCGCGCACGCCGCGCACGTCGCGCCCGCCGCTAGCCCGAGCCGCGCGCTCGCTCACATTACCACGCTTGGACTCATAGAAATATATTTTTCTGTTATTTAATCTTTAGGGTGCAGAACTTTGTGCTAACTGCCATGCTTTTGCTATGCAACTCGGCGACGAGCCTTTTTAGTGTGTCGATGTTTAACGTCTATATTTTTTATTCAGTTTAAAGTTAGATATCGCTATTCGCGTAATGTATTCCATTTAAGATATCTGTAAGGTCGTGTGTTAATAATGTAATGTAATGAAATAGTCGATTATCCTACGCATACTGAACAATGACTGTTATTTATTTACTATACATTTTTTGTAATAATTTTAAGTTATTTATCCGAGTTGTAGCGTGCTAATAGTAAATTCGCAAGCGTTTGTTCCTCGTCAGCCCGATAACAATGATCTGTCGATAGTAGTCTGATTGTATCGTGTGCAATTTGTGGGGTTTCATTTAGTTTGTAATTTTTACTGTAATGATGACAAATATTATAACCTTTGGAGGCATCGGAGTTGCCTTTGATGTCCGTAGATTTATATGCTGAGAGACGTTAAGGTTTAGAAGAACTCGTAGTCGCGAGAGTCGCCTCTTGCGTTAGCTGGCTTAGTACACGCTGAAACAAAAAAAAAACAGTTTTTATTCCAGGCCGATGTATCGATGATAGAGAGAAGTTATAGCGTTTTAATGTATTTTTTTAATGATTAATAAATTGTTTGTATATAGTACAAGTTGTAATAGAATTGTGAGATGGAGAATGTAAATACGGGAGAACGCGATGTTGATGATGTGACGACGTGTTGTGACAGTTGGATTGCAGTTATCAGATGAAGAGATATATCTAGATGAAACTATAAGTATATTTGCTGTATTTTAACTCGCTTCAATTGTTTATCGTTTAATAAATGAAAAGAACAAAGTGTGCGGTGAGCGTATGTAGAGGAACGCTGTCGCGGGACCGCACCGGTAGTGCAGCGCGGCCGTGTTCCTGTGCACACGTCGTTAGGTTCTCGTGATTATTGTCAACTTGCAGTAATCCAATCCTAAAAGCATTACCCTAGTTATTAGATATGAATAATATTATATGTGATTCTAAAAATTGTAAATATAATTGTAAACAGAGAATGTCCATGTAGCTTATGTTGACCAGAAAGGTTCCTCATACCCAATAAATGCAAAATTATTAAAAATGTGTTATTTTTATTAAACCTTATCCACAATCCCTACATACAATACAAAGAAAAATAATAATTTTAACTTATATTTAACAAAAGCTTTGTTCTTTTGTTTTGTTTTTATGATCACTTATACATAAGCTGTAAAAGATTTAAGAAAAACCAAACAATGCGAGATTATTTTAAATAATTAGCCACTTAAAATGAAAGACTTTAAAAGTATTGAGTACAAAAGCAAGATTATCTTTTAAACATTTGTAATGATAAAGGACAAAGATCTTTTAATAAAACTTCCATTCACAACCTGTTCTGGGACTCGAATGACGTCTGTTGAGAGTCGGCGCAAGAAGTAGCTACATTATTCGTAAAATATTGACTTGTAATATCAATATGCGATCTTGCATATTCAGAGTATCATGAATAATAACATCGAAGATAGAGACAATAACAAATTAACGATAGTGTTAGACTGTTGTTTGGTGGCAAACAAGCGAGAACTTGATATCAAATGGCCATTGACTTTGGCGTCTGCAAGAAGTAAACAAGTTTCCAATGCGTTGCGTTTCCTTGTACAAACATCACCTTATTTTTACCTTTCAAAATTTTAATGATTTCAGAGCTGCTATATTTACCCTTCCACTTCTGAGTCCTTTGCATTATTGAAATTTAAAGGGGAAAGGGAATTCTGTAATTAAGTCTAAAATAAACCTTACCCATCATGATAGTCTACAGTGACGATAATAAACGAACCAAAACATTAATGAACTGAATTCGAAAACATTGAAATAATCATAGCGAGTGTTGATGTAACACAAATGCATGTTGCACATTATTTATACATTAGGGTTTACACAGTACTCGCCATTCCATTCTAATGTGATGCTTTTTAAATTGACCGTTTCGTGGAATCGTTTATAAAACGAAACATGCCCATAAATATAAATGTAACCAACAAATAGACATTAAAACTTGTGAAGTTTAAATATTTTTAATGCTCCTTGTTTATTAGAGTACTTCCCAGTTACAATAAGATTTATCTTAAGAATTTTGATGTTTATCACAAGAAGGTTTATCTTTTGAATTAAATGAGTAAGTTTAAAATTTCGTAGAATCTGATTTTCATTAAATCAATCATCAAATAAAAAAGAACATTGACAATTTTTGGTTAAAGCGCCATCTATGCACATGTCTTTGTTTCATTTTAGTTTTTGTAAAGTTTTGTCCGAAGATGTCACCACTCTCCATTGTCATATATGGGAATGGTACTGCTACTCCCTACTAGGTGGCGCTGTACTTTTTGAATTTTATGAGGCTTGATGCTACTTTACTTTGATGATTCACTGCAAAGAAAAATTGGGTTTGAGTGAGGAAAAATTAATTCCAAATATTAATTAAAATTGATTAGCAAAAATGAACTTTTTTTTTGAGAGTTTCGTGTTGTGTTGACGTTGACTTGACGGTTCTGATAACATCAATGAAATGTCAACGTCATTGTAGATTGAGTTTGACGTCAAAGCAAGTAAACTAAACATATTTGTAAAATATTAAATTGAATTATCAAATTATTGTTTTCCATGATAACATGGATAATATGACTTTAAAAGAAATTCAAACCAAACTGTTACAATGGGAAACATCTGAAAATCCTCTAGCGCCTTTAACTTCTAATCAAAGGGAAGCAATTCTTGACTTAGAATCGATGTTACTTGGTATAAAATCTGAATCTGAACAAGTCAGTATCTTAAAGTTATATCTTAAAGTATAAGAGTGATCATGCAATTGAGAACTTATTAGCAACTTATCGTCTTGTAGCTTTAACATCTAGCTGCAGTTAACATTAGTACATTACTGGTGTGATTGATTTTTTCCAGCAGGAGAAAACAGAGGTTTGTAGTGAAAATGTACCAGAAGATACAATGCCTGAGATAGATAATACATTTGAATTCTTAAATTGGTATGAACAATTAAATGAGACGGGAGTTAAAGCAGACGATGCTCCATATGAAGCATATTATAAACAATTGGAGGACAGGAGAAATGAATGTGTCTCTTTAACTAATCAGGTAAAAACTTTACATTTGTATTTCTATTTTTGTTGTATAAACTAAAAAGCTACTAGTCATATTTCTTCAAACTGGAAACTTCAAAGAACAACTAGTATTCAGTTGAGATATAGATGAAGGAAAATTTTATATGAAAACTTTATACTATTATGGCCAGTCATTTACCCAGCAGCTTACACTGCTGCAGAATCTATTACTATGAAAATAATACTACTTATATTTACTTTCATTTACAGATAAAAGCTACAATGACAGATTTGAATAAGATGTCAGAGGAATATAATTTGGTGTCAAACAAAACAAATGCTCTTCACACCATGAGTGAACAATTGTTGGCCGATCAAACTAAGCTTTCTAATATTGGTGAGAATTATGCCTTTTAATATCTTCATACTTATATCTCATTATCTATATCATAATGTGTTTCTTTTAAATTTACAGGAGATGATATTAAACAGAAGTTACACTACTTTACGCAAGTGGAACATTTGTCACAGAGACTGAACAGTCCGACAATGTCAGTCAACAGCGAGACATTCTTTAATGTTTTAGCTAAGATTGATGAATGCTTGGATTATATGAGAACACATGTAAGTTATTTACACCTTAGAATTCATATCTACAGTAATCAAAACAAAATAACTTTCAGCCAATTAACCTAAAACCTACTCTAGTAGATACAACTGAACTGAACAAAATAAATTTTAAATTTTAAAATTTATTTCATTGTTGTTCAGAAGATGATTGTATTTAATCCAAATCCAAATCTCCAAAAAGGTTTTATTTATTTATTTATTAACTCTTAATGCTATCATACTACATAAAAAAGGCAATTATTATAACTAATTTACAAAGCAAGGGCGGCCTTATCGCTACAAGCGACTTACTGATTTTTGCGAAATTTTATATGCATATTCAATAGGTCTGAGAATCAGCAACTATCTATCTCTAATCACGCACAGATGTAGTCGAAGGCAACAGCTAGTATTGTTATAAAGTGTTTTATTTTATCCATCTATGAAAACCAGGATATAATAAGAAAAATATTAAATTTGTATTACACTATTTCAGAGCAACTTCAAAGAAGCGCATACATATTTTGTGAAATATAGACATCTTCAAAACCGCGGGATCTCTCTCATACGATCATACATCATACAAGTGCTGAATCAGGCGACTGAGCAAGTTCTAACTACTGATGAAGACTCAACTGATCAGGAAACAATGGATACAGCTTATGCGGTTTACTTTGGGAAATTTCAAGCCGTCGCACCCAAGTTAAGGATGGTCATAAGTGAGATAGAAAAAAGAGCTGAAAATAATGAAGAGTAAGTGTTTTATTATTATCAAAATCTCATTTATTTTGTTGTACTGTGTATAATTGAAATTCCTGTTTATTAATTGTGTCTCTTTGACTCAAATATTTTTACTTAAATTTCATCTCATGGGAGTCACTCTGAAAAGTTGTTTTAACACAATTTATAGTACATTTTTAATTTTACTGACGTGTGGTTCGCACTCAAGCTTTCATAAAACTTAATGTTTTGGCTTATTTTTAAGGGCCGGGCGCCAACTCTACTTGTATGGAGAGAGACTAGTGTTGTATAATGTATTCATCTGTCAGGTACGCGGCGTTGTTGTCAGACGCGCAGCGCGAGTACTTGTCGCGACGCAGCAGCGGGGCGGGGTTCGCGACGGGCGCGGCGCTGCGAGCGGCGGGGCGCGAGCACTGCGCCGCGCTGCGAGCCGCCTGCTCGCTGCTCGCGCTCGCCTGCCGCGACGAGTGGGCGCTCTACTCCAACCTGTTCGCTCAGCCATCGCCAGCGTTGCAGTAAGACATACCAATAACAATCTCTTATCGTATATCGTATGATGTGAGTTTCAGTCAGGCTGATGATGATGAATGATGTGCAATGTGCAGCGAGTACCTGCAGTCGCTGTGCACGGGTCTGTACGAGCGGCTGCGGCCACAGATCATACACATCAACCACCTGGAGACGCTCGCGGAGCTCTGCGTCATCCTGCGCATTGAGGTCATCGAGGAGCAGGTCAACAACGACCGTAAGATGACATGCTTTCAATCAACATTCAAGTGTTCAGCCTTTTGACCTTGAAATGACTTTATCGCATCATTACCTTTCTGTTTTGAATCTTCTCTATTGAGAGCTAACGTGGTTAAAAAAAAATAGGACGGCCTTCGTCTATAAAGAAGTTTCACTTCAAAACTTCGTCCAACAATCAAAGATATGCCACATTTTGTTACATCATGTATGGAGAATTGAATGAGAGATATTGTGCAGCGGCGCTGCAGGCGCTGGGCGGTGCTGCGCGCGCGCTGCTGCAGGACGCGCAGGAGCGGCTCGTGTTCCGAGCGCACGTGCATCTGCGCCGCGACGTGCTGCTCTACCGCCCCGCGCCCGGCGACCTCGCCTACCCTGACAAGCTCGAGATGATGGAGGTACACCGCACTCACAATTACAAAAAAAACATAAGATTTTGTAGTGATAGAATAAAGAATAAGTCCCATGACCTTATGTCTAATATTGATTTGGACTGTTTTCTAAACATTGATTTATCTTGTTTTTGATAAATAACTAAACTTCATATTATATTTACAGCAAATTGCGCTTTCTATACAAGAGCAAAGCTTAAAGCGTAGCGACTCTCGTAATTCGATGGTATCAGACGTGTCGGCCACGTCACAGGAGGTTGCTAATATTAACATCGAGGCTCAGAGGAGACCTCAAGCATCTCCTGCAGACCTTCACGGCATGTGGTACCCGGGCGTCAGGCGGACCCTAGCGGCACTCTCCAGACTCTACAGATGTCTAGAGAAGAGAGTATTCCAGGGCTTAGCTCAGGAAGCCATCTCCTTGTGCGTTCAAAGCGTTGACAACGCTGCAAAACAAATATCAGCCACAAAGACAAACATCGACGGAGAATTATTCCAAATAAAGCATTTGCTCATCCTGAGAGAGCAAATTGCACCCTTCCAAGTAGACTTTGTGATTAAAGAAACAACGTTGGACTTTAGCAATATGAAGAACGCGGCGTACGGCCTCATGCAGAAACCGAGACAGATATTTTCATTGAACAGCAACAATGCTCTGCTAGAGTTTTTGCTAGAAGGGACGCCTATGGTCAAGGAACATCTTCTAGACTCAAGAAAGGAAGTGGACAGACAACTGAAGAATTGTTGCGAAATGTTTATAAAGCATGCTACTGAAATATTAGCAGGACCAATTGTGGATTTTATTGAGAAGGTAGTTCTTAATGTTTCATCTTTAACCATTTAAATTAGTAAAACACTAAAAATTGTTTTTGCAATGTAAAAAAAATGAGTACATAATATTGGTTTCCTGATCAGTCCCGGTAGTATAAAAAAATTGGATTTTTTCCACCCATAAATAATGATTTTAATTTTTAGATACAAACTCCTACTTCAGAGGAAACGAAAGAAAAAATGTTACCTGAAGAAATTGCAGTTGCGGTGAAAGAGGCGCAGAGACGAATAAAAGCTCATCTCGCACCTTTACAACGCTCAATGCAATTATATTTGGCTAATAAAGAAACAGAGTTCATATTGTTTCGACCTATTCGGGTATGTTTTTAAATATCAAAAGATTTTTTGTCTATGCTTTTTGTATATTTTAAAAGCTGTCAATACTGATAATCTAATGTGGCTTTTTATTTACAGAATAATGTTGTTGGTTACTTCATCCAAGTTGAACAGTTCCTCACTAACTCTGGATACACATATGAAGATACCCTAATTGTTGCTTGTCCCACTCCGGAGCAAGTGTCCGTGTTCATATCTTCTGCCAGTCTTATAAGCCACAATGAACCAGTGCTGCCATACGGCAAGAAGCGAAAAACAAGTACAGCTCGCAAGCCCAATGTTGCCAATATTGAAGAAAGCAATGTAGAAAGTACTAACCCAGTTTAATAATTGTATTGTTTATTGTAATGTTAAGAGTTTTCATGTAACTAATTATTATTATAATTATAATTTATTCATAAATAAAAGCAATTAAAAAAGAACAGATTTATTTACACATTGATTTATTAACTTATGCTTCTATAATAAATACATTGACCAAAGACAATGTGTTTTATTACAATAAAACCACAGGCATTTGGGTCAGTAATTTAATCTTGATTTTATATGACATTGCTAGAGTATGCTACATTTTTAATTTACGCCCTTAGCCAGTACATGCCAGCACGAATTCTTGTGTAGTCTGGCAGACCCTCTGTGGGTCCGACTGCAGCCACCACTGGGCAGCGATCGTAAAGGAATTTGGTACAGACATCACGGATATTTTGGACTGAGACAGCTTCAATTCGGGCATCTAATTCATGAACTGGAATACGTCTGTTGTAGCACAGCATCTGACGGCCAATGTCTTCACATACAGGAGTGGTGCCATCAAGCTGAAGGAGCATGTTTGTCTTTAGGAGGTTCTTGGCTCTTTCAACCTCGCCTTCAGTCACTGATGTACACAGCTTCATCCATTCCTTTTGAATGTTGTACAGCATATCTTCTAACTGTAACGGTTCACCAACAAAGTAGATACCCCAAAGGCCAGTATCCTTGTAACATGTGTTAAAGGATTGGAAGCTATGGCACAGATTTTCAGATGCTGCTGCACGAGCCAAGTAAGAAGCATTGTTAGCACCACCACCTTGAGAGCGATCCCAGGCTCCAATTAGAGTATTAGCCACCATAAGGGGAATGTTGTCAGCATCAGTCCAGCCTGCACCCTCAACGGCAATGGCTACATGTGCAAGAGGCATAGAGTCATCACGAACTCTAATTTCAGATCCTGTGTAACGGCATGGTGCAAGATCTGGTACATCCAGAGCAGTATTTTTCAATCCACTGAAATGTTTTGATGCAAGGTCTACAAGCCTCTCATGCTCAACTCCACCAGCCCCAGAGAGCACTATACGTGTTGGTTGATAATGAGTCTTGATATATTGTTGTAGGTCAGCTTTGGAAATTTTCTTGATATTTTTGGTGGGTCCGAGAATAGTCTGCCCTAAAGGTGTACCTTGAAAAGCTGTAGCATGGAGGTGATCAAACACAACCTCTTGCAAGTTGCTTTCCACATCTTGCATTTCACGGAGAATGACACCGCGTTCTCGTTCGATTTCGGGTTCGGCGAGCGAAGAATTCTGGATTATGTCAGCAAGGATTTCGACTGCAACTGGTATATCATTTGCAAGACATTTAGCGTAAAACACTGTCTGTTCTCGAGAAGTATATGCGTTCAGATGTGCTCCCATGTTCTCGACAAGCAATTCCAAGTCAGTTTGTGATCTTTTGCTAGTACCTTTGAAAGCCATGTGTTCAAGAAAATGGGCAACACCATTATTTTTTGAGGTTTCGTACCTTGACCCGGCGTCAATCCACAGGCCTACGGTTGCAGTCGGAGACCCGGAATCTTCAGAAGCGACACGGATCCCATTATCGAGGACTGTCAGCTTTGTCGGAGGGATGTTAACTAAAGCTTGTTTATAACCAACGGCAGTCGCCAGGAGTCGCACATTATTACTCTGTTTAGAGAGTAATTTAAAAGTAATTCCAGCTTTCAACATTTTTCTTATAGTCTCTTTCCCTTGCTAAAAATTTTCGCTCGCCGATTTACGTAATGGTGTAATAATGATTCAAGAAAACGTCAAGTCAAAAATCAAAACCACAAAATTGGTAGAACAAGCTGGTGCTGCCAGCTTATCATAATTTTAAATTTGTAATTTCTTATTTGAAATACATTTTATAGAACTACAAATTAAAATAAACTTTAATATGTTTATTTTCCTTGGATTGAGTAAATTCAAGCGAAAAGGATGCTATTTTACTTAATTTAGTTATTCTTTAATAATGTGAAATTGTTAACATCGTAATCATTTTATATATTCTTCGATCGTAATGTTCCACAAAAAATTACCGGAACCTTAAATCTAATAAATTTTGCAAATTTTTTCAAACTGGTAGCACCGCTGCAAATTTTTTTTTTATAGTGAAAGACACATGTCCAAAACATACAGCTAATAAATATTACAATTTGAACTTTAATAAAAGTTGAAGCAATTAGTAGCAATCTTTTATATTCAAACTTAATCAGTTTTGTCACAAAGTATTTTATTTTATATTGCAAAGAACAGATGTTCATAGTTCAACATTGTTTCGGGTAACTAAATTCAGCCGTACAATTAACGTAAAACGAAACGCGTAAGAATACGACGAAAATTACATGAAAGAAATCATGTGGAAATCATCCTGTTCACACATTTTATACTTTGTTGGTATATTACGAAAGCAATGATGTTCAGTGGTGATTGTTTTTTAGTGAAATTTATCAGTTGTCTAAGTGATATAGCGCGGCGAGTATAGGTGTCCTTAGGTCCTTGCACAATGTTTCAACTGTGATTTATTTTAATCAACATGACTACAATGAAGAATCCTAATACGTCGTCTTCTAAGCTCGCCCTCTTCAGTCATATTAAATATGAACACCTGGTAGCTGGAATATCAGGTGGTGTCACCTCTACTTTAATTCTCCACCCTTTGGACCTTATCAAAATCAGATTTGCAGGTGCGTATTTGTATTTTTGTCAGTTTCTAATCACTTGTCATTTTGGTCACCAATTGTTCTAACTATTATTTTAAGGAAATAATGATACATTGTAGAAATTTATCATTACGTGGTATTTTTGTGTTTTTTTGGTTATCTTTTGACCCTGAACTTGATCTGCATCTAGTGAAAGTCGAGTTCCTGATGCAATAATAAATAAAACTAGTAGGACAATTATTTGATGCAAATAGTAGTTATTCCATTAAAAACTAATTGAATATGTGTTATTTTTAAATGTAAATTCTAACAAAAAAACAATTAGATATTACAAAAATTGCAAGATTTATAATTTTTCATGTTTTGAAAATTTGCTTAAAATCTAGGGATTTAATTTTCCAAATTAACAAATATAATTTGCCATACAAGGAAATATAATGAAAGTAGTAATCGTTAATCATAAAATTTTATTATGTTAGTGTAAAAGCTAATTTATATTTTTCATTTCATTGAATATGTATTAACATTATATTTAACATTCAAAAGTCAACATATAATGAAAACACACTCATGTTCATTAAGGAAGAAATGAATGAATGAAGATGTGTTCTTATTGATCAGTGTTCATTTTTCTGAAAACAATGTCATTGTTCTTGGCATGTTGAAGCAATTTGATTATTTATTTCCCTATTGTCTTATGATTTCTAGTATATGAACTCTAATTTTTCCATTCAATTTCCACTTATTCATCTCATGTTCATACATAAATACACATAATGGATTATATCTCTTTAATTTGGTCATAAAAAGGAAGTATTTGTTTATAACATAATATTTTCACAGTTAATGACGGCAGGACCGCAACAGTACCGAGATATGATGGCCTTGGTAGTGCTTTTGTTACAATAGTTAAAAAAGAAGGTGTAAAAGGGTTGTACCGTGGGGTAACTCCCAATGTCTGGGGTTCTGGATCTGCTTGGGGCTTTTATTTCCTATTGTAAGTATTATCTTTGTAATATCACTCTAAGTTTTATTAATTTATAGTTTTTTTTTTTAAATTTCTTGCCCTTTGGCTTTTATGTCACAATACTTTTAGGTATGGAAGTAGAAATTGTTTTCGTTAATAAAAGCGATGAATTGATAACAATAAATTTTGTGTTCCGATGCTATCGCACAATGGTATAAATTTATTCTTTATGATTTTTCACATCAATTACTTTATTATATTTTTAATTATGACTTCAGTTACAATGCAATAAAAACATGGATACAAGGTGGCAATGCCCGTACACCTCTAGGACCTGGGCTTCATATGTTAGCGGCAGCAGAGGCTGGAGTTCTATCTCTTATTATGACCAACCCCATCTGGGTGGTGAAAACACGCCTTTGCCTGCAATACAGCGATGAACATCTAGCAGACAACAAGAGGTACAAGGGCATGGTCGATGGCCTTACAAAAATATACAGAACTGAAGGCATCAGAGGGCTATACAGGGTGAGTTTTTTTTAATCTGATTTGTGTGTCATTTATAGCTCAACATTTTTAATCGAAAATGTAAGGTTAATCACACCTACGAACAAAACACTATTTAACATTTACAATAAGATGTATGTAGAATGTAAAATCTCAAGAAGTATCCATAATGCATTTCATTTAATTTTATAAGTATCTAAGTGCGGCAGTCTATTTTAAGTATATTGGAAACATAAACAAATTGAGAAGTAAACATGCTGTGTTACAGGCAATGTAAACTGTAGCTGTTTTTATTACATCTTTCAACATGTGTTATAAGTGTTTATCATGTTTTGCCTTGTTTTTATCACCCTTTAGCCTAGCGTTATGATTAAGGTCTTGAGTTTGAAGAAAGATGCGTTATAAGGTAAAAATAATATAGGAATACAATGTTAACAGTTTGTGTTGCAAAAATTAAACATTGTTATATATGTTTTGTGTAATGAGAGAAAAAGGTTATTAATACTCAGAAATTATAATATAGTTCTCTAATAACCATGCCTTTAAAAATAATATGTAATCACAGACTTTTGGACTCAGATGTCAGGTTAATATCACATTTTTTGGACACACTGTATGTACATCCAGGTGGATATATTATAAAGATAACGAATTTTCATTTAGCCCAAACCTACATAATGACAACCTATTTGCTTCTCTCTTTGATATCTCATAATGTATGAGATAGAAATACTAATATTGAATTGCATAAAGTTTTTATTTTTATCTAAAGCTATGATTACGGCCAGTCTTAGTTTTCGTAAATATAACAATGATAAAGATGACTGATTGAAAAAAATATACAGAGTGCCCTTGAGATGTCTTTATTGCGTCAATGTTATAGTGAATACTTCTGGATTTGTTAGAAGAAAATATATGTACTTTCATGTTTATAGTTTGTTACCTTCAATGTACTATGTAAGAATTTTTGTTTAAATTATGCATTTTATGATGCGAAACTTATTATAAACATAAAGAGCATGTGTAGTTTTAATGTTAAGTTTTTTTCTTTATTATAGTAAAAGGTGGCAAATGAGCAAGTTGTCACTGAAATTTTCGTTAATAACGAAGTGACCGTTGCCCATAGACATTTGCACTTGCATGTAGGTTGCCTACCTTTAAATAAAATAATAATCTGTACTCATATGATTGAATATTTCGTTACATTAGTACAGAGTTCATAATATAAATCTCAAATATCATAATATTGCGAATTCTTTAAGAGCATGTGAGATATTTTACAAATAAAGTGTGTCAAAGAATAAGTATAATATTCACGGTAGATGTTTACATTTTATTATAATTCTTTGTAAATATTACTTTAACTCATAATAAAAAATTCATTCATCCACCTAACCTATCCACCGTTTTACAATACTTTGGTGTAAGCAGACAGAGTTCGATTTCTGGATTAATTTTATAAGAAAGAAGGTCGATTACTTGATTGCC
This sequence comes from Papilio xuthus, assembly GCF_000836235.2. NCBI lineage: Eukaryota > Metazoa > Arthropoda > Insecta > Lepidoptera > Papilionidae > Papilio > Papilio xuthus. The sequence continues at coordinate 8,232,669 of NW_013532703.1, read as the reverse complement.
ATTTCCGCCAATTAATAAAATTAACTGTTTTTATTTGAAAATGATTGTTTAATTAGTTCCACTATCGTTTCTTGATAAATAAATTAAGTTAAGCAATTTATTCTTTAACATTCTTGCAACTTAATTATGATAAATTATAGCGTCGTTGAAATAATAGCATCAAATTACATTTTAGTCCGCGGAACTAAAGGGTACCTAAATTTCCAGAATAAAGACTCTGGAAATTTAGGTTACGTTTGGCCGATCCGATTAATCGACAATATAGATTTTTCCCATAATGACTTTCGATCGCTGGGTCGATCGGCCCAACGGAAAACACCCAACTTCCAAGTACTTTATTAAGGAAAAAATAAAAAAGATTTTGTCCGGTTACATTGTTTTATCTTATCTGTCTAACGTTGATTTCTGTCCTTGATTTTAGGTTTCATTGATTATAACATTGTTTTTCTATATAATGTTTTTCTTAATGATAATAATAAGCTTTTACTCTCATTCTTTTGAGAAATTAGTTTTAAATGGAGATTAAACAAGTTGATTTAATTGTTACATGAAACTCTTCGGTATTTTATCTAATAGTTAGCAAACAGTACTCTGAGTGATATTAATAAATGTGGTTGATTTACATTGCAGGGTTTCGTGCCGGGCATGTTCGGGGTGTCGCATGGCGCGCTGCAATTCATGACATACGAGGAGATGAAGAACCGATACAACGAATACAGGAATCTGCCCATTGACATTAAATTGGTATGTTTTTTTTCTTCTTAATTAACTGTTTTAGATTTTATGAATGATCGAGCATTTTTAGAATATCGTGTTAGATTATCTCGTCAATTTTATCTTTATTTTTATCTTATGTATACTGGACATTGTAAAGTTTTCAACAGGATTTACAAGTTATTGCGCAATATAGAACAGTCAAACTGTTAGGTTAGGTGAGGTCTGTCAATATTAGGTTTTTTTTTTGGGCGGTGCTATGCCGCCCTCTCGTTCCCTTAACATATTCAAGGTCATGACCTGGGTTGCGGGATATTCTTTATTTCTTTATTATAATTTAAAACAAAAACCAATTACAAAAGACTTAAACTAATATCACATTCGTGTCAATATTAGGTTAGGTATTGTATCTTTATCTACACATATAATAAAATGGGTGTGGCAAACCACTTTTTGAAATTTTTGTCTGTCTGTCCGCAAGCCGCGTTCGTTCTGGGTGTTCTTCGGAATTGTTGGACTGATTATGACGGGAATTTGACTGGTAGCTTATGTGCGGACACAAATGCTACTATTTTGCTTTTTTTTATTTCTACGCCGACGAAGTCACAGGTGGCCGGTAGTTAGATAAGAATGTGCTCGTTCCAGACATCGCTGGAATACTTGTCGTTCGCGGCGATATCAAAGCTGATAGCGGCGGGCGCGACGTACCCGTACCAAGTGGTGCGCGCGCGTCTTCAGGACCAGCACCGCAGCTACCGCGGCGCCTGGCACTGCGTCACCGACACCTGGAGGTACGAACGCATCAGGGGCTTCTACAAGGGCCTCACGCCGTATCTCCTACATGTAACGCCCAATATATGCCTAGTTATGCTCATATGGGAGAAATTCACTAATAACGATTGAGTAACGACCGATCGACGACTATCTGATGGGAAACTTGCACTATTAGTTTTTTAAAGCAATCAATATTGTATATATTTTTTTTAATTACAATTGCTATTGTGTGACCAAAGACTTTATGCATAGATGTCCTTATGGATTCGATTGTTTTTATGTTGAAATACATTTTTTGGATGCGACCTTTCAAAAATTAATAGCTTGAAAAAAATGTTCTTAATAATCTGCCTAACAGTTTAAGTACCAACAGACAGTGTATGCAGGATGAGACTGATAATTAAAGGCGAAAAAAAAATTATAGCATTCATAGACGTAAATGCATCACGAATTAAAATAAAAAAAATGGTAAAAACTTAAAAATTATGATAAAATTACATTAAATAATAAAAAAATAGCTCAATTGTTTTTATTATTATTTAATATTTACAAATCACAAAAAAAAATGTTTGTTATAATCACGATGAGAACATCACAATGACTTATTGTGCAGGAAAGTCGTCGACATCATTATTATTATCAAATGAAAGAAAATAAGCCATTGAGACTTTAAAAAAGAAGTATTTTATGTTGTATAAACATTACAATTTACAAATAACAAAAACAAAAGGTATTGTCTATGAATTTTTCTTCTTCCAGAAATAGGAATACGTAATGTGTCACACCGTTTTTTTTTTATTTTTTTTTATAACTTTGTGATTTTACTAATGGAGTGAGATAGAAATATGATCGTATCTTTCACTCATTTCTTTATAGAATCATAGATTTGATAAGGCTTTATCTGTGTATTTAAATCTTTGTCTATGACCATTAAATTAACAGCTGTTCACCAACAGGGTTCTTTTTGGTGTTTTTATATGGAGTGTTTTATTGAGGTAAGATTAGTCATTTAAGCAGGAGTTTTTTTTTTAAATTAGTAATTGCATTTTTGTGAACTTTTTTTTAACTGTTTATCTATTAATAAAATTAATTTGACAATATAATGTTATTTAAGGAATCAGACATTATGTTTATATGGATGACATTTTGACAGGTTATTTTTTGTTAATAATTATTTTAAAATAATCACATGAAATGAAGAATTTAAATTGTTAATTAATTTTTTTGCAAAAAATAATGTATGTGACGAAATGTTTTTTAATTATTGTCAATATTTATAACCTGTCTCACGACATATGTTGTGTTTCTTTTTTCGTTTATATTTCCGCCATAATAGTAATCTCGTGTGTTATGCATTTCCCATCAGATCGCGATTGCGTCAAAATCGTGCAACACAACACCAAATTAGCGAGTTGCACAATTTAGCACAATTTAGTTGTAATTTAAATTTTTGTGATAATAGTACTTAGATTGTATAAAATATTGACTTCCAATCTCCATTATTAAAAGACAATTCTTTCGATTGTATAACGTTACATGTGTGGTGAGACGACGTCAGACTCTTTATGTATAGTTTATTCCAACTGAAGACTTAAATTTTGTAAACAAACTTATAGTGCGTTTCTGAGACGAATATAATTTGAAAACATATTGTTATCTCTATCAAAGATAAGGGAACGTACCCATACTACGTGACCGTTTAGGGGAGGGGGAGTCCTTAAAATACTATGGTCAGTCATAGGAGCGGGGGGGTGGTATCAGAATATAGTCATGTAGTCGTTAGTTGTTTTTTTTTTCATAATAAATAATTCACTAGTAATTTAAGTACGCATGCAGTCTTATGCTATAAAGAAGAGTATGAACCAAATTGTTTTTATTTACAATTTTTGCCTGTGAAATGATTAAAAATCATAATTATGAAAACGAAAGGGGGCTTGGCATGTACCGCGAGTGGTTACCGAGGGGAGGGAGGGGTAGAAAAATGAAAAAAATAGTATGGGTATGTTCCCTAATGGATGAAGATATGTTTTATACAATGATTTTGGTATCAGAAACCCGCAGTTAGAAAGTTGTCAGTTATACATATTTTGTTTCTGAAATGTTATTATTTTTAATTGTGAAAAAGAGTTGAGCAAAAATGTATAATGTTTTAATAATAATATGAGAGGCTTAAAAGATTTTTGTTTACAAAATTTAAGTTTTCCTTTGAAATAAACTATAAGACGGATTCGTTTCAACTTGCTTCTCTCTTTGAAACTAACAATTAGTGAAATTAAACATTAATATTAGTAAATTATGTTTTAATATAAATAAATTCAAGCTTGAAGCTATTCTGTCTTAGACGCTTATATTGTGTACCCACCAATATTATGACCATTTGGTGTTTGTTAAAATCACATTTCATACAACTTGCAGTAAAAAAACACATTTCTTAGTTCAAATATTTAATACTTTCACACGTGGGTTGTAATATTAAAATAAATCAATATAAAATAAGTATTTATTGAACATTTTTATTCACACATATCAAATAATATTTATAAAAACAAAGATATCAAATTTTCTATTGTAATATTTGATTTTGATTATCTTATTCGTGTGATTCGTTGATATGTGTGATGCTATTAAAATAAAACAAAAAAAAAATGTGACGATACAAATTTTGCATTATTTTTTGGTCTCGCAATTTTTTTTTTTGACTTGTTTCGGTTCAGAGAAAAATATATTCGTTTTGCGGTTAACTTGTATTCGAAATTAAATAGTCTTTCAAATTACTATCGTTTAATTACAAAAAAATTGTCAACTTTCTTAAAAAAAAAACAAAAAAAAATTCCATTCAAACTCTAAACATAGCATAACATGTAATAAACATATGTCTACATGAGTATTTTTATTTAAATTTACATTAATTGAAAAAAACACCTAAACCCTTTGCCTTAGTGAGAAATTCAATTAAATATTAATTTCTTTATTAACACGTACAATACCATCACGTTTTTCACGTATTAATATAAACTCGCGGGGCGAGTAGGTGGCATTGAACGTGTTAATTAAGTGCCTATTTCATTGTAGTTGTCTAGTGTGATACCTCCTTAATGTTTGCATAGACATGACATAAAAATAAAAAATAAAAACATGGAAAAAATTGTCGTATCATTCATACATTTATTGTTCATATTTCTCACACATTTTTGATGCATTGTTGGCGTTTAAGTATTATAAACATGCTTAGAATCATTTTGTGTCATTTGGGATTAACTTTGTTTAATTTCATTGAAGTTTATGTAAATTAACCAGGATTTTTTTTTTCAAATATCTACAAAAGTCATAAGTTTTTTAAATAGTTTTTTCTAACATAAACTTATATAAAATAGACAATATATCAGTATGTTGACATAGTGTTGTAAACATTTACATAGTTTTTGTAGGGTTTTTAGTGTATTGATATATCTTCCATACATTTTCATTGAATATAAAATCGTATATATTTTTCTTTGCACTGTAACGCGTTGTTCAGTGGCTGGCCACAAATAAATGACGTCATTCAGACATATTATATATTTTTATATAATGTATAAGTTTCCAATTGTTTCCAATCACCTATTCAATTTGTGTAATCAATAAAAGATAGCAAATTGATAATGGGGATGTTTTTTTTATTCTTACTAACGTTAACCCCCTTTTTAAATAGTTTACAATTAATTCCTATATCCTTAAAATAAATTAAAAATAAAATTTATGAAAGGTAGGTGAAAAAATATACGTTTATTTCTTTATGCTTAGTGATTAAATATTGGTAAGTAAAAGTTTTTTTAGAGAATTATATTTGGTTCTCGTTTTAAAGAGCAGTATTGATTTCAGACACGAGGGCTGGAGGGGATTCTACAAGGGCCTGCAACCGAACCTGTTGCGTGTAGTGCCCGCTACAATGATCACATTCCTCACATATGAAAATGTGTCACATTACATGTTGCGAAGGGGACAACAATTAAAACTTTCATCTTAAATATTATACTTTTTAAAACTAATGCTTGTAATAATTTAACAAATCAAAATGGTAATAAAATATTAATTTCTTAATTTACTTTATCTTGATAGTTTACATTAATTTTATTTGTGTTTTAAGTTGTTTTTCTATTTTTAGGATAAAATTACTATACAAATTTTAAGTTACTTATTGTTAAGATTGGTTTGTTGGAATTATTTCGTCGTGAGTTTGAAAATAAAAGTCGTAGATTAGTAATAATAGATTAATTTTGGGTTAAGTCTTCTGTTGTTTGGAATAATTTTGTATTTGAATAAAGTGAAGCCAATTTTTTTTTAAATTATAATATTATCAAGATAAAAACAGCCGGATATAGAATTCAAAATCCATTAATAACGTAGAAGTTGCGATGTTTGTATTTCAATCATCTATTGCCTATACAATAAGAGGTTATGTTGTAAGCTAATTGTAATTTAGTTTATTTTGTAGGCTGTGTTAAAGCATGTTCCTTTTAGTTAGATTTTGAGATGAATTACAAATTATGTTACGTTCTTTAGTTATATAGCTTTGTCGATGCGCCATAAAATAGTGCCGCGTTTTAAAAACGCTGTCAGAACATAGAAATGCATCAATTTGCTCTATTTGAACGCTTTTTTAACGCGCGATAAAAAATCGCCCGAAGGAATGAGGGCTAATTCTTATAAAAATAATAGACAATCTAATTTAATAGTTACCGTAAATTAAATGAAGTAATTTACTGAATGCTTTTTGGTTAGTGTAATTATTAGATAAATATACTTTTAATATTAAGGCTTAATGTCTCTTTTCTCTTTGTTTTGTTTTATTTTTCATTAAATTGCTTATAAATATCACTATGGTTTCTTTACCTCGATTGAGGTTCGCTGTTTTACAGAGTTCTTCACGATATATTCATAGCAATTACATTTTTCGCGCCCTAGACTTTAGATAAAAAAATGTCGATTACGCGATACGCAATCGGTCGAAGTGGAAATATGTCAAAAGTTTGTCGTAAATCTGCATACATCCTCAAGTTGGTATCATGTAATCGTGAATTCCATTTATTGTGACACCTGTATATTGCTATCTTTGTTTTTTTGCAAAGATAAAGACAGGGATGGCAAAATTGTCGCGATACAGTGGAGACTGGCCGAAGCGTTATCTGTTGCGCTAATATATGTGTTCTGTGGCGCATATCGCGGCAGTTGTGACGCGGGAAGCGAAGAGATGTTGACGTCACAAGAACGGAAATTACGGGCTAGTTTTGTAGGATTTCAACAGATTTCAAAGTCTGTGTGATTCGAAACTCGTTCGAAATTTAAATATGGTAAGTTCTTTTTAATATCAACAGTCTTTAAAATGTGTTTGTAGATGGCGCTGTTATTTATTAATGAGTTTCATTCAGACGTTTCTTGATACAGAATAAAAGGCCTTTTGAATTTTTTTCCTTTTTATAACAGAACGTTCTGAAAAGAAAGGAAAAATTTATTTGTTTTGAAATGTTTTCAATTACTAATTAGCTTTGTTTAGTTAGACGGGAAATTAACGTTAATTTGTAAAACCTTATCTTAATAAACATGATAATGTTGTTGGTTTACTAAATCCTCTTACATTGTTATTATGTTTATATGTAAATGTGTTATCTTGTTAGTCAGAGATAGCCTAAAGGTTAATAGCTTGAAATTTCGTAGTAAATAGTTACTACCGTATTGTAAAGGTTGTGACAAAAGAATCGAGCAGATTACCACGGCAGTAGATGGAGTAAACAATCTTCTCTTTTCGCAAATTCTAATAAACATCTAACATATGAATGGAAATGGAGAGGATAAACATTTGCAAAAGAAATACAAACTCAAGCGACTTATGTTTGTAGGAAAATGTAATTACGTGTTTCATTATTGGAAACCTATATTAAGACATATCGTTATCTCTATTTTTCCAGAGTTAATGATAGAGTTGACAAGATGTTCTTATACAGATATATCAACATTGTAAAAATGCAAATGCATTACGGTTAACCGTGTTAACCGTAATGCATTTGTAACAAACGTAAAACTGATTTTAATTACACTAAATTGCAATCGTTCTTCAAACATTTGCGTCAAGTATTTTTGCATTACTTCTTTGAAAATGTTCGTAACCTTAATTCTGGTTCCGAGTATTCTGTCAAAGTATAAGCGTTTCAAATTTTGTTACATAACAGCAAAATATTGCTTTCAATTGCCTTGACTTGATATTCAGCACTTGCATTTCTCTGTTTAGGTATTTCAAGCAACACACTTTACCATAGATGTATTCCGAAACCAATTGTTAACCGACTTCAAAAAGGAGGAGGTTCTCAATTCGTCTGTATGTTTTTTTTTAATCTACATGTACTAGAAATGTCGACATACAAGAGCTTCTTCGATACGAATCAACGACTGCCTCACGGTGCATCAAAGTAGGTGCTTGAGATGCTCAATCACAGAAATATGTAACGTCAATTCAGCCCGATATGTAATGAGTGTTTTTATTATAAAATATATTTATTTTGTGTATTTACACTAATGAGATAATAAATATTTAATTTTATTTGAAATGAAACAATTAAATCGCAATAAATCATGCGAGCGACCTCTTGACGGTGAACGATCTGGATTGAAAATTTATTCTCCGATGATATTTATTAATAGTATCCATTATCTCCAAGAGGGCAAATATGTTCACTTCATTTTACTTTGTTCCGTTGATAAGAATAGTCTTGTACTCATTCAATTGTTTGTTTAATTCAATTCAGACAATATTTAATGTGGCGCCATTTTGAAAAAGGATTTAAACTTCAATAAGTGTAAAATTTTCACGTTTAATCCAAGATAACTAAACTAAATTAAATTGTAATGTTGGTAAAGTGTTGCAATAATTTAAAAGCGGTGTTTCTTTTTGAAAATTGATTCGTATAGTATTTGTTAACAATGATTAAGCAACTGAACAAACATTCGGTACACGAACAATTGTTGCAACAGGAGAGACTGGTCGAATCGAAAACTAAGCAGAAACTAAACTCCACAACATCAGTTACTAGAAATGGGAAGCTACTCTTGCAGGTTTGTACTATTTGCAATAAAAAAAAATATAAATCCACGTACAAAGTACACTCAATGTAATAAAGACACACATTGGAATATGACGAATGCCGTTAACCACAGACATACCGAAAACTACGACGACATACTACGCAGAAATAATGGCGGATTCGAACCCGCGACCTTTATATCATTGGTCCGACGCAATTAACTATATCTTAATATACTATCTACTAATATTAAAGAATGTAAACTTACTGTTATAATAATTCATATTATTATTTAAAAAAATAAAAATAATAAGTGCATACCTATAACCTTGTAGACGTACAGTCAGAGTCATATAGATCGTCACAGACAAGATATGCAAATATATAGGTACATCAAAAGTAATCAATTATATCGGTACAACAAAAGTCCTCAAAATAATAGATACATTCACCCTGCTCAAAAACATCGGTACATACACAGCGTCAAATATATGAGTACATGCAAGATGCTCATAAATATCGTAGCAGCCACAGCGTCATAAGTAACGAAGCAGTCAAGGTGCGCAAAAATATCGGTACATTTGACAAAATTGAACTCTATCTCTATATACTTGTGATACAATTAGGAATAAACTACTTCTGTCACATTCATTTGACACTTTGTATTAACATTATAGGTTGTCCGGAAAGTTCGTTCCGATTTTCGATAGGAAGCTTAAAATAGACTGTAGCTGAAGTGGATTCATTTTCGGATTTCCACCATTATCAAACGTCACAAAAATTTCTATGTTGTGAATAATTTCATTTCATTGGTTGAGATAAAAACTAATTTTTAAAATTTTAGCCAAAAATAAAAGACGTTTTAGGTATAGAGTCGTACCAATATAATTTAAAAACATTTCCAAAAATTTAAGAGAACAGGGTTTCAATTTTCCTTATAAAGCGGCACGAATTTACTGGGCAACCCAATATTTTTCTTCTCCTGTCATAACGCTTAAATATATTATAAAAGTTTGTCACGCCGAATATGACAGATACGTAATAACTAATATCAAATTTTGCCTTGTCACAATATATACTAGTTTGGCGCAGTATTCTAGTATGTTTGCCGTAATATGTTTAATAAGTTTACCGGTTCGAATCTCAGGCTTCTTTTTTTATCATTTTATCAATCACGGGGTTATTTTTTTATAACTAGAATAATTATATATTTCATAATGAAAAATTTGATAATGTAAAATTTTGCTCGACAATTTTTTTTTATAACTTTCGCTGTCGGGTAGAAAAAAATTTAAATAAAGTTAACAACAATTAGGTTAGACCATCGCGGGTGAAGTGAGGGGGCGGAGCGTGGATTGTTTTTGCGGGTTTTAAGAATGGTACGCGCGGAAACTATACGTACAAGTGTTATCTACATATGTGTGCGCGCCCACGCACACTGGAATGTTTATTGCAATCGACCAAAAATTTGA